>NC_071534.1:56505363-57130363 GCF_026979565.1 Vidua chalybeata | reverse complement strand
CCACGCTGTGTGGTGCTGAAAGACAGATCACCCTCTTTTGCTTTCCAGAGTGTCTGATTTATGGACACATAGATTCCAAGCACTGCAGAGGCCCTGTGCAGCACAGCAGTGTTTGTGATGCAGTATATCTAATTCCTGTAATGTATGCAAAGCTCTCAAAATGCTAACTTTTTATTTCAGTCTGTGAAAGAGAAATATATTCTCTCTTGGGCTGGTGACATTATTATCAGAGTTAATACTGTCAGAGACAAATGTCTCATGTGTTTCTGTCCTGTGCTATACTCCTGGGCATTCTGCTGTGGGGGAAGGTCCTCCAGCTTCCTTGAGACCCAAGGGGCTCCTGATGCCCATGTGAAAATCACTAAAAATCAATCCTTCTTCAAAGTAGGCCAAAAGTGCTGTGTCTTCTAGGTTAGTTTGCAGCAATTCACAATACATCTCTGTCCCTTCAAATACATCTGTAGAGAACATCAGTGGCAAGCAACCAAGGGGAATCAGGAAAAAGAGATAAAGGGCTGGATGGCTCTATTGAGGTCTAGGCTGCAGAGTCAGCTCAGCTACTCACTTGACGTGATCTGTGATCTGAATACCACACTTTGAAATAGGGGCAGAGTCCAGGCTGGCACCTTAGGCTTTACCCAGCCCTTCTCCCTTGTCAAGGCAGAATCAGGTCCACCTAAGACATTCTTGGTTGATATTTTGAAGATTTTTTTAGTGCGTCCTAATGCCTCATTAAATGACTGTCTAATATGCCTGAACAATCTACATCCCTGTAACAGGTATTTGCTATTTAGGACATATTACTGCCCAGTGGTTCAGTCATGTCAATACTATAAAGCTGAGAAGCCAGTAAATCCCACTTCCCAGGGAGCACCAAATAGGGCTGTCACCTGAGCTCCGTGTCCTGCCAAGAAGAGGACTGGAGAGCTAGGTGTATAGTCCTTCAAACTTCACACTGGTTCCCCACGTCTTTGGTAGAGGATCATCCAAGGATGATCCAAGGAACATCCCAGTGGTAGGTGTCCTGCTTGTCCTCCTCTGGAGTTGCTTTGTTCCCTACAAAAGCCAAGAAGAGACAGACAAGTGTGTCAGTCAATCAGTTTGTTCCTCACCCAGTGCTGGGGTGCTGCTCAGGGCAGCAGTGCCTTCACCTGTCTCTGGGAATCAACGGAGCAGACCTCACCTGAAGAAAATGAATGTGAATTTGAATATTAGCAGAAGATTTGATGATACATTCATCCAAGCGTTATAGACCTGATTGAGTACACAAGGCTACACATACTCATATGTGCTTGTTGCTTTTTAATGCCTGTGGCAATCATATTTCTGCTTGACCCAAGTTTCCTTTATTTTCAAAAGTAAAAATGCTATTATTGCTGACCATAAAATTATTCAGCCCTTTTATACATAGCTATAGGAGTTGAAGTGCTCCACTGATTTTAAAGCATGTAATCGAGGATTTGTGTGCAAACAGTACATAAATATGTACCTTCGTTACTGAGATGTAGTTTGCCTGTCAAATATCAATGGATTTGCTGGTTTTGCAAAAGCGGTCACTGTAGAAGCTTTCCCAAGACTCTCCAGCAATACTCTCCACATTCTGTCTCATGTCTGAATAAGCAATTTTTTCATCTCCTAATCTTTTTTTTTATGCAACTGTATAAAAAACAGGCTGTAGTGAATTTTGCTGCAATAAAGAAATTACAAAATCATTACAGAAATTCGCTATAATTTTCAAAGAGGAATCATCCTTCTTTTTCAACTACTTCATCAAATTAAGACCAGACTGCCACCTGCCTAACAATAGTTTCTATGTATTGATTTAATAAACATATTATGGTACAAAATTGAAGAGAATTAGGATAAATACTAGGATATGTATATATTTATAGTAAGATCTATATATTGAAAGTACACCCCACATCCTCATATGTGCAGTCTTCTTTGATTTTCCTGGTGCCAGTATAGCTGTGAGGAAAAAATTAAACTGGAGCTCATGCTCCTTTTCAAGGATGGAGCATTGAATGCAGCATAGCAGAAAAACATACATTGTTAAGGTCCTGCACTTGTATTCTCACTTGCATTTTGGAAACAGAATAATAAAGAGTCAAGGAGACAGATCTTGTAAGAATTTTTCAGTTGAGGCATGTTTCATTTAAGAACAACTTGGTTGGATTTTTTTCTGTATTATTTATCAATAGGAAATTTCCTAATATTAGCATGGTACAGCTACTTCTATCTCATGGAGGTATCTCATGGAGGTTTTTCCTTACTTCTGACTTGGATGTAATGTTACTGTTCCATTTAAATTTCATGTTCAATTTGTATGACTCTAGGGAGATTAAAAAAATCCTGTTAAGAAATGATTAATGGTCAAGTCACAGCAATGAAATAAAAAACTAAAACTAATTAATTCATTATCTTACTCTAACTCCCCAAATGACTGTATCAATTGCAGCCTAATTCCTAATGACTGGGACAAAGAGGTGACATGTATCCTTGGAACAACTGAGGGACAAAACTTTTTGTATTCCACTAGGTTTCCCTGAATATTCTTGCTCGGAAGGCAGAGCTCAGCGGTAAAAGAACATAGTGCTTTTGAGCTGCAGCAATAAGCTTTTTTCTGGAGTTAGATGATGACCTTACCTATTCAATCCATCTCTGAGCCTTCAGAGCTCTAAAATGAGTTCAACAGACATGACATTTGTATAATACTTCTCACTGAATAAATGTGCTGTTAAGCATGTTGCTCAGGTTTCCATGTCTCTTTACAAAGCTATTCCCTGCCTCTGAAAAGCAGTCTGCCTTCATCCAGATGTGCCATCCATGACTTGAAAATATCACTTCTTTCCACCAGTGCCACTTATCTGATGTCTTCACACACAGTATGCTAGGTGCCCTCCCACACCACAGCTCATCTCTCCCTCTCCTCTCCAGCTCAGAGGAACACGTTCTGGGACCTTGGACTTACTCAATGCCTCTGAAGGGCAAGAAAGAAAAGTCTGACATTTTCCTGGAAGAAACCCAGCGCAGAAAAGCTCCAATCACTGAAATTTGCAGCTAAGCAGGCAGAAGTAGGTCAGGCCTGATGCTATTTGCAGACTGCTTTTCCGGGGAGTGGGGAATAGGCTAACCAGTGCCAGGGGTTACCGTAGATGGCTATGATGTCAGCTCACCCGTTCCCAAGGAGAGGTTTGTATTTGACCTCCTCCAGTGATGCCTGCATGCTCTTAGAGTGTATTTGTCTAACATGAAGAGCTACTAATCCATTCTTCCCAGGTGTATTTCACCCAGGCTGGTGTTGCAAAACCTTGGTCTTTGCATTTTTCCTTTCTGCCTCTCTACATCCAAGGAAGACTTACATTGTATCTCTCTATTAGGAGACTGAAGTCATGTTTTATATTTTACATTTGGCAGCCATGTAAAAGTCATTGGGCTCAATTCTGATTTGATTTAAGAGTCAATTTATCTTCATAAAAGAGAGTTTGTAGTTGTGCTTTTATATTTAGTGTATTATCAAAAGAGAGGTGTCCTGCCTGGCATTCTCAGGGCATCACTTGTTTTCTGAGCATTTTCTGGAGCTGTGGCAGTGTTATATCTGTGCTGCTGTGCATTGGGATGTGTCATGGTTATAGCAGTATCTTCCTGGGACACAGCTCACCCTGAACCACAGCTCACTCCTGTTTTCACAGGAAGCTCCTTTTGCCCTAGGAGGCAGGATTTTGATGAGTCTGGACCATATTTTGGCCAGAATGAATTAAGAATGGGTGATTCTTAAACACATGGGTGTTGATTCGGGTGTTAAGAGGAGGGCTTATTATCAGGGCTTTGCAAAGAAGGAGATCTGAAATAACAAAGCCATAACCCCTAAGCATGGTTGGCAGATGGGTCATTACCCTTCAAAAATGGCTGCAGCTCCAGCTGATACCAGCTTCATGCTCTGCTTTGTTTTGTTATGTCTTTCTCAGATGTCACTATGGTGTGTTCTTAAATAGGATCCCCTTTCCAGAAAGTTCATTTATGTGGTATTTATATGGCAGAGACATCTGTCTCTTTCTTTTGTGAGCCCATGCTCTGGTTTTGATTTATGTATTGGGTTCCTTCAGTGCCAAGAAAATACTCTGCTCCTCTCAGGCTGATAAATTCTGATGATTGCTCTCATTCTGTTTTCTTATGTGAGGAGACGTTTTAATATTGCCTTCTTATCCATCAAACCTCTTAATTTCAGGGACTCAGGCAACTATCAGTTTAGGAAGTGATTTCTTGTGAGTGTCATTTTCTAAAGGTGAACTCCTCCTGGCCACTGCTTTTAATCATATTTTAATGAGAAAAGGCTTGCAGGGGGATTACATAATCAAAAAATGGCTTTGCACATCCTCCTAAGGGTTTTGACACAGTTGGACTCAGCCTGCTTTTCCCATCCCTTGCCTAGCAGTCATGGAGAGGAAGGGAATGATGCATTTTAAGCTGTGTGTTTTTCAAGCTCAGAGTTGACTCCTCACCCAAAAGGTAAAGTAGGAAGCAATTCCTGGAATCTGTGAGTCTCATCTTAAGAAGATATGTGTATTTACATTCATAACCACCACAGGCATTTAATTCTTGCATGAGTCTGCAGTTCGCAGTAAATAGCTATTTATCCTCATGTCCAGTGAACAAAAGATTGTAAGTGCTTTCTGCTGGCAAGAGTCAAATATCTTGCTTTTGTCAGTAGGTCTTTGATATGCAGGAGCAGCCATGGAGACAGTGAAAGCAGCCTGGTGCCACTCCTCTGCATCTGGGCAGGTGAGCAGTAGGAAGCTGTGGCTGGCAGCCTCCAAAGACCAGTGACACCAAACACAGCTATTCTTAAACAAAGGAGAAATAACTAACCTAGGGGCAACCAGAATTGTGTTTCAGGACAGTTTGTGTCTGGGTAGCATTATTTGACTTCTGTCTGGCTTCATTTTAGGCACTTTGAGCAAAACATCTTTTTTGGTATCATATTTTCAAGAACATGGTGTGTTTGACTCAGGATCCAGATCTAGCGCTGGCTATTGGTCAGAAATTACAGAGAATACAGTTTGTAAATAATCAGTCTTTAAAAAATAGTGAAAGAAAACTACCTTTGTTTCTTAATATCAGTCCTTTTGTGTTGGCCAGTGCTGGAGAAAGGGCACCTGACCCCTGGGAAGTGTTTTGTTCTGTCAGGAGACATCACGGGATTCAGAAGTGCATCTAAGCAATGTGTCACTCATTCCTCACCACCTCACTAGTAGCTGGTGAGGATTAGTGTGACAGATGAACTTGAAATATTTTGTTGCTGCATTCTTTGATCTCTTTTTCTGCTTTTTTCCAGCCCCACTGCAAATAAAATTCTGAACTTTACTCTTCTCTTAACCCTAAACTTAGTATTAACTTTAAACCAACTGCAGCTGAACCATTGGCAGTTTTCCTCTGGCCATTGCCCATACTACCCATACTAAACACTTCTCCCAGCTACCATCTCTGAAGCCTCTGCTTCCCTTTTGCAACCCCATTTCAGTCTCACTTGCATTGGTGTACTGGCATTTCTCTTTCAGCCCTAACCCTAAACATGGATTGGGAAGTTCTCCCAGACCCACATTAGAAACATAAAAATAATAAAAAAAAACCAAGTCTTTCTTTTCCTGTAGAAATAGGGCAAGGCAAGAGTCAGGATTAGGGATAGATATAGAGTAAAGGTCACTAATGGGTTAGGACTTGGGTTGGGGTTGAGAAGAGGAATGCTCTTGCTTTGCCTAGGGAACTACAGATTTTGGAAAAGTTCTTAATGCCTTTCTCACTACCAAGTTCCCCCAGAGAAATCCCTCTCTAGTACCCTGCAAGGAGATGATAAGATAAGCAAATGAGGCAGTGCATTCCCGTAAAAAATAACTTGTTTCCTGGCTTTATTCCAAGTACAGAAGAAGCACAAACGGATTTATCACACTTCCTTATAAGCCTTCATTTGCGCACTGGTCACTTTATTTTGAGCCATTTTTCTTTCTACAGTGCATCTTTCCTGGCTCCAGGTGTGGATTGCTGCAGAGGACACATGGACAGGGAGCTTGTGCACAGCAGTGAGAGGTGGGTGAGCAATTCTCTGCTCCCTGACTTTGCAGACTAGGTTTGTGTCCTGCCTTGCTTGAGCAAAACAGGTCTAGTACAATTCCACTACACAAGAACTGTACTCCAAATACAGCAATGACTGACATGCTTATGTTGTAATATCCCTGGGGCGTAAGTGTCTGGAGAACAAAAGGTTTCTCTTATGGTACAAAACCCTTCTCTGAGCATATTGACTGAGAAAACAACAAATGGAAATGTGAATAGTGAATTAACACAATCATAACAGGCTGCTTCTCTTCCCCCACAGGTACTGCAGAAAGGAAATCTGAGTGGAGAGGGCTGGATTTCTTGCATTGGCACTGAAGAACAAGTACATAGCCCTGAACCCAACATGGTGACATGCTGTAGGCAGTATTAAAAAGCCAACTATTGCCATGTCATATCTGGTTTTCACTTTTTCTCACAGGTCAGCAGAATCTCTGTATTTTGCAAACAGGCTCACTTGTTTTGTTTTTTTGTTGCTTTCATAATAACTCATACAGATTCTTTTGTAAATTGCCTCCGTGGTTTCTTCCACTTACATCACAGTTTTTTGATGCTTCAGTTCTGAAGTATCATAAAACCTAGATTAATAGTTTAATGGGAATTTGGAGAGCTGTAACATACAAGCAGTAGGAGTTCATGAAGCACAATTACAATACTGCCCTAATCAGCACTGCATTCAGTGGACTAAATTCTCATCTTTAAAATGACAGCAAAAAAGTCTCCACATAAGAAAAATTAAGGATTATTCAGATGCAGGGAAAAGTCAAGGCAAGTTCATCTGTTTCAGTGGACAATGTGTCCGAGCTGTCCTGTTGGTTAAAGCCAGTACTATTATTGTACATCATCCTTCCCAGCTCCTGTAGGTTTAAAGGCACAGGAAGGTAACACACAGCTCCTGATGGAGGATTTTAGGATGGGATGGAGGGAAATGGTGTGCAAGAGTTGGCAGGGATGCTGGATACTGGCACCCTCAATATCCCCACAGGCAAAATTGTTTTATTTGAGACCTGCTTCACCAGTGTCCACACAAGGTATGGATGATGCATATCTTATATTTCTACAGATTGTCTCTTAAGGTTTTAAACTTTTTATCATGGTTTCCTTAACCTTTCATGTTACATCACTACATGCTCAGCAAATCTGAAGACAGAATGTACATCAGATAGGTCAGATGAGTCTTGTCTGACCCCAAAGAATAAATGACATTTAAAAGGAAAAAATGCTGCCTCCTTGATCTGTTTCTTACAGTTTGTTTCCATTTTAATTTTAAATGTTGTGTCAAAACAGAGTAACTTTCAGAAAATGCCCTGCCCTGCACCTGTCTCTCTTCCAAAAACAGGCTGTTTTCAAGACACAATGGTGCAGAGTGGCCCTGATGAAGCTCTAGCACTTGTTAAACAAGGACTTTATCCATGCAGCAGTTTTAGCCCAGTGGTGGCAGCCAAGCCAAGCACACCCGCTACTCTTTGGCTATTGCACTGATTCTGCACTGGTGACCAGTCCCTATCCCATCTCTGCTGCTCTCAACCACTCAGGACCTTATTACCAGGCCACCACTCACACATGGGAACTCATTTATGTAATTCTTTTCCAGCTTTCCCTCTCTGTGCCCAGAGACACCCTTGAAATGAAAATATCTCCCATGATTTTCGAATACAAGTGCTCTCTGCCCATGAGTGAGGTGGCACAGAGAAAATGATTCTCAGTAAGATGTCCGAACCCTCCCTTTTCAGCATTTTCTGAACTCCAGTGGCATAGGGCTCAATTGAAAAAATTGTCTAAGAAAGGCTTCACTAAGTGGAGCACATAAAGAGAAAATAAAGAATGAGGCCCTGGTTCCATCTACAGAAGCTGTCATGATTTATTTGCTGTCACTTGAATCTACATTAAAAGGCTTGCTGCGACTTCACCAATTTCTTTCCGTTCTGATTGTCTCGATCTCCGCTGATATTTGAGGCCTGGCTTGTTATATTTGAATTTGAAAGATATGTAGCCACCCGAGCCTGGCAGCATGCTAGCATTAACTTCTCCTGCCCAATGAGCTTTTGCTGGTCCTTTATGGAAGATGAAAATGGATGAATCAACTTCAGAGGCTTTCTGGATTGTACAAAACCTGTCCTTCTTCCTACCCAAGTAAAGCAAGAAGTCCTGATAATGAACCCATCGGAGGAGGGCTCTGTCTGCTGCTCTGTGGCAGTGACATCCAGCACGGCTGTGAACTTTTTGAGCAGCCATTTCTAAATTGGGAAGTCTTACATTTATGTGGCCATTTTCTTGTTTTAAAAGAAGAAGTCAATATGTATTCACAGTTTGATCCCCATTAAGGGCTAAAGCGATGCCACGTTTCACCAGGAGAATGTTAATGCTATCAATTTTTCAGCTTTCTTACTTTATTTTCAGCATGTCATGTCCCTTCATATTTAGCATGTTATGAAGAACCACTGGAATTCAATTACTGCCTGTCATTGCTGTTTATATTGATTTATAGATCATCCATTTTGACAAGTTCATTGCCAAGCTTTAATATGCCTTAATAGCTTTATTGTTTATTAATGGTAATGCAGTGGTCCAATCCCCAGCCTGAAGTAAATGTCAGCCCTTCCTTTCAGTGGTGGTCTGTGGGCTGCAGGGCATGGGTGGGCAAGTGGCTATGAGCAGGGTCTTGGCAGCACCCCCCTCCCCCTGCCCAAATGCCACTGGCACCAAGTCCTTTGGTTAATGGCCTCCACAGATTACCTCCAAGAAAGAATTAAGAAGAGATTTGTCTAACAGCTTCTTGCCAGGAGGACTAACATGCCAGTGGGGTTTTGGCAGTGCCACAATGTGCTGTGATGTCTCTGGGCATGGAGCAGCCCTGGCACACCCACACACCACACCTGGCTCAGCACACAGACCACACGTTACCCTTAAAAAGGTGCAGAGTAACAATGTTCCTCTGGTCAGCATATCTGAACAGAGTGACATAGCCGAGACTATTATGGGGAAGGCAGAGGTGAAAAGTGTATGTGCATCATGGGGCTTTTTTATGTCAGGCTATGTAGAGTTTTATAATGAGGGCAGAGTTCACTGGCAATTATTGCTTAGGAAAGTTTCATGGATAGCTATTTTTCTTTCTTTTCTTGCCAACTGGCTTTTTGAAATATCAATTTACCATAGGAAAAATCCTCCTCAAAAGCAGGAGTCCCCAGGCACGAGGGGTCAGGACAGTTTCAATTCAACTGTGCTGTAAGAAAAAAGAATGTCCTCAACAGTAACATAATGACTTGTATTTCTTAGGCATTTCTGTTGCATATTGGTAGGATAAGAGAGGAACAGCAGCACTTTTATGAGTATTTTCTGCCTAGAAACATACAGGACCAATTTTCCAAATGAAGCTGTAGCTGTTTCTCCATGCATAAGTTTGTGAGTTTTTCCCTTGCCACTGTCAGCTGCCTTTACAGCACTGAGCACGGTGGTTTGCTTTTCAGGGCTGTTTGCAGTCACAGGATGGCTGCAGAGGAGAGCTGCTGCAGCTCAGAGGTGCAGGGCTGAGCTGTTTATCCAAGCTGGGGAAACATGAGGTGCAAATCCTTTCCTGAACAGCAGCTATCAGCAGCTCAGGTTCCTTTGCACAGCATTGCTCCCTCCTCTGAATTGCTGACAATGGCAGCCAAGGACTCTTTTCTTTCAAGACCCTTCCAGAAAAGGTCCTCCTTCCCAATATCTTGCTCAGCAGTGCTGAGCACCTTCAGAGAAATAAAATTATGTGCTCATTTCTGCCTTGGTCTGCAGCATTTCCCCAGGAGCATTAGTTTATATACTCCTCTCGCCTTGACTAAAATGATGAGAAATGTATATCACTTACACTGTCTTTCTCTCTCTCTCACACACACAAACAAATACACACATAGATATATTTAAAGAGACAGCTTAAAACCTAAGTTATAACCCAGGAAAAACAACTAAAGGTGTTTTTTTTCTCCCTCAAATTCAGTTTTCTAAGTGAATTCAGAGGGAGTTGCCACTTTGGCTGATGAGATGTGACCTGTTTTAATCACTGCTGTCCACTGTCAGGTATGTCAGGCAATTTAGCTTCAGGTGCATAATGGCAAATTATTATAGAGACAGAATGATTTTAAGTTTCTAGACAGTGGGAGCATTCCCAGAATCCATTACTGCCTGATTAAATTACTCAGATTTCTGTGTGTGAAGGTTTTGTACAGCAGCATGTAATCCACGAGAGTAACTAATCATATCATATTGATTTAGATGCTGCTAGAATGGGAAATCTAATTGTAATACTGTGAAAGCTTCTTGGGGAATCTGTACTAATGATTGCGTTTGTAATCCCATTTGCAGGTGAAAGTTCTGAAGCGCAGCTGTGAGATGAATAGCAATGACCACGGTTTGGGCACAGCCCTGCAAAATCAGGTTGCCAAAGATGAGACGAGCAGAGGTTGTCCTGATGACTTAGCAGCAAGTTTACATCCTTCTGGTTTTCTCCACTGATGCTTCCTGGGACTTACACAAAAAAAAAAAAAAAAAAAAAAGAATGTGAGCAAAAGGTGCAGGCAAAGATGAGAAAGGAGGCAGAATTCAGCCCCCTGTCGTGCTTAACTTCAGAGGCCATCCCAGGAGCCAGCACTGCAGTCTGAGCTCTGCTGGGGTTTTGCAAAGACATTGCTTCTTTGCACTCTTTCTCTTCTTTATATCTGAAGATGAACACATTTGAAAAGAACTTTTAATTCAGTGAAATGAAATGCCTACCTGCTTTTCATTCAAATTCTTTATTATTGTTTTATTCTTCTTTAAATACAAGTTGCTACGGTGTTTCTTTTGTGTTTGATGATTGCCAACACCTTGATCTGCCTTGACCTTTCATGTCTGTGCTCTGGCAATATTATCCTTCCTCTTTTTTCACTTTCTGGAATATGTGGGCTATTAATAGGTGAATTATGTGAACTGCTTTTTAGCTTTCCTCTTTGTGATACTGTTGCAGAGCTGTATAAATATAAAAACATAATGTGATTTTTTGCTTTGCTCCCTTACTGTCATGGGATTTTTGCAACTGTCATTTTTTTTCACTTTTCTGACTTGTTTATAATGAAACATAAATATAAATAATCTTATCAAGAGAACACTTGCATCTCTTGCATACTCCAGAGCTTGGGAGGTGGCTTGATGGGTGAGAGGGCACAATTACCTGGGAGAAGAGCTGCCCACCAGGCTCTGACAAGGACTTGAAACACTTGTGTAGGACAGATGCAGCAAGCTTTCATTTTGGGGGACGGGACCCTTCAAGGCACCAAAGCTTCCTTTCCAACATGCAGCAGGGCTCAGCTCACTTTCCCTCTTTGGTCCCTGCCAGCATGTGATTTTTGAAGCTCAAACAGTTCATGTCTCTAAGAGACAAGGTGTGGTTTTGACTCTGAATTAGTGACTGCATTTGGAGAATAGTGGAAGAGACACCTTTGTATGTCCCTTGGGAGCTGACTCAGAGAGATGCCAGCCTGGATTTCACAGCCCTGTGTGCTCTCCTGCTCATCCTGCAAACCACATCAGGGAGCCCTGCAAAACATCAAGGCTATGTGTGCTGCCATCACCTTGCTGAGCACTCCAATGGGATGATGAGCTGGGCCTGGGACAGGGATTTTCCTGGGGAGCCAGCCCCAAGCAGGACTAAAGACAGCAGATATAAACCACAAATTTCATCTGCATCCTTCCTGCAGGTGCTCTGCAAACTCACCACCATGTGCTGTGCATTGAAGCTTGTGAAGGCAGGTGTGGTGGCCCACCTGCCCTTCCTGAGGGGGGCTCATCCCTGCTGCAGCTGTTCAGTGCTTCCCAGCTTGCTCTTCTTGTCTGTGCTTTGGGTGAATAGGTAAAAGGCAGAATAAACTGGGGCCTTGGCAGATGCTACCTGGCTCCAAATGGGTTTTAAACTTTTTTGCAGTGAACTGTTAACTATTTTTATTGCAGTGTATTTTCTTGCACAGTTCAGGTGTAGTTTAATTCCACTCACAACAGAGAGATTCTGAGTAATACAAAAGACATAAGAAAACCCTGAGACTTTAAAATAAGCCCCTATTATGGTTTCTAGTCATGAACAGACATTGCCTTTGTATTGGGGAGATCAACAAAACTGGAAATTAATTAAGCACAGTCTAAATAGCCTTTAGGATATTCAGTTATATATAGGAAAGCATTTTGCAAGTGGGTTCAATGGATGACTCCTATCCTGTCAATTAGGTGTCATTGAAACCCAAGGGATGTGTATTTAATGTCAAGACTTCTCAAAGTTTTAGAGAGCATTTGAATTTAGGATAAACTACAGATTGCTTCCTTGACTGGTATGCAAAGGTCTTAAAAATGCTTTGGAAAGTCATGCTGGGGGTGCTTAGTTTTGGTAATATAAATTCCCAACAGCTGTGTATCATGTTTTTAAAGAAGGTCTGAAACCAGAGTCAATTCCTCAGGCTGGCATGAACCCATCAGGATGAGATGGAAAGAAGGGAGCAAGCAAGCAGGCAAACAAGCCTGGTTCATGTGCTGTGATCCTACACTCAAGGACCACAGTAAAAGTGTCATTAGAATATATTACACTAAAAACATTCAGAGATTTTCCACATCACTGAGTTTTTTGTGGGGAACCATACAGCAGTGCCCCAGATATCTATTGCTGCTCAACAATGGGCAATAATAAGAAGAACATTTAATGAGATAATTTAAATCATATTTAGTACAAGATTATCAGATCCTGCCTTACTGTGAAATTGCAGGCTCTTTTCCACATTATATGATATATACTTTGCAAAAGTCTCAGATTTCCCCGACAGAGATTTCCTTGAGGTCTGAAAAATGCAGAGCAGATATAGAAATGCTTTAATGAATGCAGTCTCCTCTACTTCACTGTATTACTTTCTTTTCTTTTTCTGGGCTGAAAAAAAAAAAAAAAAAAAAAAAAAAAAAAAAAAAAAAAAATCAGTAGTGAGACTGGGACTCTCAAAGTGATGCTGACATCCATTCAACCACTTCAGTTTCTCTGGAGATTGCTCCATGTCTATCAACATCTAACTGGGTTGAGGCTTTAACTTGTATGTTGCCATCAGCTCAGCTTCCTTCCCATCAGCTGGCAGATCTGCGATCTGAGCTATCCTCTTTCTGATTTGATTTGCACATTTCCCAGTCTTGTCTGTGATGCAGTCTTGGTAGGTGTCTGAGGACTGTTTCCCAGCATATATCATAGCTGAGCTGTACTCTGAACAATGCTTGAGTCAGGAGTATGAGCCTCATCAGACCTTGCAGAGCTATCCTGGACAGGACTTTTCTTATACACCCCCACACCATTGTAGCAATTTCTAGCCCAAAAACAGGGCTTTTTGATCCACAACACCAGAGGAACTGAAAATAACTTTGATTAAAGGTAAGCACAGTATTTCTATATATATATGCTGAAATTTATAGAAAATGCAGTAAGTATAAAATTGAAGAAAACATTGACTAAAGAGTCCTAGGAAGCTGGCTCGTTCTTTTGCCCACCAGACCAGAAGGTATGGTGCACCCATGCTGGCATTTTCAAATTTTTCCTGTTCCCTTCTTTCACTGCCCAGTCTGTGCCAATGGCAGTTCAAACTGTGAGGGTGCTGCTGCTGCCCAAAACTGTTCAGAGACCAAGTGCAAGGCAATGAACAAAAGACCCTCAATTTGGAAGATTTGGGAGAGATGTATGTGCAGTTCAAGGCAGGCATCCTCCAGAGCATGTGGACCTGCTTGCCCACAAGGCAGGGTGGGATCTGCAGAAAAGGCATCCAACAGGGTCTGGTTTTGTGCTCTCTGTTGAGGGCCACCAGCAGAGTCTGACTTTGTGCCTGAAGCCAAAGGGCACCATTCACACCAGGACAGAAATTGCCCAGCTGAGAGAAGTGACACTTCTTCCCTTATCCGACTGTTGCCCTGTGGAGTTTTCACCCCAAAGCAATGCTCCTGAAGGCATTTTGCATGACTTCCAAGAATTCTCAAAACAGCAGGAAAAAAAATATTCCATCAAAAATAGCAACTCTAAAGGAGATGAAATCCTATAAACAAAAACTGTTCAACAGTTCTCCTTTATCATTGCTGAAGCCATAAGGGGCAATCTTGCTACAGTGGGGTGATATGCACAGGGCGCTGCAAGGCATCCCTGGCTGTGTGATCACTTTGTGAAGACAACCATGTCAACCACTTTCTCTGGAGTTGCTGTGATACTTCTCAGCAAACAGGATTACTCCCATTTCATGCTCAGTTTGCATGTTTGGTTTTTTTTTTTTTTTTTTTTTTTTTCAGAAAGGGAAAGTGTTTGTTTTTGTTTTTGTGTTTTGTGCTTCCTTGTAATTAATCTGCAGCACAGATATACGCTTTCTTGTGCTAGGTTTCTGTTTCCCAATATATTCAGGGTTTATATCTCAGTCAACATATTACCTCCCCCTGAAAAAGAATTATTTCTGTAATCAGATTAGTGCTGAATTTATACTAAGTCTGAAGTACAGCTTTACTCACTTGATTATTCAGTTTGCTGTAAATGTTGGGAATAAATTCCAAGAGAGTGAATCAAGCAATTTATTTTTTACTACCTTTATACATATTTCTACTTATTTGCCATGTACCTTTACTACCCAGCTCTAGTTGTACACAGTAGAAAACTTTGAAAGTTTCCATGAAATTACTTCTGAGGTAAGAGCTGTGAGGATTTTGGCTTTTTTTTTTTTCATACACATGGCTCAATGAGATGTTGTGATGGAGAGCAACTTCTCTACTACTGCATTAATGAGAGCAATGGCAAGAGAGTTACACTGTTAATGCCAACCCAGTCATATTAACCCACTTCACCCATTAATGCAACATAATTCACAATTTTTGTGAGTGTGTGAACTTCTATATGATCAGCCTATGCTGAAATTATCCAGGTTGGATGGTGTCTGTGTTTTCTGCAAACAGTGCTCACTGTGAGTGGTATTGTTTGTCTTAAAGGTAGGTGTTTTAGGACATTTCTAGGACAAACATGCTGGATATGAAATAAGATAGGTAGAAATTTTTATAGATAGAAATATAGATGTGAGTGTGATGTGCATATGAACTGGGAAGATGCACAAGTAACATAATTCTTATCAGTCTTAAGAGGTTTTTTTATTTAATAAAATTTAAGAGCATTGTTTTTGAGTGTTAGGGAAAGAGTTAATAAAAGTAAAGTCTGAAGTTGCCAAGTTATTAATTTTCCATTCAGGAGTGGGTTGCTCTGAATTCAATTACCCCTCTGCAGAAGTGCTTCCCAGTATTTGATGGCGTCTTCTTAAAAGTGTAAACAATGGTGTGCACATGATGCTACTCAGAAATGAAAGGCTCTGCATGTCATGTCATGTCATGTCATGTCAGGTTGGCCCTGGCAGAGCGTGCCAAGGTGACACATCTGTCCCCTGCAGGGCACCACATCCCTGCCTGGCGAGGAGCAGTGCCCAGTGCAGGAGCCTGGTGTGAACTTCCCTGAAAAGCAATGGTCAGGCTTTCCATGTTGCCTTTACTTTGGGATTCTCTAGACCTTGAACTAGTTCATCATTATTACTGAGTTACTAGGAAAAATGTACTTCATGCTCTGTTTCATCCTGTTTTCTAGCAGCCCCGAATATTGCACTGGAATTGAAATAAGCCCATTCAATCTCAGAAGTGTGCAGTAACTACTGGGGGTCCTGTGGGGAATACAGTTTTCTTGGGAAGTAACCAACGGGCAGTTTTCAGTCTGATTTTTCATGATTTCTCACTGTCTGGTTTAGTTTTCGTTGTCTTGAGGGATGAAATTGCCAGTGCACACATTGAGAGAGTCACTCGGTAAGAGGAACAGTTAAATCAGGTCCCTGTGGCAGGAAGTACTCCTTCAGTCTCATCTTTCCTACCCATAGTGTTGTTCTCATTAATTTTGGTCCTAATAATGTCTCTGTGTATAAATAATTTTAGTATCTCTGTTTTCACAACCATCAGGGATTTACAGAGCCTGAAAGAAGTAAGCTATGCACTAAGAGGGTTGTAAAATAGACAAATGTGCTCTACCAGAAATACCACATTATGCTGGCATAACCCAGAGCCCCCTGCTCACTCAGGTGGGCAACATCATGATGCCCTCGCAGGTCATAGCAGCATGAAAGCTAATATACATTTTTTTGGTATAGTATTGTATAATCTTTTTTAAATGGTGGAGGGTAAAGGATGTTTCAGTCTTCTGTTAAGTTGCATGTTGTTATTTAAGCACCAGAGAGCAACCTGAGGTGGTGCTACGCCTCCTTTTGTGTGTGGAGCTCTGAAATTTTACTAGTAAACAATAATAGCTAAATAATTTGCACATGGTTTACCAATTCTATCAAGTCCCAATAAAAATATAGGGTTGCATATGCCTTCAGATGCTCAAGTGAACAAGCAGGAGCAATCCAAATTTCCTGCCCAGTTTAGGGCATTCCCAGTTGGCCATCCTTGGCTAGCGCGCATTCACAGGTGTTGCCACAGGTAGGAAGCAAAATTGCTTTGCAAGGTAAGATCTAGAAAGCAAATATTCTTGGTTTTACTATCCTGGTGCCTGTTTTTTAAGGTCTTTACAATGGAATTGAAGTCTAGTAAAAATAACATATTTATTTCCCCTCCCATCTGAATATCTCCAAACTGTTACACTCACATAGAAGTTTAGCATCATATATCAAAAATACTGTCACCTCTGTGACAGAGCAACCTGGGCCCAGAGGAACCTTTGAAAGTCTGCTCTGGGTCACAGGTATATTAGATTGGGACCTGGAAAATCTGGTCCTTTTCCATGATGTGATAGAGTGCTCCCCAGGGACTTGTCCCTTCTGTATCCATATTGTTCAGGCACCAGGGTTTGGAGGCTGGGGGGTTTCCAGCTGTCAGCAGCTCCTGCCAATCTCTGCCTCCCACAGCCCTGGAGTCCAAATAGCACAGTGGAGGGTGAAGGTGGCCGGTCACCACACTGGTGGTGGCACCTAGGTCACATTTGTCCTGCAGAGACCTGCTCCTGGCAGTTGTGCTTATTTCAGGGTGTTTTTTTCTATTTTTTCACCTGGTATAAGAGAAGAAAGTTGACAGCCATGACACAGTCTCTTCCCCAGGCTACTCTGCCAGAGCTATTTTTCTCAGCTGCAATCTCAAGTCATTTTAAATAACCCCCCAGCAGCTCAAGCACACACTAATGTGATTAGCCCACTAGCTTCTTGACCATATTGCTTCATACTGCATTTCAGACAGCAAATGCATTCTTCCCCTTGGAGCCACCTCTCCCGGTTGCCCCTGGTGCCTGAGTTGTTTATGGCAGTACAGGAATTCATCACTGTGCCCTTGTGGCAACAACTGCACTTGGGTTCACCCCCTCTCCTACCACAGACAACAGCCATCCTGGAAGATTTGAACAAGACCAACTACACTGTCATGCTGCATCCTATTTTCAAAGTGTGGTGATGTTTCAGGCTGTGGTGGAAGAGCACCGTGGTCAGGGCAGGGACAGGACACTGTGCTGTGTGCAGCAGGCGGCTGGCAGGCGGACGAGCAGGGAGCCGAGAGCACAGCAATTAAGCAACACATTCTGTTTCCTGCTACAGGCAATATTTTCATAGACTGTAAAACCTCTTTTCCTAGCAACAGCTGTCCTCTTTCTTGATTTAGTACCTATGGTGCTGACAGTTTAAAGTCATGTTTATTTTACAGGTAGCTTAAACAAATCTCTGTGAGAGTGGCTCTTGCCCTTTGAGGAAGATGGACCGGGTTTCTTTCTGCAGAGCAATACCCTTAAATGGGTGTCTCTGGAGTTGTGAAAAATTTGCTCTTTATCAGGATTTGAGGGGTGAAAACCCACTCCCCCTAGAGAACCTACATTTTTTTGGGGACATCTCTTCTTTCACTACAGATGAACAAGTAATCAAGGGAAACCCTTCTAAGAAAATAAATGTCAGAGAAATGGGATTCCTGCGGACAGATGTAGTTCAACCACATCTTCACTTGAAGGAATTTGACTTAATTTTCCTTAAGGAAAACCAATAGGCAGTGCTGTGTCATTGACCAGTGTCACTAGTGTGGACCTGGGCAGCCACGCTTCTTGCTGAAGCCTGGGCTCCTCAGATCAGAAAAGCCTTTTCACTGAGCAATTCTCTGTTAGAGAGAGTGTGTTCTAAAATATGAAACTCTCTTAATATAATGGGTCTCATCTTGATACAGCCAGTTAATTTTTCCAGTGGTCTTCTCCTTCATTCATTCACAATCCTTCTTTACTGTAATGAAAAGACAAGATAGGGAGCTGGGCTTTATATATTGCAGTATGACATATTTAGTATCAGCTGAGTTTTCCCAAGATAGTAGAATGCTGACAATCAACTGAAGAATACTCCAGCTCTTCAGGACTACTGGCTGAAAATGTGTTTCCTACCAGTCTGAAAAAATGCTTACAATCATCTTCATGTATAACCCTTGTGACAATGTATCATGTGCAGATTTTACAGGGAGAAGCTGTCTTCTGAGATTCACTGCCATATATTATTTTTATGTAGGTTTATGTTTAGAGGCACTTACAGGTGACTAAGATAGAGTGGTTCTCTTTACCATGAGATGAAGTTGTGTGAAATGTTGGCTGCACAATCACTGCATTCCTTTAGCCCTGTGAAGTACATCCAACATTGAGATGCAACAGGCTGGTCCTATCATTTGATTAAATACTTATTTCTAATGGGAAGGGAAAATCGGTTAATAAAAAACATAGACTCACATAATGATTTAGGTTGGAAATCACCACAAATGGAGACTCCAAACCAATTTGAGCATCCTTTTCTGGTGTGTAACCATTCTCACTGTAAATCTTTCTTTCCTTGTGACAATCTGTCATTCCCCACGCTGCAATGCTTCCTAGTTGTCTATGTATGAGCCTGGATTTGTCTTCTCTGTGGTACTGGAAGTTAGAACTTCAGACAGGGTTGAACAGCAGTGCAGTCCCTCTTAGTCCACTTTTCTCAAGGCTAAACTAAGCCTGTTTCTTCAGACTTCTCTCACATATCGTGTGCTCCTGGCCCTTAACCCCCTCAGTGGCCCTGAGCTGCAATTCTTCCAGTTAGTCCATGCTTATATTCTTCCAGCTTGTTGGGGCTGCTCTGATGTCCTCCCTGTCCTGCTGCATACCCACCTACCCCCTAATTCAGTGTTACCTTGCTGAGAGTACATCGTCTCCCAGCAGTCAGGTCATTGACGAAGGCACCGCGAAATACCAGCCCCAGGATCGATCCCCAAGGAGCACCACCTGTCACTGGTACCAGGGTAGACAGTGAAACAGAAGCCACTGTCCTTCAAGTTTAATAGTCAGGCCAATTTTGATGTCCCTTCTGGTCCATCTGTCTAGTCCATATCCTTCTTACCTGGCTACAAAATTACCATCTATGGTGCAGAATGTTGAAAGCTCTGCTAAAATCATCACCGGCTGTCCTCCCGTACTGCAGAGCTACACACTGCAGCACAGGGGCAGTCAGGTCAGTCATCAGTGACCTGCCCTTCTCTTCCCCTGTCTTTGTCTTTGATCAGATGAAGTCTCTTACAGAACATCACGTGTGCCTCTAGAAAGTACAGAAGATGTGGCATTCCCTTCTCCATTGGGAAGGACATGCAGAGGGACAAATTTCCACCCTGTTTAACTAAAGGCTTTAAGGATGTGAAAACTTTTCACCTCAATGAAGAAATTTAAACCAAGACCAGCACCTATCTCTTCCTAGAAACAGACGATTGCTGAGCACAAGCACTCGACTGAAACACTCACTTTTTGTCAGTCCAGATTTTGCAGTTTCTGAGAAGAGATGTATCTGATTCAAACAAGACCTGGCTTTGGCTTCACAGTGCCAAACCAAGCTGGAGAAGCAGTTTCCACTGCAGGCAGCAGTGTCAGCTGCCAAAACCTCATGTCTCCATGCACCAGAGAAAAGAAATATCCTTATTGCTTCTGTCACCATTATTTACATATTCATGTTATCATTGCACTCACAGACCAGGCTTTCCAATGCAGGACACTATAGAAAAACAAAGATAACAGAATGGCCCCTTCCCTACAGCTCTCATTTACTAAGCCACTGTTTTCTCCTCTGCCAAGCAACTGCCAGGTGCAGCTCTGTGTATATGTGAGAAGCCTGAGCTTAATTTTTTTTTACACAAATTAAAATATTTGCTGCAGAAAAGAGCTATACTTTGTGGCTAGCAAGTCAGAGGGAGAACAGCCTCAGCATGATTAATTGTGGAGTCAGCCTCCATGGTACTGACTGATCCCAGTAAGTACTGGGGAGGGAGGGTGTCACACTCTCTTTTAGCTCCCTGTGCTAACCAGGACTTCTTTTCTTTCAGCAATGAGAAGATCACCAAATTCAGACCAGTTCTGCAGGAATGTCTGGGCAGGATTTATCAATTACACACCTAAATCACATTCTCTTTCCTTAAACTAGTTCTGAGGATAAGAGGAAGTGCTTTTGCTGGGACTATTCATCAGGCTTTATAATGGACTTAGGATCTGGGGTGGTATAAGCTGTGGAGGTGACACAGAAATATGCACCCGTTTTATTTATATGATCATCTGTTAGTGTAAGGGCAGTAACCAGCCACTCTAAGGTATAAGCTCAAGCTTTATCTCAGGGGGAGATAAATACCTATTAAAGAAGAGGTTAAATCTGTAGAAAGCAGTGGGAGCAAGTCTTGAGAAATAGAGAGCACAGACATTTTAGGAAGCTGCTGGGATTATTGCATATTGATCACCATTACCAATAAGTGTAAAGATCAGAGAGTACTACACTGATGCATAACACTCGGGTCAAAAGATCAGAGCAATCTAGCAAGGCTAAAACAGAATTTTGGTAGGATCAGATAAGCTAGTCAGAGAGGATACATAATATTCTTGTCATCTCTACAAGTTCTCTGTCCTTTACAGTATTGTCCACTGCAAAATATCCTCTCTGCTGTCTCTAAAAATAGAAATTGAGTAGATGGAAGCTGGATATCAGGGCCAAGGCATTAACAAAAATGCATTTGGCCAAACTTGAAGCAAAGAAGATTTTTTTCTTTAAATTGCTGCTTAGTCCAATACAGGGGTATGCCAAAAAAATAGAGAAGCACCCTGTATTTCCTCACATAGTGCTTTGCTAAGATTAATTGTTGGAGGGCTGTGGCTTATGTCTGATACACAAATGCCTGCTCTCCTATCTTCTGTCTTCCACTTGCTTTAAGAAGCACCGTGCTTGCCTGAGTCTCCTGAAATCCCAACACGATCTGTGCTGTTCGGCTCTCTCCCGCAGACCACCCTGGTGGGATGTGCCTTTGACAGCCTGCTGTCAGAGGATTTCCCTGCAGGCAAATTCTCTTTTTAAAATTCCTGACAGAAATGTCTTTTGAAAGGTTTCATTTTGTAAGTGCCTTTCATTTGCTCCCATACTGAAACCTGGAAACTGGATTACCTTCCCCTGGATGCCTCTGGTGGGTGTTCTTGTACCCAAATAAAAGGATGCAGGATGCAGGTTTTCTGGTCTGATTAGAGGAGTAATTTATATTCAGCAGATATCCAGAAAGCATGTCTGAAGATCTACAGTACGTGACATCTTGAAATAACTGGAGTAGGGTCTGCAGTGTTAATTAGGAATTACGTATGTGTCCAAAAAAATATGTAAATAAAGTATAACAAGCTAGGAATGCTAAAGATCACAAAGACTGAAGATACTCAGCAACGCCTAATTAAAGAGACTGCCAGTGTAACTAATTAATGAATCTTCTTTTTCAAGATGATCCTTCTAAATGACAACACTTTAAAATGTAACTTTTTCATATTCATTTCAGATCAGGTACCAAAAAGGACATTCCTGTTAGAGAACAAAAATAATGCCACTGCATCATGACTAATACCCTGTGGGGTAGCAACAATCAGGGTGAAGGGGTCCAGCCAGGCTGCAGAGCAGGTGGCTGTGGACCACCTTTATGGATGTTGGTCTAAAACAAAATGTACAGCTGCTTCCTAAAAGATTACAGAATGCAGTTTCATTCTGTCATAAGCAAAAGCTTTCCAGAACCTTGAACTTCTTTCCTTTCTATTACCATGTTTTTCAGACAGCATGGGGTCGAAGAACAGGGGTTTGTGAAACAAAGCCAGACATGCAGCAAAGTGCTGTAAAGGGACCTTTGTGTTGAAGTCACTGCAGTGCCTCTGAACTGATGCTTTGTTTCCCAAATAAATCACAGGTACTGAAGGAGTAGACAGCTTGGAGAATGGCTGTAAAGGTCCTCTGTTAAGAAGGAGAAACTGCTGGCCACAATAAAATGAACATCAATAGCTTAGAAGGCAGCTGCCCTACAAGCAGGACAGTGAAGCCACTCATCAGCTTATCAATCATGAGGAAGAGCTCAGGGGAGAAGAATGTCTCAAAATGGGCTGATTTCTTTGGAGTTTTAAAAACAGGATACTTTGTTCTTGGGGTTTTAAAAATGATGGACACAGTTGCCCATTCATGTCTCTGGCAGATAAACACAAACAGAGACACAAATACATAAAATAAACATATGCATCTGCATGACACACATCACCCCTTTGAAGTACCAAAATAAAAGATGCTGGCCCACCTCATGTGCTCCCAAACTGGCCATTGATTTTTGTCCATTGCTGTAGAGGTAGGACTGAAAGTAGATGTGTCATCAGCATGCAGAGATATAATGCATTGAGGCAAAGTTTATAGCTCTCTATTGCAAGAGAGTTATAAACAAGTTATAAACAATACAAGTCTATTGCAAGGGCTGTAGTTACTCAAAGCTATGTAGTAGTAGTTTTAACAAGGAATTTCAGTTTCCTCTCCTTTTTTTTTTTCCTTTTTTTTTTTTTCTTTTTCAGCGTGGAGAAGGAGAACTCAGGTTCTACCTTTGTTTATTTTATTCAAACACCATCACTAGGATTTGTGCTCAGCATTTCTGTGCAGGAAGCTTGCAAACGAAAATTGTTCAATGCCTGTGTCTGTGGCTTTGCCAGTTGGTGGTGCTATTTGCACAGTTTTGTAGCCCTTCCAGGAAAATTAATGGTAAGGCTACAGCAGGTCGCATTTTAAAGGAGTATGTTTTTTGAAGAAAATATGCAAATATAAACTGTTTGAACAACACAACTTGGGAAATCATCCTCTGATCATTTTAAGGCTGTGATAGGCGCTTTTGATGGAGCAGTGTCCAATTCTTTAGTCATTTTTACAGTTTCTGGGTGCATCACGTGCACAAGCTCAGTACATCAAGGAGGTCACGTTCTTACCAGCAATTACCTGCCTTGTGCACATCTGTATTGGCTGAGAAAGCACAGATTAGTTTGATATATACTTATACACATGTGCACCCTGATGCTGACTGTGTGCCCAGACTGAACACTGCAGCACTCGAACCTGCTGCAGCCCTGGATTCATGCGTGGATGCCCTGTTACTATGGGGATTGGCTCTGCTGAGTTCTGTGACAGAAAAACCCCAGGCTTGCATCTCGTCGTCCAGGGAGGGTTAAAAGGCAGAGAGCCCTTCAGGAGGGGGAAAGCATATTTACCGCTCAAAAACATGCTAAATGGGCATATATTCACCTGCACGCTTGAGTGCCTCCAAAACAGGGAAAATATTAATCCCATCATCTGAATAGCACTTATCAGCAGAGGATTTGCTTAAGAAGATTTTCTATCTTGGCCTTTTCAAGGAGGGGTGAAGCTGCTCCAGCAGCTGGTGGGCAGCTCGGGGAAGTCTGCCCATGAAGAGAAATAAGAATGGAGGCTCAGACAGTGAGAAAGCAGAAGTGTGGAGGCAAGGGGCTGCCTGGCTGTGGCTTGGGCTGGTGGTGGGGTTCAAGGCCAAGGATGGCATTTTACTGATCCTGCCAGACACCCCTCCGTGCTAGGGGGACCCTCAGAGGCAAAGAGCTAGAATCTCTAGGGCACGCTAAAGCAAACCCATGCCTGATTTTTGTTGGAATATGAGAGAAAAGGGAGTGATAGGCATGGAGGCCTTTGTGGGGTGTTCTTCCTGCATGCTCTGGCTCACAGTAAATACCCATTTATCTCAGAAAGAGGGGTAGGGCTTTCTCTATCTGATTATCTGTTAATCAGAAGTGTGGGGCTCCCCAGAAGGGAAGTGTTAGAGCTTTTATTTTTGACAGTGCCAGAGTAAGGAAGCCCCTATGAGTGCAAGATTAGTCCATGTTTTGTTCCAGCAAATTTTGCATCTGGGTTGTCTGCCTCTCTTGCTTGGATTTTGGTGCCTTCCACGCGGGCCAGTCCCTCCCCTCAGAATCAGCCCCTAAGGAGACAGCTGGAGTGAGATCCTGGGCTCTGAAGACCCTCCTGACCTGAGTGTGGGGCTTTGCTGTGAGCTAGGGACTGCCATGTCTCCACTCTGGTGAGTCAGACTGCACTCT
This sequence comes from Vidua chalybeata, assembly GCF_026979565.1. Taxonomy (NCBI): domain Eukaryota; kingdom Metazoa; phylum Chordata; class Aves; order Passeriformes; family Viduidae; genus Vidua; species Vidua chalybeata. The sequence goes on along the minus strand of NC_071534.1, from coordinate 57,105,819 downwards.
GGGTGGGGAAGGGTTGTGGGGCTCCAGGCTTCTCTCTACACACTGAGAGCATTTCGGGGGGGGGGGGGGGGGGGTGGTGACTGCTGAAAAGATCTAGAAGATCTGAAAGATCTAGATGCAGGGGGTTCTGAATGGTGGTCAGTGCTGGAGAGAGGACTTTGGGGAGGTGCTCTCCTGTCTGCACTGCCCAGGTTTCAAGTCCTCTGAATTTTGATTTCCACTGCAGGGGAGAAAAAACAAAGGGGAGAGGAGTTAGCCTCTGCAGAGCAGTCCCAGGGGGTGTCTGTACAATGCTGGTTTCTGGAAAGGTGAGGGAGGAGTCCTTGCAGCAGGAGGGAATTTTTAATTAGAGCTACTCTTGCCCACAGAGAGGAGCTTGCGGGGAGCAGGTGGAAAAGGCTTTTAAACACTGCAATTGAACTGCCTTAATCAGAACATCTGGTAAACCTCTTCAGGAGGGTATGGCACTTTTGAAAGTGATGGAAGGAATTCACTTCTCTTGACTGCTTCGGGTAGCTCCTGCTTTTCCAAGCCCCTAATGCTGAAAGGTAGCCAGCATCCTCACTGCCTGATGGGCAGACCCCTTGTCTGTTCACCCACCAGGGAAAAGGGAAAGATTTAACTTGTAGATTGGAGTGAGAAAAAGAGGCCACTACTCATCAACAGAGAAAACATGAAATCTTACCCAAGGAAAAGAAAGACTGGCTGAAAATTCAGTGATACATTTCTAAGGGCTCTAACCTCAGAAATCTCATCTGTTCTAGTGCCTGCAATAGGAATTGCTTTCTCAGAGTTTCATATCTGCTTTCGTGGGAGCAGCTCTGCACAATGCTCTGGACATGCCAGGGCAACAGAGGTCTGGGGTTTGTCCTGCAGAAACACATCACTTGCATTTTAGGGCCAGTGTTTTCTCCTCGGTGCAATCCCAGAATAATGTGGATTTGCAAAGGTGACTGAAAAATGGGCTGTGCAAAGTCATTAGCAACATTGATTCTCATTATTGTAGCATATGCCAGTGCAAAAACATCCAGCATTTGCAAGATGGATGAGTTGCACTGGCTGGGCTGTGAGTGCCTAATTAGTTAAAATACACAGCATCATAAATGCCAGCACTGACAGCTGAGGCCTTGCAATGTCAGGACTGTGAGCAGCATTAATTTGTTCTGACATCAGACTGCTCCCTTGGTATGGATGCCAAATCCTTGCTCTCTGCTGCAGCCAGAGTCCTGCACCCAAACACAGGACAGTGTGTGCCTGTGTCATGAAACTGGTACAGCAAGCAGCTGCTGTGGGAGGCAACAGCAACAGCAGGGACACCACAAGGCAAAATAGGCTCTGCAGGAGTCTGGCTAAGTGCTGTGATGTCCTTTTGCTCAGCCTCCATAACCCAAAGAACTGCAGGAATGTGCAGGCAGGGACTCCCCATTACTCAGCGTGTAGCTGTCCCAGAAAGGGGAAAGTCAGCTTTGTGGTTTCAGTTCAAAATCAGAATAGGGACTCAGTGAATGTGCATCCATCACTACAAAACTGCCTCTCTGAATTGAACTCCTCTCCTATCACAAAGCCTGACTGTAAACCTGACAGTGGCAGTTTGGGCACCTGTACTGGGGCAGTGCCTGAGAGTGCTCTTCGCACCTCTGAGAGGATCCCATCCTGCATGGCTGGTCCAGGGATTCTTTGTCCTTATCCCACCAAGGAAAAGTCACAGCCTCCAGCAAAATGCCCCAACTTCTTTCCCTGCTTCCCCAGCACAGTTAATGTAACCTTTGCCAGGGAAAGCATCCTGTGAATCAGAGGGCACTGTGCCAGCTGATCTGTGAACAATTTAACCGATTTTTCATTAACCAGCAGCTTATGGAGAAGTTGCTAAATTTTATGGGCCATTAGCAGCTTCTGACGCTGCAAATGACTATGAAAGTCAGGGTCTTGCAGTTTTGAATCTTGTAGGCTTGATAAATAGCCCTTGCTGGGAGCGTAGATTTGAACAAACGCACTCGGTATGGCCCCATACAAACAAGCTGTTGGCAGCATGGAGAATGGGGGATGTGGGGATGGGAGCGACTGCAGCAACCCACGAGCCTTCTACACCTTCCCCAAAGCAGGGAGTTTTCTTGAGGAAAGGTGATTTGAGCAATCTTGTCCTGAAGATGGTCCATAGAGGCATTGGAGAGTGGGAGTGAGGCAGTGAACAAGGGTTAATGCAGCCATTAAAATATGTGTTAATTGAGTGCAGGGGAGAGCTGAGCATGCTGACTGCTGTTTATGCATGTGTAGCTGGGCATCTGCAAAAATATAATTTATCCTCATTTTATGGCTGGGAAACCTCCATTGCAGAATAGCAAGATAAAGATCCCCAGGGTCACATGCAGGCCACAGGCTGAACAGGTTTGGGTACAGGCTCGTCCTGGCCTCAGCCATGGAGCCGTGCTTGTCTTTTTGCACAGCTCCCACAGCAACCTGCTGCCTGCCCAGCTAACCCATGCACAGGAGCAAGCCCTGACTGTCACAACTTCCCAGATCCTGAAAGTGTTCCAGCAACTTTGCAACAGCAATAAAGTTACTGCTTCTGCCTGGATGAAACTCTCCTGTGTGGGAATGCTACCACCCATCCCTGAAGGCAAAGGTAGCCCAGGCTCTTGGTAATAGATCCCTTGGGGTGGGTTAGAGTGAGACAGCACTGAACAATCAGTGTTTGTGAATAAATATTTGTAGGTTTATTTTGGAACAATTTGGTTGCAATGGAAAGCAGGTATGTAGCTGTTTTAGTTGCTGCTATCTCTAGAAATATAGCAATATAAAAGCATAAAAATATCACTCAGAAATGTATGAGGGGAAGGAATGAAGGAAGAGAGAGAGGAAAGAAAGAAAGAAAGAAAGAAAGAAAGAAAGAAAGAAAGAAAGAAAGAAAGAAAGAAAGAAAGAAAGAAAGAAAGAAAGAAAGAAAGAAGAAAGAAAGAAAGAAAGAAAGAAGAAAGAAAGAAAGAAAGAAAGAAAGAAAGAAAGAAAGAAAGAAAGAAAGAAAGAAAGAAAGAAAGAAAGAAGAAAGAAAGAAAGAAGAAAGAAAGAAAGAAAGAAAGAAAGAAAGAAAGAAAAGAAAGAAAGAAAGAAAGAAAGAAAGAAAGAAAGAAAGAAAGAAAGAAAGAAAGAAAGAAAGAAAGAAAGAAAGAAAGAAAGAAAGAAAAAGAAAGAAAGAAAGAAAGAAAGAAAGAAAGAAAGAAAGAAAGAAAGAAAGAAAGAAAGAAAGAAAGAAAGAAAGAAAGAAAGAAAGAAAGAAAGAAAAGGTATCACCAGTCATAGATCCTCTGACAAGACTTGATTGTTGCAAAGTGATGTTCAAAGTCTTGTTGTAGTGATAGTTGAAGCCTTGATCTGTCAGGGGTGGGGAGAGGCTGTGAAACAGAGTTCAATGGGTTAATATACTTTCAGTCTAGGTAGGAATGCCCAGGTACCTTCCTAGGGTGGGGAGCTTTCAGAACTCTTGTAGAAGGTCTCAGAAATAAGTCTGGGGACGGTTCAGGGTTTATGACACCTTCTAAGACATTAAAGCTGCCTCTAGTGTCAATGTAGCCTTATGTGTGAATGTGAATGTCCCGTGTGAATATAACCCTTCCTGGGAGTGGGGGAGAGGTAGGGGAAGACAACTGGTATGATGAAAACACAATCCCACCTCTCAGGATCTACCTCTTACCTGGTTCAAAGTACATCTCATAATCTCTGGGGGTGGATGCTCACCCCTCTGCCTTGTGTTCTGCCTTGTGGATCAGAGATTTTGCCACCGCACACCCAAATCCCATCTCCTCCCCTTGCGGGGGTGCAAATTCTGCCACAGCAAAGCACTCTGCCCTTCCACAAATGGGCAATTGTTTTGAGTCATTAACTATTAACATTTCGGTTTCTCACCAGGAGTCAATTAAATCACAAAATTTAAGCCTAAGGTAAATGGTGAGACTTTGAAGATAGGGTGTTCAAGTTTTCTTTTTGTCTAATGTTCAACTTCTAATTAAAACAAGGCTGCTGCTGGCAAGAATAGTCCAGCACACCCCTGAGGTCAGCTGAGGACTGAACTTGAAATCTCTGAACTCCCTGACAGGGAGGGCTCCCCTCTGGAGATGGGGATGGCAGGGGGCAGAGCATTGACTGTCACTGACCTGGCAGAAAAGTGCAGTCCCTGATCTCCCAGGCTGAACAGGCAGAAAAACCAGTGCCATATCAGTCTGGGCTGCAGCCATGCAACAGAAAATTTAGCCCAGAGGTTTTCACCAACAAGCCTCGTTAGCCTTTGACAATCCATGCATCCCAGAACCAGCTAGTATGGCCACCCAAATGAACACCAAGAGCATTTTCTGTGATGCTCATTTTGCTTTTTGATGAAGGGATATGGGTACAGGAAGAAGTGTGGAGGATAAAGCTTGTGTTTCGTGCAGAACAAAGGCTCAAATGAAATTTCTGACCCTTTTCAAAGGGATCTGTGATTCAAGGGGCACACCAAAGCGCCAAACATGCTGGGGAAGCCCTGCAGGGGAAGCTGCCCAGGCACAAAGAAGCCCTGATAGCAACACTTGTTTGCACAGCTTGTCTGGTGAGAAGGGATACTAGGATTCAAAGAGACAGATTTTGTCACCTTGCTGTGGGAAGGAGAGGGAATAGATGCCAGTTCCATGCACTCTGGAGAAGGGTATGGAAAGCCAAGACTGACCCTCTTAATGAAGGAGAAACCCGAGCTTCCCCCTGTGTGCTAAATTGTGGCTTTCTGGTGTAACACTAAATCTGCTGAGTACATCCTGGCAGTCTGCAGCCTGCTGCCCATCATTGGGATGAAAGCAGATGTGGTTCATGCTTATGCCCAGCCCAGGCTTGGTTTTCTTCTGCCCCTCAATATCACACAGAGGTTCCCACTTGGAAGCCCAAGTTTATTTATTAGAGCATTGCAGAGGGATGAAAAAGTGAAGCAGCTTGTGCTCCCCACTGAGCTGTGGGCCAGAGCTGGAGTCTATCACTCCAGCACCCACCCATGCTGAGTAGCCACTACAGCTTCAAACCACGGCTGCTACTACAGTTAATATGAAATTGTCTGGGCTTGCAAATGCAAGGTGTGGCTGGGGCTGTGTATTCTATTTACATCTATTAGAGGTGGGGCAGTTTTCTGCTGTTAATGGGGCACCTGTTAAAACCAGATAGGGCAGCTTTTTTCTCTCTTCCACAACCAGTCCTCTCTCTGGAAAGTATCTTCTGTTAATGGGCTACTGAGTCTCACTGAATGGCTGATAACATTACCTCATCCCATTGTGAAATGCTCCACCCAGGGGGAGGAGCCAAGCATTCCTACCTGGATATAATCTGATATTTCAAACACTCACAACCTTTTTCCACTGGATGCCCAGAGGAAGACCAGGCCCATCTACACCACCACTGGACCTTCTAAGGAAAACTACACTCTTCTACAGGATCACTGCTGTGGTAGTCTGTTATTTTACAGTTAGTTCTGCTGTAGTATGTTTTAATATTCCTTGTTATAAGTTTGTAATGGCTCAGTCTCTGTACCCCATTTGACTTCCCTAATGGTTCAGTCCTGAGTTGTTTACCACAGTTTTCCCTGCCAAAATGTATATCAATCCACATGTCAATCCACCTGTATACCTCCCTTGTTCCCTTGTCTCACCCCTGTCTGTCAAAGATTGTACACTCCTTTGGTTCTAGAGTGTTCCCTGTCTTTCATCCCTTCCTCAGGGCAGAATTGGGTTGTAAGGTTTGCTCCCTCCCCGTGTTGGCTTCTACTGGGGAACCCTTACCCTGCACCTCTCCCCTAATGCCCTCCTATTGGTCAAAGGTTGTGTCCTCCCTGTGTTCCCCCATCCCTATAAAAGGAGCCCCTTCAGGTTCAGATTTGGTTCACTTGCTCTGCCCCGACTTCGACATTAAACGTTTGGAGAATCAGACAAGTGTCCCTCCCTTATTCCTTTGCCTCAGTTTCCTCGTGCCCTGTGCCTCTGCTGTGCTGCCCATGCCGCAGCAATCACCGCCACCCGCAGCAGTCTCGGCAGAGACCCAGGGGCGGCTGCTCGCGTGTCTGCCCTGCGGCCACAAGCGGGACAGCGAGCTGGCCAACCTCCATCCCATGGCCGCTGAGAGCCAGGTGCTGAGAGCCAGGTGCACACTGCTTCAACAGAACCACATCTGTCTCTCCAGGAGGACTGCAGCCACCATTTATTTGGACTGCTACCAACACCCTGACCAATGTCAGGGTCGTGTTCTGACTCTGTCAGTATTTTTTGGGCTTTTTTTTTTTTTACTGTTGCATTTGTATTTTAATTTTCCTAGTAAAGAACTGTTATTCCTATTCCCATATCTTTGGCTGAGAGCCCCTTAGTTTCAAAATTATACTAATTTGGAGGGAGGAGGTTTACATTTTCCATTTCAAGAGAGGCTCCTGCCTTCCTTAGCAGACACCTGTCTTTTCAAAATAGACAACTGACTTCTAGGACTTAATGGTGGTCAGCTGCTTATAGGCAAGTCAGATGTACAGAACTGGTACTGAGAATTGAGCTGGACTGCCATTTAAAAATTAAAAGAAGATTTGAAAATCGGGAAAACATGACTCAGCAGTATGAAGTCACTGGCAATAAATGTCAGAGATTTCATTTGCAAGTGAAAATTCGTATCCACCTCATGTCAGTGTTGCTACCTGAAGGCCCATATCCAGAAAGAGATAGATGCGTTATTGCATGTGTCATCCACAACCCCCTAAAAATATAAAGATCCTGAATAGCAAGTCAAGCTAGGATGTTATTAAATGATTGAATGGTGAACTCATTCCTGTAGGGTGTGCAGTTTGGCACCAGGGCAAATGCAGTCTGCTGTGAGCAATGCAGTCAACACTCCTTTCAGTCACTAGCCCTGATGGTCTGGGGATCTTCCCAGAGCAGCGAATGCAACTCAGTAGCAGCTGGGAGGAAAAGACTAGGGAAAAAATCAGCTTTGACAATCTGAAAGTATGTATGAATATATATTAGATCTCCTCAAAGTAGAAGGGTGCACTCAGCACGTAATGTGTATGTTAGCAATTCAGAAGGAGATCAGTCAGGGTAATATTACAGACATTTATCTGTGCTGCTTTGATCAGGGTTTCTTTTGAAGTTTTCTGAGTCAAAAATATTGAAGCAAATGATTTCTCTCTGCATTTTGATACTTGTGCTTCTAAACAGTCATTAAATGAGTAGGCCCAAGAAATGTGAGGAACAAACCTCAGCATCTGTGCATACTGTGTATGAGCCATTCGCTGTTTGCTATGCCCATCGTTCCCTGTTTTTTCCCCGTATGTGGATTTAAGGCATGAAAAAAATTTTTCATCACCTCCTCAGAATTTAAAATACTACATTATTCACTGTGCGGGCCAACCAATAACCATCTCTCCGTGTGAAAATATCCTTTGATGGCCTGCCATCTAGCACAGTTATAGGAAGTTGGAATCATGCATCAGCCTAGAGAACAGCCTAGAGAACCATTAATTAAAAAAAATATATATTTTTTTTAGATGGCAATGGAAGACCCTTTGTGAGAAGTACATGCCTGGAGAGTCCACAGCACCCAGCATAAGTGTATTCCTGGCAGTGTAAGACGTGTGTCTCTCCTGGGAGTTATCAGAAGACTGCCTGGTGGAGCTGTAGAATTAAGAAGATGCCCAGTGCTAGTGCACATGGATCTGCAGTCGGCATCACAACGCTGACACTGGAAGTAGCACAGCATTTGGCTGACACATCGGCTGCCCCATATCTGTTTCTTATCTACCTGGACGTGTTGGATGTCCATTATTTGGCTAGTGATGCAGTGCCCTCAGACACTATAGGTGCTGATAAATTGCAGAGTTTCACCTATGCAATGGTGTGCTTATTTTAGAACTTACCTATTATCATGTCATATTAATAAGCCAGATCCAGCCTAGCTGCTGGCAGTGTGAAATGCTCCTGTATCGTCAGGGGAATGTGATTTGCAAAGCGTTCGGCTCCTGAGGAGAGCCTCAGAAGAAAGTGCGCTGTATTTCTTTCATATTCTTAAAAAAAAGTCATGGCATGGAATTTTTATTAATTTCATATCCAATACTCAACTCTGTTTGAACTCTACTATATTTTCTTTCATTTTAAGTTTCTCTCTATTTGTATTTGTCATAAAAGAGGGTTAGAAAAGTTCAATTTTTCATAAGGAAATAGTATAGTTTTGAGTTCTAACAGCTCTTTATAGGTTGAAAATGCACTTAAATTATGTGAGAAGAGTCCCACAGAAACACATTACTTCATAAAGCTGGAAAGCAAACACTTGGAGAAACACTTCTAACACATTTTTGGACTATCTGTGCTAACTTGCTTTGACCCTTTTTTACCTTTGAACAACCAAAGCATTAGAGGGTCTGATGGATAATCGAAGTGTAAAAGGGCATTCAGTCAGGGTAAGTGATGACACAGCAGAAGAGCAAAATGGATATTTGCATCAGGCTTTACTAGAAGAGGAATCATCTCACATTGAAATGCTAATTGAAGTGATTTTAAACTAAACTGACAGAGTTAGTAGTAGTGAATCACCAGGGTCACAAAGTGCTTGTCCAAGAGTTGTGCGGTAGTTGTCACAAGCTGCCCATTGTAACAGAGAAAGAAAAGATGGGAAATGTGTTCAGGCCTCTAAGTCTTAGCAAGAGTCAAGTCTGATTTCTTTATGAGAAAAGGATTCTATGAAAAAGACCAAATGAGGCATGGTAAGATCTGAGCTCCTCAAATTCATTCCAATAAACACTGACAGAAGACACATCTTTTTTTCTTTCACATTCGCTTTACACATTAAATAAAATACCAAATACTAATATGAATCCAGTGAATTTGCTTTTTATTAAAACACTGCAAATATTCCATGAGTAGGAATGTCTTATCTAATTTTCAGATTTCTTTAAGAACTTAGTGTTGCTTTGAAAGAAATCAAGAGGAAATAAAAGCCCCAAACAATTGGCACTAACAGAGCAGGAGGAGATCCATAATTCCTACTGGCATCCTGAATGCAGGTGCAGAACTTAGAGGTCCAGTGCTGTTCAACAGAGCTGGGACTCAAGACAAGTCTCATTATTTTTGTAGATTACAATAACTTAAATTTTATTAGGAACATTAGGTTTGGCCTCTGCTTCATTCTCCCAAACTCTGGATTTTCCTAGCTCCTTATTGTTCTCTGTACTTTAGATGCAGATACGGATACTGAACTTTCTAGATACTGAAACTCCTCACTCCACTCCCAGGTGGAGCCTCTCCCTTGGCTCAGTGTTCTTGGCTTTGGCCAACCTTCTCATCTACACAAGAGCTATCAAGCCACAATCAATTAGAGTTACGAATTTGCTTGAATAATCTAGTGGCTTCCATAAACAAGCTAAATCACTCTGGGGATAAAGTTTAAGCAAAAGAGCTGCAATAGTGCCAGAAATGTGAGTGATGGATAAGATTCCCAGCATTTAGTTTTTGTTTACTTTTATCTGTAGCAGCTTTTTTTTTTTTTTTCAAAGTAAGTGTTTTCTACAAAGTCTTAGCAGTATTTAAGCCCTAGTAGAATAGAACCCCTATGGAGTAATTATTATAATTTCTTAAGATATCTTATAATTCACCGCTATCTTTTCCCTAGAGTATGATTTAATTACTGCCATATCAGATGAATTGTATTTTGTCTAATGTGACTGCAAGAGATCAGCAGGCATTTCTGCAAGCTGGTAACGAGTTACGCAGCTGAAATTTCACCTAAATGGAGGATAGAAATTGGTGCTCCTGGTGTTGATTAACTGATATTTATTACACCATTATAAATAAAACTCTACTACCTAGTTGTCATTTTTGCAAAATGTGTTTTCACTATGTCTTTTGGATTTAGAATAATTGGCATTTCTGTTGGTTTGGTTTCTTAGTGCAAGAAAGCAATTTGCAGACGTTGTTGATAGAAGCAGTGTGTGTTACCTTAGCAGGGAATTTAAGCACAGATGTTTTTGGAAGATAATTTGTCAAATGACTCCAAGTCACTTCAAAAATTTGCAGACTTTCAGAACTGTCGTTTGAATATTTTTTGGTGGATGAATAATTTGAACTGCATTTTCAAAAAGAATATTTACTGCGTGCCACAAGGATTAATACCAAAGACATCAAAATAATTCAGAGGACCTTGCTGCCTGTTAAACTTTAGAAAATTAAAGGCTTGAGTAAGTATTCTGGGGATGGGTGACCCGATGTCTTAATCCAGCTGCCATTTGTTATTAGAAAACAAAAGTCTTTGATTGTCATGATTATCTGTCTCTAGTTCTGAGAGAATTATATTTAGAACTCATCTTTCACCAGTGTCACAGATGCCTGTATTCTTGCAAAGTCCAAACATTTTCACTTTCCCTTATTCTGAACAAATTAAACCGTACAGCAATCATAAGTATGGAAGTCATTGCTTCTGGCTTTCTGGCTGCAGACAAGCACTATATCTATCTATCTATCTATCTATCTATCTATCTATCTATCTATCTATATCTCTAAGACTCACTACATGGGAAAAGCTTCTATCTCTATTAAATCTGAAGTGAGTGTTTAGCAGATCTCCTCCATAATCCCAAAGGTGATGATACTTCTGCTAGAGAATGTATCCCACACTCTTTGTAAAGGCAGGTAAACAGAAAGTCATCATTCATCACAGTTTTGCTTTTGATGTTGCCAGCAACATCTCTTGGGGTATTTTTAAACTTATCAGTCATAAAAGTATAATTTTGTTGTTTTTTCCAGAGAGATTCTGTTAGAACCTCTGTTAGAATAGGTAGATTCTACCTGTTAGAATAGGTAGATTTTGGTTGGTGTTTACTGCAAGCACAAATGAAACAAACACTTGCTCAGGGAAATGAGCAAGCTATGATGAGAAGGGAAATGGTGAAGGAGCATAAGCAGTAGCCAAGCTGTGCTTCTGCATGACATTAAACAACACATGCTCAACGTTTCACGACAAACTGATTCACAGCAGAGATATATTGAACAAAATCCTCCTGTCTGAGAACTTGCCAGGGTCACCATTGTGCCAGAAGATTTGCATGATGAAGATTTTAAGAAGCTGTATCACTGTATCATGTCATTGGCAGATATTTTAAGAATTAATGAAAAGTGATCATTTGAATGAGTTTTGTCATCCTAAGAATTGCCTCTTCTGGAGTGTCCTGGCCAATATCCAGTCATCTCAAGCCTCGCTCTTGCTTATGGCAGAGAAGAGTAGTGATTTCTTCATGGCTTGAAACAGCTATGGCTGAGCCAGCACAGACACACCATTCACTCTGGACCATTCATTCTTGTGTCCTGCCCTTCAGACTAAGAGAAACTTCCTTTCCTGGCATTGGCACCAGAATTAGTGCCTTGCACTGGTTTAGCCAGAAGGTTCCAATGGGAAGTGGCTCCAGCTATTTAAAAATTATGTCCGTTCACATTATGTCTGTTCATTATGTCCATCTCAGAGTCCTGTAAATACCTGTGTCCCCAGATGGTTAGACTATTTTAGTTTTTCTTCCTATAGTTTGACAGACATTTGAGTGCTTCAGTCAAATTTGTTTAGATTCCTATTAACTAGGAATCTAGTTTTAAGGTCTGTTTTCCATGGATAATGTATAGCACTGCCAGTGTGTCCTAACAGTTTTGCTTAAAGCAAAGCAGTCCCAGATTCTGAGATGACCTGTCATGAAATCTTGACACACCACATTGCTTAAGGAGGGATGCTTAGCACCTCTCCCAAGAGAAAAGTTCACAGCCAGTAACCAGATTTCACATCTGGTGTGACCGTCATATCCGTGTCCTCAGGGCTGATGCTTGCAGCTGCAGCTTCTCTGTGCCTGCTGGCATAGGGTTGGGGTTTTGTGTAGGGTTAGGGCCAGGCACCCCTCAATGTGAACAGAAAGGCAAATATGAAAAATGATGGGCTATGGTGAGTAAAAGAAAACAGGCAAGAAAATTACTTTAATTGGAAAAGATATTTGGAGACTGGATATTTGTTTCATTTCTCCAGCAAATTAAAGAAATGCAACATTCAGGTAGTGAGACATCGGAGCATCCCTCACCCACTTATGCCTGAAACTGCATAACAAAAAGACCATTTGGATGCCTTCCCCAGCCCAAATTTTACATTCAGTTAATGAAATATGTTCTTATTTTAAATGCTATGTAATCAAAGAGCAGGAAAAGTCTTTACCTATAAGTAGTGGAATAAAAAGCAATGTGGAAAATAGCATCCTTCACAGCATCTCTATCCCTGCAACTTCTGCCTCAATAAAACAGTAAACCTTTGAGAAGGATTCCTCCTTCTTAAAATGTGTCTCTGAGGTCAGGACACTTCAGCTGAGCTCCTGATGGCCTCTGCCAGCCCCACACTGCCAGCAGAGTTTGTTGTCTGTGGGATCCTGGTTTCCTTTGAGAAAGGAGCTTGTTGGTGGCACAGGAGGGTCTCCTCTGAGCTCAGGTCTCCCAGTGCCAAGTGACAGTCAGTTCAAGAGCACTTAGAGTGTGAATCTTGGAAAGGTTGATCTGCCCATGTGCCTTTATCCCTCCTCCTTTGCCACTGATGCAAAATCATTTTGGTTGTGAGGTAGATCATAGAATCATAGAGTGGTTTGGGTTGGAAGGGATCTCGTTCCAACCCCCCTGGCCATGGGCAGGGACACCTTCCACTAAACTATATTTCTCAGAGCTCTATCCAGCCTTGCCTTGAACACTTCCAGGGATGGGGCAACCACAGTTTCTCAGGTCCACTTGTTATAATACCTCATCATTGTCACTATTTTTTCCTAATATCTAATCTTAAACTACCCTTTCAGTTTTAATCTATTTCCCCTTGTCCTGTCACTACATGCTCTTGTAAAAAGTCTCTCACCACCTTTCTTGTCAGCTTCCTTCTGCTACTGGAAGGCCACAATTAGGTCACCCTTATGCCTTCTCTTTTCTAGGCTGAGCAAACCCAATTCTCTCAGCCTTTTCTCGTAGGAGAGGTGTGGGGCTGGGAAGAAAAACCTTTGTGGGGAGGCACCAGGGGCCATTTTTTGTCTCGTTGGCATGGCAGTGGGTTAGGTCAGTTATACACTGTTTGTTATTAGTGGTGCTGTTGCTACTGTTTGTTTTCTTATCTTATTGCTGTTTCCAGTAAATTGTTCTTATCTCAAATCGGAATCTCTGCCTTTGACTCCCTTCACAGGAGGCAGGTGAGCAGAGGGGAGTGGCTGCATGGGATGTCATTTCAAGCTGGGTTTAAATGAGCGACACCTCCTCAACAACCCTATCAGCTCTCCAATTGGAGCTCTCCAAATAAATAAGTCTCACATTAGTTATTTAACTAAACATTTGTCCTCAATATGTAAAAATATGTAGGTTCTTTTTTATTTCCTTGCATTACCCATCTAACAACCCGACACAAATCAAGACACAATATTTTTTCCTCTTGTTAATAGCCAGGAGAATTGCATCACATTTTAAATTGCACTTCAGCAAAACAATAGTCAGGCAAAGCCAGTGCAGCAGCGGCTGTCTCCATGGCTTTGTTTGTACAAAGCCTGGCATAACAGGGCTCTGCTTTCAGCCAGCCTCTGAACACTTCTGGAATAAACAGAATAATAGCTGACTGCAGCCTTTGCTTAGAAATATTTGTGAATGGCATTGTAAGTGTCAGAAAGCTGTATATAAAGCTTGCTGCTGCTGTGGAGGTTGTCCGAGCCCTAAGCAATTTTGACATTCAGATTTACAGCAGACTTTTGACATCGTCTCTCTGTTAGAAATGAATAAACTGCTTCATCCATTTGAATAAAGCTGTTGTTTCATTATCTGCTGCCTCTGTCTCCTCTTCATGTTACGTTTCCTTCAGGTGTGAAAAGTGGCTACACAAAAGAATAAAAGGGTGGGATTTCTCAAGTGCCATCATTGCACTGGCACCCACTTTATTTCTCTAGGAAGCTCTAGAGTACAGCCTTTTCTACAGAAGTGAGAAAGAAAATGGTGGCAATCTTGAAATGCCTGTAAAGATGTTTATGCAAGATATTTGTTAATAATTCCAGTGGAGAACAGCTGGAAACACATAAACAGGTGTTTGTACTCCAACACTGATCTAGTCCAGCTGCCTAACTACTACTTTGATTTGGAATAGCTAAAATATTGTTATCTATAAAACCAAACAAGTCAATTCTCTCAATGCATAAATAATTTTCAATCTTTTTTTTTCTCAGTGCGTGACAGAGAGGGCTGAGGTTTTCAGGATCTAGTCTAAATTCTGCATGTCAGAGTTGAAGACCTGAGCAAGCCACAGAATATTTCTGTGATTCTGCTGATGCTACACCTAAATGCTCATTTCTGAATACACATTGAATTCAGCTTATGCTGAACTTTGCCTGTGACCCCCTCATTGTGGGAGTCACAACACAACCACTGACCACAGCAAGCAGGTCTCTGAGCAGAGAGGAGACATTTGAGTGACATTTGCCATGTTTTCAACAGACCACTCTGTAACACACCAAATTTTCTATTGTCACTCTCAGGCCTTGTGCCTGTTTAGATAGAAACAAGTCCCAGCTCTCACCCAGCCTCTGGCCATCACCTATCCCTGGGTTCCCTTCAAACCTCTGAATGCACCAGAGCAGATTGCACCAGCAGAAAGACTGGGTTTAGTTTGCAGCTTTCTCTGACCTACCTTGACCATCCTGCCTATTACCATGGCAGAAAGACAGTGTGTGATGATGTCAGTACATCTTTCACGGGTTTCACTGTCTCTCCCGCTCTTTCATCTCTACCATTTCACTTTATATTTCCTGCAAAATATCTCCTGGAGGCCACTGTACTATAGTTTTCTATACAGTTTCCCTCTCATACATCCCAGGTAACCTCTCATTAATCAGTGCTCAGCATCTGTACTGCCTTCCATGGGAGACTAATAAACATACACAAGTCAAAGTCCAGCAGAAATCTCTCCAAATACTTTTGTAGTAAGGAGCACCATTTGCACTGCCCTGGTGAGTGAGAGCAGAATTTAGCCGTCACTACATTTGAGAGTTTGAAAGGTAGAGCTTCAAGTGAGAAACTTGAAACTGTGAAATGATAAATGTCTCACAAAAGCAAATGTTACTGACTGAGAGGTAAGATTGAGGGAGGGAAGGAGGGAGCGTGGGCTGGGAGCTGAGTGGAGCACAAGAGTTTCTGCTGAGGAGCCGCCTGAGTGATGTGTTTGTGGTGTCTCATAATCAACACCTAGTGGTTTTTAAGCTGATAGTAGGCGCTTTATATCGATTAGGACAATTTGCTAATTCTATGTCTGTGTCAGCAATGTCTTTCCAAAAAAATAGGATAAAAACATTTACCAAATGTGTAAAATTAATGTGCCTGAGTGCTCTGAATCTTTGCAGACGCTGTGATGTCTGGAGCACTCTGAAAGCTCTACATGCAGCCATCAAACCTCCTTTGTGGTGCCTTTGGGTGTCTGCATCAGACCATCTATCTGCTTCCACAGATCAGCACAAATCTGTAAGGAAAAGGGGATCTTCTGTCATCCCCATGGGCCCTGTGTGAATGATCCCCAAACCACAGGGTTTTTTACATGGCACTGTGTACCTGTGTTTGGGCAACAGAATCAAGGCATTAAAGTCTTATATTTTACACGCTAGGTATTATGGGGGCAGTTTTCCTTACATCTTGCCTGAGAGTCCTTGCAGGATGGACAGACGTTGATGGACAGACAGCACATACAGGGGCTCAGGCTTCCAAGATGTCTGGCCAGTGCCCTGACCACACTCAGCCCATAACACTTGGCTGGTCTTCTCTTGCATTTGTCACCTTGCATCCCTCTGTCAATAAGACACCAGAAACAGAGTTACAGGTAAAATCAGCTGAGGAAATAAATCCTAATTATAATTAAACCAACGATATAAAATCAACTTTTCCATGGAGAAATTTGCATGCCCTCTGAATTTATGGGCAAGACATGGATGTTGGTGGGACTCAGGCACATTTGTAACTTGCTAAATTGCTCACCCTAGTTTAGGTATTTTCATTAACCAGAGGACTTTCAGCATATCTTTTATTTGAAAGGGGATTTTCTTTTCTCTGCCAGGGAAAACAGCTCTGCCTGAAAATTGAGTACTCAGGCTGAACACTGAAAACAGGTTTTCAAAGTCTTGAGTTGCTTTGTAAAATTAATACCTATTAGTGTATCTCAGGTTGTGCTCTTTAAGAACAAGAGGTCTGATTAAAGAGGAGTGAGCTTAGTGATGTTGCTGTAGCGTAAGCTGGGAGCAGCCATCATGGTCAGGCCCAATAATCTGGTCTTCTCCATTAGAAATGCAGTTAGAGCTAATGATGAATTTGAAAGATTGTAATCATTATCTAGCTCAATTTATCTATTCTAACCTCAGTCAGAGACCAAATTGTAATTGCTGTAGTTCCTGGTCGAATGATGAAGGTTACTCCGCTCTAATTCCTACCAGTTTTTTAATAGCTGAGAGATAATAATGACAGAGAATTATAGACTTTGCTCAAATGCTGTCAGATTGGACTTAAGAATTACACAATTCTACTATACACATAAGACATGTTGGAAATGTTAAAAAAGAAAAATAAAAAAGAAAATAGACATTAAATAAAATCAATTATTAATTGGTG
The DNA here is from genome assembly GCF_026979565.1 of Vidua chalybeata. Taxonomy (NCBI): domain Eukaryota; kingdom Metazoa; phylum Chordata; class Aves; order Passeriformes; family Viduidae; genus Vidua; species Vidua chalybeata. The sequence continues at coordinate 57,089,161 of NC_071534.1, read as the reverse complement.
TCTTGCATTTGCCCTTAATGTGAGGCAATTCTGCTTCAGTAACACTGTGGTAAGTTTAATTTATATGTCATAGGAAAGCATGGGATATGAATGCTTGTCTTACCCTGTCCTGTATATTTCATCTGCATAGAAAGGAATTAAATCCCATTTTAATCTCTTTAGTATTTACTTTTGCTAATAATACATTTTAATTTTTTTATGTTACAGAAATGATGTAGATAAGTCATCTAGATCCCTTTGCAATTGCATCTATGAATTCCAAGAAATGTATAGTACTTTTTTTTTTTGAGTGGGACTTTTAGCAGAGCATTTATTGCATAATAAAGGTTTCCATTTTTTTCTTTTTTGGCCATATAATTGACTTGGGTCTTTATGGTCTTTTGCAAACATGACAGTAATTAAATTTACAGATCATACTAAATTGTAAGGTGTTGCAAAACCCAGGATAGATGGCAAAATAATAAAAAGAGATCTGCAGAATTTAGAGGTATAAGTTGGCAATAAAATGAGATTCAGTCTGGAAAAAAGAACGGGCAGGGAACAATGAAAGCAAAATCAGAAATGCACAAGCTACATTCATGGAAAGCAGTAGTGAAATTTAAGTCCCTGGGTGTTGGTTATAAGTTTATAAACTGCAGTTGTCATTGGTTGTAAATGCCAGCCCCATAAGCAGGTAGAGAGGAGATCTGTACCCATCCTGTTGTGTATCGGTACAACAAATTCATTAATACTTGGGCAGTTGTAATTCAACCTAAGATAAATTTCATTAATTGGATTAGTCTTTATTGCAGCATACATTGCTGCAGTGCCTTAAATATGCTGAATATATACAGTGTTCTTTCTGAAGGAGTTGGGGACATAAAACAGGTACAAGAAATGATGCTTAGGAACTGCAAAGGCCACCACAAATGAAGACCACATAAAGAAAATAAGAAGAAATGCACAATATCATCAGTAGTACAAGACTTGTAAAAAATTTCATATCAGTGCTATGTACTGTTGCAAATGAGAATATAGGCAAAGATGAAATTGCCAGATTCATAGTCCCACATGAGTAAATGTGAGACAAACATCTCCCATGACAGCAGGAGCAGTCAGCTTGGATTTTTCAAGAGAAATCATGCTTGGCCAATATGATAAACTTCTGTGATGAAATGTTTGTCCTGGTAGATGGTGGGATAATGTCTGCCTGGACTTCAGAGGGTCACTGAACACTGCTGCAAGATCGTCCTAAAGAAGGGTACCTAATGAGGTATGGGCTGGATGAGCAGTGAGGTGGGTTGAAAACCAGCTGCATGGAAATCCCCAGGGAGTAGTGGTCAGTGTCATGAAGTGAAGCTGGAGCTCAGCCACTTGTGGGGTACCCCAGGAGCAGTGATGCATCCTGTTCACAATTTCATTGATGACTTGGATGATGGAACAAAGTGTACCCTCAGCAAATTTGCTGATGACACAAAACTGAGAGAAGTGTCCGATATGCCAGAGGGATGTACTGCCACCCAGAGAGGCCTCAACAGGCTGGATAAATTGGCTGGTATGAAGTACATGAAGCTCAGCAAGAAGGCTAAAAGTCCTGGACCTGAGGAGGAACAACCCCAGGCACCAGTTCATAGGAGGAACAACCCCAGGCACCAGTTCATGTTAGGACTATCCAGCTGGAAAGCAGCTTGGCAGAAAAGGACCTGTGGGTCTTGGTGAACACCAAGCTCAACATGAATCAGCAACATGCCCTCACTGCAAAGGTGAATGGTATCCGGGCTGCATTTGGCAAAGTATTGTTAGGAGATTGAAGGTGGGAATTCTGCTTTATTCAGCACCATTGAGGCCACATCTAGAGTCCTATGTCTAGTTCTGGTCCCCACAGTAAAAGAGAGTATTAAAATGAAGTGGCTGGAGCATCTTAGCTATGAGGAAAGGATGAAAGTTGTGACTGTTCACCATGGAGAAAAGAAGGCTCAGGGGGATCTCATCCATTTACATAAATATCTGAAGGTGCAGAGAGGACAGAGCCGGTCTCTTCTCAGCCGTGACCAGTGACAGGACCAGAGGCAATGGGCACAAACTGAGACTCAGGAGGTTTCCTCTGAACATCAGGAAACAGCCTTTCACTGTGCAAATGACCAAGCACTGGCACAGGCTGCCCAGGGAGGTTGTGTAGTCTCCATTCTTGAACATTTTCAAAAGTCCTCTGGCCATGTGCCGGGACAACCAGCTCTAGGTGACTTTGCTGGAGCTTGATCAGAAGGTCCCTTCCAACCTCAACCACTCCATGATTCTGTGACAGAAGGATGAGCACAACATAGTACTTAACCTCTAGGAGGATAATAATGGCTTCTATGGATATAACTTTAATATATTCAGTCCCAAGAGATGATCCCTTTATTGCCTGATTTTGGTTAAAACTTCTATTTAAGAAGATGAGTTTGTATGTGTGGTTTGAATTTAAAATTTTGAATTACACAAATCAGCAAAAAACTCCATAATCTTTCTTATTCAGAATATGATGAACACAAATCAATGAAGAAAAAAATCTGCATTTAATGAAAGCACAACCTCCAAGCAATTTTAATGGATTTTTCAAGTAATCTCAGATACATTCTCACTATGTAGAGGAAACTGTGATCCATCCAGATTACTGTATTTCGCTACTGTACTATTTTTTCATATACAAATAGCTATCACCCCCATAAAAGTCCCAATATACTTTTCTTTAAAAGTATGCATATTCAATTTCACCAAGCAGTTCAGCCCTCTGATACATTTTATCCAAGCTGCGTTCCATATCTACCAGAGGGAGATTGAAACAGGGAGGGAGGAAATGGAGGGAGGAAACAGTTTTTTATTTTCTGCACTTCACTATAAAATGTCATCAGTAAATTTCTTCTGCAGTACTGATGGGGCTTTAATTGTGTATCCAAAGGACCTCATACCTCCAGTCTGGATCTGCTGTATTTTGTGAGATGGCGGGTGACCAGGCAGACAACCTACTTGCAGGATTCTCCTGCTCTCAGCCTCAACTGGTCCTGCAGTCTGTGCTGCAGTTCTCCAGCAGCAGGTTTTGCTCCAGAGATCCTTCTTGGCTTTACCTGTTCATGGTCTGGCTCTGCCTCCTTCCTTTGAGCTCAGGTGGTGCCAGTGTTGGTGTGGAGCACAGTCTGCTGCTGGCAGGATGATCCACTGGGGGCCAAGAGCCACCGACTTCAGCTTTACACATTGAGCCCCCAGGGAGAATCACAGCCTCAGCAAAGTCATCACTTCTTAAACAGCAGACATTTATTTCCCATTTTTCTTACTGTCTGATATTTTTAAAGGCAGGAATGAGGAGAGATATAGTTTCATAGCATTAAGCAAATTGAAAGAGAGGTCAATTTACCTTTCTTACAATACAACATCTTAGTCTTTTCAAATCATCATGAATTTCCCTCTTTAGAACTGTTTTAAGGTGTCATGCAGGAGTAATGTAAGATAGACTTCTTCAGAAAATTTAGCTATTGAAATTATATTTTCTTTTTACTAACTGTCATATATCATTGGTTTATGGATAGTAGAAACATATAAATAGACATAATTCCCAAAAATTTTTGGATTGTCTTACTAAATAATTGCAGAATTTAATAGAAACTGAATAAATTTATGACTCAAAATGTGCATACAGCTGGAAAACACTCCAGGGCAGAAATCTCTAAACACAAAAAATCACACCTAGATTTATACTTATTCAAGAAAAAGCTGCTCACTGGGTTTTCATTTCATTTCAAGTGGAGATATAGTTTTTATTTGATGGAAAAGAAAAACCCCAAAACTACAAAGAAATCTGACCTCTTAAAAAATGAGTTTCTCATCCCTTTCCCAGCAGTGGAGCCTGTGCAGGACAGAGCAGCTTGGTGCTGTTTCCAGAAAAGGGTTTTGCCACTCCAGCCCCCTCAGGAAGTAACCATGGTCCTGGTGCTCAGGGGACCCTGCCAGCAGACAGCTCTGAGTGCTGACACAGCATCTTGGGTAGCCAGGAGAGCCAGCACCAGGCACATCCTGGGCTGGGAGGTTGCAAGGATGCAGCACACCTTCCCACAGCTGTGTGCTCATCACCCCTTTTCCTTGTTTAACAAACATGATGAGGAATTTTTGTTTTTATTGAGAGATTTCTAACAGAATCTCATGGAAAGCAGCATGGCAACCTCTCTGAGAAGAGAGGGGCAGAGCAGTGCTGAGGGAGTTCAGAGTGACATCTCCTGCAGCAACCACATGAAGTGACATTTAATTGGGGTGAAATACATTCCAAAGCTGAATGGTCTGGCTGAAATATGCTGTCTTGCTTTTGGCTGGATAGAGTTCATTTTCTTGCTAGTAGCTGGTATAGGGCTGTGTTTTGGTTTTAGCATGAAATTAATATTGATATCACACTGACAGTTTAGTTGTTGCTGAGTAGTGTTTGTACAAGTCAAGGATTTTCATCTTCTCATGCCCTGCCAGTGAGAAGACTGGAGGGGCCCAAGGAGTTGTGACACAGCTGGGACAGTTGATCCCAAGTGACCCAAGGGATGTTCCATACCATGTGGCAGCATGCTCAGCATATGAAGCTGGGGGAAGCTGGATGGGGGCCACTGCTGAGGAACTGGCTGGGCACCAGTTGGCAAATGATGAGCAATTGCCTTAGATATAACTTGTTTTGTATATTTGATTTTTTTTTTCTTTTTCTGTCCCATTAAACCATCTTTATCCCAATCCACAAGTTTTCTCACTTTAACTCTTTCCATTCTCTCCCCTTCCTGCTGGAGGGGCAGTGAGAGGGCAGCTGTATGTGGCTTAGTTGCTGACCAAAGCTGATTTTTGCTGTAATTATTACTAAGTTGTCATGAACGTAAGAAAAACTGGAAGGTGTACATGAACCTTCAAATAAAGACAGGTTTGAGATATGTAGCACATTATGCAACTAATTTTCACATAGCTGTGAAAAAAATATATAGGATTTTTTGCTATGCAACCGAACAGTACCACAGCATGAAACTTTGATTTGATGAGTAGTCTGGAGCAAAATAGCTGGGCAAAGTGTGGATCTGCCCCTTGTTTTGGTACATTGCTGAGTGGTAATCACTTCACCCAGGCTGTTAGACCCAGTCCCACAGATTGTCAGATCTCAGAATAGAGAATCAATCACCATTATTAGCAGATAACTTTATTTTTTTGAATTACACTCCACATGGATGAACAGAGAATGGCAGGAGGGGAAGACATTGTTTCTACATATGTAATTTTTGGAATGTACCTGCTGACACTTCAGTAAAAGTTTGAGGCAGTGCAGACTTTAAAGAAACAGGAAGTTAAAATCCCTGTTGAGGTTGGCAGTGGATTTATTAATTTCATTAAGCAGCAGAGCTTGTTTGGGAAGTAAGTGAAGTCTGTCCACAGTATCAGCTAATCAGGATTATCACATTCCTGGGGAGAGGATCCAGGCTGAGCTGAAAGATATTTTCCTGGTGTTTGTGTCTGCATGCTTAAAAGACATATATTAGGTAGTAGGCTGGACCTGTGAGACAATCCCAGGGATGTCAATAATGAGAATACTTTATTGCTTTGCCACATGTCAGACCCAGCAGAGGAACCTCAGTTTTCTAAATCACACTAGTTGCCCTGCAGGGCAGAGTGCAGCTGGAGTCAGTGCACACTGCTGCCAAGCACTTGGGGGCACATGGCACATCAGGGTTAAGCAGAGACAAAAGGCTTGAGGACTAGAATTCCACAGTGGTGAGAGACTCTGTACTCTACTGAAGAGAGCCCAAAGGCTACTGGACTAGGCATCATTAGCTACCTGACACCTGGTCCCCACTCCTGTGATGCTCTGCAAGCAAGTCAGCAACTGGCCAAGTAAGGAAGATTTTACACTTCATGTGTAGAGGTCTGGTTTCTCAGAGGATGGCCAAACCCACAGTGGCTTCCTTGCCCTTCCTCTGACACCAGGTGGCATTCTTAAGGCCAAACATGGGCTAGACCCAGGCTGGTGGATTCGGAGAAGGATGCTTGGCAAAGCCTTGGGAAGTATTGTCCTGTGCTGCACCGCCCCACCGGCTGCGCTGGGTCAGTGACATGGGCTGCTCCACACTCCGTGAGTATCCAGTCTGGCTCTCACTGCATGGGGGACACCATCACCCCTTCTGCAGGGGCTGGGAGTGCTTTAACCCACAGCAGCTACCTTTCTGCAGCACAAAGAGGTTACTTTTTAAAAAGTTAAGCTACCAGTAAAGCACAGCTTGGACTATCCAGGCTTTATCCCATGACTTCAACAGGAACTATTGACTCCAGCACTTTGCTCCCTGCTCAGGGCAGCTTTTCTTGCCAGTGTTGACAGAATTATCTGTTGGGCATTTTTGCACCTATCTCCACAAGCAACTGCAGTTCCAGAAGGAGGAGCTGCTTAAATGTGATAGCTTCATGTTAGGTGCTGGGATGATAAAGGTTACTCACAATCTAGTTCCACCCCATCTTTCTTGATCACTGCCACAAACTCAGTGAAAGAGTAAATTTACATTAAAATGTATGGTATTTCACACCCACTGATGCTGATTTCTCTCAGCAGCTTTGCCTGCTGTGTATGTTTGAAATATATGGTGCATTTGATGAGATCTGGACCTTACTCCTTGCTAGCAGCTCCAGACTCCCATGGAGTGTGGTGGGAAGCATGACATTCTCAGGGTTGTCAGTGCTCTGCTTGCTGATGGAGAAGTGCACACCTGGCAAGCAGCAACAACACCAGTGATTCTGTGTGTGCATGTTAATGGCTGTCACCAGCATGGCCCCTTCACAGAATATGGAAAACTGATCTATACTGGGAAAACTGGCACAAAGAGGGCTCGCTTGCTCCCTGGTGTATTCATTCCATGGCCTTATGGCAGTGTTGAACACTAGAAATAAAACACAGAATATTTTGAGAAGTCTTAGAAGCCTGGTCGCCAGTTTTAATAAAGAAAAAAACCAAACCAAACGAAACCAAACCAAACAAAAAAAAAAAACCCACAAACAAACAAACAAACAAAACCCCAAAAAACCCAAAAACAAAACAAAACAAAACAAAACCCAAACAAAAAAATAAGTTAAAGAGAATATGCTGTTAGGAAATTAAAATTTATTTTTGTCTCCATATCTGCAAGTGTGAATGAAGGCCACATCTCAGAAGTAAAGGAAGATCAGTCAAGCATTCAAATTAAAATGCACAGTCAGACTACCAGAGCTAATTACAGGAAAGCTCCTGATAGTTCCAGGTTATATGAGGAGCCCTATAAACAAAGCATTCTCCTTGCTAAACACAATCTGAAGTTTTAAAAGGGAAATAGAAGTGACTTTAATGAAAACAAAAAAGAGAAAAAAAAGGGGGAGGGAGGAAGAGAGAGACTGAGAGTATAGAGTTCTCTTAAATTAATTTAATCTTAATCTAGATTTGAGAAGTTATGATGAATTACAGGTTTATTCATTTTCTGAATTAATGCTTATTATTTTCTGAGTGTCCATCTCAACAGATTATGAGGCTTTTCTCTACTGCTAATTTTTCTATGGTAAAGATTAGGAAGTAAGCAGTATTGGAAAGAATAGAAATTGCATATTAGACAAGATCTTCACAGTAGAGCAGTTTCATTTTAGTTCTCACCTGCACATTCACCTTTTTCCCAACTTAACACAATATTCATGTTTCTTTCATTCCAACCTTACACAAAATGCAAGCAGTCAAACACTCAGACTTTTCAGAGGAGGACATTTCCTCCTATTTCAAGTATTTGAACATTTTCAATGTTCATTTTAGGCAGTTTCAAGATGTAATTAATGCAATATCGTGAAGTATTTGTACTGATGACCACAATGCTTTTTCTGATCCCTCTAGTGTGTAAATCTGTTTATCAAAATGTTGGTGTTAGCTGGTAGTATCTAAGATTCAGTGGAAATGAAGAGTTGAGGTGCTGACAGAAGGTCTCTTCTTCCCAATGGGTGGGGAAGGGGCACCCATTCCCTGGGCCCTGCCCAGCAGTTGTCACTGCCAGCCACAGCACACCCCATCAGTGGTGGGGATGTGTTGTGTGTGCAGCAGCATCATGGGCTGCTCTGCTGACACCTATCTCTGGACACAGCAAATGTGACAGATAGATACTCATCAGGTTAGTTCATGCACTCTGAGAAAGAAAGCTTTTGAGTATGATATTGTAAAGTAAGATATAAGACCTGATATAGAACAAAACTGGCATTGAAATGTACCCTCTCTGAACACCTGCACCAGATTTAATAACTGGAAAGTTAACAGAAAGCACAAGGAAGAGGGAATTCTGCCAAAGTAAATTCACTCAAATATGACATAAAGAAAAAAACACTTCAATATCTTTTATTTGTAGAAATGGTTGAATTTTTAACCAATTCAAATTAGCCAGCCCAAGTTTCAAGGAACATCAGACCTTCCCAGAATCCAGCCCTACATTGCATCTCTTAGGAAAAATGGTGGTGTTGCATTGCTGTTGCTTCCAGCACTACATCAGGAGTTGCCTGCAGTTTTCTGTATATGGATACTACATATTGAGGGTGATTCTCATTAATAAGTTTCTTTTGGCATTCAAAAGTACTCAAACATCCAGAAAAAAGCTTCCTGGTAAACCCCATTCAGAAGAGGCCCATTCAGGTGTTTGTTTTCTCATATTCAGGTTCTGGCAGTTTGTAAACAGGCATGACCCATGTGGGACAGTCGTGCAAAGGGCAGAGTTGTCACTGGGTTTGTTTAGCATGAAATCTTGAAGGCATGGCCTCTGTGAATCCCTTCTTTATCTTGTGAGTTATGGTCCCATGTCAATATTTTCCCTCTCTCCTTTCAAAAAAAAAAAAAAAAAGTAAAATAAAATAAAAATTAAAGGTTATTTTTATCCATTTGAGAGAATAAAAAACTGGAAATTTTATTTTTTTCTTTAAACTCATCTTTATCTCCTGCCTTAGAGGTGCTTAGTTCTGTGTTGTCCAGATGCTTTCCAGGGCAGCCTAGTGCACTGTAATCTTAGAAGAAGGATTCAAAAATAGATGAAATAGTTACGTGCTTTAATCAGACCATCTCCTGAAATTGCAGTCCCCATTCACTGTCTCGCAGAAGCAGCTCAGGCCTCAAGGTGACCTGCTTCCAGCTCCCATTGTGGAGCACATGGCTGATCTACGGGACTGCTGAAGAAAGCTTCAGCCCTCCTCGGTGCCTTGACCCTGAGCATTCTAATGGAGAAGAGCTCGGATGAAAGAGGGATGATGGCTAACACATATCAGTAGTTCTAACTGAGCTGGAGTTTGTAGGCAGTGTTTTATGTTTTGGAGTGTCAATCAGCAGCTAGATGGAAACCAGATGCCAGGAAATAAATATTGAGGAGAGTAAAATTTTACTGAAAAGGTCTGAGGTGGAAATATCGTCAAGTGAAAGTACAGTAGGAAAAGTTAATAAGTTAATGTCTTTCAAGTTAAAAGTTAATGTCTTTCAAAAGTTGGATTTTACCATGCCATTAATGAAAAGATCTAATCTTTAGTTTTCATATATTTTTTCCTCACATGCTTGTTCATATTTTTTATCTCACAGTACTGAATGAGGCAAGAAGATGGATATGATACCAGCTGTGCTTAGAGTACTTCAAAAAGGCTGCTCACCTGAAGGGAAAAAACAACTCTCCTTTTTTGAGAACAATTGGAGAGTCCAGGTGATCCTGTGGTAAGTATATGAGAATGATCTTGTATTTTTTTAGAGTTCAGGTCCTAATTTAAGTTTTTGCATAATTTAGTTCAAATGATTACTATTTGTAATAATAGTAATATTCTATATATTCATGAAAGTTTTTCTAATTAAAAATTACACAGAATCATCCCAGGTTATTTTTATCCTGACTGCTCTAAACCACACTGAAGTCCATAGGGTATTGGTGTGCTCATTTTTACCACAATGTCCAAAGTTTTCATAGGGTTTCTCGCATAGGCCTATTAAGAAACTGAAATCAGATACTGGTATAAATTCATGCACATTTTTTTTTCCTGATAAAAAATGCATTTATTGATTGCCAGAAAGAATTTTTCTATCAAAACATTACAAGTAGCTTCTATGGAGATCTTACTCATTTTGTTATGCAGAAAGAGCTCCTACCACGCAGAGACACCGAATGTTCTGAGTCCCAACAGAGAGCATCTTGTCTGTCACATCTGACTGTCATGTAGTCGTGAAAAATTTCTGGATGGTACTAGGAATATGTTTATGTGCAGTTTATTTTAGGAGTGAGGATGACAAACACATGTTCCTAAAGTGGTTGTGTGCTTTAAGGAAGGAAAATATTTTATTATCCCTTATAATATTGCTTCTATTTTATAAGCAAAATGTGTGTATTTTTCTTTGCAGTTCTGTACACCCCAGGAAAATCTTTTAACCTTGCAGCTCTTTACAGCACTGGCCATTTAGGCTGTCAGAAACCAAACTAATTAAACTGAAAAGCTGCTCACTTCTCTTTCTGTATAAGATTAGGGAAAAAGAGATACAATTACTGGTGAAAGTAGGACACTGAGCATAATTTAAAACTATGTGCAGACTAGAAGCATTATGAATATGAAATCTTTGTTGCACAAATTGCAGCTTGCATGCAGGCCTGGGCACCAGTCTTCCAAGGAAGATGATGACTAATTAAAAAGAACTTTAAGAAGGATAAAACACCTAAGATAAGGGCTAGAGGGGATGATCCATGGAGAAAGCACCTACGAACTAAAGATTTTAAGATGCCTCACATGGTATCCAAAACTGCTGTAAGTGTTCACATGTGCTTGAAAGATACAAACAAGGAGGCATTAGGAGATTGTTTAGAGCACTTCTCAGGGGTATAATTGCATATAAAGGCAAGAAAGTGAGCAAATGGAGATTTGAGTTGACTATCCAGCCAAAATTTTAACAAGGAAGTGTAATCGACTGTGAAATAGCTTCCCTAGAAAAAGTGTTAGAAGTCACATCTCTGAAATGATTTAAAAGCAGACTGGACACATCACGTGATAAGGTAATGGATGGAGGATAGAGAAACGCTCACAGTATAATTCCAACTTTTGGTTTAGGCAATGAACAATCTGTCTGTGACCAGTCTGACTGCCCGCCTTGCTGCTGCTGTGCTTCAGGAGCAGCACTCTCCACTGCTCCTGTGCAACACCCTGACCTTCCAGCTGGGAAAGGAAGACACAGCCATCTAATGGTCAAAAAGGATGACCTTGTTGCTTAAATATTAGGTAATTGAGTGAATATGGTAAATTGTCTGCAAGGGTAATCTGTGTGCCTTGGCCAAGACTGAGTGGTGGCAGCACAGCCCTTGTTAGGATGCAGCACAACTGAGGATTAGTGCCCAAGAGGTGCTGAGGAGCTGGTTCACCACCCACTCTGTGGCTGAGAGACTCTTCCCAGCTGTGAGCTGCCCTGTTGTGGCTTCTGGTTTCTTATGAACTCCCCCATTCTTATGAATGTGGCATTACCTATGCACAAAACAAACAACACATGTGAGGAAATCAGTATAAAAATGTCATTTTTCTGTGAATTCTCTGTGTTAATGCATTTTATGGTCCATTCATGCAAAAGTCTGCTGCACAGGAGGTTTCTCAATGAAAATATGTGATGAATTATCGCATGGAATGCATAGTATAGAAATGCAGGTTTGTCCTTGTGAAAGGCCTGAGAAGTTTGTTACACCTGTTCTCAGATAGTTTTTTCATCCAAAAAGTCCTTTGCACTGCAATATAGAGGACAGAAAGAGAAAAATTGGAGATTGAATTGCAGAAACAGTGGTATTAGCAGCAGTAGTAATTAATGCATCCTTGAAATGAATGGTAATGATGGACCTATGGTTAAGACACAGAGTATGGAGACCACAAGACAGACTTATGGCTTCCACACAGGTTATCCAGTAAGGTAAATTTCCTATTTCCCTCCAGCTTTGTTTTTTCATCTATAAAGCAGAGATAGTAACACATTTGCTGTATTAGAGTGATGCAAGCCACAGTTCGTTAGAATTCAAAATTCTTTAAAAGCCTCTGGCAATAAGGACCTCAGCAGCAAAGGCTGGAGAGCAGAGGCAGCACTGGTCAGTGGTACTGGTGTGATGCTGGGCCTGTGAATCATGCTGGGAAGGAAATCTTCATCCCTGAAAGTAGCAGAATATTCCTGGCAAGAGATGTTTAGGTGACAGAAATTTGTTCTGACTGAATTAGCTGACATGCAGCTAAAAAAGAAAAGAACAGAAAATGTATTAAGTACTTAGTCTTAGAATCTTAAAATAATTTGTGTCATACAGAGCAGTTATTTCCTTTCACACTAACTCTTTTGATCTAAATATGACAAAAACATGATGTGCCAAATTTGAAACAGAAAGGCAAATAAATCAACGGCAGCCATTGTGAAAAGCAGGCAGCATGACTGAGTTTTGTTACAAACCTGCTACCACAGAGCCTGATGAATTTTGTCTAAAAACAGGAATACAAACCCAGCTTTCAATTCACTGATAAAAATGAACTTCCCCTCCAGCTGGCCAGCTGGAAAATATGAAGGAATGCTGAGATCGTCTCTACAGATGATCAATACTTGATTCCACTTGATAAATAGGCCCAGACACTGGAAAAAATTGCCTAAGCACGACAGTGCTGTTAACGTGTTTGAAAAATTAGCTATAGGAAATGTAAACCAGTGGAAGAACAAACTAGGGTGTACATTACTATCAAAAGCAGTATGTTCATGCAGATAAAGTAAAGGCTGTGGAGGCTGTGATGTATTTATATGTGAAAAAAGTCTGGAGACAGAACTATTTAAATATCATATACTTACTTTTTACATGTTTACTTTCCTGGTATCATAGCAACTTAGTAGTCTAATTATACAAAGTTAAAAACCTGGGTGCATTCTGTATGCATTTAGCACTCAAAAGCTAGCACAACAAAATAATTTCTCCCATTTCACCCTGACTGTCATGGGGAATCTGCATCAGCCGATGCTAAGAAAGCCCATATGCATTTTCTGCCTTCCCTTCCCCAGTGGAAGCATGTAGTAGCAGGGTAAACAACTAATCAATACAGCAACTGAGCTCTCTTGGGTGTGATTTGGGGCAGAGATAGTGTTGTACAGTCTCACACAGTCTTGACCCAGGGAGACCCTTTTGACACAGCTGTTAATGGTTCCTCAAACTCTTCCTGACCGATGAGGCTATTAGTAAAAATTAGCAAAGGGCTGGAGGAAGAACGTGGGTCTTGTGGAACTCCAGCGTGGTTTTTTGCTGAGTTCCCAGAGACTGGTGTGCTGACAGGACAGGCAAAGCACGGCCCGACCCCCATGAGTTCTGAACCCCATGAGTTCAGTACCATGGAGTGAGGCCTGGGGACATGGGTTCCTTTCTGGGGCCACGGGTTCCTTTCCAGGGTGGGGACATGGACACAGGGAAGATGGACCTACCACTCAACTGCACTAGACCAAAACTGTTGAGTTTTGTATTTGCTGCTTCTCAGTCCCTCGATACTCAATCAACAGAGCTCACACACAGATCTCATTGATGATATATAGTGGCACATTTTGAGATAGGGAGTTGACCTACAGAGTTATCTTATATTTGAATTTGTCATACACTTTCAACCACTTTATCTGCTTCTCAAATCTGATCACCTAGCTTTTACTTCAACAGCCCCCAAATAGGAACAACTCTATATAGCTAATATTTCCTCTTTTTTTTTTTTATTTCAGACACAGAATTCATCATAAAATGATACCTGTGTGAGCTATTAGAAAGGTAAGAATCAGTGCTATGACAGTGACAAATTTTCTTTGCCTAGGAATGTCAGAGCTTTAATGTCCCATATATACTACATTGTATATGGCTAGAAATAGAAACCTTTATGCCAATCGGAAGGAAAAATTCCCAGTCTCCCAATTCTAGAAGACTTCACAATATCTGACCCTTAAAGTATGAATTATTTTCTAGCATATAAAAACCCATTTTTGAAATGTTACAGCTAATTCTTAGCTCAAAATATCTGGACTAGTAATCATAAAAGCTCTTGGCTCTTGAGATTGGAAGATATGAAAAATATACCTTCTAGACTACCAAGATTTCTCCTAAACTTTGTAAGTAGGTTGTTTAAATTTTGTTTTCTAGTTGATTAGTTGTTTCTCTGTAACAAGCTCATGGACTGGGTTAATTCTCACAACTATCAGGAACATCCTAATTTTTATCTGCAGCACATAAATAAGAGGACATTCTGTTCCTTCCCCAGAAGGCACGAAATAGCTCCACTAGACTTCCCAAATTCTTATTCTGTATAAAGAAGAACTGTCGGAACCCAAGGTGTCCCTCAGACACTCTTGGATGTTCCAGGTCCAGGGCAGAAGCCTCTGAGACCCTGGCAGGCAGCCAGAAACCCCTGTGGTTTTGAGTTTGACCCATGGAACAATTTACCAACTTTGCAGGAAGAACAAGAAATCACAAAAGTTTAGATATTATAATAGAAGTAATCACAAAGTAAAAGGTAGGAATTTTGAGTGCTGTACAGGGGAGTTTTAGGCCTTGTACAGAGGGGTCTGAGTTTTGTACATGGGGATCAGAGGTTCTAAGATGGAGAGATTTGGGCGTGCCCTGTCCTCCTTCTTTCTCCTTCCTATTCCCCATGTTCTTGGTGGTGTTGGCACTCACAGATTGGTTTAGAGTAGAAAGCCACTGTTCAATATAGGTAATAGGCATTGGGGAAAAACCATAAACATTTAATACGCAATGTGTGATATAAAAGATGGCACCAGCTCCTTGGGCGGGGGAGACGAAGACGAAGGGAGACGGAGAGAGATGCAGAGGGAGAAGGAGTCCGGGAGAATGTCAGGAAGTCTGTGTGCCTTGAGATAACATGCAATAAACTGCCTTGAGACCAGACGACTGAAGACTACTGAGTCTTTCTTTGAAGGCACGGGTTGGAGGAGAGACTTTACCACCACCCGGAGTCGCCCCAATCTGGGGGAGACTCCGACAAAGAACCATCAGCAGCTCATAATGTTCTAAATTCCAATTTAAATGTTTGCATTTTGAATATGGTTTGGCATAGGCTTACTAGGAAGAAGGAATAAAGGTAAGGGAATTTTGCCTCTCCATCAGCACCAGCACATGTGTCTCTTACCCAGATAGACAACAGTGGATTTGTATTCACACAAAACTGGGCAAATGTGATCTGTAGATCTGCATATCTCAATGCTTCCCAGAATTCATTAGTAAGCATTTGCAGTAGGTAGCAGCTGGGACAAATGGAAAATATTTCACAATTAGCTGATGAGGCATTGCTTGGGCATTTTCCCAATGACGTGACATTTCAACTTGGCAAGGTTTCACTACCGACCTCCTTATCAGTGTGAGGCCATTTCTTGTTCTTATCGCCTTGCTCCACTTCAGGAATGTTGTTCCAGGATCTTTGAAATATGATATGCTTCCTTCCCCAGCAGAACACCATTATTGCTCTGCCCTCCTTGTGCCTGGCAGCAAAAATTAGGTCACTGTATTCTATACATTGAAGGCAAACTAATGTGACATTAAACAAAAATTCATACACAGATGAAGAAAAATGGGAGAAAATATCTGTACACGCCGACAGAATGTTATGCTGTGATTTATCTGGAACAGAAATATCAAGCCAGTTTACCTTGTGATGTCATACCACAGCAGTCATCAGATCATCCTGTCTGCCTCTGCTACTTAATCAAGCATGAGTCTGAGAGAACACTCGAGTGGTGAAGGCACAGACACGACTGTGTGGGGAATCACAGGAGAACATCAGCCCAGCAGTATGTGGGCAGGGATACACCCTGATACCATTTTTTGGATGCAAACCCTTGACTGCCTCTGCTGCAGATCCATCACCTCGCCTTGGTGACAAGCATCTATCCCACGTCATTCCTCACTTCTGGAGGTAGTCTTCTGTGACAGAGGGAGGCTGTTTGCACTGGCACTCCTGCTGCACATTGCTGCATTCCACATGTCTTGCCAGAATTTGTGATATACCAAATGACAGGCGCGTGTCTTAATAATTTCTACCGGGGGCAGGAATTAGTAGATGAGGGAGCACACAGCAGTGGAAGCATCTGGTAGGAAGAAAAAAGATTGTCTTGTACTCTATCAAGTGTAATTAGAGTTGCCAGTTGTCATTGCTGCTAGTGCTTACTTGAATAAGTTTCTCTGATGAGAAACTATCTGACAAAATTCAAAACCATGTAAACTTATAGTACCAAACATAGTAAGCATAGTACCAAAATGGTCTTATTATTAAACAGTCATGTTGGAGTTCAATACTCTCTGAGCAGCTTCTTTTGGATATACCATGGGTGAAGGGTGAGAGGCTTAATGTCAAAATTACCCATTTGAAGATTTTATATAGGATTTCTGATTTAGCACAGTGATATAAAATATACTGAAAACATAATACAAATGTAAATTACATTTACCAAAATATAGCAACAGTTCAATCAGAGTTTGAATGTGATTACCTATTACCATTCTCTTTAATATGCTCACTACCAAAATGGGAGAAGTTCCCAGTTACCAAGAAGGAATGTGTAGGTTGAAGCCAAGGCCATTGCTTTCTTTGAAATGCTTTTGCTAGTTTTCTAGCTTAAATTCTATGTGAGCCTTCTTCCATGGCTGAGCTTGATTGGTCAGTCTCAAGACACCAGCCTTATTAAAGAAAAGGTAAAGATTTCAGCAAGTTGTAAAACCATTACATAAAAATGCTCTCAAAATAATTTGTTTTCAACAAAGCTTTGGGGGAGGCTGGCGATAAGTGTTCTACAGTCTAATTAAGAAGGATAAGCATTTCTTATTTTTAATTGTGTCTGACAACATATTTAATTTCCTCTTCCTGGAGTGCAGCACAGAGGGGCACTCGCAATCCACACCCCAGCACACTCTGAGGGTCTCATGCTGGGAGAGGAGCAATGCACACCATCCAGCTGCTGCAAACAGCACCTCAGCTCTTGTTTTAGATTCTAACCTTTCCTTCCGTACTTTTACTTAATTACAAGTATTTGTTACTTTGTTATTATAATAGTGTCATAATATAATTGCTTTGTTCCTGTCACCTGAAAGTATTTAAAAATTAAAAAAAAAATGATGATGCATTTTTGTGTTTTCTTGGCTAGTTCTTACACAAACCAGCCCACAGCTGGACACCTGTATGACCAGTGCAGTCTATGTCCAGTTAGGAGTTTGACTTTATCTTGGGGACTATCCTATACAGTCAGTGGGAGATGGAAAGCATAAATAGAAACCTCTGAGCACAGGTTTTAAGGAAGGGGAACAAATGAAAAAGATGTTATAGAAGTGATGGCTGTGGAGAAAATATGTATTAGCCAGGCATGAACTGTAGTCAAGTAATAAACTCCCATAAAAATCTCAGAAAACAGCAGCCCTCCACCCCTCTCAAGACACTTCAGGGAGTAATACTGACTGCTGGTTTGTGAGGTCAAAACATCCACATGAAATGTTTTTTTTAAGAATGGAAACAAAGTCATGAAAATTGATGAGCTAAAATAACATAATATACCCAAAACCAAGGAGTAAAGTCCTGACCCTTTTACCTTCAAATGGTGCAGTTCCCTCAAGACATGGTAAAATGTGCAGGAAATAGAATTATTTGCCCAATTTATACAAGCTCACAGAATCAATGAAAGCCCATGATAATTGTAATATTTTTGAGAGAATATATTTCTGCTGTGTTCCTCCAAAGGGCAGATTTGTCCCCAGGCTAGGTAAAAGCCAGGTGGATGCTGGCATCTTCATATGGTCAGCTGGGCTGGCAGCACGATTGTTCAGGCTCTCGATCTCTGAGCTATGGGCAAGCTTTCATAGCCATTTTGTCAAGTGTATTGGCAGTGAAGAAATATCACAAGCAATCTGCTCTGTACGTGAATTACTTTTTAAGTAATACACGCAAATTAATAAAATAATAAAGGTTGTCTCTTTTGGAATAAAAGACAAAGAGAAAAATGGCCTAAATGTATTGAGAGCATTATTAATTATCTATAAACCCAGTGACTGAGTTTCATTTGCCCTAGTTAGGGCTCTCAAAGAGTGAATTTCCCCCTCTGGGTATGAACTTACACTGAGTAATGATGCAATTGCCCCAGACAGCAGATCTAATTCCCCTGGATTGCTAATAACACCCCAGATGTCCAGACACTATTTCAAGCCACTCAGCCCCATTTAGGTTCATTTGCTAGCTCATACCCTCATGCCCGAGAGGTGACTGCAAGATGTGCCATCCATCACCCAGCACGCTCATCCCCTGCCTTTCCCAGAGGGATGCATAGTCCTGCTCCCTCGTGCTGTACTGAAGGCACCCAGCTTGGCCAGGACAGGGGCTGGCCACACACCTGAGAGCCATGCCACAGTTATCCATCTCTTGGAAAGCCTGATTAAGGGATGGGGCTGCCTGACAAGCTGCCTTCCCCAGCCACAAGTGCTACTCCAGCACAAGTCTCTGGAGAGGCGAGCAGTCCCTAGTGCACAACCCAGCCTGGGTTACTGGGATCCTGTCCAGTAGCCATGTTATAATTTCCATGTTTTAAGGCTTCCCATATTTTTTGATGAGGGCATGTGCACACTGTGAACTTTAATTCTCCTGGAATGAGGAGAGTTGTAAGGTAATAACTCTCCCTTTAACTCTCTTGGGGACAAGACAAGGAGAAAAATATGGAGGATATTTGGTGATTATGAAGGAAATAAAGAGTTTCCCATACTCAGCTTCCCACTCCTCACACATACTCACCACCGAAGAACGCAGAGAGGCAGAAATCCTCCTTGGAAGCATCCTCAAATGCATCAGAGTCACACAGGAGTTTCATAGACCAACCCACATGCATGACTCACAAGCCTTCCCCCACTATGTCATATCATTAAATGTTCTGCCATTACAGACCACACTGGGCCTTTTTCCCTGTTTGGCAGAAGTTCCCATGCATTCACCTTCCAAGACACACAAGCAAGCCACCCACACAGATAGGGGATCCCTCCAGGACAGAAGCTGTGGGAGATGGTTGGCTAGTCTTGCCTGCATGCATTCCCAGAAAGCAGTGAGAGCCATGTCAGAGAGTCTGGAGGAGGTGAGGAGCCAAGGACAGAGAGAATTTATGTGGAAGGGGCTGATGGAGGAGAAGCAGTCACAGTTGTCACTCAGACTAAATCAGTGACAGTGGGCTGTGACTGACTGCCACAGGACAGGAGTCATGAACAGAAATTTGAGGGGTGTGTGTGCACTACCACCAGTCACTGCAGCTGGCCAGTGCTGTCATAGTGTCCAAAGGTGGAAACAGCACCATGGGCTGGCTCACCAATTCTTTTCACCCCACAGCCTCAGGTTAATGGGATGGGAAGGAACTCAAGGTCTAATTTTGGCCTCATACTAGAGGGTATGCTAACAAATTCGTTTCTTGATGTACTTGCAGGACACGTTCACAAATTCCCTCTGAGACCACGCACTAACCAGTACTAGTCATCAGCCTGGGCATGCATAGAAAAGAGCCAGAGGCCAGAATAGTTCCAGTAGGTTTCACAGACATCTCAGGAGAGGTGGTGACAGCAGTTCTGCTGACAGCCTGTCTAAAGGCCATTGCAAAGGCACTGCATAATGCACATGCCCTACTTGACCTAAGATTTTTGATGCAGACCTTGTCCATGAGACCTGAAAACGGGATTGTAGATGAAAGTCATAGGATTTAACAACCAAAGAGCCTCCTGCAATGCCCAAGTCTGCTCCTGTAGGTCCTCTGAGCAGGAACTAGTGGTAAATACACCAGGCCAAGTATGGTAGCTTGCATTCAGGACCTGTATGTGCCTCCAGGTACAACCTCTCCTGCTCCCCAGCCCAGGTCACCACCCTTTCCTGGCCAGCCCCACCAGACCATAAACCATCGTCCTGCCCCACAGCCAAAGTGCTTTCCCCAGTGCAGTGGATCCCTGGCAGCACAGTCAACCAGCTTATTTACACCAATCTAATTTATTTTATTTGCCAAAAATATTTGCTGTTATTTTTATCTCAAATACTTTCTAACCCCAGTGACATAAACAAACTGAGACAATGATGACTGAGATTTTTGCTGAGTACAAGACTCAAACAAAGCAGCTGCTCTGGAAAGAGCTGTGAATCCCAGTGCTGATGCTCTCATCTGGGTCTGAGCGGGCTCTGTGACACTGGGAGGCTCATGCTGGAGTGTGATGCCATTAAAGGATGGGAGGACACAGCAACAAATGGATTTTTAGCAGAACACAAGCCAAGAATGTTGGCTCTAGCTGGTGACCATGTGTTTTGTCTTAAACCTGTAAGAACTGAGAATGACCCAGCTTACTACAAGTATCATTATTTTTTGTTTCGTTATCGCTTACCATTCTGGTTTCGGGAGTTGTTGCTTCCCCCCCCCCCCCCCCAATGTTGGCATGAGTAGATGGCAATAGCATGGTCTTATGCATTTAATACCATTTCGTGGATTCTAGCACAAAGAATATATTAATTATTCAATAGGGAAAGAATTGAGCGTAAAAATGCCTCTGGTCATCATGAACTATAGATTGATCTGTATTTATACATGTTTTACTCTTTTAAGTTGCATTTTTAAGACTTTCCCTCAGTGAATCATTCATCAATATGATCCTGATTCATGCCAGCAATCAACTATCAGCACAGGGGTACACACTCTGCCATTACAAGGCATAGAGCCTTCAGCTCTGTGGTTCTGTTCTCCTTGCTCCAACATCAGGGACTAACCTCATTCAAAAACATATATATATGTGATACCTAGGCAGTGGCCATGGCCATACACAACTTGGTCACCAAAGTTACTTACCTCCTTGCTCTGGGCGGGGCAGCACTACAGCTCATGCTCCATGTCAGCTGCTGGGAGGGCAGCTCATGCCATCACTCTCTGCTCAGAAGATGCAGGGACACTCCAAGACATGCCAGAGTCCTGCCAGCATTGTTATAGGTGCAGCCTACCCAAGTGCATGGCTGGTAGAAATTTGGCAGAGGAGGGAGATGGGAGATGTCTCTGAGAGATGCAAGCTGCTGGCAGTCAGTGGTGTCTCGCCCCTGTACACAGCAGAAGTTCTCTAGTTCCTTCTGAGTTTGTCATTTCCCCACGTACTGCTTTCCTGTCATGTCTGTGAATGCCCTAAGCACTTGTCAGCCATGCCTGAAGTACCATGTTCACTTCTGTCCCAATAATTCAAGAAAGACACAGAAAGGTCCCAAGGAAGGCTATGAAGATGAGCAAAGAACTGGAGAACCTGCCCTTTGAGGAATGACTGAAGGAGTTATGTTTTTAATCCCCAGGGAAGAGAAGGCTCAGTGTGGACCTCATTAAGTATTCTAGTACTAAAAGGGTGGCTACAAAGAGGATGGATGTCCCTTTCTCTTTACAAGGTAGCTCGTGGAGTAGACCAGAGGTAATAGGTAAAAGTTGCACCAGGAGAGCTTTTATCTCAACATAAGAAAGAATTTTTTTTGCAGTGAGAACACTCATTCCCTGGAAAAAAACCCCAAAGATGTGGTGAAGTCCCTGCTGTCAGAGGCTTTCAAGATGCAGTTGGTTAGGATGCCAGATCATGTCACCTAGGCTCATTCTCCCACAAAAAGTGGACCAGATGGTCTTTTGAGGCCCCTGAAAGCCTGTGCAGTTCTATGTCTCTGTGGTTATTGCCTTGTATGAAAACTGTTTTTCCAGAGTTCTGCTATCTTAATGGTGGCATCATAAGCCTACATCCATCTCCTGTTCCAGCTCTGAGTATAACCATATCCTAACTTTGTATGAACTTCCTCACAAATGGCAAATGGTAAGGGAGCGCTGACCACAAGCTATCTTCTTCTGAGACTGTGGGTCTGGTAAGGGCCATGGAGAATCCAGCTTAGGAGTCCTTAAGAGCAGGCATTTTTCAAACCCATGAAACCACAGACTTTTATACTCCAGGCACTTGATACAGCTGAAAGTAATTGCTCCAGTGCTGAAAACCAAAATTGTTCTCTAGGGATCATAGTGTTCTTTAGTTAAAATCACAGCAAAATAAATAACTTACTTTTCTAAGAGAAAGCCAAAAATGTCATTTAGAGCAGAGCAATCATTCTTAAAAGGCAGCACTTGTCTGACACGAGTACAGAAACAGCACTCTTCTCAGGAAGGAGCTTCTCCGGTTATTATTGTAATTCGTACAGGTCCAGCTGCCTTGCCAGCAGCATGTGGAGCAGCTTTAATCACCGTTTTAAACTAATGTGGCAGATATTTATAATAAAAACAGTGGTGTCAGCTGTGTCAGATGCTGTAAAAAAACCTTCAAAACAATCAGCTGTCAGATTGATTAAAAACCCCCACATTTTCCTCTGAAAGTGATGAGGTAATTTAAGAAAAAAAATTTAAATAGCAAAATTAGTTTAATCAAACTATTTCAATGATAAATTGCAGCTGGAAAAGCCTCCTGGGGTTACAAAGAATGTGTTTATATTGTCAGCTGTGTCAAAAGGAAGATTAGATGGAGATATTTTACTGACAGGGGAGAAGAAGGGAAAATTGTTTCTCTCAGTTCTCTGCTGTTGGAGCATCCCAGAAGTGCCATATCCCACCCAACACGGCCAAGTGATGTCCCCTGACTACCTTCTGCCCTCCTTAAACTTTCACCAATGAGAAGACTTGATTCCACAGAAAGAGTCAGAAACAGCAAGAAGTCACCCAGTGACTTACTCTTCTGAGCCGACTCCTAAAACAACAGCTTGGTGTGCAATTATGGGGTCATGGTCTGGCACTGCCTGTGCTGCTGTGGGGCCACACACCAGGGCCAACCTGTGGCTGTGCTTTGCTGTGGTATTGTATCACCCCTCCTCTCACCGCCTTGGTGATGGCTGGCTAGGACCATGCCTCTGTGCTGATGCTGCCAGGAACAGCAAGTTTCTAAGGGCCACAATTCCAGAGAATGCACCACTGTGGGGAAATTCATCCTGCTCCTCTATGCTTGCTGTGAAAAATGATAGGGTTAATGTTCACCAGGTGAAGGCAGGGCTAAACCAATTTCATTTATATGGTATATGCTGTCATAATCCATGCTAAAGAGCAAGCACATTAGAAGGGACACGTATGAAAATGGTCAGACAGCCCTGTGTATTAATCTTAAATTTGAGGAAAAAAAACCCTAAACTCATCCCTTTGGTTGTTTCTGTATTTTTAATGGAAAAATTAATATGGGGAAACAGAAAAATGAAACAAGCTGATCATTCAGTGCCATGCGTTAAATGCTATCATTGAAGACTGTTGTACACAGAAGACAGCAAATATTGTATATATGTCAGGGATGATTCAATGTTACTGAAATAACTTGAGAACATAAGCTCTCCTTACCACTGTCAGAATAGCTAGACGTGTTTGATTTAGTTCATTCTGCTGTGCCGTGTTGCTCTGCTTTTTCTGCTAACTCCACAATTCAACCTTACAATTGGGAATTCAGATAACACAGCCCTTCACTTCTGATCTTAGTTGAATACCAATGCCATAATTTTATGCTTCCTTGCTTTCTCTACTCCCTGACCTTTCATGTTTCTTGAGGGACATCTCATTTCCTCTAGCTTTCAAACACCTTAACACTTATTTCTTTATATTGGTGATACAATTAAGTACACATCCTTAATTGAGTTACAAGCAAATACATAGAATAATAACAGGGTGTTTATCTTTGTCAACCCTAGACAGGTAATTAAAAAGTCTCCTTCACACTCTTCTAGGCAAACAGAACCCTTTAAACTGATATGCCGCCTTTACATAATGTCAATAGACTGTCTTCTCCTCTCCTCTGTTTAGATGGCCGTGTGTATTCAATAGAAAATGCAAATTTGCCTTACTCAAAACTCAGCTGGAAATAAACCTAACACTCCTATTAGTCTAGTTCCTCTGGTTCAGAGTACACTGAATTAGAATAAAAAGTTACTTCATTGCTAGAGCTGACAGAACACAATTTCAGAGGTCATATCCTGGGTGCAAAGTCTGTTCAGATTTTCAGTGCAATACTTCCTGATATGTGCCTTGATTTAACATATATATCAGCTAGGCAGAGCAGCAGATTTTCAGTGGTAAACTGATGTGGCTCGATTAGAGGTCAAAGGAGATGATTTCCATCAGCTGAGGACATTGCTGACCTGCCATTCATGTCTTGTCCCTTTGCCCTTCAGAGGAGGAGGAAACCCTCTGGCATTCAGCAAGGTACTGATGGCCAAAGGCTCTGTTGAGGAACAGCTGAATTTCAAAACATTTATGTAAGGCTATTGAAGAGGAATGGTCACATGCCAAAGGCTCCAAAGCGCAGTTGGTTTGGATTTTGTAATCAGCATGCCACTGGCTGAGACTTGGGCTCAGCCAGTAACCTGACCTGGGATACATCAACTTCAACTTGCAGAGGTCTGGCTTCAGCTTGTAGTTTGCTCTGCTCTGTATTATTTATTCCTCCACTGCTCCCTCCAGGGATTGGTGCTTCTCCTGCTACCTTTTCAGTAGATTTGTGTTCTGTCTTATCATTTTCCACTGCAGATCTCAATACTCCTGAATTAAAAGGTGCCCACAGAAACACAGACGACACAGCCCTTTTGGCCACAGGAACAGCCATTTTCCAGCTTATGGCTTCTGATGAAAGCCAGTTACAAGCATTAGGATGGATGCACTCCAATCGAGTGTTGTGTGGATTATGGATTCCATTGTAAACAAGCCAGCTCATAGTAAGAAATGCAAGGAACATTTACCCTGAAATCACTCCACCCTATTTTCTGCAAAATTGCTCTTACACATATATCATTGCTCTGCTATAGAGAAGAAAATATTTAGAGCACAAATATTGACATTTATATTGTTCATACTTGTACATGCTAAAGAAATCATTATTTTTTTTAAAGGCTTTCAATAAAGACAGCTGTTGGAAAGTTAAGAGAGGGAACAAACACCTTAGCAGTGCCTCACAGTAGTTCTGTTTCCTTGGAGATATGTTTTCATGTAGAAATAAATAAGAAAAGCTCACGGTTCACAGCAATGTGCTTCTTTTACCTAGTGTTTTAGACAGAAAAGAAGTATGAACATGACAGTGCCTTACCCCAATGGTGGCATTATGTAGCCTCATATCAATGATACTTGGTTTTTAAATGCTCCCATGAGGAACATGCACTTATTTGCAATTGAACGATACATAACAAATAATAATTTCCTATTGCTATTTTTATTCATTTATTATACATCAATATTTCCCCTTGATAAAAAGTTTTGGAGAATTTTCAAATGCTCAGGCAGAAAAACACTCAAAGAGCCACAAACCCAAAGGTGATCAGTATGGCTTGGATATACCATAAGGTAAAAAACCCTTTGGTACCCAAAAACATGTCCAGATGTCAAACATCTTTTCTCAGAGATGTATAAGTAAGTGAGTCCCTTGTTTCAGATATATGTCTGCATCACAAAACCAAACAGAAAAGTTCCAGAAAAAAAACAACATAGAGAAGATCTTGATAGCCTGTGTGCTGGAGTAGCAGGCAGCCAGACTGAGGGAGTGCAAAGGTGGAAAAAAGGACACCAAAGGAACAGAGAGCAGTATTATACAGGTACCATACTTGAATTCCAGAAAGGGCCAGTGAAACAAAGTAATGGGAATAGTGGAAAGTCAGGACAGCAATGAAGAAGTGGAAAAGCTGGGGGAGACGAGGAATGCTCAGAAATACTGCTATGGCCATAAAAGGAAAAAACAGAGCTGCATCCCAGAGCCAGGAGCTGGCAGGGAAAGAAAAATCACACCAGATCTAATCAGGTTTGTTCCCACCTCCCATACACCTCGTGGCACTGACTGAAAGTGACAGATCATCTGGTCTGTCCTTGCAGGCTCTCTGCCTAACAGATGTGGCAGCTGATTTTCTCTATTTATGACATTTGTCC
Source organism: Vidua chalybeata (assembly GCF_026979565.1). Lineage (NCBI taxonomy): Eukaryota > Metazoa > Chordata > Aves > Passeriformes > Viduidae > Vidua > Vidua chalybeata. The sequence continues at coordinate 57,063,204 of NC_071534.1, read as the reverse complement.
ACACTTGCTTAGGGCAGAGCAAAGTGAGAACTAGAACTACCTGAGACCTGGTGGAAACAAATATTTAAGCCATCTTTAATAGTGTGCCCAAGACACTTGCAGCACAGGCAAATTCAGCTGAGTTGAGAAAGTTAGTATATGAACAAGGGTCCCAGATGCTAAAATTTATGATTGTACTTTTCCCCTGCTCGACATGTTTCTATCCCTTTTTAAGGAAGACATTGTTCAAATTGTTCAGTTCTTTGAGACGAAAAGCAACTACATAGCATCTATCATTGTTTGATCACATTGAATCCTGTAAAGAAAATTAAAAGTAGAAATCACTGGTGTGAAGTGACATGCAATTTGAACTGAAATACGTTACTGCAAATCTCATCTGTAGGGAGCCATAGGAAATGGAGTTGCCAGACTACCTTAAAAATGACTGCTGTATTTTGAAATGTGGAGTTCTTTTCAAGAGAACTAATTTTCAGTAGAGGGAGCTGCAGGATCAGGTCAGACTTACAACTCTGAATACCAGCCACTGCAGCAAGGTAGATTTAAAAGTATGTTAACATGCAGAATTATTAAACAGTACCAGAAGATTTTTTATCATAAAATTATTTAAACTTTAGAACTCTCCACTGCATCTTAGGGTGTGGAAAAATAAGTGACCTATATAACTGCATGTAATAGCATTGTTCAATGTTTTACTGAAAAATAATCTGTTTTCCTGGATTATAGGCACTGATTTGTAATACAAAGACTCCAAAGGCAAAACAAAGCAATATTTCTTCCCTTATTGAAAGATAGTGGCAATTTTTCTGATACAATAACTGTAGACTGCAAGTTCAGAGATTCAATCAGTGCACATGGGAGAGCCATAAGCAGAGTTCTCTGTGCCGTCTCCATCCACTCATATTTGTATGCAAAATAATCTGCTTCTACCCAAAGGCAAAACTTGAGTGCAATTTTCTGTGGATATGTCATTTTCAAGGGCTATCCTTTAGACTCAGCACGTGCTGAGCCTTTTTCCCCTGACACGTCTGTACCAAGGCAGGCCAGGCAATGACATCTGAGCACTGTGCTGCTCACAGATGTTTAGCACTGCTCAGGCTGGGAAGCCTTCTTTGTGCTGACACCACTGTGTCGGCAGTGTCAGCCAAGATGGAAAAACAAGATCTTGACAGGTTCTTGGACAGAGTAAAATGAGGTTACAGCAAAATATTTGATGTTATTTACAAGTCTTGGACTACATCCAAGAATGCAGGCATGTCTTTCAGTGGACCTGCGTGAAGAGGCCTCAAAAATAAATATACCTTTGTCACAATTATTTCATCATGTCAAATTGCTCCCAAATATTCACAGTCAAAAATATGCTGTGCCACAGAAGCAGCAGCAGTAGGGCTGCTCTTCAGTCACTCAATTCACTGCACCAGTCCTCTCCATGACACAGCCACGTCACCTGGCATGTGACACAAACACAAATGACAAGGCTCTTCCACCTGAATTCTTATGCATCTCATAGGCCCTGCCGCGCTGTATAAAAGGTCATGATGCAACAACCTTCCAGCATCAACCTTCAGTATTCTTCCTGCTCATTTAGAAGTTTTAACAGGCTGGTATTCACAGAATCACAGAATATGCTGGGTTGGAAGGGACTCACAAAGATCATCAAGTCTAGCACCTGGCCCTGCACAGCACCATTCCCAAGAGTCACACTGTTTGCCTAAGAGCATTGTCCAAACACTTCTAGAACTCTGTCAGGCTGGTGCTGTGACCACTGCCCTGGGGAGCCTGTTCCAGTGCCCAACCACCCTCTGGGTGAAGAACCTCTTTCTAATATTCAACCTAAACCTCCCCTGACACAGCTTCAGGCCACTCCCTCAGGTCACCGCAGAGAGGAGGTCAGTGTCTGCTCCTCCTCTTCCCCTCATGAGGAAGTTGTAATGCAGTGAGGTCTCCCCTCAGTTTCCTCCAGGCTGAACAGACCAACCAAGTGACCTCAGCCATTCTTCGTATGGCTTCTCCTCAAGGCCTAGTTGGCTGCGAGAAGAGAAAGGCAAATTAGCAAACAGGAGCTTGGAGAGAGCTTTGGGTAGGTAGAAAAGCCACCATGCTGTGCCCCAGAGCATCTCAGAAGCCATGCTGCCCAAGCCATTAAAATGGAGCATGAGTAACTTGCTGGAGGCCACCACTCATGAGATCAGGCTTGCTATGTCTTAGTGATCTGGGACTTGCATCAGGACCTTTCAGCCTTTCTAGTACAACATACCCACCTACAAATGCTTTATTTTTAGATCAAGACCTGATTTGCCAGAGTACTGGCTTCCAGGCCTCACTGCTTTCAGTGAGCTGGCTGTGCTCAGCCCCTGCAGCTCAGTGCACAGTCACCAAGTCCATTACAGACATCGTTAACACCATCTCTGCCCTCTCCTCTGTTTTGTAGGAGCTGTTCTGTCTGCTCCCAGTGTCACGTCTGCATTCTAGAGGCAGAGCATGGCTGGTGTCAGAGCCATCAACGCTGCGCACATCCTGACATGAGGTCCTTTGCCAGGCATGCTCAACATTGGTGCTCCTGAGGGCCACATGGCACCCCTGCTCACCCATAGTAGCTGCCCAGCCATGGAGATACCCACCTCTTCCTCCTGGGTTCCCAGCACACATTTCAATGTGTATGAAAGACAACAACTGTATAGTCATCAACAATATGCACTCTTCTGATAAAATGTCTGAGGCCCCAGCTCAAAGATTATGGCCACCTCATTTCCTGATGGATGTCAGCCAGTTACACCTTTACATGGCCCACAGCCTGTTGGTATTGTCTAAGGCACCAGCTGATGTCAGTAGAAAGGGCACAGCAGGGGTCATTATAGCCCAATGTGAGTTGCCCAATCTTTCTGAATATAGCAGAGATGCATTCCCACCTGAGTGGCTTCAGGAAAAACACTAAAACTGCAGTAACTGTAGTTCCTTCCACTGATACCTTGAATTAACTGCATAGGAAGGCATTTTCCACTCCACTGGAAGCTCTGGCTGTCACTACTGTAGGATGCATGTGGTGTTCTGGAACTGAAGAGAATTCAAAAGCAGCTATTTGTGCTTTTAAATGGGATTAACATTCACTCCCTTAGCCACTGCCCATGCCAATTAGAGAACAGAGTTCTGGTATCTCAGTAGCTTTGCTGGAGGTTAGAAACCAGAACTCCTGGTAGAAACCAGTGCAAGCAGCCATAGCCTCCAATTCCCCTTGCATGTGCAATGTGAGGTTTTGTGTGGGCAAGTGCAGTGTATTGTATTGTGTAAGGGCAGTGTGAATCAACAACCCTCTCTTGGCCTCCTTTTTCCTCTGTTTTAGCTCCAGTGAAAACACTGAACACAGTCACTTTTGCTAATAAATTCCTGCTGTGCTTTCTGATAGCAGTGTTACAGCACAGATTTATCCCAAACTAGTGAAATTTCCTCCAACAAATGAAGGCAGGCCAGACAGCAATGGCCTTCAGTCCCAAGCCTGAGCAATTGACACAGCTATGGTGCAATGCTTTATTTACTGGGTGGGTGAGTTTGGACTGCCAAGTCTGCATAGCCAGTGATCTTTGGATATTCCTGCTCACTGCATCCCTCTTCTGCACTAGTCCATGCATTAGTGCCTGGTGTTCCCACCACAAAAGCTTCAGCATGGACTCCCTGAGCACAGGAAGTAGCAACCTTGTGCTTCTTCCCCACCTCACCTTCCTCCACTGAGTCTGTAAACTCTTTAATGCAGGAAAAATTACAAATTCTTCTGTTGGCTCAAAGCTTTGCCTGCACACAGAGGAGAACAAATATACTATCTGCTGTTCTGGTGAAAGAATATGCCTATGTTTACTCTTTCCCAACCCAACCACCAAGGTGTTGAGGATTTTCTGAAAGTCTTTACTAGAAAATTACAATCAGGGCAACACCCAAGTGTTCAGGTTTTGCCTGTTTTCTATAGAAAATTCAAATACTGTGAGACACAATGGAAATGGGAGACTCCAACTATCTGAGAGCTACTTATGGGGTTGTTCTTTGGTCTAGGGGCAGGGCAGCATCTACCAGCAGAGTAATCCTCAGAGCAGTTGTTTATCTGATAGGTATTGCTGAGGGGAAATGTCTACCTTAAATGCATCCATCAGAGCTTTAAACAGCATTCTGTGAAAACATGGTATCTAGGTAGGAAACAGTATCTGATTTGATTGAAGACTTTATGCAGCTACTCATTCTAAAGCAACCCTGTCAGTACCAGCTGTCTTCTACAGAGCCCCTTTGGTAGTAAACAAAAATCTGCTTCAAGTGGGTTTTCATATCAATAAGTACTTGACTATTGTAGGGTTTTTCCTTCTCTGTCTGAATAGGAATACTGTTTAGGCAGAGAACAGGAGACTGAGAGGCAACAGAATAGCCCAGGGAGTGAATTCCCCAAAGGCAACAATCTGCTCTCTGTGCCCATGTGTAAATACAGCAACGGAGATTCAGCTGAGTGACCAAGACTTTCTAACTAAAAACCTTTAAGAAATCTGTTTTGATAGCTAATCTGCTTTGCTGAATATCCATCACTGAAAGCTCAGAAGAACAGATTATACAAACATGTTCTCGGAACTGCACAGGTATTTCTACAGGGAAGCATTTTCTGTGGGGACTTCTCCTGATGTTACAAGATTTTTGGGACAGACCCTTGGCTGGGGTGAGTTGCTATCCCACCATCTTGACCTCAGCAGCATTGAAACACTAACCCAGCATTTCTTCTAGTTGTCCAGTCTCCCCTTTCCTAAAATGCAGCTGCTAAATATTAACATGAAAAACAATATTTGGGAGATTAAATTGAACAGTCATTTCAGAATGTTTCATATTGCTACAGAAAACCATGAAGCTGCTTTTACAGTTCTCCTTTAGCAGCTCTTCTAGCTAGGCTACTGTTATGGTAAAGTTTGTGAGTAGAAATACAGAGGGTGACACAGCATTTTTTAAGAAATATGTCTTCATAACAGTGATGAAGCTTTTATTCTCTCTACCAGTTGTAAATAGTCAAACTTCTAGCAATCTACTCAAACCTTTAGTGCTAGCTTTACTGTGCAGTTACAGTACATGTACCCAGGCAAAGCTTTCCAGCAGAAAAAATGGAAAAAAAAAATCTGTATTTTGTTTTCTTATTTTTTTTCTTCAATATTTGTTTTGCAGTTGTTCTCTTTCATCCTTTCCAGAATTTAGTCTTCATGGATTTTTTAATTTGCATCTCTTCTGTTATTTGTTCAGTAGTTTTCCTTTATAAATAATTATTTTTCCACTTATATTTTTCCTGTCCTATACTATTGAAATATTGAAAAAAAAAATTAAAAACTGTTAATTTTATTTGTTCCTGGAGGATTTCTATAAAATAAGCCAGAAAATTGCACCTTAGGTAAAACAGCTACCAACAAGAGCAAATCATCTTTTTAGATATGCAAGAGTCACAAAGGAGCTAACATTTTTTGAAGACAACCTCATTGGCAATTTTGGTAGGTACATATTAGGAAAAATTTCTCAACAGCAGGAAATTGACTAAGAAAAATAGTTAATTCTCTCATTGCAAAGTATTTGAAAGGCATGACTGAAGAATGAATGCCCCACCCCATTCTATTTAATTGGACTAGTAATGTATTAATTAAGAACATGCATAAGCTTTTGTGAGATGTAGATCATGTACATGAAAGTGGGTAAGAGAAGTCTGGGAAGACTGTTCCTTCATTATGGACAGAACTAATTTACTGCAACTTAAACACTGGTTAGAAGCTATTAAATTACTTAACTCTCCTGTTGAAAGTCGAAATAAGAACAATGTCACTAATGAGAACAAAAGTGATGAACTCCTATTACTCATCTACTTCATGGAGATTAAGGCAGTAGTTCTAGGGAAATGAATTCTGTGTTCAGTTCTGAGCCCCTCATTAGAAGAAGTGCTGGATCATGTCCAGAGAACAGCAACAGAGCTGGGGGACGTGTCCGGAGCTCAAGTCTGGTAAGGAGCTGCTGAGGGAGATGGGGTTGTTTATTCTGGAGAAAAGGAGGCTCAGGGGAACCTTATTGCACTCTACAACTACCTGAAAAGAGCTTGTAGCCAGGTGGAGGTCAGTCTCCTTTTCTGTATAAAAGCAATAGCACAAGAGGAAATAGCTTTAGACTCAAGTTGATCTTTAAAGTCCCTTCCAATCCAAGCTCCTATGAAGTTGTGTCAGAGGAGGCTTAGACTCAGTATTAGGAAAAACTTTTTCATGAAAAGGATTATCAAGCATTGGAACAGGCTGTCCAGGGAAGTGGCTGAGACAGCATCCCTGGACAGTTAAAAGTAGGTAGTTAAAAGACGTGTAGATGTGGCCCTTAGGGACATGGTCTTGGCAGTGCTGGTTTAAGGATTGGGCTTTATGATATTAAAGGTCTTTTCCAACCTAAATGGTTCTAAGATTCTATTATTCTACTACTTGAATTGCAAGACACATTTTTGGAGAAATTTTTGATTCTAGGTTATCCTTGCCAGGACAGGGTAAAGAATGATTGAATAGCTCAGGGGTCAAGCTAAGGACAGGGAGGCCTCTCAGCAATTACAGTCAGGGGCAAAATGAAGTAATCTTGGGGAATATTAATATAATTTATTGCCAATCAATACCGGAGTAAGACAGAAATAAACCCAAATCTGTGCACCACCTCCTCTCCTCCCTCTCTGCCTCATTCCTATGCTCAACTTTACATCTGACTCTTCTTCCTCATTCCCCCTGCCTTGAGCAGTGCCGGGGGATGGAGAAGTGGGGGTTCCAGTGAGTTCAACACTTTCTCTCCCCTACTTCTTTCTCCCTCCTGAGGAGGGAAGCATGCCCCACAGGCCACAGTTCCTGTGAAAAATACCCACTCATGTATGTGCTCCTCTCCATGGCTGCAGCCCCTGCCAGGAAACTTGCTTCAGCATGGGCTCTCCACGAGTTGCAGCTTTCCTGGGGGCACATCCACCTGCTCCAGTGTGAGGTCCTCCACAGGCTGCAGGGCAACCTCATCTAGTGCCTGGAGCACCTCCTCCCCCTTCTTCACTGACTTTAAGTGTCTACAGGATGTTTATTTTCCACTCCTTTCACAGCTGTTGAGCAGCACTTTTTACCCTTCCTTATTTATCACAGAAGTTCTTAGCAATGCCATCTCATGAGCTCAGCTTTGGCAGGTCCATCTTGGAGCTGGCTGGGGAAATGACTGTCTGACACGGGGGCATCCTCTGCTGCCTTCATCCAGAAGTCACCCCTGCAGCCCCCCAGGTACCAAACCCTTGCCACACAAAAACAATACACTTCAAAAGCAGAAGTGTCTGCAGTGCTGAAAAGCATGTTCTCCTTCTATGCCCATTGCTTATACACAATGAACATTTTTACTTAGAATACGTACTTCCATCTGTAGCAATTATGGCAACAAATCTCTAAGATCCCCCATCTATTTACCACACTATTTATAGTATAATACATAGTTACGCTTCTTAGAACAGCAGTTTCTTTTACTTCCACAATAATTACAACTAAATACCTGCATTATAGTGAGTTTTATGTTCAGTTTACCCTTTTAGAGATGCTTAGTATTAGCCTAAGTCCAGCTTCACTAGTTGCTTTCCTCCACTCTGTGTTCACACTCACACTTGCCACAAAGCTGTTGTCAACCCAACTGGAAGGTTATGAATTGCTTCACTGTGTTTGGCCTTCATTTTGTTTGATCTGCTCACAGTGGTTACATTAAGCATACTACTGCCAGATTTCCATCAAAATGAGATTTTTTTTTCAAATCAAGTTGTGAAAAGAAGAAAACCAATGTGCTGTTGTACAATGCAGTTTTATTTCTTTAATGAAATGCCCTAGCATCATAAAACAGAACACATTTTCTAATCTTGAAGCCAGCAAGATTGGGAAAAAAGAAAAATCAAAGCTAGTTTTCCTATACATAATTTCCATACTAAGATTATATTTGGAGAAAAAAAAATCTCTAGAATTAAAATGTAAGAAGACATTACTTACACAGCTCTCTTAAAAATAAACTGGACATGTCATACAACTCACATATGGTGCTTTACTAGTTTAATATGCTATAAATATAATTATTCAAATGCAACTATGCAGCTTTTCTATTACCTATGACCTTTACATTTTATTATGTTGCAATACCTTTATTATTTACTTCACACTTCCTTACCATACTATACCATGATCTTTCATCCTTTTCTAGTGGCTTTTTTTCATAAAGGAGACCTGTGGCTTTCTTTGGAAACATCAAGCACTCAGTTGCAGATACTCAAATATTCAAAGCATTTCAATATACATTCACTATGAGATTTTTCAAGTAGGGGTCTCTCATGACTTGCTAGTAAATTAATGGAAAGAGCTGGTTAGTATTTATTCCAGTTCTCACTGATGAGAATGTGCTCTGGATAGCTGCAATGCCTCAAACTCCCTCACTGTTGCTAAGCTGAGTGTGCATCATTACCTCCTGCACAAGAATTACTGTAACTTTGAAGAGTATTGTGGGTACTCTCACAATATTCATGGATTAACCACAATAACCAGAGACATTTTTAAACAAATGACATTTTCAAAAAATATTCACATTTGAAGAACTGCATAATTTCATTTTCAACTGAATGTTAGTTCAAAAGTACTACTTCACTTATTAAACATGGCTTTAAAAATACAGTATATGTAACACCTGTGGTAGAAGTGTCAGAAAAACATTGGATAAATCAACATTTCAACTCATTGCATTAATAAGGAAAGCAAAGAGCAGTAGTTTTGGAAAAAGTATTCAAGTATTTTCCTGAAATACTATATAACAAAATAAAGTTCCTAAACATTGTATGATTGTACTTGAGGCAAATATAATTTGCAAGTGTTTTTTTTTCATATAGAGCAATATGAGTAATACTTTGTAGAAAAGATATTAGAACAGAATTTTTATAATACACAAAACTGGAATGTAAATAACTTTAATAGAAAAAAAATAACCTGCCATTTCTAACAATATTCAAGTGCTTCAGTAATGAAATGACCAATCACCATGGCTTACACTGACCACATATAAGAGACATGAAACTAACACAAACAGGATGACAGAAGTACCAATAAATAGACATGAATACAGAATCATCAGCTGTTTGGACGCAAAAAAAAACCTCAGATGAAGTTAGTTTTAAAGATAATTTTAAACTTAAAGAAACACTTAAAAAAAAGACAGAACAGGGGCTAACTTCTGTCTTCAAACAGGAATAAGCCTGTACAAGAAGAGCAAAATTTAGCCCCAGCCCTGGACACAAAACATGTATTTGCCACAATACACAAAACTATATACAACTTAAATAATCACTCCATAGCTCTATATGAGAGTCTAATGTTTTTTTGTTATAAAAACAAATCAGCACAGTGAATTCATGATTTATCAGATGCCAGTTTCTTCCCTTGGCTTCACAAAGCAAATTATTTTGTTTCATATTTAGTTAAATTATTTTAAGGATTTTCAATCATCAAATCACATTTCTAAATTTAACACTTCAACATCTTATTTTGCAAAGACATTTTAACATATGGAGTAGAATGTCCAGAGAATTGTGAAGAGGGAAGCTTTTAATATGTTATCAGATACTTTTAAAAACTGAAACTTGCTGGTGTTTGAGAACTTATTTATATTTTCTTTTCTTGTGCCTTCCTGATATTATACAAGTACTCCTGAAATCTGCTTGCAAGACTTTTCAGTTGCACTGTGTGATATTTGGTATCACCCAAACAGTCATAAAACCTTTTATAATCCCAAAAAGCATGATGCAAGGAAACCTTCAAAGACAGAATATATAGGATGAGGTGTGACCTGTATATAGTTGTGCTTTTATTTTTCAAATATCTGTACACTATTATTATTATTACTTAAAGCCAGGAATGTGTGTTTGAATTGCATTGATAAGTTGCAAGGTATTGTCAGAATTACAAAATGAAAGATTTTAATTAAACAAAAAAAAAAAAAAAAAGCAAATGACAACACCGTTGTCCAGCATTTAAGCCACACACAATTACATAACACTCCCAGCAGAATACATCTTCTCAGACACTGAAAATGTCTTATCTTGGTGCCAGTGGGAAGTCCAATGTTTCATAACATTTAGATATTATTGCAACACAACTAAATTAGCTCTCTAGAAAAGCAAAGAGAATTTATCAGTCATCATGAATACACAGATATAGGCCAAGCCCATCTTTTCTAACAGATTACATTGCTCCAATATATATTTTAATGATTACAATGTATTTTTTTAATGACACAATGCAGTAAGATGTCTAAAATTATAATGAAGCCATAAAAAAAATCTAGAAGTTTAAAATACTCGTCAATTTGACTAAAATGCATATTTACTCAATATCCTTGAGCTTTTATTTTTTCTTCTCCCCATTGGAGGAACAATGTCTATAGTAATTGTTCAATGCTACTCTGGCTGTGGGCAGCTTCATCTTTAGAGTCTTCCTCAATTCCCCTTGCAAACAGTTTCAATAACTGGCAGTGAACCCTGAAAAATATGGAAATTAGTAAGAAATAAATGGGTACCACATATTTAATTCTAGTTATTTAATTCTAATAATCCATTAATTTCAAACAGCTGGACAAAGTTTCTTACTCCTGACTACAGAAACCACACCCTCATTTTAGATAAAATCCTTCCCTGCTAGGAGAGCTAGAGGCTTTCATGTATCCTCTTTTATGCCCCTTGTCCACACAAGAAGTTCTGTGGGCACCTAGATGAGTCATTCTTGTACAATATACAGCATTTATAAAACTCACCTTTGGACTGCTAAGGGATTATATTTTAATGCAACATACTTGTATGTAAACATTACGGGTCTGGTTCCCTTTGTTCTAAAAAGGGAACAAACAAATAAACAAAACAAGGAACCAAAACTAATCCAAACAATAACAAAAACTAACCAAAAAACCCTTTCAAATTTCACAAACTTTTTTTCTAATTTGATTATTTGCACAACTGCAAAATCCTTTCTCCATATGTGGAGACTGGAGATAAGACTGTGCTGTGTGCAAAAAAACCACAAAGTATGGGACATACTCAGTATTTCTGTGAAGCAAAGATGTTTACTTAAGCAAATAGGAAAAGCTATTGCTCAGAGTAATGAGGCATTCCACACATTTAAAAAGAATCCTTTCAAAACCATCTTCACTTTCCGCACTTTAAATACATAATAGTTTCTAAGAAGTAAGTATAACTTCAAAGGTAGAGCCATCCATTTCACTCAGAGCAATCATTTACAACATACATGACTGCAGAATTCTCTGGAAAGGATTCAAAATGGTAACAAAAATATTTAGGTTTATTATCAGAAGACTCCAATTTGCTATGCACAGGCATCTTTTTGGGTTGTCTTTAGATGCATCTTTAAAATCAATGAGAAGGCTTCATGTGTTCTGCTATATAGACAGAAAAATCGAAGCTTACCTCACTTCAACTGCTGAACTATCCAGAGTTTCTCCATCACAATTCCAGGTGCTATTAACAATATTACAGCAACAGGCTGGATGATCTCTGCAGAACTGGCCAAAACGTTTTTTTCCAATGTCAATTACATTGCTTTCATTGTCTTCTGAAAGCTTTGATGCAAATTGAAAACACTTAACCCGATAAATGTCTACAAATGGAAAGTCAAACTAAAAAAAAAAAAAAAAAAAAAAAAAGGCAATTATAATTAAATAATTTGATGTGTAAAGCTACTCAGTATGCAGCATTTTGTACTCCAGGAAAGTCTGTCCACTCCAATTTTCTAGAGAAGCTCACCTGAGGTGTAAAGTGATATTTGCTTTCGAAAAACTGCACAAGTCAAAAAAAATAAAGTCAAAATGAAACTTTACTTCTCAATGGTCACTGTATAGTGCCCATTATAGCAAAATTGTATAACAACAGCTGCATGGAAGACCATCCCACCCTGAATTTGCCTCCTGACTGAGGCCCTGGACTGCAAGCTGATGGAGATAAGAGACTCAGGTCTGGGCTGGGGTAGAATACCTTCACAGGAGGATTAAACCCAGCATCTTCAGGTTGGACACCACAGCTCTGGGCTATCAGCTGCCAGGCTCCAACAGACCACACATCAAACTGGGGAGGAGGAGAGAATCTGGGTGTGTGGTGAAAAAGCCTCTGGTCAGAATCATTGAATGCCCACCCTCTGCTGTGCAGAGGAGCTCCAGGGGCCCTTCACCCCAGGAAAGGCACATCCAAGGGACATCCACATGAGGGACAGCAGAGGGGGTATCATGGCCCATGAAAGGCCAACCTCAAAGGGGTCCCCAGACCCTGCACCAGAGCACTGTACATGATGCAAAAATGATACAACAGATCCACAGTCTTACAGGGAACAGTGTCAAACCTGCCCCCTTTGGGGGATGCACCTGGGTGTTCCCACCTGCCCTTCCCATTACATTCCAAAAAAATAAAATAATTTTAACTAGTTAATTCAGCTAGAAAAAGCAGGTCAATTAGAAGACTGCTCTTAAAACCAAGGCTGCAGATTTACACTACAATATTGAACAAATGCTTTAAAACAGGCATCATTAATTGAAGGGAAAATAAATTAAGGGATGCCCCCATCAGCCCTGAAAGCAACTTAACACATACAGTGCTAACTATTCAGCAATCTGTATGGAATACAGACAGGTCATTTAGCAAAGGCCATGGAGTATGTCTGTCTGTGTCTGCAGGAAAGGGATGACAGGGAAGCAAATGTGAAAACCAATCTGTACTGATGTACAGTCACCCTTTTTTTTTTTATCTCACATTTCCTGAAGTTTTCAAGAAGGGCTTCCCAAGAAGGGTTTTTATGGTGAACACTAACCTGAGATAAGGACATGTGTACAAACTTGCATTTAATCTCCACTGCAAAACCAGCATATCCCAGAGAGAAACGGGAAGCATTGGAAAGGAAATGGCCATAATGGCAGAGAAAAAGCAAACATGGAGAGACCTACGAAGTCTTAAGTTCCCTCAGCTTTTAACCATAAATGAATTGTGAATTCATCAAACTCTGTGCTTGGAAGCAGTGGCTCCTGGACCCAAAGGGGCTCACTAAACAGTGTGCTGGTCCAAACTGCTCAGAGGCAAATGCTGGTGCTGCATTGTCACCTGTGTCTATGCAGAGAGCACCTGAGCTCTCATGTCTCAAGCCTTAGCAGAATGCTGTCCCTTGGTAAATGTTACAGCCAATTCGAAAGGTAGCCAGGGATGGCTTTAATTGATCGAAAATATCAAGGGAACAGTGAATGAGAAGGAGTGAAGGGAAGAGGAGATTGAGAACAGTGGGAAGGACAAATATGGACACATTCATAAGTTGGAAATAAAGGAAGAAGAATCTATACTAATTCTTTCACAGTGGAAGAAGACTAGCATCATAAACTTGTGAGACTTTTTATTGCTTTTATGCACTAGATATGATATTACTCAATTGTTCAGGTAATTTCCAGAAGATGTTAATAATATCAGGTTGTGACAAATATTAAATACGTGTAGTCACATATTAGTAGTCAGAGTCACAGCTCAGTTTCAAGAGATATTATGATCCAAAGCAGTGATGAATCTTCCTGCCTGACAGCTACAACACATGCAAGAAATAATTTTCAAGCTGAATGCATAAAGCTCATCCTGGTCACTAATATGTAGTAAAATACTGCTAAAAGCCTGCAGTTTACAATCAAATTGCAGTTCTGGTAACTTAATTCTAAACCACATTTTTATACAGTTTCCAAAAGTGATTTATTATTCTTCACCACATCTCCCTCAGCTATTCATGCTGTGAGTAGTTTTTTGTGCCATGAGCAGTTTTTCATGACAACTACATGAGGGCACAGTTGTGATAAAATAACTTCAAATATTGTTCAAACAGCAAATACACGGAAAATGTTATAAAACTGAATTCAGTTGGCAAAAGTGGAATTTAGTTAAAATGCTATGGCCAAGGAGTTGACTTTGGTAAAATGTTTTAAGCTGCTTTTTTTTTCCATGATGCACATGCTGAGATTGCATCATCCAAAATGTATAAATTTAAAAAAACCAAACAAACCTGCTTTATAGATATCATTTCTGTCCTGTAAAAATACCAGTATTTACACCTTTGATAGACACTGTCAAAAGGAATACACACCTGATCATCTTGGTTTGTGTGTCTGACAAGATACCGTAGAAAATCAAATCTGGAGCATTTCCGAACTAGAATGAGGTCTGCTGAACCATCTGCCAAATGAGCTGCTGGTGAAAGGCCTTTTGGACTTCGTGGACAGGCACAGCTCATACTTACTGCATTGATGGCTAGAAATTTCCCTTTTATAACCTTCCATTCTTCTTCACCTTCTGAAACACATCAATAAAAACGTGGAGATAGGTAATAATTTGATCTACTCAAAAGAACACTAAAAAGCAATCAATGGCAACTTAAAATTCTTCCCTGGCCACATTCATGTACTGTCAATAAATATCTAAAATTAACTACATTTAAAAATAATATGTAAAGTATCTGTTTTTTCATACACCAACACCCTTCTGACTGTGACTATCTCCCATAACTGCTTGCCTTCTCTGGCATATGCATGCCAAGTTCAGGATAAGTGCTATTTGGGAAAACCTGCAAAGCCATAGGAAGGGAAAAGACAGGCAATTTACAACTCTTGTAGTGTGAAAGTTCAGAGGGATTAACTTTTTAAAATTCTGTTTTTGCTCTTCAACTTGTTCATCTTACATAAACAATGATGCAAGGACTGTAGTTTAGTATTTGGCTTCTGAAGCAGTATTCTTCTTCTGCCTCTATGTAGCAACTTAAAGTTTTTAAAATGTCAAATGGAAGGGATGCCTCAGGGTGCAGCAAGGACCAGCAGGCAGCTTCCACTCTAGCCCCAAATGTCCCAAGATTAGAACTATTAACAGAGTTGAATGTTCCTGAGTGCAAATCTTCAGAGATTTCTGGAAAACAACACAAAGCCTCTTTTCAATACCATGAAACTCTGTTGGAGATTATATGTAGACTGAGCTTAAGTGTGTGGTGGCATTGATACTACCAGGAAGCAGAGGAATTTTCTAGAACAAAGAAGCATTGGGAGACAATGCAGAGTTGTTGCCTAAACTGTATTTTCTTGAATATGTATAAAAATATATGAAAAATGCCTTTTTTATTTTTAGATTACACATAATTGTCTTCCTTATCACAATAAGAAAAAGCCAAAAAGCAGCCATTTTTCTCACTATTTTTCTCCTACCAGTAAAAGTGGACTCATTTCAAATGAACAATTCCACAGAAGTAATGAGTGCAGAACAGACAATGGACATACATGTTGTTCTAAGATGGTGAAGAGTGAAGTGCCATTAGGGGTAAAATTAAGGAGTGAACAAAAAATGCTTAAGTTTGTTTATGTAAACAAGGTAGAGATTTTGAGGAATGTTAACTGGTATGGACTCAAACATCTAACATGATTCAGTTCCCCACATTTTGGTTAACTTGCAGTGATTTTCAAAGTGCTTTTCTGATGGGATTATAGACGATGTTTATGCTATATATTACATGTCCTGAAATTCTGATATTCCTTACTGTCTCAGTTCTAGAAACTTCAGATTTACTTTAGAGAATCACTATTACAATTGTCTAGGTTATTTTGAACCTGGAGTCTATGTTGCATTCATTTTGAATCTACATGTTCCAGACTCTATATATCAGGTAAAATAAAAAGAAAATAAATGTTCCCAAAGTATTTTGTAGTTGCTCTTCAACTACTCTTTGAACTTCTCTTGTTTCCTGGAATTCATTGAAACTTCTTACTATCCACTCTCTAGTAACAGAACCAAGAAAAACAGTTTTCCAGGAAAAAACATATAAGCTTATAATGTGACAAAAGACTTAAGGAAAACAAAAAACTTTATTATAATTTTTCCATCTAGAAGATCCTCTCTACCTCCTGAGAAACAAATCAGAAATAGCAAGAAAAAAAACAATTAAATTCAAAATTTTTGCTTAATTTGCCAGAGTGCTTTTTAATATTGCTTGCTTTACTGTTGATCTTTTTATGTTGCTTTCAAACATGACATTACTGAAAGAAGTAATTTAAATCAGCTTCAAAATATGCATCTTAAGAGAGATGAGACATGCCTAAATGTCAGACTACAGAATGACTGTTCAGGCTGCAGGCAAATGACAAGACCCTGCTCTGAGATGAAGGTAACTGAACAGAATATAAACTACTGGAACTGGAAACAACAGGCATTTTCTGACACAAACAACAAAATGCAAACATCTCCCTTTACTGATAAATTCTTTTGCTGTTTCTCTGAGAAGCATTAGTAATTCAGTCATCAGTGTGTCTAGATATGTATCAACATTTTAAGTTTGCTTAAGGTAAAATGCTTCTTTATGTTACTGTAATAGATGGTTTTCATCTGGTATAAATCTCAGCATGTTACCCAAGAACACCTTCACTGTTCAAAGTAAGAACGAAGTCAGGGTATCAATGAACATTTTAAATGAACAACTGTTTTCATAACCATTTTGCAGTGTGTATCACTGTAACAGCACAAATTATTTGCTCAAAATATCCTACAGTAGGGCAGTCATAAGCAGGGAGTGCATAAGTGACACTCATCAGTGGCCTATTGTGTACACACACTGCAAGTTGCTGAAATCAGCATAAAGTGCTAACACTCAACGTTTACTCAGCACATGCAGAGACTCCTGCACAATACAAAGAAATATGTTCAGCAACAATCAATCAAGCATCGTTCTAAACTTATCTGAATTATACACAAACCTGGTAGGCACAATGAAAGAGTCAGCCAAGACATCCTGCTGAGTGAAAAGCTTATCTGAAGTGGAGACTTAAAATCCTTTCTATTGTGAATCAAAAGTAGCTGATTGTATTGTTTCCTTACCAGTACTGCATGGATAAGAGACTGGACTGCAAAGAAAGCCAGCTACCAGAAGTAGAATGGAATAAAGTAAACAATATCCTACATAATCAGCTGCTTAATGTCTTCTGCAATGTTGGCTACAACTGTCTTGATTACTAACTAAGCTGTAGCTTTCTAGTAGCTCCTTTGCTAGGTGAAAGGTAACAAAAAGGCAGATTTAAAAACCAAACCAACTAACCAACAAAAAAACCAAACATGAACATGAAAAAATGCACATAAACCCTCTGACAAACAAAAGAAAAAAGGTTGGCAATTTATAACTACAATAATTTCTCAGAAAGACAAATTTTTTTTTCTTACCAAAAAAACCTACTGTCATATTTATATTATTTCTATGCATTCTTTATACTCTAAAAAAAAATTCGTCAGCTGAATCTTGGCATAGATTAAAATAATCCAATAAATATTCTGATTTGACCATCTCTTGACTATATCAAAGATCTGAAAGCAGCAGCTAGGATGAAAGCACTAAACAAGTGTAATGGGAATTCAAGTTGCACAGAAATCTTTATGCTACCAGTGAATCTTCACAGTATGATAATCTTTTTGCTAACAAATGCCTAGAACCTGGCACAGTGATACTGCAAAAATACTGCAATTTTAAGATAATGTAGGTAATAAGGACCAAATGCTCGCCAAGAAAATTACAACTGTATGCACTGGGATCTACAATAAGAAATAAAAACAGAGTAAAGGCAGAAAGA
The DNA here is from genome assembly GCF_026979565.1 of Vidua chalybeata. NCBI lineage: Eukaryota > Metazoa > Chordata > Aves > Passeriformes > Viduidae > Vidua > Vidua chalybeata. Next base: position 57,045,519 of record NC_071534.1, on the reverse strand, counting down.
AGCACCCATAGGAAGCCTGCCTGCTCTTTAAAAGGGGTTTATCCAAGATGACGAACCAATGCTGGAGGCAAAACTCAAGTGAATCTACGTTGTCTTTCTCTAGCAAGGCCACAAGTGTAGCAATACCAGTACTTCCTCCCATTAGGATGTAGCAGCCAGCCATAAAAAGATCCAATGAGGGGAATGACTGAAGAGAATTCATTAACACTTGTTTAAACGAGAGGAAAGAAAAGTTAAGCCCATTAGAAAAAAAACCCACACAAGTGTGCATAGGGGTTAGAATGGGGATGAATGAGAGAATAAGGATAGCATAAATAGAGAAAGAGGACAGAAATCTCATTTATCATTTATAGTGAGTATTGGTGGGATGTTGTACAGAAATACTGACGTCCACTAGATTAGCTACTATTAACACCACTAAACCATATCTGCCCAAGTGCCACATCCATATGTGAACCCTTCCAGGACACCACTTCCATGGTCAGCCTTTTCCAATGCTTGACTACCCTTTCTGTGAAGAGATTTTTCCTAATATCCAAACTAAACCTTTCCTGACATAATTTGAGGTCATTTCCTCATAACCTGGAAGAAGAGAGGGAAACCCACAAGGCTACAACCTCCTTTCAGGCAGTTGCAGAGCGTGATGAGGTCTCTCCTGAGCTTCCTTTTCTCCAGGCTAAACACCCCCAGCTCCCTCAGCTGCTCCTCAACAGGACTTGTGCTCTAGACCCTTCACCAGCTCTATTGCCCTTCTCTGGACATGTTTCAGCACCTCAATGTCCTTCTTAAAGTGAGGGGCCCAGAACTGACATAGGATTCAAGGTGTGCCCTCACTAGTGCTGAGTACATGGGGGTGATGACACTTTCAGGTGTTCTCTGTAAACTGAAAGAAACAATGGATTATCAAGTAACTCAATGTTTAAAAAACCAAAATACATGCATACTTGAGCTGCTATCTTCTGAAAAAGAATAATTTGTGTAATACTATCACATTTTACTTTCTTTTGATAAATTACCTTCATGTTTTAATCCATGTTCCTTGTTCTGTTCTGCCAGCTCTTTCTCACTTTGCTTGCAAATGTAACATCTGAAAACAAAAATACCATTCAATTCCTGAAAGACCTCCACTATTATTCATTTCAACCTTTTTATTTTACCCAGTCATTACAAGATCTTCCCCCACCACGAGATGCACCACAGCACTGACAATCCTCACGCGCCATGAATCATCATAGCCCTGCAGGCAGTGCAGTTATGTAAGTACAGTTCTAAAGATTACTGGATGTCAGAGATAACAGCAGCAGAGAGCCACAAGATCACACAGGTTGGAAGGGATCTCTGATCAAAGCTGGTCTCACAGGAGAGATCAAAGTTGGTCTTACAGGATCAGGATGCTCAGTGTCTTAGTCAAGTTTTGAGGATCTGTGAGGGTCAAGTCCACAGACCTCTGGGCACCCCGTTCCAACATTTGACTGCTCTAACAGTGGAAGACACTGACATACTGGAGACAGTCCATCTCACAAGTGCTGAGTGCAGGGGAAGAATCATTCCTGTTGACTTCCCTCCTGCTTAGAAAACTCACTATAAGGTAGGCTTTCTTTGCTGCAAGGACATACTGCTAACTCAGGTACAGCTGTTGCTCACTAGGATCCTGAAGATATTTTTGGCAGAGCTGCCTTCTATCCAGTCAGTGCCCAGTCTACACACTTGCATGGAACAATTCCACCCCAGGTACAGGACATCTACATCTTCTGAACTTCAGGAGATTCCTATCAGCCATTTCTTCAAGCCCACAAAGATCCCTCTGAATAGCAGTCCTGACTTTCAAGATAAACCACATTTCCAATCTGGTATCATCCATAAAACTGCTGAGAGCACACTTTCTGAGACTGTCCCAGTCATTAATAAGGACATTGCACAGTATTAGGCCCAATATTCCCAAGGGGGCACCACTAGTAATTGGCTGCCAGGCAGAGTTGGCATTCACAACTTTTCTTGCAGTCCAGCCAGTTTCTCGCCCACCCACTTACCTAGTCCATATCTCATCAACTCAGTTTTAAGAATACTACAGCAAACAGGACCAAAGGTCTTGCTAAAGTCAAGGTATGTAATATCCATTGTTTCCCGTTCATCCAGGAGCATGGGGACCTGTATGGCCTGGGATGAGACTACATTAGTGAAAATGGGGTAAAGGAGTAACTTTGCAGCCTTTTCGATATATCTTATCACTGTGCTCCCCATGCTGCTAAGCAGCAAGTTCCTTCAGCCTTTTGTTATGACCAATATATTTAAATAATCCCTTCATAAGAAGCAACACCCTTCACATCCCTCACTGATTTCAACTCTGCCTGAGCTTTGGCTTTCTCAATTTCATTCCTGCATATTTAAGCAATGTCTTTGGTGTTCTTCCAAAGTAACCCATTCCACTTTCACTTTGTCTTTACTACTCAGTTCCTTGCTCACCCAAACTGCTTTTCTATCCTGGTTTTTCAAGCTTCTGAGTATCAGAATGGATTATTCTTGAACACTGAGGAGGTACCAACTAACTCTCCTATGCCTCTTTGTACTCCAGGACAGTCTCCCATGGAATCTTGCCAAGATACCCAAATAAACCAAATTAAAGTCCAAGGTTGCAATTCTACTTTTTGTCTCATTTACTTCTCTCAGGAGTTAAAACTCTGTAACCTCACAGTCACCACTGCCAAAACTGCCCTCATCCATTACATCCCCACTTTTTATCTTCTGTAACAAGACAGGCAGAGCAGCTGTTCTAGCCAGCCTGTCAATCATCTGCATGATCAATCTCATTACCACACTCCATGATTCTCCTAAATTTCTTGTGCCTGGCCCTATTGCCCTTCCAGCAGTTATCAGGAAGTAAAAAGTCCCCTGTGAGAAACCAGGCATTCCTTAACTCCATTCCTGGATGACAGCTTTCTCCCTCTGGAGCTTCCCCTGCATGAGGGCACCTGATGGGTCGGGATAGCTGCTCCAGCTGATGCTGGAGTCTGATTTCTAGTGTGTCACAGCACCAGTACAGCAGTCTCTTTGTTTCTGGGCAAAGTTTGTGGCTCCTCTGTATCCTGCTGTGCTGTTTGGTGCTGTGACAAGTACTTTATGTCTGATAGCTAAAGCCATATATGAAGAGGAATTAAAAATACTAGTGCATAATTTCAAGCAGGTGAAAAGCAAAGAGAAAGGAAGGAGCACTGGGAGATTAAGGCAGACCCCCTGACTAAAGAAACAAGTGAAGAATATCACACAGAATTCAAACAGCATCATAGCAGTATACAGAGAAACAGGCTAAATAGGCTGATTCCTGAGAGGACTTGTCCTCAGGACAAGGCATGCCAGCTGTTGTTATGGCACTAAAACAACTACTAAAATTTTTAGATGCAGTTACAATGTGAACACTTTAGAATTTCTGAATTATTATTTCCATTTGTAGAAGCTACAAGGCATGAAGATTTTTGATTTCTTAGTAGCAACACGGCATAGTAATCTCAGCTCTTGTAACTGGGTCCTGTGCTGTTATATTTTGCTTCACTTAAAATTGAGGGAGGAGGAGAACCAGCTAACAAAATTTTATTAGATTTTTGTTTAATGATCTGATAAAATGAGGTGTTTTTCTTAATGAGTCAATAATTGTTTTTACAAGCTTATCTCTTTTAGAGTAAGTGTTTTGATATTAAAACCAATAGTTCTGTAACCTCTGTTTATGTTTTTAAATAGTTCACACCAAATATCCAGAGATAAACTTTAGCCTACCCCGTTCTGCAGCTCTCTTTATCTCGTGGAGATCCGTGTGTGTGTTTTGCTGGTTGATAAGCAATTGTTCCTTCATAATAGTGATGAGAAAGAAAAGTCTTGAAGCCTACATTAAAAAAGGCATTACGCAGCATTATGTCATTATAAATCCACATGGCAAACATCTCTGCATACATTCCTTGATTTTTCATCTCTTTCCTTGTCTAAGGGTTGCAAAACAACAGTAGCCCTCCTTGAGCTCAGAAGTCTTTTTCTTACAACGGTTGAGACTCTAAGGAACAAGAGAATACCACAGCACCATTCCAATATTTTAACATTTGTCAGAAGTGCCATTATTTCACTTGACAGCTTTAAAAAACAACAAAAAAAATTTAGTTATGTATCACTGCTGAATCTTAGAATTTGCCTGCACTAAAACTCTCCTCATGCATCTTCTTTCCCTAACACAACATAAATCAAACAAGGCAAAAGACACTTTCCACTAGCATAGGATTTATTCAAATATTGGGTAACAAGACTAAATCACTTGTCTCTCTCTATAAGGGCAAAATTAACAATTCATTCCATCAACTGAATGTTCAAGATGGAGGAGTGCCCATCTCTCTCTTTAAGTGATTAAAAAGAAAGTCAAAATTATTAGTACAGAGAAGTTACTATTTTTTAAGCCATTTTTAATAGGCGGCACATGTTCAACCCAACTTTATTAAGCCCACTCTCTGTCTTAACCTCAAAGTTACAGAGCTTTACATAATGTGATCCAATATACTTGGTAGTATAAAGAGTTTAAAATCAGGCTCAATCTATTTCTGATGTTTACAAGCTTCAAAGAAGGTTGGTTTGGAGAGAGTAAACCAACTAGTCCAATATGCTTACATGCTAACAAAATAATGTAGTAATTAAAACAAATTACCAGAGTAGTCATATCTCATTGGACCCATCCACCGCTTCTTCTCACTATCTTTTAATATATCTCCATAAAAACCATAACCCAGCAAGGACACGGAGTATTTCAAAAATGTGTTGTTGTGATGTACAGAAGAGACATCCAGAGGCTGACAGTCACCTATGAAGATCAGAAGTGCAAGGGTCTGTCAAGCCTTATTTTGTTTGCAGCTGCAAGCATGATAGTAACTTCAACACTGCAAAGTCATTAAAAATAAAAAATACATATTGCATTTATGTCAATATATATGTCATAAATGCATATACTTCTTCCACATAAAGGACATATAATTTTTAATACCAATTTAATCTCATACTTTAAAAGCTCTAAACACTAAGTGAGAAGAAAGGGCTCAGTATGCTAAAAACGTGCAATGAAGAATTTACAGTCCTTCACCCTGTAGCAGTAGGAGGGGATAGAGTTGAGGAACTATTTAGATTGGAAAAGGCCTTTGGGATCATCAAGTCCAAATGTTAACCCAGCCCTCTCAAGACCACTACTAAACCATGTCCCTAAGTGCCACATCTACATGTCTTCTAAGTATTGGCACCCTGTGTCAATGATTGACAGCCCCTTTTCCTAAGCAGATCCATGCAGTATCTCCTGTACATCTCCTGGGTAGTACTTAAACCTATCTGTCATACTATCAGAGGATATGTCAAGCTGGAAGGAGCCTCTGGGGGGTTTCTCATCAAACCTTCCACTCAGACCAGGTGCAGCTATGAGGACCCATCAGGTTACTCAGGGCTTATCCAGTTGAGTCCTGGAAATCCTTAAGAACAAAGAATACACCGCTTCTCTGATGTCCTCCTCATGCAAGTGAGGAGTAGTGGGGGTGGGTTTTTTTGCTTTGTTTGGTATTTTGGAGTTTGGGTTTTTTTCTGTTTCACAGGGAGGTTGGACCAGATGATCCACTGTGGTCTCTTCCAACCTGACCCATTCTGTGATTCTGGGACTTAACGACACAGCTAAAATACTATGATATATAAAGCCACATCTTTCCAATCCTAGTCCAAAGGCTTTAACTGCACAGATGCTGAACAGAGTAAACCATAGGTTAGTAAGAGAAGCACGTGTGCAAATCTTTGCAACACCAGATCCTAAAACTGCAGCTGTTACTCAGTAATGATACCAGAAGGTATCGTAACTCTAACTTGGCAAGGAAATATTGAATTGCCCAGGAAAATTGGACAACTGGCACAAAATACTATTATTCAAATGTACATGCATTTCTCAAAGCTTTCTCTAAAATAGATATACTTATATATAGAGATATAGTCCAACAACTGATGCCGCTTATTGCATTTTACTACTTTCAAAAGAATGACAGAATTCATGAAAACTTTAGCACAACATTTTTGAAATATTATGATCCCTTGAAAACAATTAATTACTGCTAGAGAACGCAAGTAGTTTTTAACCTCCTGTATTTCAAATCAGAGACTTAAATCCCAGAAAAAAACTGTATTTCAACTCAGCCATTATGTTCAGATTACATTTCACAGACATAAAGAAAGAACTAAATGAAAATAGTATTTTGGGCTACTTCCATCATTTTAGTAACAACACAGCAATCTGCGACCACCCACCTACAATAATATGAAGAGCTGAAGTTACTGGATCAGAAATGCCAACAGTTGAATAGCATATGCAATCTGTTGATCCTGAAAAATAAAAAACTAGGCATAAATTTGTATCTTTGCAAAACAAGTATTACTGGCACAGTCCTCCAAATAAAAGCATTATGTTCCTTTGGTTTGTTCGTTTCTATTTTATGGAACAAAGTAAATACAGGAATACTATATTATTATTTTTGTTATTTAAACTATAATATCCCATCCCCCCATGAAAACAAATTATTGCTCTCCATACAAAGTACAAAAATTTCACAATATAAGCAATAAATATGTAGCAGTTATGAAGGGAAGTAGGTTAATTTACATGGAAAATTTCACTATTACATTATAGCTTTTTTGTCAAATGAGGCAGGCATACATTGATTCTCCTCTGTTTAAGATTTCTTGCTCATTGAGATCTTATGAAAAGAAGAGAAATTGACTGGTCGGCTGTTTTTTGTGGTACTGATCTATATTTCAGGATGTCATACCAGAAACTTCTGCTCTGTTCCATTATTTGAAAATTAGTAAAAATACTTGCTTTCAGGAATTAGTTTCTAGATAGAGTAACAAAATGGACAGAGATGTACCTTTACAGACTTGATGCAAAATACCTACAAGAAGAAAGTGGGGAAGCTTTAGGTTTCACCTATATGCTGTTTAGAAATGGACAACTCTCCCCATTTCCTATAGAAAACAAGCGCCTAACATAGGGATCTGGTTTCTGCTCTGCAGCAGGGACTTGGAACTCAAATCCAGACATACAGAAGTGCATTTGTTGCAGCACCTAACTCCAAATTTATCTTACAGTTTCTCCCATTCCTTCCATGAAACTGAATTCCTTCAAAGTCAAAGGTAGATGCCTGAAAAGATAAACTGTGTCCACATACATGTTCTCAGATTTCCTACCAATACATTAGGTGGAAGAGCAGCTCAAATACAGTGTACTTGATGTCTGAGGACTTATCAAATTGAAATAGAAATGAATAATGGAGGAATGAGCAACCATTATTTAAAAACCACTTCTAGTTCTTTTTCATTTTGGAAATAGTCAGGGCATTAGCAGTTAATAATAGGAGCAAAGAAAATCCTTTCCTTTTCAGAAGATTGACACCACTTCCTCTGCCTGTGAATGGCACGACAGAAGCTTTTACCAAGTAAACGCTATGCAGAAATCTGCCACAGCAAACAAGCAGCAGCTCCAGGAGCCAGTTAAAGAGAATATAAGAGGACTGCAGGAGAAAATAAACAGTGTGACTAAACTCTCCCTACAAGGCTAAGGTTCAAGATGGTGCCAGTGCACCATTACAGGCATATGCCATTGCAAGACAGAGTATTCCAATTTCCCTCAGTATCACAACAGATGAGGTACACAGATGATGATCTCATGTCACATTTAAAGTTCTATAAAATAAAATATTAAGTGGACTTCTGAAGCTGAAGCTATAATTTACTGTCAAGTTTCATATTGTCTCCTATGCTCATGAACAGAAAATTCTGACTACTTTTGAAAAGAAAAACAATCACTGAGAGATCTGACCTAAACTTCTACTGCTAAATGTACAAGCCTAACCATCCAACATTTCTCATTTCTTCCACATCTGTGTGCATTCTGCTCCTACAATTACCTCAATTACATTTGTCTTGACGCAAACAGAGCTTCCAAGTGGTTTTACACTACAGATGGGAGGAGAAGAGGGGAATTCATGCAAGCTACTTTTCAACACCAGAGGCCCATTTCCCTATGATCTTCTATATTCAATTAAAAACTGATTCATCTGTCTGGCAATTACACAGAACTTATTTACATTTCTATTCATTAACTAGTAAGGAAGGGCTAAAATTAAAACTGAAGTCTGAAATTAATTCTGAGATTCTAAAATGGGAGACATACCAAAAGTAAAATACTGTTGTTTTTTTCCTCTTGGAGCTGGTAGTATGGTGTAACAAAACCAGTAACCCATTTACATGGATATAACTATTATGGCATTCCTGACATATAAAAAGAGAATGTAACTTGCCATACACCACACTAAGCACACTAATAATACATGTTTAAAGGTCACAAAAATGTTCATGATGACTAAGGGTTTGAATTCTTTTGAATACTTAACCAAACAAGACTTCTAGATCTTTAGGTGGATCTTCACTGGATGTGGACTCTACAACTACTGAAACAGCACTCTGAACAGATGGACACACAAACCCATCAAAATCTGGGTTATGTCATCAGTACAAGTCTAATAGGAAATGAAAGATTAGAATGTAAATATAGCTTGAATAATATCACATGATTATTATCTTAGGATTGCCAGAGCACTCAGTTCGGGCAAGAAGCTTCTCATAGAGCATGACTCTTGACTAATGTTAAGTGGTGAGTATTGTACACTCTGGCTAAACCCACAGAAAAATTATATACATACTCTGCCAGATTTTCTTTGGGGATTTTTAAGGGCAATAGCCTGAGTGAAGGAACACAAAAGAGGTTTTTATGGCTTCCAGAGAACTATATGCAAATGTGAAGACAGTAGCTGGACTGCTTGTTAACTGGGTCCTAATTCGCTTAAAAAAAAGGACAGAAACCGATTTAATACAGAAACTAATTATTGCATTGGTTTGTTAGAAAAGAAAATCAGCATGCAAAGCAATGATTAAGTTTCAGGTTAAGACACACACAGCTGTATGTGTGCATGCCACACTGCAGACAATATGCCAAAGCTTCTGTTATGGTCAAGGACATTTTGCCAGGAATAGCTGATGGCAGCTCCAGCTTGAGTCAAGGCACTAACACACAGGCCTCAGTGGAAGGCCTTGGGAAGCAAGACATCTGCATGTGACAAGTAGATGCAACAGAAGATCAACAGGCTCTGCTGATCCTATTGACCAGATGCCCCCTGCTGTAAGTTTAGATGACCATCTCACTTGCAGACACCAAATGTAAGCATGAAAATTTGAGTGTCAGTTTCAAACGGAAACTTACCTTAAAGATATTAATTATTTTATCTAAAATGCCACCAACCACCAGTGCTGCAGATGATTCTGCTTATCCTCCAACTCCTACTCCAGTACTAGAATCATCTTGCATAGGGCCAGTACATTTCAACGATGGTGGCACTACACCACCATACCATAGGTAGATGGTGAATATCTGAATTCTCCCAGCTAAAGAAAGCTTTCATCCCAGACACTTTGATATTAAGACCTCACTGAAAACATGAATTATGTAGAGGGCACAACATGCTCTTGTTAAAGCAGGTATAATTACTTTGTATCTTTACCATACATCACTCATTTTCCCCAAAGTCTGTTTTTTATTAGGAGGTCTCATACATCCACGTGGCTGTTATACAGGCAAGTTCTTCTGTGTTCTTTTCCTCCGCAAGTATGAAAAATGCAATCTTTTATAGAAATACATTTCATAATATAAAAATTAAGGAAATCCTTCATTTTAATCACAAGGAAGAATGATTAATATATTTATTCACGGATGAAAGACCACATACTCTGCATAAGTATGTTTTGCTAAAGCAATATTAAAGAAAGCGAAGTGAGGGACTGCATTACACAGAATGAACTACAGCTAAATCACCAGATTTCCCCTTTGCATGTGAACATTGCTAGATATTTGTGAGTAGACAAGTCATGCAGACAGGTACACTCAGACACCACTTCACAAGTTTAAATTGGTAATAGAACTACCAAAGTGGCTAAGCAAAAATCAGATAATTTGCTGGTTGTATGGACGAGTTCATGCCATTGATTGGTGGACCAACAACAGACAGACAAAGTGCTAGACTTAGTAATCTGAATCATTATTAGACTACTAACTTACAACTAAGGGTTCTTAAACCAAAACACACACGGTGTGGGGTACAAATATTTATTTTTGTGCTTTTATTGATGGAAAACTAAACAAATTACAACCACTTGAAGTACAAAACTAAGCAGGTGACAGAAGCAAGTCAGCTAGATGTTGATCCTATGGAAAACAGTGAATTTAATAAAGAAATAGAAATACTTTTAGAGCTCATGAGTATTGCTCTATATGATATACTCTTGACAGAGGCAAGTGCTCCCATGGCACCTACAGATTCCTCAGACAAATTAGTATAAGAAGAGTATTTGTAGTGAAAAAAAGTAGAACAGCAACGTCAGTGGGGGTCTCATATTTGTGCAGAGTTTTTGTGAATCCATAATCCATGCAGAAATCATATAGATTAAATGTCAGGTAAGCTGTCCTAATGACAGAGTAACTGCATGTTTTGGACCAAACAGCATTTAATATTTTGAAAAATTCCACGAAACTACTTTTCTGAGAAGTGCTTATTAAATAAGAAGGAGGTGAACCATACAAAAGTAAGGGGAGAAGCTACTGCTACAGGGAGAGATGAAGGATCTGGGCTTACACCCATGTACCTACTCAAAGTTTTGTATATCTTCCTTTACACATACAGAAACCAGAAGAAAAGTTTAACATCTGCAGAACAACAGACTGGCTTAAAGAGAAACAGTCCAGAAAGACTTTGGTGTAGGATTTTTTTGGTTACTTCAGCGTAAGCTCAGTAACACAAGACAACAAAAGTGGATTAATCTAATAATGGCAGATTTTAGAGATGAAATTAACATCACAGGAGTAAGTAATATTGACTTACTTGTCTAGATGGCAGGCCTACTGTATTAAATGCAGTACTTAGCCCTAAGACTGTCATTTCAAGAAGTTTAATGGATTTAAAGTACTGAAGGAGGAGCATAAAACATGCACTTCAGATTTCAAAGTGGATATAGTGAACTTTGAAATGAGATGCTAACTAAATGGCAAAGATCATTAAATATTACAATCTTTGAAACTGAGAAGAGATGACTTGGAGTAATTAAACAAGAAAGATAGCTTTTATTGCTATGCTTTAACACATTTTAAAGATAATTTTTACACTCTAAATAATTGCGGTATGAGTCCAGTCACACTTCACAACTTGACTTGAATCTATTTTTTAAGTTTGTGAATGAACCCCTGTCGTGGTTTGACATGGAAGTGAATTTTTTCCAGGAAGTTGGGTCAAACCAATCAGTGGTCAGGTTTGGATATTGGGAAGGTGCATTTTCATGGGGATGCTGGCATTGCGCCAGTGTCAAACCGTGACAACCCCCCATCTTCTTCCTGTATTACATTCATACAGGAAGCCTGTACTGTGTTTGGCATTCTTAACTTCTACAGTGACACATCAACATTCTGATTATAATCATATTGTGTCCTTCAAGCTTAAACATTAAAAAGAGCTGACCACCAGAACCCAGAGTAATCTAGATACACTAGAAGCCTAAAAATCACTATCACTATTAAGTTTGTGTCTATACTTTACTCAATATTCCCAAGTGCTTAGATTTTCCCCCACAGTGGGTTGCAGACTTGATTTTTGCAATTAATGCAGTACAACACAGTACAACAGAGTGAAGTGGGTTTGTTTTTTCCTATCTGCTAAGATCATTAAGAATATTTAATCTAGTAAGTTCTTTTAAACTAAAAAGAGAACAGCAGTTGACAGCTTTGTCCTCCTATTCTGTGCCAAGAAGAGCATTCTATTCTATGTAATAAGAACAGCAAATTATTTTGGCTCACTCCAGAGGGTGCAATTTTAATACTAAAACATGTGGATGAAACCTCAGTGTCCAAGCCATAGCAGGAATCATTCTCTCTCTTTAAGTTCTATGGAGACATATTACTAGTCTGAATGCAGTGAGACCACATAGCTGAAAGTGCTTTTAAGGCTGGTAAGAAAAAACTGGCTTTTAAAGCCTAGAGGAAAAAATAACTAAAAAGAGGTTTTCAGAGATACACTACAGCTTCTAAGTACTCTTAACAGTAAATCCATTTACAATGACAAAGAGTCAATTTCCACTGGCAGATTTGAAGAATGGCTGCAACTAAGATAAAATCAGAAGCTAAAACTGACATTTGAGTATAAGTCTTTTATCCAGGTCAACAAAACTACAAGTTATTTCATAGAAATGTTCCATAATGCATAAGAAAAAATTATATTTTTCAACAATAAGATACACTAAGGAAAGAGGCCATTGGGAAACTGACACAACTGTTCAAGAAAAAAAAAACAAAAAACAACCAAACAAAAGATCCAAGCAGGGACTTGCTCCAGAAAGTTAGAATCATGATTTACAAATAGTATTCAACATTAAAAAAAAGAGCCTGCACAATCGAATTCCGCTATGAAATAAAGCTTATCATTGAAACCCAGTCATTTAGCATTAAATGTTTTAGCATTAAATGTTTTAGCATTAAATCTCTTTCATTTGTAATTTTGAACCTTTGTACAATTACATTGTCAGTCTCTGAGCAAAAACTATCTGCTGAATTTAGTGTTTGTTTCAATATAGAAACTGTTTAATCACAACCACAAACCACAATCTGCCAAGTTTCTCTTAACACAACCGGATTTCAGGAACTAAGTGATAAAGAAGGTGAAAACACTGATCCACTGTCACCTTAACCCACGCTCCTGTCATCACTGAGTAAACCATCTCTATGCATCAGAAGACACACAGAGCTTTAGATCTTCATCTCTAAACTGTGAGTAGTCTTTGTTTTCAGTATCTATTAATGAGTTCTCAGGCTATTTTAAAGAAGGTTGGTTATAAAGAAGTAGAACACAATGGATGAAGTTTTATTAGATGTATGATTATTATTTCATTATTACTTTTGACTTTTATTTCAGGACTATTGGTTTAGTTAAAAAAAAAAAAAAAAGAAGTCTTAAGAATTTCACTTATTTCTTGCAGTAGTGATATAGCTAGAATATCTGTTGGGGTCAATACATGGCCAGAACTCCATTATATCAAGCAAAGATAAATAGAGAACAGCTTCACCATGGGCTGGAAAAATACACACCAGAACAAAACCCCAAATCTTGCTGCCTAGAGGGAGGGTTATGCTATTTCATACTCAATTTAAGGTCACTATAATGACTAGATGTGTCAATATTTGTTCAGTGAGTTGACTACCTTTTTCAGTAAATAAGCACTTTCACATATATACAGTAACGGATCATTTTAAATACTGTACAATATACAAACAGATCAGGATATATATTATCCTCTTTATTTCTAAACACTTAATAGAACTTTAAGGTCAGCTTCCTTACACATCATTATAAATAATTTTTGAGGAATTTGAATAATGACTTGGAGAAAATATTTGAACTATAGCACTGATTACAAGGCTGTACCTCACATCAGTTCTAGGAATAGAACATACAGTATATATTCAAATAGCAAAAGGATACAGAGGACAAAACACAACAAAACATTAAAATATGTAAGAGAAGTGACTTGATAAATGTTAACAAAATTAAAATATCAATGAAGATAATACTTTTTGGGTGTAATTGGAAAAAACACATTAAGATAATGTTGAAAAAGCAAGGTTAATCTTTCCTGAGGACAAAGAAATAGCTCTTAATATTGAGGTTCTGGTTTTTCAATTGTATTTTCTTACAGTCACATATCACCAAATAGGTGATAGTAGGCAAAATCTTCTGAAACCAGTCATGCAAGTGAAAAATCTTTAGTTCAAGAAATTTGCCCAAGTAAGAAAAAGAAGGAGAAGAAGAACACTTCAAGTTCTACTCTTGTGAAGTTCATTATACATACTGACTTTAATACAAAGCTTTAACAAATAAAATCAGAATGTACTTAAATGTAATAGGAGGGTGAAAATCCCTAAGGGGATATTCACATTGTAATTTTTAGATACCAAACATTTTTTATACTGCAAGCAGATAAGGTTAAGCTTCTTGCAAGCAACAATTCAGAACATTTGGGTCTGGATACATTTTTCACAAAGATGTAAGGAGTATAAAATTAGTCACCCATAGCTTGAGAGTACAAACATTGTACTTCACTCGGTATAGTTTTACAACCTGAACTAAATTTTCTCAGAAGCCTTTATTTTAATTCTAACCAGAAGCTCACAATGTTTATTTCATGTCCAGTTCTTTAATTCAAAGCTCAAGCATCAGACAAGAAAAGTGAACAGCATAGAAAGGATACTGGGCTGTCTCCCTGTATTCCTACAGAGACCTCAAAATTACTGATTCTGTTAAAGAGTTGCAGCAGTTAATTCTGTCCTGTAAGAGAAAGCAAACTTGTTTATCTGCTTTTGAAGGAATCTTCAAGGACCAAATGGGCAGGATGAGGTAACAGCTGGGACACCAGACTGAAAATAGTAAGGCTGATCTAAAGAATGCCTTTATGGTCAATAATAATAACAATAATCATATCAAGAAAGACCTCAGTTTGAAGAATGAGTTCTCTCAAATGACAGCAGTCAGGACTGCCTGAAAAAGTGGCTGACATTGACAACTGTGAATGCGTAGCACCTCTAACAAGGGCAGAAACTGCAATGTGGTCTGGAAAATGAGAACCGTTCCTCAGTTGTAGATGCCCTGTACTTGCTGCGAGAACAAATGGAAGAAAGGAGAGTCCAGGAATCTTAGCATTTGTTTGGAGTTTGACAGACCACTGGAAAGTTCTCATTATAATTCTAACTAAATTAGTGGCAGATTTGGAACTGGAAAAAAAATTATCAGGTAAATTTCTGTTTAGTAAATTCCACTTCTTAATGCATTTAGAAGGGTATTACTGTCAACATCTTATCTCATATTATCACACAGTAAGACACAAAAAAAAGTAATTAAATTCTGAAGTTATACATTAAGATTTGATTTCCTTTACAAAATATTCTTCCTAAATTAAATTGCATGTGATAAATAATTTTATATGGATACAAACGTTTTTAATTGGGTGTCCTGATAGAAATCATTGCTCAGATCTTACACTTAGGCCTAAATTCATCAAGTTATGAATAGGAAAAAATTTCAAGAATGAATGAATAAATTAAACTGAAAGATAGCCCTTTCTTACCAGCAGGAATTATGCCAATCCTTATATTGCACTGGACTAACGATGCTTTGGGATTATTTTGGTCTATGCCAGAGTCCTTCTGCATTCTTCCAATGAGACCATGCATCACTTCACTGAACATGCCGTCCCCACCAACACAAACAACACTGCCAGGAAACACAAATTAGAATGCACACTAACAGTCAATAAACAACACGGCAAGTGTTCTACTTAGGGCATGCACTGGGCACACCAAAAATAGTTGTTCTATTATCTTCCTTCATTTTTACAGGATATAGTAGCCCACAGTCAACTCGGCAAATAACAAAATGCAGGAAAAAAATTTCAAGCTACAAAACTGCAAATGCACCTAGACATATCTGTAACATTAGGAAAAAATTTTGGAATGCAACCTGCAAAAATCTTTATCCTCTGCTACTGTGTGCAGACAGACAAATATTAGTGGAAATTCACTATACAAATAAAACACTGAACGGGACTGTACATACAGCTTTTGAAGTACACAAAATGGAAATAAGGTACCTTTACTAAAAAGGAAAAAGTTAACATTTGCCACTTCAAGCAGAAGTATATTTTACACTATTTAATAGGAACATACAGTAGATGAAAATCAAAATCCAGAGAAGTGCATGCCTGCATCTTCTTTTGAACATGCTCAGATTCCATCAAATTGACAGAAGTCATTTATAGCTACATAACCATTCATAATGAGACAGAGTTCTAAATGTTACCAGATGAAAAACTTTGTTTCACAAATTTAATTCAGGTCAGAGCTGGTACAGCAGCTACACAGATCCTGAGTATGTTAAAGCTCAGCAGAGAGTCCACAGCCAAGCAAATACTAGGAAGTAAAAAGACTCTTTTACAGCAGGATACATTTTATGAACAACAAATCAAATGCACTCAGTAAGCATAAACATTCTTTAACTAAACAAACTAATTCAAATATACTTTAAAGGAACACATGAGAAATCCAGAGTTACTTTACATATGTAGTTCCTAGCACACAAGTCTAGGAATGTGTACTGTTATCTATAGCAATAATTTCTAACTCATAAACTAATACTCTTTCACATCATCAGCAACAGATATTGCAGAATAAGCACTTATTTCACAAGACAAATTAATCTAATTTTTAAGTATAGATGATTAAAATTTAGTTATTATTGCATTTTCAGCAGATGGAAACCTTGAAAAAAACAGTTGTTTTTTCCCGTGAATAGTGAGGACAGTGTTAAAGACGTGAACTCTTCAACTCTAAGTTAAGACCTAGGAGACAGAGAGAAAGATAAAAGGATACTTGTTTTCAAGTTTTGTATTTTTTTTTTCTCTTCCAATAGTTTAACTACACTATTCCTGAATTTTAGCCTTCTCTTTCTCTGCAGACTCAAAAAATGAGCTAAAGAAACAAAAATTTCCACGTCAGTTCAAGGTCAGCGTTGTCTCAGTACTGGCTTGCTCAAAGCTCCATGCAGCCTGGCCTTTAACACTTCCAGGGACAGGGTATCCATGACTTCTCGAAGCAGTCTGTTCCAGTGCTTCTCCACTCTCACAGCAAAGAATTCTTCCTTAAACCTAATCTAAACCTTTCCTCTTTCATTTTAAAACTGTTCCCTCTTGTCCTGTTATATGCCCTTGTAAAATGTCCCTCTCCAGCCTCCTTTTAAGCCCCCTTGAGGTACTGAAACATGCTCTAAAGTCTCTTCAGGCTGAACAAGCTCAGCTCTCCCAATCTGTCTTCAGAGGAGAGGTGCTCCAGCCCTTTGATCATCTATAACAAACACTGTATCCAGACTCAGAGGGGACAGTTATATGAAGGTCTATACCTATCAAAGGTAAATACAATAAAGAACTTCACATATGCAATAACAGCACAACCAAATTCACAGCAAATAACAGAAGACCAATGTAGAAGTCAGACATATTCTACACATGTGAAGGCCCCTGGTGAAGAATGTCTGAAAGAAGCATCTTAGAGTGATTGCAACTCATTGGCTTGATTTTACTAGAGGGAGAGCATTTCCCTTTTAAGATAGATGACAACAGCAAACAACATCTGCTAGAGGACTTCAGAAGCTAATCCACAAGTAAATTTTTTGAAAGAGTTTTTGAAAAATTACAGTCCCTTCTAATCTCAGCCAGTCTATGAACTAACTCAAAAAGTAGGAAACAATTTTACAAAAGCTTGTGCAACAGACATATGCCTAAGAAACCACAGTGATGTGTCACTGCTTCCAAACATGGCTATTACCTGCATGATATTTCAGCATGTTCTAATTGTTCTGCACAGTCATGCATAAAACCCTGCTATATTGTAACCAAATGAGTATTTTAAGTAACTGCTTAAAGAAAAGCTGTTTTATCACTGAGCTATTAGGTGACTACATTCACCGTAAGAAATTCTTATAAGGTAGAATAGGAAGAACAAACAGGAAACACACATAAGATATTTAAATTATCTGTCTAAAGTAAAACATTTGAAAAGAAGTAAAGCAATTATCATTAAGAATCCTGTATCTACTTGCAGAATTCCATGTAATGCTTTGCCAAATAGGGAATCTGGAGATGAAATGAAGAAATGCATCACTGAATTAAGGGAAAGCCAAACATCAGAACCAGTCTTTGGGGACAGCTGAACAACAATTAGATGCAGGAATCCAAAGAACCTTTAACTCTGTGTGAGGAAAGTCAAACCTGAAGAAACACACATTTATGTGGTTCAACCATTTTTAAAATTTTCCAGATAACCACTTAATCTGTTATTTAAAAAGTAGTTTTAATTCAGGAAGTCCTTCCTAACATCACTGTTGACCACAGAAAAAGAGTTGTACATGATGGACAAAAGTTAGGTTTGGAAAGACAGGCTACAGATCCCAAACAAATTGCCATCCAGGCCCAGCTCAGGAACAGAAGAATCCTAAGAGTCTAAAAAGATGCAGTTCTCTGGCCTATCGTTCATCTTGGAATGTTAGAGAGACTAAAAAAAAAAAAAAAAAAACCAAAAAAAACCCAAAAAACCCAAAAAACCCCCAAAAAAACCAAAACAAAGAAAAAAAAAGCAAAGTAAAAAAAATTCTACAATACAAGACTTTGAACCTGCCAAAACCACTTCAGATATTACCACAATTGGTCACTGCCACTTGCTGTAAAAAAATTTCACCAACCATCATTACACTTATTTCAAATGAAAAGGAAAAATAACAACTAATTAGGTTTTTCTAGGATCAATGTTTTCCTTCCTTGAACTTCTGAAAAATTAAGAAAAATCACAGCATAGACAAAACCGTTTATTTGAAGGCAAGTCATTTCAAAGCAGGTGAAGTCTGGGAACTCAGCCTATGAATGTCATTTCTTACTCAAACCAGTTCCCAACAACATGCCCTTACTCAACAAAGACAATGAAAATAGCAAGTACTTCAGCAAACGTACTGTGAAAAGACTCAATGTGTTTATGTGTTTTCTTTTTGCAAATTACCAGCTTAAACGTACCTGTCAGGCACAAAATACAACTTTAAAATACTGTAGGTATGAGAGTTTATCTGCATACATTTTCATGTTTCTTCAGACTTGTAACTTGTTTCATGTCATGAACAGGAAACTGAAATTACTAGCATTTTTATTAAAATATTCTGCTTCTACAGCAGACTTAATAATGGAACACAAGATCATCATTCAGTCAGGCCTTCTTTTAAAGCAGTAACTTCAAAACAGAAGAAATGCAAATAAAGCGAAACGATGTAGCCACTATTGAACAGTCATATATAGCAAGAGGAGCCGCCTGAAATATTTCTGAACAGTCCATGTTTTTACACACAGGCCGAATGCTACTGGTGCAGTGTTCTGAACTTATGTATGTCAAGACCATAAAACATTTCTGGGTAGCTTTTGAGCTATAATAGAATGCTCAACTGAGCAGAATTAATTTTACATTCATCTTTTGAACAGAAATCTCACACAAATATTGTTATACTATGCTTGAATATATTGTGTTGAACTAATTTACTAAAACAGTTTACTTTTCTTTTTATATTCCTAAATGTGGATCTCCTACAAAAATGAACATGCCCCAAGACTTTCAGTTGTTGCAATACATGTATTAGTAATGAAGGCTACCCTTTTAAATTAGAGATAAGAACAGACCAATTACATAATATATTGGCTCAAAAATAATAAAAAAGGCAAGTAAAGTTACTTACCCATCATATTTATAAATATTAACTTCAAATAAGTTGTCCTTAGCATGGTTAGCGTGTTCGGTTACTGTGAAGAAATAAACACATTAAAATTTATTATTAAAAACTACTATAAAGCTGTATATAATATAGAATTATAAAAATAATTAATAACGATGATTCTATTACCAATATGACTATAAAACAGCCTGTCCATAAGATGTGTCTCAAAAGATGTTTGCCAGGGAAAGAATTAAAGGAGACATACACCGTACATACAGAAAAAAATATTTCAGTAAAAATTGTGTAAATGATCAATTAGATTTAACAGTGAAACTGAAAAAGAGAAGAAAGGCAGCATCTTTTATTTAGAGCTCAAATAGCGCAGGAGCACAAGAAGTTTTACTTTAGTAAGCAGGAAGCTGATAGAAGGTTGCTATTTATCTGGCTACCTATGCTTTATTTAGAAAACATTCTCCTCTGCCTTCTTTCATTTCCCTAATAAGAAAAGGTAACTAACAGAAAGAACTTCAGCTACTCAGGATTGTTTTAAAGAGTTCATATTGTGTTTACTAAGAAATTAAAGTACTCATTACTCACTAACAACATCAGTGGATATAGAAGCCAGACTGAAGAGTGGAGCAACTTTCTGTTCATAAATCCTCTTCCCTTGTCTTTTTCCTCCATAGGGATTAATATACACAAGCAGCTGCTTTGGTCTAGACTCTGCAGTAAGGAAAGCCATAGTATACTGCTTTTGTACACATCAAAAAATTAATTAAGCCATACAGAACCAAACCTATTAACATCAAAGCAAACACAGCATAATAGACCTGTAACTCTTTAACAAAGAGCTATAAGAGCCTGCTACATCTGCTCTCTTTATTATACTGGTATCAACAGTATTGAACAAATTGCTAATAAGACAGCAGATGAAATTCAGAATTATTTCTTTTGACTCCCTAGCTCACATTGTTACTTGTCATTCTTGCAGTACCTTCCCACTACTCAAGTTACTATAATTACATGACTATTACAGGCACAGAAGACGAAAAGGGCAGCAATAGCAAAGCCACTTGTAAGTGAAGCATACATAAAAATACTTTTACATAAATTTATTTAAGCTTTCTTCTTTCTTTAATAATATTTAAGGAAATCCATTTCCTTTCTGTGATCAAGTCACACTAAGAATGCCTCACAAAACTACATGCTGCACAGCAAATGCTTGTCCTACATTGTTAGTTGCCCTAAAGTGTTACCCCTTCCCCCCTCCAAAAGCATCTTTGATACTGCTAGCTCAAATTTGTCCAAACGGTTATAGATTTATACTAGTAGTGTCAATTAAAACAATTATTACACCTCTGTATTAACAGAGATACAAAACACTAATGCTTGCTGCACCTAGATCTCCTTTTTTATGGAACAGACAAAAACGTTAACATCTGTACTTCCTCAAATGGCATTCTGGATTTTTAGCTTAAAAGGAAAAAATATCAGACTTATTGCGTCAGCACAGTTTTACAACAAATCCACCCAGTCTAGACAGACTGAGTGGTTTAAATCTGCTGTACACTCAAAGCACTATTCACCCCATCTGAGAACATATTCCCTTTGCTGAAGGAATTTGTTACTAATAAAATGAACAACTTCATTCAAATGAATTGACTGCTCAGGCCACAGTTCTCACAGGTGTACAAACCCCATTTTTTTGAGAAAGAGAGATGTACCTTTTGTAATGTATATAAAACAAAAATATTAAAAATGCTTTCAATGCCTGTTGAGACCAGTTTTTCTAAAATACTCATTTTTATTCTGTAAGCCTTAAGTATTTGCTTAAGTCCCACTGTAGGTGTACTTGTATCCAATCCCCTTCTGCAGCTCTGTATCTCAGAAGGGCCTCAGACCTACACTGTAGGGAGCTCATCCCTAGTCCTGTCTCCAGCTCCAACTGTTCTGCTCCAGCCTCCCTGGATGGATCCAATTACTATATCTCACCTGGACTGTAAATTGGACCTGTATCTATCCCCATCCCTGCTTTGCCCAGTCTGCTCAGGTACAGTGGGACCCTGGTCAGCAAGGCACTGCCTCTGCTATGATCACCCTTGACCTCCTTTCTGTCACTCACTCTGCTCCTGCTGCTTCCTGACATCTATCAAGGTATCTCTTTCAGGAATAACTCCTTCAAAATTACTTTTAACCTCCCATGAAGAAGATGTCCAAGAGTCTCAGCAATGATTAATGGGAACTCTTACTACATAAGATACATTTTGTTGATGACAGAGTCTGGAAAGGTGAAACACACCCATAAATCTTCCAATTGCTACAGTCCTTGACCTCAAATTTCTAGAGTACCTTAAATCCCTGAGCTTACATCTGCCCATTACTTCTTCCAAAGCTACAGTCATTTAAAACCTCTGCTAAGCTTCCAATGTGTCTCTATTTTGTGAAAATAATTTATATCTGGGCAAAATTGTATGACCAACAATCCTGACTGATTAAAGCACTCAGTACAACTTAGTGAATATGTAAGATACAGTAGTGATAAGGAATCGCTTCAACTCTTGGCTCCCTCAATTTTTGAGCATAAGCTGCTCTTAAGAGTTCAAAAAATCAGATATATTAAAATAACATTGATTGATTGATGTACAAGCCTACAAAATGATGGTGCAAATGTTCATAGTTTATTCAAACTTACTCTGCATTTCAAGTAATTCCTTCAGTGCCTGTGTCCACTGATTACATAAGTGCTCATCTACACTCCAAAACGTCACGTCACTGCACCGCCAGCGGTGATTTCGGGCTTTCTTCACATAATACACTATTTAAATTAAAAAAAAAAAAAAGACAACAAAAAACAAAACCATAATGAGATGGTTCTGTGAAACGAAAAATGCACTTCAGAAAGATCTCCAAAATACTGACCTGTAATTAACCTCTACTACACACTTCTACAAATGACAGAAGCATTCAGAGTATGACCAGCACATTTGTAGAGTCCAAATGAAAACACTTGCTAACAAGCAGACACCTGCCATGTCTCATCAACTTATTATAGACATACTTGTGAACAAAGTTCACATATTATTTGTATCAAACTCTGCAATATCTACATAAAAAGCCACAAGCTTAAGAAGATAAGCCATACTGACATCAACGACCGTGTAACCTCATCCTATAAAGCTGAAATTTGAGAAAAAAACATTTTGTTATGGATTAAGACCTCATACCTACACTTCATATACAGTATCTCAAATCATTCTTACTGGAGGAGTAAAGGTGAGGAAAATACTCTACAACATCAAATTCTGGCATGACATCTTTTTAGCACAGAAGTCATCGCACTTTTCCAAAACCAGACACTTATTCCTGGCACCTTGTTTTAAGAATGTAGTCAATAATGCAAAGTAACTTTCATGCATACATCCTGATGGCTAGGAGTAATCAAAAACACTGAGGATTCATTCTTTCAGCCTCTCTCGATTTTCTAGTCAAGAAGTAGAAAGCAGTTGTCCTGCAGCAGAGTCATTCAACAACAAAAAGACACAAGGGTGAACACTCAGACATTAGTTTGAACTTCATTAAAAATAACTATACACAGCATGTGATCTTAAAGGAAGAGTTTTATTTTCCACATAAGGGTCTTTAAATATAAACAAACAGATTTTTGGAGGAGTTTCTTTTGTTTGTTTTTTGTGGGACTTTTGTTAGGGTTAATTTCAGTTTGGGATTTTGGTGGGGTGTTTTTTTGGGGGGGTGTCTTTTTTGGTGTTTTTTTGTTGTTGGTTTTGTTTAGTTGGATTTTTTTGTTTTTTTGGATGGTTGCTTTTTGGAGGTGGAGTTTTTTAAAACACATTATTTCTGTTAAAAAAAACCCAAAAACTTTGACAATTCCATTGGGTCTGCCTTAAACTACCTTCACAGAATAACAAGCACAAGCACCCAGAGACTTGCCTTACCTGTGAAAGCATGTAGCTTTGCCATTTTTTGCCATCTACCAATGTTACGTTGTTTCTTGTTAAACTCAGTTTCTTCTACAGCAATGATCTCGGAGATTGGTACAGAACAGTTTTCTGTATGAACACAAGATCTTACATGTCAGAAACTTCAAATATCACCTGAATGATTATTTTTATACCTAAAACGATACAGACATATGATTAGAGCAGTTGCTCAATAAGCACAATCAAGAGCATAACTAGAAATTTTCTGAATATTTTAAATTTTCTTTTCTCTTTAGTCAAAGCACATAATCCATAACCACCTACAAACTACTCAAAACAGTATTTTAAATGTCTATGATTTCTCAGAAAATAAGGTATTTCATGTATAAAAATATTTTTGCATGAAGTCAAAATTCAGCAACATTGATTTCAGAGTAATTAAACTGCCCCTTCTATGAGGCCTAGTCTAGATACTTCACAGTGAATAGCACAAGCTATTTCAAGGAATGTGCAACTAAATTTAGTACACAGACTACAAAGGCTGTTTGTTAGTCTCAAGTAAGTATCTGGCTTATGAAAGAAGGGCATTCATATGAATTCTTAAGATTTTAAATCCCACTAAGGTTTTAAAGTTTAGTATCTCTTAAGAAGAGAATTCTAGATGTTATGTTTATGTACTGTGAAATATTTTCCTCGTATCAACTTCAAAACTACTGTTTTTCAGAATTAAAGGCCTCTTGTTCCCAGACTATGAAATAATTTCCTCAACCTCATTCTCTTTTCTCCTATAGTTCCTAAACTACAGGAGACTTCTTAATGCCTGTCAAATTGAAGACTTTTGTCTCATTTTCATTACTGATTTCAACACTGCTCTGTTCTTACTTTATCTCAAAAAAATGAAACTTAAAATGCATGCTTTATATTTATGTACAAGCAAGTGCACTCTGTATACATACCCATGTATAAAAGATTTATAGTTATAATAATATAGTCTCATGTAAATTATCTCTTATATAGTAAGAATTATAACATACTTGCTTCTCTCACATATACAAAGGGAGTGTGTCATGGTTTGACACTGGCGCAATGCCAGCATCCCCATGAAAATGCACCTTCCCTAAATAAATGCTGTGAGATGTTATCAGGGACAGAGCAGAGCAGGCCCAAGCTTAATAACAAAGGAAAAAAACTTTATTAAACTACTACTAATACAGAAAACACATAAACTAAATCCAGGATGAAGACCTTTTAAAACCACCCCTCCTCTTCCCAATTCTAAAAACACCTAGCCATGAAACATCACCCGGGATTCTTGATCAAATTACCACCCTTCAGGTAATCTATGCTTAAACTATCAAGGGAGAGAGAAGTCTCTCTTGCACCACAGGCCCCCCAGGAAACACAGCTGCCCCCCTGTGTTTCCCTGTCACACATGGCAACCGCCCGGAAGAAAAATCTGCCAGTGTGACACTCTCCTTTCCATGTCACAGTGCTCTCACCACCATGCATGGACAGACTGCTCATAGGGCTCTTTTAAGGATGCTTTGCCACGGACCTAAAGATATAACAGTTCAGTTTCTCATCCTGGGACTACAGTCCCCCCCATTTTCCCCTGGGGCCGAGGGGTCTAAAAACAGGACTCATCTTCTTCCCAAAGACAGAGGGTATCACCATTCCCTCTTCAACTCTCTTCGTTTCTCGTTATTCTTGTGCTGTTCGAAGCTGAAACAGGTCTCCCTGGGTCACCACTGCATCCCTTTAAAATGCAGTCTCTATTGCAGGAGATTTTGGTTCAGTCCATGGCTAACAAGAAGAGTCCAGCTAAAAGGTACTTCATCATCTCCTCCTACCTAAATATTTCTTCTTCTAACATCTCAGGTCCCGGACTATCTCTCTTCTACTACAAATCAAGGAGGAGTAATACTTTTAAAAAAAGCCCTCATTTCCTGGAAAGGGTTAAAAGTTCAGACTCCCTGGACGGCCGATATCTCAGTCCGGCGTTCCGCCTCCCACGCTGGGCATTTCCCCCCCCCTTCTCCTTCTCCTCTGCCGGCAGATTTCCAGGTGCCGCCAGGCTCTCTGTCTCTTTCCCTCTTGGCGGGGGGGGGGGGCAAAGGCATCTCTACTTCTCTCCACCCTTCCGTCCACAGGAGCTGGCTCAGTTCCAGACCTTCAGCCCCCTCGGCCTACCTGGACAAGGCCGCGTGGCTTCCCCTCCCCCACCCAGCCTAAGGCTGGGCAGGGGAGAGTCTGCACTCTCTGACGACTGGAACTAAAAGAGAGAGTTCTCCTGGGAGTTCTTGCTTTTAACCCCCTGTGTTCTCAGAGGCGTGTCCATACTTTCACTGGTCACTCCAGGTGCCAATATCTAAACCTGACCACTGATTGGTTTGACCCAACTTCCTGGAAAAAAAAATTCACTTCCATGTCAAACCACGACAGAGTGATATCAAGATATTGAGATATTTGACACATAAAATACAGACAATAATACCATTGTTACTGAGGTTTATTCTACATCTCATTTTCCTCACTATTTTGCAGTGGTACAATGGTAGTGGTGAGGAATGTAAAATGAGTGAAAAGTTTCCCTGACCTCTTCACAGTGATGACTGCAATCCATTTGCCATGAATTCACTTTTATTATTTTTTCCCATCCTATTTAATTGGTTTAGTCGATATCATCACATGTATTGACAATTTGTGGACTACTCACTCAAGGTATTTGACGTGATTTATACTCATTTTGATTCAAAAGAAATGTAGCCTTCAAACTTTACTCTGAGGTCATTTAGGAATATGGCTGTATTTGAATGTTTCAACTTAAAAACTAATTTCACAGCTTATAATAATTGCATTTACTATACTCAAGGCACGACAGGGAAGTGTAGCAGCCACATAATGTTGTTATAAAGATCCAAGAGCAGAGATAAACTCTAAGATGTATGACACTGTATGCACTTACTGTACATACACACATGTAAGACTATACCTAGTACTAGACACTAACAGTTATTTCGTTTTCCTAACAGATACAAGATCTGCTAAGGGATCTCAAAATGATTAACCTATACATTTATCCAAGGAAAAAGAAATACAGAACAGAGATGGAACAATAAAGGAAAGGAAGAACATCCTTTAATCTTTCTTTCCCAAAACTGCTTTTACTTATTTTTCTACTGGCTCTGCCACTGATCCATATGTCAAAATATGAAAGAAAGTTTGTTGCATCTATGAAGATTGCACTTAAATGGTAATTTATTTTGTTACTCCTCAAAGATATGCTATAAAACTTAGAAACTACATTTAGATCAAAATTTAAATGACAGTGCTCTAAATAACATTTTTTGAAATAGTTGTACATAGTGCATACTTATTAGCATGTGTGCTGGGAGCAGCAACTGAAGTAATTGTCTTATTAGGCATTTTTTATATAATAAAGTTGTCCAACTGTACAGATAGCTAATCGATTTTAAAGTACTTCCAAATCTGTATCACTGAAAGCATTTCTTTGGAGTATATACTTCAGCACACATTACACAGCTTCTATTAACCTTGAAACCACTTATAAGCTCTCCTAATTCTGTGCTCCCCCTCTGACAATTGCATGACTGTTTTGATTTTCCAGCAAATCTTCAAAGATATGGCAAAAAAAACCAAAAAGTAAATATTTTTGGTTTATATGTATATTTTTTTTATCTTATGGCTCCAGAGTTACAAATCTGAAAAACAGATTCCTGAAAAGTGGAAGGGGAAAAAAACAAAAGTGAGGAACAGATCTTCCATCTGCAAATCTTTGGCTTTGGTGAAAGTCTGAAGAGTTTCTGTTCTGGGAATATCAACTCTGCTGATTACACCCCTCAGTACTTCATAGCACCATAAAAGCACCAAGCAAATCCACTGTCCTGACAGCATACTCCAATCTTAGGGCAGTCAAAAATCACACACTACTGAACCCAGTAACTGCAGATGGCCAGAAAGATGCAAAGCTGTCTCAAATAACATATGTTATTCGTAACATTCCCTACTGCTTGTAACAACAAATTCTAATGTGCTTGAATAGAACTCAAGAATTTTTATCAGTCCAAATACTTCTATCACTATTTGACTTAGTGCTACACAGAATATTGTTTAATCACATTGCAAACCAACTACTTAGTCCCACCCCTCCCCCTTTTCCCCAGAAGGAGGAAGCTTTCAATGTGAAGCAGAGACCTTCAGTATAAGCACAACAGTCCTGTTCCTATGAACACAATGCTCTCATCTGCCATTTAGTCACCAAAACCTGCCCCACAAAAAATAGTACTAACCCAGCCTCTCTTGAAGCTTCACATACGTACTAATTATAGTCCTTTCCCACAGCTACTTTAGTAGCATTTACCCTATTATCAAGTAGCATGAGACATTTATTTCACTGACATAGCATAAAGGTGTTCACTCAAAGGCCTTCACCTTTATGTTTCTCCCAAAACATGGAAAATCTTATTGCCACATTAACAAAACAAACATACACCAAAAAAAGTTGCTTACACCAGTACTACAAGATCAACATTAATGAAAAAAGGTTGAAATATGGGCTCAGAAAATATCAAAGAAAGAACTTTACTTGGCTCAGTCCAATCTATTCAACCAAGTAGCACACAACAGCTTCTAGACAAAATTTTCACCATGGTCAATGGTTAGCATATTAGAGACAAAGAGATGACCATCCAGAGAAGGTGGATGAAAGGACATGGCAAAAAAAAAAAAAAGTAAAAAGTTAAAAAGCCAAACAAAACACACAGTAAACAGGTGACAGTCTTCTCAGCACTGTGGCTGTGCCAGTCATTGCTCATTCTAGGTCACAGTGCTCTTAATCTTAATATTCTTCCTAAAAACAAACTGATAAATTGGCAGAACACTGAATTAGATGTACATGACTTTTCCCACATTAAGCAAGTGGGAGAGAGGAAAAAAAAAAAAAAAAACAAACCCACAGAAACAAAACCAAGGTAAGCATATTAACAGTGGGCTTCTTTGTGCAAAATGCAGCCAGTATTTGGGAAGTGTGTTTTTCTATGTTAAGAAAAGATTTTTGGTGTGTCATTGCTGTCTGCCACTCCCACAAAACACTTCCTGAGTTTATGAGCACTCACTCAGAACTCCAGTCAAGACTTGTTCATTCATCACTGCAAGCTTCGTATCCTACAGACCAAACTTCCCCCTCACAAATATTTTAGCCCAAACCAACCTAGACACATGCACAAGCACAAAAACATTGCTGATCACAGCATTTGGTTTATTCTTAAAATTCAGCTGGGGCCCACGGATGCAGTGGCATTTAGAATTAATTTAAACTACTAGCATATTCTCATGATTAAAAATATCAACAAGTAAAAAGCTGGGATATAGGTTATAAAGAAAAATTGTATTTTCAGTCACTTTGAAAACTAACTTGCTGTTAGAGCCCACGTAAAGGGTCAAGCTTTCAAGTTTAAGATTTGCCTTCACCTAAAAGCAAGAGGAGTACTTTCTATCAGAAGGTACATGGTGCTATACCAATCATGCACTATAGAAAGCTGTGTTTAATAAACAATGGAGTAAGAGAAGTTAGGATATAGAGCAGAACTACTGACAATTCACATCCTAAAGAAGGGGGAAGGAAAAAAGGTATCACAATTGATTTAAATCCTGTGGAGGAGTCACAAACATCCAAAGACCATGATTTCACCATGCACAGCCATGTATAAGGAAATTTCCTTCTTTTGTTTTAAAGTAAATCTTAAGTACTTTGTAAACCAACAGACCAGTTTCTACTATGACCACACAGCTACTTCACATCACATGAATCTGAATCAAAGCACAGCAATTTGAACTTGGGTCAACTTGAATATTTAAATCATACTATTGAATGTCTTCCCATTGTTTCTTCTGCATTTCCAAATAAAATCTTTCCTGTTCAACTATGAATACTTCAATGATAAAGCAGGGAGTAAGATGCACTCATTCACCTTAAGGGGGGGGAAACAACCCAGCAAAAAGGTGTATGCTAAAGAACATGTATTGTTTAATGGAGTGTGCAACTCTATTTGCATAATGTATCTTCCAGAAGACAACACATTCCAAGGAGGCAATGCCTGCTGCAGCAATTGCTCCCCACATTCTACCTGTGTAATGGAGTTGTGGCATTGCCTATAGAGAATCATGGCTCACATTTCTGCACACGCCCACTGCCAGATGGGAATGACTGATGACAAATGACCTTGACCAAGGATGTGCCAACACTCTGCAAGCATCAGGTCCTGGACAGACCTTGTTGGCAAGCTGGCCCACCCTCTGTTAAGTACCCTGTTTATCAAACTGAGCTTTCTTTAGAATCCACCAGAATGACAGTAGCGTTGTGAACACTAGTACTGAGGCTTCCTCAGGCGGTTGTTTTGGAAAGGACACATGGAAGAGAATTCTGAAATACAAAGGCTAAAAAAAAGCACACACCATAAGTCAATGCACAGAGATGAGGGTCTAGTTTGGTCATCACCTTCATGTTTGTACTTTGGAAAAAAAAAATCCTAGAAAAATGACAGGAGAATCTCATTCTGCATCAGTACCAGGCACAATAAAACCTTAGCCAATGCTTCTGAAACACCTCTAAGTATATACGTACAATATACACTCTGCTATGAATTTGGTACAAAAAGTTTTATCATGCGTTACTTGAGAAAAACCTGACTGTGCCATCAACGTGAGGGAAATAATAAAACAATTTAGCTGACCAGCTTTGCATATGCTATTTATGATTAATGACTGAATCCCATTGAAAAATGTAGCAAGGTTGAAAAATAATGTTCATCAGAAAAATTTAAGATGAAGGCATCCCTAGGAGAAAAGGATGCATAGCTGAAAGTAACAGAGAAACACACAAAAATTTACAGGTAAAAGTTTTCCATATAAGTTCAAACATGTCTAACCATCAAAGAACAGGAAACAGGAACCTGATTACGTTGAAGAGAGAACTTGAAACTATGATGTTGTTAAACAAAGTCTAACAGTAGGAAATTGTATTTCAGACTTTAAAAATACACCATGACTTGAACAAACATTTGATGGTTTGTTCTTGTTGGTAGCTTCCAAATAGCAGCATTAAAAAGAATTCTCCTGAATTAATACTACTTCTGCATTTTGACAGAATAGGATTTAAATATATAAATACATACATGTATGCATATAAATATCACTGTACAGAGATGAGAAAACAGAAGACTCTCCCCGTACTCTCTAAAACTGTACTTTCCTGGACAACAGGACAAAGTCTGTGTTGTTTCCCATCTGTTCCTGATTTTGGATGCAACAGGGAAAGGTAAACATTTCAACACTTCTACAATACATCTAGCTATAGCTCTAGTTCTGTACATGTCAAAGTTTGAAAACCTTGAAAAAACATACACCAAACAATTTTTATTTATATACCTAAATTCAAGACAGCAATAAATGCTCTGAAAATAAGTAGCCTGACTTTTTACAGTTTAAAGACAACTGCTTCACTGTAATAGCTACCTACTAAACAAGAAATGTAGCACTTTTACACTGCATAATTTAGTCTGTATTTAGACACAATGTAGTCATGTAGTCAAAGCTAAATGGCAGAAAGATACCAATCTTGGTCAAGCAACTCTTCTGAAATTATATGCTTCTAACTAACCACCTTCCATATTATTAAGTTTATTTATATATTGTCATGTATGCTGCTCATATTTCCAAAATAATTGTAGAGAACATGAATCATCACAGGTCTTAAAAAGAGCTTGGAGACAACAGAGCAGCAATAATACAAAACTGTGATGAAATTAAAGCTCGAGTGCAGGGAACATATGAATTAACGAGCGTGTTAAGAAGAGAAGGAACATTATCTATTGTACTGATCCCTACATAAATTATACCTGTGCCTCCAGAACGCTTAGGCATTTCTTTTTCTTCTATTTTCTCTTACAATTTCACATCATGTTTTCCAAAATATTGTCAATATCTGTGCTACAAGACAGTGGCTGCACTCTGTAACCACACTTGCCTCTCAAGGCATCTCCAGCTGGGTACTACTCCAGAAACTGCCTCATATATAACTCTAATTTACTGTGTCCCACTCTCCTTCCACCACTTCCAGAAATCTGACATTGGGAATATGCTTCAGAGCAGGTGCATACACCGTTTGGTCTACCAGGAGCAAGTCAAGAAAACTTACAACTTAAAAAGTAGTAAAAATTCACACCTGCAAGCAGCTGCAAACTTTAGTGTGCTCATGAGAAAGCTGTGTGTGAATCTGTGGCACTCATGCTTGGTCTAAAGGAATCCATCAGACAGGAGAATGGCACTCCCCTTGAACTTGCTCTAGGCAACACATCAGTCTCCTAGTGACTCTGCAAAGGCATTTTTAGAAGAATTTTACACAATTCAACCAAATTATCTCCCAAGTAAGGGCTATGTTACTTAGTGGGAGCAATTATCCCAAAAAGTCTTGAAACTTCCTATTTTAAATTTAAGATCCAGGTACCTTTACCTAGACTAATTTTATTTCATTTTGAAAAGTACACAGCCTATTTTTCACAACAATGTTTTAAGTTCAGCAGAATTAAACAATCAATTTGTCATTTAAGTCTAAAGTTCCTTTAACTGAGAAAAGTTCAGGAATATTAGATTATTTTTTCATCAGTACTGTTGATAAACACTAGATTATGTCAAACTACTTGCACAATAGCAAGGGAAGGATAACAAACTCTATTTTTATATTATGAATAAGAACGGCTGTACTTAAAACATAACCAAATCTCAGTTATGTAAACTGTCACACCAAATTCTTGCAATTCTTGAGTTCTCTTTCTCCTTTTTCCCTCACCTTCTTGAAAAAAGCCTCAGGCCAATAAGATATTATGATAAAATCTGAAAAATATTTAACAAAGCTATATGGTAAGAATGGAAGAAGTATTTAACTATTTAAGTTTGGGGACTTGTCAGGGATTAGAAACATCTCTATTCAAACCTTCCTCAGATGAAACTTATAGTCAGCCTTTCTATTATTAGTGACTCACTGTCTCAGATCCTGCAACCTCTAAAATGGGGATGACAGCAGTTTTCAACTCTACAGCAGCTGCTGTGAAAAAAGGACATTACACATTTTCAAAAGTTCATATGCCATGTTAATAGGGCTACATTAACAATGAGAACAATTACTATATAAAACCACCAAAGTCAAAGACTTTGACTGAAAAGATACCTCTCAAAAGTACAGTAGAAAGTTTGATATGCAAACATCCTCACAAATTAATCTGATTTTTTTCAAGTATTTTCATCAGTGATTTCTCAGACTGGCAGTTTTGTATATTTACATTATGCTAACTGCACAAAAGGGGAACTATAGAAATCTTTGTTACCACATTGCAAACTAGTAGCCTATATTAAATATTTCCAAACCAGTAAATCTCAAAAGTTAAACTTTCTTTGTAAATTTTCCACTAAGCCCCTGAGAAAGCTAAGAGTTTTTTAAAAAGCTCAAAAAAACCCCAACCCAAACAACAAAAGTAGTCATTGCCTGAGACACTGCCTCAGTATGAAAGTGTTTTTAACCACAAGTCTTGTTGCAACTGAAAAAAACAAAACTGCTTTTAAGGTTTTATAAGTCTTTTATGTACTGGTACGATGACTTAAAATACATTACAAACTACACGCTTCTCTGTACTCGCGGCGCTAAGAAACAATGGGGTTCAGCTAACAAATCTGTGTTTCGCCCGGCCAGCTGCGGGGACAGGTGTCCCCCGTGCCATCAGCGGCACGCTCGGCACAGGCGCTCGGCCGGGCTGCTCCGCCACACGCGGGACGCGCTGCGCTCGCTCGCAGGGGCTGCGGCTCAGCGAGAGCAGCTCTCGGCTTTGTTTCGGAAGGCACAGCCCGATCAGCGCTCGGCACAGCCGGCGGCTGCCGAGCACCGTCCCGCCTGCATCTCCCCGCTCCGAGAGCCCTGCCCGGCCCCGCGTGGGATCGGGCCACCCTCCGCCCGTCGGACTCTGAACCCCGGAGGCGCCGCACAGGCGCCCGAGGGCAGGAAGCGCTCACGCAGACGGAGCTCTCCGGATGCTCAACGAGCCCCGCGCGCGGAGACGCCGCCGCGGGCGCCGGGGCTGCGCTGGCCGCAAGCTACCCCCGCCGGCACCCGCGCCGCGGCACCGGGGACGCTGCGGACGCCGCGGACGCCCTTCCCCCGCCGCCGAGGGCAGGCGCCTCTCGGGCGGCCCCGGCCCGCCCCAGGCCGCGGCAGGTGCGCCCCGGCCCCCGCCCCGCCCCACTCACCGCCGGCGCGGCGCGGCGGGCGGGGGTCGCGCCAGGCCAGCCGCCCCCGCTCCTCGTCTAAGGTGACCTCCCAGGAGCGCCGCCCCAGCCCCAGCGAGGACACGAGCCGGGGCCGGCGGCCGCCGGGGAGCCGCTCCATGGCCGCCGAGAGCCCGGCCCGCCGCAGCCGCTACCGCATGGCCCGGCGGAGCGGGCGGGCGCCGCGGGGCGAACCCAGCAGCTCCTAACGGCGCCCCCGGCCCGCCGCTACCCCGGCTGGCCCGGGCGGGGCGGGCCCGGCGTCAGCGCTACGCCAGCGCTGCGGGGCGGGGCCGCGGCTCCCGGATCGGGGCCGGGGCCGGGGCGAGAGGGATCGCATTGTCTTCTCGGCCCGCGGCAGAGACTCGCCCGGCCCAAGCCCCCCAGCTCCGGGCAGAGACACCAGGGCTGGCACCGTAACGGGTTTGGATTGCTTTTATGCGGGACGACGAAGCCCCTATGTCAGTGACGATGGATTCTTCCCTTTTTCCCTTTAGACCGTGAAAGTGCAATGAGTACATAGAAATGTCTGGTGATACAAACCTCTCCATCTAACTTCACCTCCGTTTACATAAAAATGTTTTGGGTCTGCCTTAAATATAGAGAGAGTAATTCACTATAATTGAGGTCTTAATTCTTTGCTGCCTTCCCTCCTTGGTGTTGCTGAAGTGTGTAACCATCAGCATCCTACCAAAATACAGGCCAGACAGAGCAGCAGCACCCACCTCCAACCTTCCTCCAAATCTGAGTGCTTCCTACAGACTTTAGTAGAAAACGTCTCCAGTCTTGTTCTTACCTGGGTCCAGCCCAGGGCCAGCACTCCAGCTGGCTTTGCTCAGGCTGAAAAAGCTTCTGCACTTCAGCTCTGCTCTGAACCTTATAATATACGCACATTTCACTTACATTTTACAAGAGGAAATGACTTTACACATTTACAAGGGTGAATGGAGCAAGGGGGAATAACCTTAAATTGAAAGAGGGTAGGTTTAGATTAGATGTTAGGAAGAAATTCCTTACTGTGGGGATGGTGAGACAATGTAACAGGTTGCCCAGAGAAGCTGTGGATGCCCCATTCCTGGAAGTATTCAAGGCCAGGTTGGATGGGGCACTGAATAACCCCATCTAGTGAAAGGTGTCCCTGCCCATGACAGGGGGGTTGGAAATAGATGATCTTTAAGGTCCCGTCCAACCTATTCCATTCTGTGATTCTATGATTTCATCTTCTGAAAACAAATGAGCTAGGCACTGTCATCCAAGTTACGTGTGAAGATAGTCTTCCTGTACAACAAATACTAGTTGTCATCTATCACAGTCTTAGTCTTTCCTCTGGCCTTAAAAGACATGATATTACCTTTATCAGTGAACAAACCTAGGTATGCCCCACTTCCACAATTTAAAGGAATACTTTGTTAGTTGTTTTGTTCTTCACATTTTTTAATCTGTCTCTCCACAAACACATGTAGAGCTCTTTATATTAAGACTTAAAGTTTATTGCAAAAATCCATTGTGAACAATATTCTGCCAAGTGCAGTTCTGAACAGTCATTAATATCTCATTGGTTCATTGTATTTTGCCACCTATGTCATCTCTTATCATCCATCTTGCACTTGGGTGGTGTTGTGGGTTGACCCTGTTTGGATGCCAGGCATTCACAAAAAGCCTATTGCTCCTCTCTGTAGCTGGAAATGGAGAGAAAATGTAACAAAGTGTTCATGACTGAGATAAGGACATAGAGAGATCACTCACCAAATACTGTCACAGGCAAAACATTCAAATTAGAGACAATAATTGAATTTATTACTAAGAAGATTAGAGCAGGATAATGCGAAATAAATTAAGACCTTAAAAATACTGTGCTCCACCCCTCCCTCCTTCCCAGTTCTACCTCCTTCCCCTGCAGAGGCAGGGAAATGGGGCATGGGGGTTACTCACTCAGTCCATCACACAATGCTTCTGCCACTGCAGGGAGAGGAGTCTTTCCCCTGCTCCAACATGGCCTCCCTCCCACAGGAGGCTTTTACTGTTGAACGCTTCAGACACGCTCAAAAATTGAATGGATCACTAATACAAAGCTGTTATCTTAAAAATACTACAAAGAGGTACTTATTTATCATTTCTCCAGTGGGCAAAGTAGATTTAATCTTTTATAGCCTACAGTCACAGAATCAATATTCTTATACTGTGATCCATGTTAGCTGAAGAAATAAAAAGTTCATTCTTTTTACCATTCCTGCCTATGATGGTTTCCTTTTATTCTTATTAATTTGAAAAATCCTTTTTTTTTTTTTTTTTTACTTAAGGCTAAAGTCTTGAACTGTAAAATACAGAACTGATTAAATATTCTCTGGTCTGTTAGAAGCCTACTAAAGTGTACTAGCACCACTAGCAGGAATGGCATCCACATTTCTTACTTGTTTAGATAAGAAGAAGCCACTTCTTTCTTCTTTGCACACTGTTTAGTGTTTTGTTCACAGAATGACAGAATGGATAGGATTGGAAGGGATGATAGTGGTCATCTGGTTCAACCTTCCTACTCAGTCAGGGCCATCCTAGAGCACATTGCACAGAATTGCACCAAGATGGTTCTTGAAAATCTCTGGTGAGGGGGGCTCCACAACCTCTCTGGGCAACCTGTTCCAGTCCATGGTCAGCTTGACAGTAAAGAAGTTCTTCCTCATGTTAAGGTGGAACTTCTTTGCATAAGTTTCTGGCTGTTGTCTCTTGTCCTATTGCTTGGCATCACTGAGCAGAGCCTGGCTCCATCTTCTTGACACCTTCCCTTCAGATACTTATATACATCAATGAAGTCTGCTCTTATTCTTGTCTTCTCCAGACTGAAAAGTCCTTCCTCAGCCTTTCCTCATAAGAGAGATTTTCCAGTCCCTTAATCATCCTTGTTGCCCTCCACTTGGCCTGCTCCAGGAGCAACATGTTTCTCTTGTGTTGAGGAGCCCAAGATTTGGGATAATTCATGCTGCCACAGGGATGTCTTGTAGGAATTCTTACCTTTGCTTTGTTGAGTCTGCTCTGGTACTCTCTGGTAGATCCCTGAATGTGCATCTGTCTCTAAAAGTAAAGGTCAAATTTGAGCCAACACATTTTAATTTTCAATCTGTTTTATTACTTTATGTTTTTCTTCCCTGATTGTAACAGAGAAATAATTTCTAAAGGACGACGGATTTAGTAGACTAAAGCACACACATCAATTATTGTTTTACTACTTATTACCTAAGCCTGTAATTACCACTGAGGGGACATTACCGTCGATGCAGTGATGCCAGTAAATTGCAGGATTTATTGCCTTGGTGGTAAAGATATCCCATCACAGGGCTACACCCTGAGAAATGGCATAGTTGTAAAAACACTGAACTTTATTCACAGGTCTAGAGAGGCCACAGGAAAGGTTGCAATTGTAGTTAACTTGGGAATAATAATACATTATGTAATGAGTACAATTCACAATGTCAAATGGGAAGAATGTAGGAAGGTAACACAACTTACAAAGTTTATTGCTATGATCCATTTACTACCTATCTAGAAAACAACACAGTGTTTAAAGCCAAATTTCTCTTCTTAGTGTCTGAGTTAAGAGTAGGTAATTCATCTCAAATGACACCAAGTTAAGTGGTGCAGCTGTTAGTCCTGAGGGAAGGGGTGCCATCCAGAGGGATCTTGACAGCCTTGAAGAGTGGGCCCTTTCAAACCTCAGTAAGTTCAACATGGAAAGGTGCAAGGTCCCACATCTGGGTCAGGGTAATCACCAATACGGGATGGGAAATGAAAGCATTGAGAGCAGCCCTGAGGAGAAGGATTTGGTGGTGCTGGTGGATGAAAAATTGAACATGACCTGGCAATGTGTTCTTGCAGCCCAGAATGCCAAATGTATCCTGGGCTAAATCAAAAGAAATGTGGCCAGCCTGCCTCACCCTGGAAGACATTTCTCCCCCTTTACTCTGCTCTTGTGAGACCCACCTGGAGTGGTGAGACACTGAAACAGATTGCTCAGAGTAGTTGGGGATGCTCCACCCCTAGAAGTGTTTTAGGCCAAGTTGGATGGGGCTTTGAGCATCCTGATGAAGTGGAAGGTGTCCCTGCCCATAGCAGGAAATCATTCTATGACTCTGAGATCTCTATAAAAAGTACTTAACTCCAGGAACTCTGTTATACTGAACAGTATCATTACATGATAATGCAGGCAGTCAATTAAGGAACTCTTCTAAGCAGGTACATCTATTTAATCAACAGCAGCACAGACATATTCTTCAGCATGACCTGCATTACCAAAATATTGATTTAAATCATTACAAACTCCAGCTATCATTCTTCTAAATCTCTTGCATGTGTGTTTCTTCATTAGGATCCTGCAACTAATTTATTTTCCATAGTGAAAATCAAGCATGCCCTTGTATTATTTTGGCACAGGTAAAAAGTACTGTGCATCCAATCTTATCTGAGGGCGTGAGTCTAAAGTGAAAAAGATCTTAACTACAGTGAAAGTTGGATAATGCTCACATAAATATGCTGAAGAACAAAGAAGAATCATATTCCACCATAATTGGCCACTCTACTCAGTTATGTGTTGGAATTCTAGAGGGAATCACAGATTTGTGGCAGGAGCTCTGAAAAAACACAGCTAGTCACAGACATGTGAGGGAGCCCTTCAGCTGCTATGCCCAGTGGTTCCAGGGAGATGGTTGCAGGCACAAGGACTCCTCCATGTCCCAAGGAATGTCTGCAATTATGCTCAGTCCTGCTGAAGGAAGAGAAGGAAGTTCAACATCAGTGAAGTTGTTGCTAATATTGTTCCTTGAATATGTATGTGAGAGTCAGCTGTGGTCTTGTCCAAATGAGAACTAGTGCAGAAGTGAAACATTAATCTCATTGCTCAAGAATTTAAAACTGGAACCAAAATCAGTAAGGATTTTACTTTTTCATATATTTTTTTTTACTGCCCACAAGTAACTATGAGGTGTTTATTTTCTTCCAAAGAAAAATACCCCAAGAAAGTTTTTAGAAGGCTGCTTGGGAGTAATAAAAAATTTTTATCTCAGTTCATGTCAGGCAAATTGAAGTACTTACACATAAATCAAATTCTATTCTCAATTATACACATAAGTCACATTAGAACAGTGTAGATACACCTAGAGGTCAAATTTGGCAATTGAAATACTTTTGGAAAATGAAAACTAGCTGACAAAGATAATAAAACAGAGGAAAATAATTCATTTTAAATATCAAAATCCTGACTAATATTCTAATTCCTTTTGTACTTATCAGCAAACAAAGACTAAAGCATGAGTTCTGCATTTCTGCTGATGGAAAGAATGACATCACCTTCTCTAGAAAAATACCTGAGCTATTTTAAAGCTCTTCCATACTTTTATCATAAAAGTTTAAATTGCATTTATTGTTGGAAATGATGTGGAAAAAAAAAGAGCAATTTTAAAGGCTTGTTAAAAAGGATGATTGCAGCCCTTTATTCACTTGAGCCAAAAGGTAATTGAGAGAAAGTTGTTGATATACAGCAGGATGTGGGAAGAGATCCAGAAGGTACTTTGTTTTCTTACAAAGGGAAATGTTACATGCTGTTCCTGAAACATGGAAATTTACAGAATCCTTCCTTTCTTTCAAAGCTCCAATCTCCCTGTATATTCTCTGTATAAACTGCCTATCAGTGTGAGAAATACTAAATATTATTTGTTTCAAGCTGCTGTAGCTGTGGCTCCCACCTACAGATATACACAGAAATATTGATTTGTGTTTCTTTGTTAAGTTCTTTATTTCTATTTTAATTATTAGTGTCAACCAAAGTCCCAGAGGAGATGTAAGACCGCCCCCTCCCCCTCAACTTACTGCATCCTTTTAAAAAACAATGACATCTAAAGGTCCCTATCTGCCAGAATGATGATGTTCTTTGTCAGTGTCAGACCAGCCTTCCAGTACCTAGAGGAGTCCTACGAGAAGGCTGGGGAGGGACTTTTTACAGTGGCATGGAGTGATATGAATATAGGGAATGGTTTTAAACTGAAAAATGCTAGGTTTAGATTGGATACTAGGAAGAAATTCTCTACTGTGAGGGTGGTGAGCCACTGGCATGGGTTGCCCAGAGAAGCTATGAATGTCTCCTCCCTGGAAGTGTTCAAGGCCAGGTTGGATGGGGCCCTGAGCAACCTGGTCTAGTGAAAGGTGTCTCTGCCCAAGGCAGAGGGGTTGGAATGAGATATTTGAGGTCCCTTCTAACCCAAATCACTCTATGGTTCTGTCAGTCTATGAAAAAAAAAGACACATCAAAAAGTTTCTCTCTTCTGTCCACCCCTCAACTGTATAGTAAGAATCTATTTTTCTCTACAAGGTATGCTTTGCTGATACTTCCAGTCCCTCAAAACCAGTCCCATGCAGACCTTGCCTGGAGCATGTCCAGGTGCTTTTTTACAGGACCATGTGTAGGGACCAGTTCTCGAGAAGAGCTCTAAGAAGCTATAACTCTGGGCAGGCAGATAATTTTTTATAGTTCTGATATTGAAGTATTATCAAAGTATGTATCATGTAGCAACCTCCCTTGTATATACTAACTTTTATACATTCTGAGTATAAAAACAGTAGGATTTTTTTTATGGTTTGTAACTGCCTAAAGGGTTTTTTACACTATTACAGAGCATGTGTGTGCCACCAGCATGACACAATTGACAAATTTCAAGTGTGGGCTCCAATCTATGCAATAAAACAGCTTCAGGATGAAAGTATTGTTAACATTAAAATTCCTACCATCATCGAAGCAACAATTTTTCTCCCAGCTCATTTTTAGACCTCTAAGTGGAGCCATCTTAACTGGATCTTTTATTCTCAGAGTACTTCTCAAATTGCTTTGCTTCAGCAGGCAGGGTTCTAATCCATATCAGGGCTCTTCAAACTTGCACCAGGCAGCATGCCATTCATAAACTAAAAAATAAAGGAAAATTATTCTTACACTTAAGATGGAGAAACTTATTTTTACGCCGCTTTTAGAAGAACACACTGTGAAACTACTAATTAACACTGCAAGTAAAATAATAGGAAAGAACAGGGGAGAAAAAAAATCACACAGACTTTGGAGGCAGTAGAAACAGCCCCTTTCCAAAGAGGATATAAACCAAGCCAGTTTCTATTTATCTGAAGCAGAAAAGAAAAATCTGGGGAGTATATTTATAAGACTTAAAATAACCAACTAGTGAAATATTTTTAAATAAAATGATTTCACAATGAAAAATATTATATACTTCCTTCAGTTCTGGATAGCCTCATTAACAACACAGGAACTAAATTTCTATTTAGTTCTATTTAGTATACAGATAATCA
The DNA here is from genome assembly GCF_026979565.1 of Vidua chalybeata. Lineage (NCBI taxonomy): Eukaryota > Metazoa > Chordata > Aves > Passeriformes > Viduidae > Vidua > Vidua chalybeata. The sequence goes on along the minus strand of NC_071534.1, from coordinate 57,004,478 downwards.
GATTATCAACACTAGCAAATAAGCACTGCCCCATTATTTATTGTGACACTTCAGACCAAATATTACCTAAGATATCCTTAGTTGGACTAATTAGTCTAGCAGATAAAACCAGATAAACTATCTAGTACTTAGGCAACCATGGAAGCATCTCTGTAGGCACCACCCATGATCTTACTATAGTAATATATAAATACTATATAAATACCCATGATCATCTTACTATGATAAAATAAAATAAAAATAAAATTAAAAAAAACATATGAACAGCAATGTCATCCATGACAATCAAATCAATTATTCATTTCAAAGTATTAGTGGAAATATCTGTAGCTTCCCAATGTTAATAAATTAAAAAACAAAAACAAAAACAAACAAAAACAAACACCAAAGACATCAGAATGTTTATGCAAAGAATCTACATTCTTAAAAAAAGTTCTTGATTCTATATAGGTGCCAGGATTAAAAATTGACCTGATACAGACTGAATCAGATGAAACATAAACCTAATTCATATTATTATGTTAAATAATTTTCATTTTTTCCTTATCACCAAGGAAATGACACTGATGTATTATTTATAACTAAAGCTGCAATCATTCCTGTGAACATAGGTAGATTGAGCTCACTCAGGAGCTAGTGAAATGCCTAATGACCAGTTACCAAAAAATCCTCCTACTTCCTATTTGACATTTGGAAGGTTCTTCAACACTTTCATCAATTTTTCTCCTTTTGAACTTATCACCTATCAAATATACTATGAAACACAAACATTCACACCAGCCTTCTTGGAAGACATTTTGACTGATATTCACAGGCTCGTGTGTCTTTCATTCTGTCTACATGACCGTGTATAGTTGGTTAAAGGTGGATCTTGAATTCCATCTTCTTACAGGAGCAGGAGAGGTTCTAAGACACAGAGACTATTTACAAGACAGCAGAGTTACTATATGAGGAGGAAGGATGCTCAGAAGGGCAAAGACATTTGACTAAACTAAAAATATTTCATGGATTAAGCTCTTTCTTGTGAATACTGTCATTTTAAAATGGAATAGCACAGAGTTAACTTTGCTGAAAGTCCACTCTGAAAAATTATTTATAATCACAATTTATATTTTCATATTTTCATTTAAATTATTCCACCATTTTGATTTCATCAGGAAAAAGCAAACCTACACAATACCTTTAGGAGAACAAAGTTATTCAGAAAAGATAGGAGTCTAAGAAATAAAAAATAATATTTATTTTCTCCATCTTATTAGTTTTGGGACACAGTTTCATCAGTCGTGTTATTGATTCATTATATAATTGGAAAGTTCGCAGGTACACAAATTTATATTTTCGTAACTACCTACCTTTGTAAAGACAAAGATCCTGTTTGTAGATTCCTTCAGAGTTGCATTTTCAGATTTAAGGTAAATGAAGGAAGATTTTTTTTCTTTTAATAAGAGTGAATTTTCTCCTAGGCACAAGTTTAGCTAATTCATGTGATTTAATTAACAACATTGCTTTCTGTGGTTAGTCCAATATTTTAAAAATACAATATAAACCTAAAGTAAATGCTTAGAAATGTAGGTGAAATTTTCTTTTTCAGACCAAGGTTCTGAATGGTAAGATAAAAGATGGATTGAAGCAGTTTGTCTGAATAGAGTAATTTTCACTCTGATTGTTTTTCAGATTGCTATTGTAGTGGAGATGATGACAGCTGGTATGAAGTTGTCTGAATCAGTGATACTAGAATGCAAATACATGCCAATACTTTGCATAAAATCCACAAAGCAGAGTTATTTATGCATATGCCTTTTGACATCTCAGCATGCATGTTGACTTGAATTGACATACTCTCTTTTTGATTTTCTGGTATTATATTTAAATGGAAAGCTAAAAGCAGAAGACACAGTAAAATAGAGGCACAGTAAAAAAGACGGCAATGCTGAAGAAAGAGGTCCAGCTCATAACTGAAGTTAAATATTTTTTTCTAGTAAACAAATATATTTAAGGAACTTTGCTGTACCCAACTTCATAGTTGATCAAAGGGATGACAGTAATTTTGGGGATAGTTATGAGTGTACTGAAAAGAAAATTCAAAGACTGAACAGTAACGTAATACACATTTATAAGCTGTTTGTCTTACCAGGTGGCAATGGCTAACTAATTTGGAGCACACCATTTAATGGGAAACATATTTAGAGATGATTAGTCTACATATCATTTGAAATGCAATTTATACAAATTGTAGCTTTTGATGAAAGTTATATAGTTTTTAAAAGATTGCACAGGGTTTTAGTCAATCAGCTAATTTAGTCAGAACTATGAATCAGATTTCAGTGCAATGCTTTGAAAAATCAATCACCTCAAAACTATCTCCAGACAGTGTCATGTGAACTATTTTGCAAAAATCATGACTCTGAAAGACACAATTTTAAATCATTATGGATGAGAAATGACAATTAGGAGTAATCAATGTTTCAAAAAAGAACCTTGAGTGCAAAGGAATGATTCGAACCAATTGCTTTTATGGTTGTAGCTATAAATGGTGGTAAAAAAGATTATATTCTTAATGGCAGATTCTTTGTCTTGATTAGAAAAGAAAATGCAATAATGAGACTTGAACTAATAAAACATTTGTACTAGATTTAGCTGTAAAAAACTTCCTCCTCTGTCACAGTAGGATGGGCATGAGCCCATAAAGGGACAGAACAGCGACTATAATAGAAACCAGGGAAGTAGTAATGAATTAAAATAAATATTCAGTCTAATTAAACTTGTACAACATTTAATTCCTCTTGCATTTTTTTTTTTTTTTTTACAAAGTTATGAGGCTGTGACTAGAATTCTTAGGACAGAAGCTAATGTAATGCTATACGTGTCTTTCACACCCAGTGATCCCTGGCTACTGAGAAAGCATGTGTGACTTACTGCCTGTACCATATGGTTAATAATCTCAACATCACAAATCGTTCTGGTCTTGCATGGAAGCATTATGAACACTGTGGGATAGAACATGAAGTGGGGAGAGAGAAATGGAGAAGTGTGCTACAGATCGCCTCAGTAAAAACCAGAAATGCAGCTCTAGACTTACAGAAGCTGATAGTACCCAACAACAAACAGGATAAGCAGAAGGAGATAAACCCCCACACCTTCCCTTTTTAACCAGCACAAACCCCTGTACTCACGATGCAGTGTTTCAGAAGACAGACAATGAATGCTTCATGTGGCTGATTAGAGAAACATGCATAGCAGTGGCAACAGCAACACAGCATGAGGTTGGGTTAAAACAGACAAACTGCTCCTACTTTTTTGAATCAATGACAATGTGGCTCTCTAGAAACGATCAGACAAAAAGCAACACAAGTAAAGACAAAACTGAAGAAAGATGTTAATTCCTTTCATTCTCTAATGATGCTGCAAAACATGTAGCTATGGGTGCACGTGTGCATGTACAGCCAGATGGAAAAACATTTACCTCAACCTCCAAATTCACTGGACAATAATGATGTTAACACCTAAAAATCCTAAAAGTTTCTCCTTTCTGTGTTCAACTCTCTAGTAATCTACTTAGCTGTTCAGAGAGTGTGATATGTGAGAATAAATCATTCTTTCTTCCCAGAAAGTGAGATACAGCCTAATGAGTGTTAGTGTTGTCTCCTAAATTACTTTTGAAGGTATGAATTATGGAAAGGCATAAACATATGTGGATAAAGCAGACTTAAAATGCAAGTCCTCACCCTCACTTCCTATACCTCTTCCACTTCCTGGACAGACACCAAAACTCTGAATTTGGATCCAAGCCATGGAAACCTTTGGATTTCTAATCTCTTCTGACATTGTTCACAACTTCAGGTTTTTTCAGATTTTTTTGGTTTTATTTAGCACATACTTGGGAGCTGAACCCAGCTGTGATCCAGCTGCCTAAAGCAAAGAGCCCAATGCTAACTGAGAGGTCTCTGGATAGCCAAGATGCCTGTCTGGAACAGGCAGATTATGACACAAGGTCTCAGAAAAGACCCACATGCTCTGTAGCAGTAGCTGGTGGCTGGGGGGCACCCTACAGCTACTCAACATCTATAACAGTGCCTAGGTCTGAGCAGCAGAATATCGTGCCTCATGGCTGATGACTCCCTGTCAGGGAGACCTCAAGAGTTTTATCACCTAAATCCCAGGATTAGTGTATTAGCTAAGAGAACTTCTAATTATACTCATTTTGTCCTCTACTAGAAGCGCAGTCAGATGAAAGTGTGTCATGCTAAGACTTCTTACATATCCATTATAAGAGGGTTGGGAGGTTCCCCCTTGTTTAGATGTGAGCTGATTTCCCAATTAAGACATCTCCATTTCATCCAAAGCTCAAGGAAAAATGATAGGCACAAACTGGAGCACCTTTTGGTGGCATATTCCACAACCAAATCAGGAATGTTATTGAAAAGCACTGCAGCACCTGATTTGGTTTTCTTCCAAACAGAAGGTTTCATAGGTACCACAGCCGTTCTCAGAACTTAACAAACAGACAATAAATGAAGTATTTGCTTCAAAACTGCATTATTGCTCTGAACCATATTGCTAAGCTAGACCAGGTTACAGTGCTCATTCAAAACTTAGATTTAGCTGAGGGCCACAAGACCAGACCTTTTATATGGTTTTATCAGCTTCATTTTTTGGTGTAATAGTTTCCATGGTTTAGAAAACACAATATTTTTAAAAAAATGCACCTCTCCCGCCTTTACTGGCCTTTGTATGTCACCCAAGGCTCCAAATTGTCATGGGCACCTGGCAAAAAATGAGTTAGGACAACTCAGAGTTGATGGCCACTACCTGATCTTCCATAGTTTCATGCGTTTCAAATTCCAGCTACAGTTCAAGTATTCAAAAAGCCGAACAGGTTTTAAGGAAAAGTAATGGCTGAGTTATAATAACCTCAAGCTGATATCTCAGTAACTTCAAGAGACAGCAGCTAATGTAGAAACGTTTTGGTGACCATCAGACTAAAATGGCCTGGTTTTAAACAATTTTGTAAGAGTGAAGTTATTATCAGGCTGAAGCAAATCTGGTATTCACCCATCTGGAATTGAATCTAAAGAGACACGCTCTACAAAATCAGTATTTGGCTGAGTAGCTCACCTCATTATTTCCTCTTCCCCAATCTACCAATAATACAATACATAGTGCTTATTTGTCCACTGATACAAGTGATCTATCACGCTTTAAATAAATAGTATAGTGTCGCCCTGTTCTTTTAAAAGTTTTAAAGTTCTTTTAAAAGTTTTCTATGCCTTCTGATATTTACATATTTCTACTAGAGTTTCTCATGCATTGTCATGTAAATAATGATTGTTTTGCATTCTTCTTTGTAGGAGGAGAGAATTCATGGACTGTTGGTTTAACCAGTGTGGTTGGAGAGGTAGCAATTCCATCCTCCAATCCACTGTCACTTTTAGAATTCTATATATTGCGAGGTCAGAAATAAACTTCCTCTCTTTTCCCTCTTTTGCATCTAGGCTGAATGTGTGAGTTATTTCGTGTTGTAGTGCGACAGTATAGAATGTCTGATTCCTTTCATATCTATTTTTTTATTGAAAGATGTAATTGACAGCTAGTAAAATGGCAACTCTGTGAAATCACAACCATGTTCATCATTATCATGGTCTCAGAGATGGTGTTGCTGTAAGGCAGCAAGTGCTAACACACTTGTAGCTACTTCGAACACCATGTAGAAGACTCCTGTTTTTGGTTTAGGAGTCCAGAAGCACTAGCTGGCGGGGTATGTTCAGTCAAACCTGCTTCTAGAGTATCTTTGGGGTATTATCATACCATCCATCCATCCTCCTTTTCACATATTCCAGTTGGCTGTATGGAATTAGTCACTTTCATATAGTCTACCCAAACCACACATACTACCCAGTGCTGCTGGGATGTTTTTATAAATGACTCAATAAAGATTCAATCAATCCAGCTAAACCCAAAAAGGCATAGTATAATTTTCTTAAGAACAGGTACACAGAAAGTTCCATTGATCAGAAATCCACAGGTGGATACACTTGCTATGGAAATCTCTGACTCATACAGGAGCATGGTCAGCACAGAAGGGCTGTGTCTCTTTAATTTGGTGAAGAAGGTACTTCAAGCTGATGCACTATCTAAACCACACAAGCAGTCAAGTTTCAAGTTTATTCCTACCAATTAATTTAGAAGGCATAATGCATTTTCCTCTTTAGCAAACAATCTTTTATTTTCCTTGGAGATATCAATATTTGAAAATTCATAATAGAAGCAGAAAATCAGCCTATAAACGAATCATCATGTTTAGAGCAAGCTACTAATAAATGATCAAATCCTGAATGAGATTTTGTAGTATGGGATAGGCCAGGAGTAAATGTTCTTCATTATTTGAGGGCAGGGCATAGCTCAAATGCACAAAATAACAAGCATTACAGTCCCTAAGATGCAATCTCAATTGGTAATATTTGTTGTAGGGAAAATGGTTGGCTTGGAATTTGGTTGACCTTTATAAGGCCCATGGGAAGCTCTCTCAGACAGTCAGGTTCTTCCATTGTGCTTTAAAATTCATTTATAAGTGGGCAAAAACTTTCATCAAATCAGTGGTTGTTCAACAAATTATAACATTTTTCTCTTTGATGCAAAATGAGGCAACTTTAAGAATAGTTTCAAGGCTTGTTGGAAAAAATTCCAATTACAAACACTTTATTACAATGCTCTAGGACAATGAACACAAATTGGTTTTAATGGTTACCCTTCTTTTCTCAGACTGCAGTGAAGCTGACCTCCCATAGCTAGGCACCAGTCTGAATTGCAGCAGTGAAGCTGTGACAAGAAGCCATGGGGATGGCTTTGGAACCCATAATTACTTTGGTCAAATGTAGAAAATGTTGGGCCTACTAACTTTGCAGTGTACAATCAACTTTTCTACCCTTTACTGTCATTATCATGAGTTAACCCCCATAATGTCCTGATTCCTTCTCAGCATAAAACGCACATTAGAAACATCAAACTGGTGAAAAATGAAGGATGAGAAAGGAAAGAGGGTTTGCCACTTTTACCAACACTATTTTTATTAATATGCATGAATTCTGTATTAATCAATAAATAGGAAGTACTGTTTAAAGAGATTTTTAATCCTGCCTGTTACATAAAAAAACACTAATTTTCAGTTACTGGTTTGTTTTCAGCCTGCTTATCTAGGGCCACTAGAATAAAACCAGGAATGTAAGGGATGTTTTTTTCTGAAAATTCTAATGTGAAAAAACAATCATTCACAGCTTTGATATTAAAAAACATAGCAAAGAAGAATGAAGCACTGCACATCACGCAGTTCAGATGACTTTTATATTGAAGTCTTGGGAAGAAACTAATCATTGCTATAAGTAGGCAGAACACAGCTGGGAGTGGCTGAATTGTGCTTGCAACCATGGCAAACTGAACAGCACTCTGTAGGGCAGCTCAGCTGGATTCCTGAGCAGTGAGAGGCTGCTAACCATCACAGCTTTTAAAACACCACAGTAGTAAAAGCCCACCAAATGGCTGCAAGAAAGTGTTTGGTCTCAGACCCAGTGGGAATTTCCTCAGATTTCAAATAGTGGGGGCCATATGCCAAGATCCCTGTAGCACTTCCTAGCTTGAAAGTAAACAGCTGAATGTATTGGCACAGTTTTTACTACTGCTGCTCAAGCAGCTTTTGTATGAGTTTGCACAACTATCATAGCAGTGGAATTAAGAAGAATTCTTTTCTAAATCAATAATTTTTTGCCAGATCTCTGGGAATTTTGTATAGGGAAAGTATGAATTGACTGAAAACCCACCTTAAAAATAGATAAAGAAACATGAAGGAATTTTTACTTGTCTCAAGCAGAAATCACCCTCCAATCATTCTTCTGCGTAGAAGGACAACACTTCCAAGTATGGGATTAAGTAGGATGTGCTCTTCAAAATTCAGGAAGGACTCTCTTTCTCCTTTCCTGTATTAACATATTTCCATCACAATCTTCATGTTGTCAATGTTGCAGTTATTCTAAGAAAGACACTTTGTTTCCTAATACATTAATTATCAAAGTAGGTAGGTTCCAAAAATGCAGATTAGCAACCCCGTGGTCATGCTGACGTGACAAAGGCCAGGTTCAAACATCATTCCAGAACTTCTTGGTCTGCAGCTGACTGACACCTGGACATGCTGCAAATGATGCCTGACTTTATCTTCAAGACTGAGATTACCAAAACATTACAGCACTGAGCAGTATCAACACTGTTTTGCTGGCAGACTCCAGGGAGATCTCTTATAATCTCATAATGAGATATTAATAGCAACCTCAGAGAAAACTGCTTGCTTTTTCTCAGAAAGGAATCATCAGTAAATGCGAAACTCCATTTACGGTAGTGTACAGGATGGAAACACTGGTAGCAAGGAAGGTGCTCCCCAGCTACTCCTCTGCAAGTGGGAAGATGCTCCTGAGCTATGTCCTTCTTTCAATAGGAAAAATTGAACATTTAAAGTCCAATACTTGATCAACAGAGAACTGAAACTAAGACAATGGGCTTTGATGATACTTTTATATGAGAAATAATAAGACAGATTTTTATTTTTGCCTGCCTAAATTGATCCTGTGTGAAAGGATAGTGAGAGCTACTTATACAGTGATGCTACAAGTTCAGTTTGTTGCATAATAGAGAACAAATGAAGTAAACTAATTCTAACAGGAGGGACCAAGTTTTGAGTCATCTCAAAAGCACACAAGGCTCTTCTTTCTTGTGTCTGTTAAAAAGTTCTCAGATATTTTCTGGGAAAAAAAGTCTTTGTTCAAGGTTACTGTTCTTAGAATTCATAATATCTGTATCTGAGCTTTTTAGAAAAATCAGTGTTTCTTAGGGCAGTGTGAAACCTTTCCACCTAGGCTCAGTTTCTCCCAGGCATCGTATATGTGTATATTGAAGCCCATCTGCCAGATAAAAATCAATAACAATGCAGGTTAGATGTGCAGGTGGCAAAAGAAAAAAAGACTGCATGAAAGAATAAACATTCAAAGAACCATAGATGCCTATTGCTGGCTGATTTTTTCAGGACTCCTAAACTTACAATAGATCTCTCAGATATTGATCCTTTTCCTTGGTATCAAAGGGATGAACAATCCCACTGAAGTTTTCAGGAGCTGACAGATGCTATGAAAGGCTTTTCACAAGAGCACTGATAAAATTCCTTGCCTGTTTCTTCAGCTGAAATATCATATGGCTTCACTGTTGAAAGAAACAAAACAGCAAACAAATAGTGAGGAATTCTTTTAAGGTGAAATAAGTATTCAGGCTGACCTTGCCTTCCAGATGCAGTGAATTACATTGTTTCTGTATGAAAAGCAGGTTCTGCATTGGTTAGGTTTCCAGACAATAACCATTGCTTTTGTCAATAATTCTGAAGCTCTTGCAAGCCTAATGTTACAATCAGTGTTTTGATGGTGGGTTTTAATAGTTAAATTGAGCTAGAATGAAAAGGAATTATTCAATATTTTCAGCACCCCAGAACACAAGGAAGAACCGGGGAGCATTTTTGACAAATTAGGCCTGAACAAGTAGAATTGAGTAGGCATTGTTAAGAATGCCTTCTGTTAAGGTAAATATATCTGTTTACTCTGATAACACCAATGAGCAACTTCCTTCTATTAGATGAGTCAAATTAATTAAAAACTCTACTAGGTACTGAATCTCTATCAAGCTTAGTATAAACTGAAAATTAATACAAAAAGAATAAGGAAAAAATTATATATAATGGAAAGAGTTTGAATTCTCCTTTTTTTCCTCTCCCATATTAAGATTATTTGAGTCATTACTTTCCTCATCAGTATAAAAGGAAAAAGACCTTCACAAAATAATTACATGTCTTTATGCATTTAAATCCTCAAATTGGATTACTTGGGACTTGAGCCAAGAATTAAAAGAGTCCACAGGAGGGTTAAATGATGCTTTGATATCTAGCAAGGTAGTGTTTTCCCCTCAGATCACAGGCTGTTCATAAGGAGCTACAGGACTTCCATACAGCCTTTTTTGCTAAAGCCACTGCTGACTGCATGAAAAGGATACAAGAAGACCTCAAAAAGGTTTTTTAATCCATTTTGCTAACCAGTTACGTAATCCTTGGTTGTTGTATACTAGTGACATTATCCAAAGTGATGCTAGTTTAGCACTCTGAAAAGCACTAATCGCTTGCAAGACTCATTTCTCAGCAGAGAGATGAGCTTGTTCCAGCAGAGAGCCCTTCAGCAGTATCAGTCCTGCCTTTCCCAATACACTGGCCCAGACGCTTGTGGCTCTGGTTTGTCTCAGCTGCAGGTCCCGAGGCAGACACAGATGTCAGTACTGGCACTGCAGCCTGGCTGGGGAGCTGACTGAGGTGGTCAGGGGTAAGGTCTACAGCTCTGCACACTCTCCAGGACTGCAGCACTGCACACTCTCCAGGACTGCAGCTCTGCACCTTCTCCAGGACTGCAGCACTGCACACTCTCCAGGACTGCAGCTCTGCACCTTCTCCAGGACTGCAGCACTGCACACTCTCCAGGACTGCAGCACTGCACCTTCTCCAGGACTGCAGCTCTGCACCTTCTCCAGGACTGCAGCGCTGCATCCTCTCCAGGACTGCAGCACTGCACACTCTCCAGGACTGCAGCGCTGCACCCTCTCAAGGTCTGCAGCACTGCACACTCTCCAGGACTGCAGCACTGCACCTTCTCCAGGACTGCAGCACTGCACCTTCTCCAGGACTGCAGCGCTGCACCCTCTCCACGACTGCAGCACTGCACACTCTCCAGGACTGCAGCGCTGCACACTCTCCAGGACTGCAGCACTGCACCCTCTCAAGGTCTGCAGCGCTGCACCCTCTCCGGGACTGCAGCTCTGCACCTTCTCCAGGACTGCAGCATTGCATCCTCTCCAGGACTGCAGCACTGCAACCTCTCCAGGACTGCAGCACTGCACCTTCTCAAGGTTTGCAGCATGGCACCCTCTCCGGGACTGCAGCACTGCACCTTCTCCAGGACTGCAGCACTGCACCTTCTCCAGGACTGCAGCACTGCACCCTCTCCAGTACTGCAGCACTGCACACTCTCCAGGACTGCAGCGCTGCACCCTCTCAAGGTCTGCAGCGCTGCACCCTCTCCGGGACTGCAGCACTGCACCCTCTCCAGGACTGCAGCACTGCACCCTCTCGACATTAAGCCTCTGGGGGCTGCCAGCCCTTGCACCCCACCCACTGAAGCACTGCCAGGGCTGTGTGCTCACACAGACCCAAGGGTATGCTCATCTGGTCTCAGCAGCAGGGAAAAGGCTAAAAGTTTTTCCTCTCTTCCTCACTGAATTAATTCTTGGTATGTGAAGTACTTCCTTCTCAAAGAGAGTATACTATTTAAATGGCTGAAAGGCTGAAGCCTAATGTGGGCAAAAGATGCATTTTTTCTTGTTATCTTAGGTTGGCAGACATGTATTTAGAGATGAATCAACTCATTTTCCTGGGCAGAGAGACAAATCAAATCCCTAGAGCTTCATACCATGGGAAATGCTTCGGAATGTATTCCAAGTGGTCCTTTACAAAATAACAATACAGTTTTGAGCCAGCAGCTACTCATCAAAGTATTGATCCTTTTCTGGCATAACAACGTCTTGTTTAGATGATGACATAATGTTTCCAGTAGAGCCAAGGGCACCTCAGCCCCTCTACAGACATGCTTGAGCACACTGAAAAGAGCAATGAGATGCAGTGATACAGCTCATTGCTCAGATTGCATCAACATCAGAGATGCAGTGATGAATAGCTCTTTGCCTTCAAGAAAGGAAAACTTGAATGCAAACAAGGATTTATTAACATATATGTTTGTTTCCCATTTTGACATGGGTGAAAACAAAAGTATAAGCTTCAACCTTATAAATACAACAGAAAATTCTGTTATAAATACAACAGAAAATTTCCAAAGCTATGTTAGATACTGAAAGGTTACAGAACAGCAAGGGTTAGGAAAAACATCATCACCAAATTCAAAGCCTACTAAAAGCAGTTTTATCCTAGATCCATAATTTCTAAAAACTAGATGAAAACTGACCGGTATTTCTCTGCCATAATAATTTTCTCATTAACTTTACTGTTTTTCAGCATACTGCCAACTATTAGCAATGAAATAAAGTGGACATTTTCTTCTATTGTGCAGTGTGAAAGAGAGAAAATTGGGATACTACAAAAAATGCATATAGCTGCTGCTGTGGTGATTTATTCCTTTGCTGTTCCCATACATTCACACTTCAACTGTGTAATTATTTAAGAATTACAAAGAAATTGCCTGTTACTCTTTCCAAAGGAAAAGGTTCCAAGACAGACCCCCCCCTCCCATAAGCCATGTTAGAGATGGTGCCAACTTTCCTGATTTCTCAGTGAGGAGAGACAGAGCAAATTTCCAGACAAAAGTTTAGATTTTAGTTGGACTAAAACCTATGCAGAGCCATGTGACCTCCTTTCTTCACTACACAAACACAGGAAAATTCATTTTGAGACTTTAGACACAGAAATTTAAATGAGTTTGTTCCATTAAATTTCCTTTTGCCAGAAAGATGAAAAGTCCACTATTCTTGGTAATACTCTAACAAAATCATGTTTTAATTTGATTTCTAAATAAGAGTAAGCATCTGTATCTAATATGCATTCATATATATACCTATGCCATATCTAAACCAATATAATACTGTCGAGAGTTTAATTCAGCCAAAAAGAGTTGAATAATACCAAGAAATTAAAAACGGAACAGCTTTGAGAGGAATTCATAGGTTGTGCAGCTCAAGGGATGGTTATGATCATCTCCTCTGATTGTCTGCACAAAGAACATAGATTTTTCACACAGTAAAAATCTCAGTCAGGACCGATGAATTATAGCTAAAACATAGCAGAGTTTTCAGTAATATAACTAAAACTAATAACACTGTCCCTAGAATTAATTTCCAACAACTAATTCATGTTATGGCTCTGCTACATTCTGGAGTAGTGATTGCCATTATCATTACCTGAAACTTTTAATTTTTGCCATGAGCGATTTTGAATTTTAAAAGCATTAGTAAAAATGTTGGCTAGCATTGACTGAGAATTGGTACTAAGAGAAGAGTGTCACACACAAATTTATATAAGTCATAGGCAACAAAGATGGTATGGGCTCAGACAGATAGTAATAGTAACTGCAGATAGTAATTATAATTAAAAATAATAATTTTGTTCCTATATTAATAATAATTTTATTAATATGGGAACAAAAATACAGTATGACAGGAGCTTTTTTTTTCTTTTAGGGTTTGTAAAAGAATAGACAAAGCTTTGTCTGGTAGAAATCTTTGTTCTTCCCTTGGCTACATTAATTAGTACAGTGTAAGACACAGTCTCCTTAAGCAAGTCTTTCCTCTCACAAAACAAAATCAAGAAGCAAAAAAACACAGAAGTTTTCAGACTTCATTAGTATTTGAATATTGTTCCTGTTCTACAGGCTGTGGCTGAGTTTCAGTGTTGGAGAGATCTTTGAAAAATTACACATTTAACGTATTTGTTTGCTCTGGTTACTTGTGAAATCTTATTTTAACGATCATGCATACTAGAATTATTACCACTATACATCAAGATTTCAGTAGAAGAGATTAAACCTTTGAGGTCTTTCAATTTAAAATGGCTTTAATTTCTGAGAGCTTTCTGTGATTACCTTATCAATTTCTCTTCAAAACTTAGGGACTCTCTGGTGGTTTTACATCAGTAATTTCAGTTCATTTCTTGCATTAAGATTGCCAGTCCTGAAACAAGTATCAAGACCGTTCAAGCAAAATTGCAGATTTTCATTTCAAGGTTTAGAAACTAAGCTGTTCTCTTTTATTACTTTTCAACATGATGCTACATGCTGTGTTATACCAGAAGGTGATCAGAATAGAAAAATTCTTAAATCTTGCTTTTTAGTCTGAGTTTTCTTTTTTCACTTAGTCTACCTACTATTCCGACCCACGTCCCAAAAGTAACAAGAGCTAAAAAGAAAAAAATTACAGGTTTTGATTTTTTTTTCAAATTCCCCCAACAGTATTAAATATGGGAAAATGTTTATAATCAACTAAAGACTACTTTGCAAATCCAACTCACTAACAGAATATACCTCTTGGATAAGGAGCAGCAACACCTAAAAGCAAATGTGTAAAATACTTTGTTACCTTTATCATATATTTTCACCCAAAAATCTGTAGCTACTCCCATTTTCTTTGCATCATAATTATGATTATGTCTCTTTTACCAAACTCTCACCATAATTTTGATTATGTCTCTTTCACCAAACTCTCAACCTCTCTGCTACTAAACCCTAAGCCTTGCCAACACTCTCACTAGTAAAATGGGCAGCTCAGCCAACAGCATTACCCCAGGAGCACTCAGTAACTCTTTTCTACTGAAAATCATGCTGGAAAGACTCTGTTACTGGGACTCCAACTGCATTATCTTCATTATACTCATTGCTCATGTTTATATTTGCTCTCCAGCAAAAGCATACACAAACCATAAGACCAGCAATAAATATTCAATAACAGTCAGTTCATGAGACCTGATACAGACTTGCCTCTTAACTAGCAAAGTCTATTCCTCTTTCAGAAGAAAAAATCATGGCTTTGATACAACTCACTTGAATTGAATAACAACTATAATGTATTACGCTGGAGATACTTCTGGGAATGATATCTGTGCAATACACTGTAAGGCCAGCTGTAATTTTTTATTTTATCTGGTATTTTTCATTCACCTTACACTACTTGAACTTACTCTACCACTAATCCTTTTTTACAGAAATTGCATTAATAGGATTTTAATGCTGAAAATATGTGGAACACTAAGAAAGAAAGGAATAAGACTCTTTTCAGTTCAAGTGTACATTTCAAGTACTATGCAGAGAAACCCTGAAATGGGTTTAAAAAGCAAATAGTGAAACTTAATTACCTTCTAATACATATTTGGATCAAAGAGAAATTAATTGAGAGATAAATAGGGTCAAATAGCATGGTAAAGGCTTTGCTATCTTCAAGAAACACCAACAAAAATGAATCCCTCCCATAGACACAAATGATATGAAAAAAATGCACTAACAGGGGCTTTGAGACATGAAAAGAGATGTCAGTGGTAGAATTAGATACAGAGGTCCAAGAAAAAACCATAAAAGGACTAGTGATGAAGCTGGATAATCAAAGACAAGACAAGAGAAAAAAAATCCCCAAGCCCCAAATCCCAAATCTTGCAGCTGTCAGTCATAAATATTGTGAGATAACAAATGTATGCTCTCAATATAAATGGTAGATGTCAATTAACACACAGCTTGATGCATTCTAACACCTGAAAATATCTGCTGAAGATAATCCATTGAAATTTCTGTCTATCATCATGTCTCCACTCTTCTTAGATATATGTGAGGAGTTAAAGATTTATTTCTAAAAAGCTTTTTTGGACCAAAACAAGAAAGGGACCAAGGACATGACTGATGCAACTGGCATGCCAAATGCAATGCCTCCACGCTGAATACATCTGGGAACAATGGACTAAATACAAAAAGAAAGACAGACTGTCCAGAGAACGAACTAAAATAATGAAAAAGTAAATAATGCTGATAAATACTTCTGTCTGTGTCTAGTGTTTTTCCTGAAATTTCAGATTGTCTATTAGAAGAAAAATTACCAAAACAGAGTGGTTGAACCAAAGCACCTAAACTTGCTGTTGAATTCCTTCTTAAAGTTACAAGACACTTTGTTTCTGCTACTTCCTCAAAAAAAATGTCTATAATACAAACTGTGAAAAGAAGAAAAAAAGTGAGGCATATAGTAAGATGGGTATGGCTGTTTAAAACAGAAACCTAAGGGATCCAAGAGCCCTTCTCACTCTCATATTACATGCCCAAATCTTGTTTTGCACTCAAGTACATTACAGATGATTCCTAAGGAAAAAAAACAAACCAATTTCTAGATTCAGAAAAGCTCCAGGCACACATCTTTTACATTGTTCTCATACATGCCCAGTTTTTAGCCTAAAGCAATAGCTTTGCTATTTGTTATGATTTGGCATTAAAAAAAAAAAAAAAAAAAAAAAGGTTCTGTGTCTGTTCCAAGGAGCTGCCTGCCTTCTCCTACTGATCTTAGAGAAATGGTATTGACAATCTCATCAAATCACATTATGAAGCAGGTCTCCTGGCATCTCTAAAGCTCTCCCAATATCCCAATATCTCAAGACCTTTTAATTTCAAGAAACATAAACTAATGCTCCAATGATTTTGCTTTTCACCTTGTTCTGACAGTAAGTTGAACATGAAAGTCAGAAACCAATATGAAGCAAATACTTTAAAGAAAATAAGTTTCTCTAAACAATGAATGTAAAAATTATCGTGACTCAGAGACAAATATACATTGATTTATTACTCTGGGCTTGAAGTTCTATCATGCTGTAATGCTATGTATAAACACTCACTGTATGCAGAGGAGGCACAATTAGGTGGAATTTCAAGGAACTAGAAATACATTTGAAAGAGGACCTGTTGTTTTTGCAAACTTCTCTGTCTTCCACCCAGTACATCCACTTACAAAGCATTCTTCTTTCTCTGAGTCATTTAAGACTTAACTGCATATTGTGTGAGACTTCAGGAAAGAGCATTTCCATCCACTGGGCTGCCAGTGAGCAGCAGTCCTTGGACACAGAGTGCAGTGCCAGGCTACACCCAGCAGGCTGTGTCAGTTGATGTGTGGACACAAACAAAAATAAAGCAAAAAACCTTCATCTAAAATGCATGAAATGTTAACATGAGCGTTGCCACTAATATTTTAGTGAATGACAACTTTTGAAAACTACCCAAATCAATCACTCTTCTAGACGGAGAAACAAGACAAAGACATTTACTCCAAACCAGCACATACTTATTTATTTTTCTGTCTCACAGCCTTCTTTCACTGATATTGAGTAGAGTGTGAGTATGCATGATTCCATACATGTGCATTACCAATGTGAATGTATTTTTGCAAATTTGCTATAATTTTCAAAATATTTTACAATTCATGTGTAATAGGAAAGGCACTTGCAGAGCAAAAGTTACAAAATACTACAGTGATGGCTTGTCTTCAATGATGACTCCTCCTGGCCATTACTCTCTCATGTTGATTCCTTCTCTCTCGTTTCCTCTCCAATTTTCTGGAGAAAAATTACACTGCCCTGACAGAGGTCTTGCGACTAGGTGATTTGCTGGACCATGTCAAATCTCTTTGAATGTAGCTATTGCTTATCCCTCTTCTTTAACATCCCTGTTTTCTTTCTTCCTTGGTTCTACATGATTGCTTGTTCCTTTTATCTTACCTTGCCTCGTATATTTTTGTACCAAGTCCTGTACTCTCTGGTATTGTTTTCTACCCAAGAATAACTCTTGTCTTTCTCTCTCTGATTCTACCTGAATTCTGATTTTGCTTGGTAACTTCACTCCACTTGCTCAATTTTACTTTCAATAACTGTTTCTTCCATGATATTCACAATAAAGCACATGGAGACAATGGCTTGGTAGAAAGACATGTCCATGGACCAGACAAAAGAGTGATCAGCAACCATAAAAAGCCATGTGTGCTTCAGAAGAACTTTCACTAGTTTGTTGGAGCAGTAAAAAAGTGCATAAAATAATGCTTCAGCATGGAAGTGTCTCATTTGAATTCACTTTAATTTTTGTTCCTTATTGACTAAAGCAAACAGAAAAAAATGCATGAGACACATGGCCTTATCAGCTTGTAGAGTGAGTTTAAGCTCCACCTCACAGTTGCAGTCTGTTCCTGACACAGCGGTGTAAGGATCAGCATGAAAAAGCACTTCCCAGCTTATGCAACTTTATCTGCAAATCCTCCTGGTCTGAGTGCAGCTAAGTTAGCAGAGGAGTGCTGTTGTCAGCTTAACTAACTATGTTTAGCACCAATCTATACTCTCACATCTGTTGTCAGAAAAACTTGTTTTCCCAAGACACCGCTGCCCCTCCACAGAGAAGTCTACCTGTGTAACCACACCAGCACAGCAGCAGCTTTCCAGAGCACGTGAGCTAAAACCCAAACTGAATGTCCACCTGGATGCACAGCTCACCAGCTATCACACTAAATACACATCTCAGTGCCTACTTTGTTCAAAACACTGCTAGTGCAAGCTACAATGCTCCTAATTTTGGTCAGCCAAGAGAATGGCTACATGTGTAGATTCCAGAATACACAGAAACTTCCCAAGCACCCTCAGTAACAGGGAGAAAAGGAAAAAGAAAGAGGTCTACAAAACACCCTGTAGCTCAATACATTATTTGACCATACTGACAACAGACCACTTCATAACTATAAATTCTTGCATACAACTTTTCATGAAACAAAACAAATACTACAGCAGATATTTTAATATTTTTTTATTATTCTGAAATAAGGGAAATTCCTATAGAAATTGTAGCTGAAATATTACTGCAGTCCCCATGAGGCAAAGCCTAGTTAATACACCTGTGCAGATTTGAAATAGCTGGTTTAGCTGTTTGGATGCTCTTGAGGACTGTGCTCTTCAGCTGCAGTCCCAGCAGTGACTGCAGTGTTGTTGCACTCCCTGAATGTCAGCACCTGGACACTGGCAGATCTCAAATGTAGAGACTGGCAGTGGAACCTGTGCACACCCTCAGCTGTCCATGTCACATTTCTGTAAAGTGAAGTGTAACACTCCTAAAATACATGCTCAGACCAAATTCTCCTTACATAGCTGTGAACTTCCCTTCTTGTGGTACTCAATTTGTACCATTTGATAAGTTCTCTTCAAGGACGCACTCTTTGTGGCCAGATCAGCTTGAGTGGTGGGCATGAAGAATTGCACCTACCTTACCTGATGAGGTCTTGAAAGGGTCTTCCTTCCAAATCCTTTGCATCTCCAGAACCTCGGCAACACAGGTTTGTGTCAGGGATAAAACAAAACTCAGGATAAGGAGAAAATATAAAAATTAATGGGAAGAGAAAAAAAAAAAAAAAAAACCAGTATCCTTGCCTTCTTGAAAGTCAACAGCAGCCAGCTCTGTAGGACTTCAGTCCACAGGTCTAAAACTGGCAGCAGCCCTTCACAGTAGCAGAGGAGGGTACTTGCAGTTCTTGATACAAATGTAGCTCCATCTGCAAGTCAGATTTATTCATGGCACAATCCATGCAACAGCCAATTGTTTCCAGCACAAAATTCTGAACTACATTAGAAACTTAGGCACAAGGTAACATACACTTAATATAATGAAATATTAATAATACAGTTAACCTTGTGCTGACTTGATTATGTAACTCAGCAAAACCTCCACTGCTAAAATGATCCAGAAGTTTCACATGGCTGCACCAGACTGACACAAAATAAACGGTGTCACTTCAGGATTCAGGTCAACTGTCATAAGGATCACAGATGGCTTGGGCTATCTAGGCTGAGTCTTTGTTTCTCTTTGATAAATATCAACAATGAACAAATAAAAATAACCGAAACACAGTTTTAACATCCATCTTAATGCTAATGATGGAATGGATGTTTTATGGATTTATCACTTTTTTGACTGTCACAAGAGAAACACCTCATTTTTGTATTCTAGCAGGAACAAGTATAATTTAAATTTATCTAGCTAGGACCACACAAAGTTCCAGTCATGACTTTGCAGGTTTCATTTCACTTTAGCTAACAGACATAGATCACATTATTTTTCTTGTGTATTCATCAATGCTGATGACACTAAAGGTCCAGAATCTGTAAGACAAATCCTACTTAAAGGACACAAATGGAGATGGTGATACTTCCTACAGCATACATATCTATAAAAGGCATTGAAATGACAGCTTTCACCTGTGGATGGTGATCTAGCAAGATCTGTGAAACATTTCATTTTTGTCACTTTTTAGAAGGCAACTGCTAAAGTATATCCCAAAGCAGAAAGAATTTTTTTTTTTTTCAATTTTAAAGAAATAACTTACCCATGAAATGCATACTAAAGAACAAACATTGCACTGCAGTTCAGGTCTTGTACTATATGCCAGTTTTTTGGCTTAATTGTGGCAGGATGTTCCCTGAACAATTGTTGACATGTAAAATTATATGCTAAATTGCACTGAGATGCAGCAAAAAATCCTGTAACTCAGCACTGTTTTTTCAGGAGCCATACTTGAAAGAATAACATAAAACCATACTTATTTTTTTGGCAGAAGTGATGTATCCTTGTGAAGTGATGTATTGCTGGGAAATCTACAGATACAAATAAACCCCCTCATTCTTGTACCATCTCAAAGCCATAAATGAAGTGGGTACAATGAGTGGAGAACTTTCAGAGACAGCTTAAAGTCCCCCCCACTCCACTCCCCCCCATCCTCACTATTAACTGGGTTAATAATTGGAAAAGTAAAAAGATAAAAGTAGAAAAAATGTGATGGATTTTGTTATAAACCGACGCCCGCCGATCTTCAATTAATCTCTCCATCCCTTTCCAAGGCAAGTTTTGCACTTCTAAGGAGTACTCTGAGGCATTGCTCTGTACGGATGAATCAAAAAGGATTAAAGTCTGAGAACGCCACACTCGGCGTTCCGCGAAGCAATTCGGGAGCTCCAGGAGCGCTCCGGCCGGGGAACACCCCCGGAGCAGCCGGCCTGGGGCACCGGGCCGCCCGGCCCCAGCATCCCCGCGCTGCCACTGGCCCGACCGGGCCCGCTCGGCAGCAATCTCACTTCTGGTTGGCTCAAACTTCCAGGCCGCTTCGGGGAGCCAATAAGGCGCGGGGTTGTTTTCCGGTCCCAAGATGGCGGCGCTCAGTGGTGCTTCTGTGGAAGGGAATGGCGGGGAGTGAAGCCTGAAGGAGCGGGCCGGGGCCGCGAGTGCGGAGGGGGATGAGGTGACGCCGCTATGGCGAGCGACGGGGGCAGGAAGCAGTTCTGGAAGCGGAGCGGCGCGAAGGTGCCGGGCAGGTGAGAGGAGCCGCGGAAGGTCGGTGTCGCCGGCCCCTGGACGGTGCGGGCCGGGCGCGGGTCTCTGCCCGTCCGGCTTCGCTGTGACCCCAGCACCGCGTTCCTGTCCCCTCGGCCGCCCAGCCCAGCGGGACCTCGCGGGTCCCCGAGTCTCCGCCGCAGGGACCGTGTCCGCTCGGTCCCTGCTCGGGACCCGGGTCCCTTGTTAGCTCAGCGCTCGGAGCCTTCCGGCGCTCGGCGCCTCCAGTTGTGTGGCGGAGATCGCTGGTGGTCAGTTAGAGCTGGGTGTAACTTGTATTAGAAAGGTTGTTAAATAATTATCGGAATGTGCCTTCCCAGCCTGACATCGTGGTTAGAGGAGTTAACGTGATCTTGGAATGTGTTCGCCGGGAAACTGTGAGTGGGAGAATGTTTGTAGCTCTCAGCAGGACCAAGTTAGGGTGTTTTGAAAGTTGATACAAGTTATGATATTTTTTAAATACTTTGTAGGAAACTGTATTTTCTAGGCATAGAGACATGTTTTAGTTTCTGCTAGGTATTTCAAAACATTGTCAATTTCTCAACTTTCTTCTGAGGTGTGAACATCAGAGCAGTTGTGTTAGTGCAAAGAGCTACAAGCACATTCTCCCATTCAAGATTTTCCAGGGAACAGATCCCCAAAGTCCCATTAACTCTTTTGACTGTTACATCAGGGTGGAAATACATGTTCAGAGTATTATTTACTAATAACATTCTCTGGTCTTATCCTTAAATTGTTTTCACAGTACAGTTTTCTACATTTTTTTTTTTTTTTTTGTAAGAATGATGTGTACTTGTGGTTCTCAGAGAACAGTAACTCTGTATTTTATACCCTTTATGTGAATTCAGCAGCATAGTCCTGCTCATCATTTACCTTCTTACATTTTCAGTTACCCATAAGCACTAACTGGGAGTGGTTTTGTTTCTTTAGTTACAAACTAACTTTTTCAGTCCAACTGATATCCTTATTCTAATGTGTTTTCTTTGTAACTTTGCTGAATTTCTTGAGGGTGAAACACTTCTGGCCTTCCTCTCTTGCACAGGATCTATAAATAGTTGCAGTTAATTTGCAGGCAGCTGCAGGCTTGTGGAAAGACAAGGACACTGTGGAGAATGTGCTTTTCATTTTTATTCTTTTTTTTAATGGCACGGAAAGGACTGTTGTTGCTTTCTGTTTGAGTGGATTTGCATTGCAGTTA
This sequence comes from Vidua chalybeata, assembly GCF_026979565.1. Taxonomy (NCBI): domain Eukaryota; kingdom Metazoa; phylum Chordata; class Aves; order Passeriformes; family Viduidae; genus Vidua; species Vidua chalybeata. Next base: position 56,982,275 of record NC_071534.1, on the reverse strand, counting down.
TTCACAGAGTGGTGTCAGGAAAAGGCACCTTCCGTGTGCATGGAAATAGACAGTGACACCTGACCCTCATGTGAGCGTAGAGCAGGGAGAGAATGGCATATGGTTCTGAGGAAGGCTGGTGGGGAATTGATTTCCATAGAATCACGTAAAAATCATTAAGAGTTTGGATAAACCACCGTTTTCAGTCCTCTCTTAAAATCTGTTTTGACTGCAGTCTTTTTGGCTTGGTTCTATCTCAGGTTTACTAAGGTTGGACTTACTTATCCTTATGGTCTGGAGATTGTTTTTGGTATGTCAGGAGGGCATGTTTGTTCTATGTGATTTTTATTACAGGTTTGGCTAGTTGTTAGTATTGCATATGATTTATTTCTCTTACTATTAGAGAGTTCTGTTGTAATAATTTCTAATATGAAGCCACATGTAAGTATTGATGTGTCTTCTGTGGCATTTTTTTACTTACAAAATAGTTTTATACCCAATAACTGGGAGGTAATGAACTTTTAGTTTGTAGAGAATTTTGGTTTTCACACAATAACATGCTATTTTGAAATGTTAGAGGCTACTGAATAAGTCAGTATTCAGAAGCTTGTTTCAAAGCATTCTTTTAACACTCCTTTGGCTTTTATTCTCTAACCTGTCACCTTCTGCATTTTTCTGTAGCTTTGTCATCCTTGTACTTTAGTAATGGTTAAGGACTGTCTGGTTGGGTTTTGGGTGACAAGGGTACGTAGAAGATTAAATCTCTGCAGATATTTCTTTGAGAATTTTTAATTTTTTGCAAGAGATGAAGAATTGATAAATCGGAGAAGAGAATTTTTGTAGATTTTTACTGCAGTGTCTAACTTATTTCTTATTTTAATTCCTGGTTATAAAAATAAAATAGCCTAAAATAGCCTTAGCTTAGGTCTCAGAGTTCCTTTTTAGTAAATCTATGATTTTTATTAAATTACTACTTAGTATGCATGTCAATTGCAGCTTCATTATTTTTAGTTTTTGAAACAGACAACTGTTGGAACATTTCAGTTCTGTTTATTATTAGTCAATAATAAACAGAACTGAAATGTTTTAATACACAGAAACTCTCCAAATATTTATTATTTTTGTGATAACTCTCTTTGTTTTCCTTTAGTATTCAACATGTGTATGGAGCTCAGCATCCACCTTTTGACCCATTATTGCATGGAACGTGAGTTAACTTAATATTTAAATATTCCAAGTATTTTGTGTCTCCTCTGTCTTCTCTGTTTTCTTTTTCCCTGTTGGCTATAAAGTTTATTGTTAATCTTCCTTTTTCAATTTTTGTCATAATCTTGACTTCTCTGTTTTGACTTCTCCTTTGTGACTTCCTGACGGTTACCATATTTGCAGGAACAAATCCGCTCTTTCAGATCTTAACTGACATAGATTGCCAACTGTTATTATTTATTTTTACTGCCTTATATATGGGAAATTGTAGTAAAGTAAAAAAATAGTGTTACAAAGACAAGGATTTGGTTGGAAGGACGTCATGCTTCTACTGAACTTTTTCAAGGGTTGGTTTCAGATAGTACAAGAAGTAAACATTCTAATTAATTTTAAGATGATACAGAGTTGGAGGCAATTGAAATGTGTCATCCTGAGGGTGGAAATAAAAGAAATGAGAGCAATTAGTTCAAAGTACAGAGGTATAGAAACCCAGTAACAAAAACTGGAAGTTTATTGCTTGAAGTGACAGAACTAGAGAAAGACCTGGCTGTTTTAGAGCGTGATGACAAGTCAGGTGAAAGTGTAAGTGTTGTAGCATCTGTTAGGGAAGATACTCCCTGTAAGACATAACAGAAGCATAACTGATACTATATGAAAACTGAGTAAGAACTTTCTCTGATTTGCAGTTCTGCCTGCCTTGTCTTCACAGAAAGAAAAAAAAAAAAAACTAGCCCAGGTGGAGAGACAGGGAGGTCAGAAACGAACTCAAGAACCATCTTGATGCAGTTCTGTGCAAGATGACCCTGCTTGAGCAGGGAGTTTGGGCCAGATGACCCTTGGTGATCCCTTCTCATCTTACCCATTCTGTGAAAGCACAATTAAATTAATAGCAGTAACTTCTTTATTTTTTGGGAACAGAATAAGAAACCCTCTCAACTTTATACTTCATTCAGCTCACTTCTGAAGGGAGATGTGATTGCTCTGCATTACTGTAAGTGAGAACAAGTTCCAGGCTAGGGAGGGATACTTGGTTTATATCTCATACTGCATGTTGACAGAGGGGCAAAAGGTTGGGAGCTGATCAGGGTCCACTTAGACTAGTAACTAGAAGATATATCTTTCCTCTGAGAAGAGCAAAGTTCTGAAGGAAATCCATGCTGGCATGCCTGATGGAGAGGAATGATAGATTTACTGAGTTTTAAGCTGAGACTTGGTTTGTTTATGATAGTGATTGTGTTGCATGAGTGCTTATGATGATTTAGGAGTGGACCATGGCTTGATTGCAGCTCCTGTGCTGTTATGCAGCAATTGCATTGAAAGGGCTGAAATCTACAGAAATGGATGAAGCAAGAGCAGTGGAATATGCCCTATTTTATAAGCTATTCTAGTAGCAATCCTTTCATGTGATTTTGGGGTTGGTCTTTTTTTTTTTTTTTTTTTTTTGTTCGGGATTTGTTTTCTTAAGAAAAGGGAAGGAAAGATTTGTTTAGCTTCTATTCAAAGCAACCAAGTGTCAGTTTTTACAGCCCTTGTTCTCAGATTTCTTCAGCTGTATGTTACAGTGGGTGGATGTAGTGGCAACATGAGTGGAGAGTGAGAAATATTTGCTGTCTGTGTAGTGTCAACTATGAACTTTTGGGGTTTGGTCCTACCCAGAGTGTTTTGCTTCTTTACTAGTTTTCTAAATAGTGTTCATTTGTTTTTGAACAGCTTGATAAAACCAGGTTCAAAACCACCTACAACTCCAGTGAAATTGAAGAAAGTTAGCACCTTCCAGGAATTTGAAAGTAACACAAGTGATGCTTGGGATCTTGGAGATGATGATGATGAACTCTTAGCAATAGCTGCTGAAAACTTAAATACAGAAGTGGTCATGGAAACAGCTCACAAAGTAATTCAGAATCACAGCAAGCTACAAGAACAGCATAAATTTCAGGAAGAACATGTACAGGAAGAAAAACAAGAGGAATTTGCACAGCTGACTTCCATTGCATGTGGTGATAATAGGCTTGTTAAATCAGTCAGTGAAGGTCATACATCAAGTTCATTAGGTATGTTGAAAAGTGAAAAAGATGTTGGAAGTTAAAGGATGAGAACTACCATATTTGCCCCTGTAAGACAGTAAACCCTTCCCAACCCTTTTTTAATATTGCAGGAAAATACTGTTTATTACTAGTGATTTATTTGAGAGGAAGATAAATAAATGCCTTATGAAATTGTAATGCTTGTGTCAGGGAAGAATAACGAAACTTTTTTTGTTTTCACTATTTGTTTTTGTTTTTGCTATTTGTTTTCCACTACTGTGAAAAATTATAAGTAAATTGTAATTAAAATATAAATATAATTAAAATATATTGAAAAGCTGGAGAAAATTATGCCGGTGGACTGGGAGATTCACCCTCATGTGATCTTTTCCATGGTTTTATATAAGCTTTCAATTGCAATAATTTCAAGATGTCTCAGTGGTTGTTTTTTTTCATTTGCTTGCTTTTTTTTTTTTTTTTTTAGAATGTAAGGAAGAATGAAAACAGCTTTTAGTAACACAAATTTTAGAAATCCATGAGCCTTGCTATTAATATGATCTTGCTATTGATATATTTTAATTGTGGAATACTGCTTAAAAGAGAAATGCTCCTTCTGCTAAATCCAAGTAAATTGAAGTCCAGACTTCTACTATACTTGAGTTTGCATTTTTTAAAAATGGAATTCTGTTTTAAATTTACAAATTATAAGCAACTGATTAGAAGCCTTCTCACTAGCTGAGGCTAACTGCTATACTTCTTTTTCCCTTCAGATAATGCTAGTGAAAATTCTTCCATACAGAGATCACAGTCACTTCCACAAACTTCCATACCTCCCTTGACAAGTGGAATGGCAGACTACAACACCTCAGTTACTCCTGCATTAACTGAGAGAGAAGCGTCTCGACTAGACAAATTTAACCAGCTACTTGCTGGCCCAAATACAGATCTTGGTGAGTGTTTCTTCTAGGACCTATGAATTACATCCAAATTATTCTTATAGAATTATTCTATAGAATTTTCCTGTTTGATGTACTATCCTGCCATATGGTTTGGTTAGGATCTAATCCTTTCAACATTGAAAACTGATCTTACAAAAGAAAGAATACAATTGAAAGTTTGTAGTACTCCTGCTTTTAATAAGTGATTTGCATATATCCTACTAATATATGTAGGGTGTTCGATAGGTTCTTGTTCTTTCTCACATTATTTCTTCCCACCAGATGAATCTCTGTAGAAAAAAAAAACAAAGTATAATTAGCTGTGTTTATTGTTGATGCCTGATAATGGAACAGCATGGTATATAAGTGTGATTTTCATGCTTGGAAATAAATAGGTGTGAAAAATGATGAGGTGTGTAAGTATTACTGCTTGTCTACTCTGTGAGCCTTCTTCATGTTCACAGGCTGATACAGTAGTTCTGTGTCTCATCTGTGAATGCTGACAACAAGTCAATGGGAAAACAAATGTATTGTCAGATAACTTGACTGTTCCCTTTGTTTACTGGATTTTAACTGCTGAATAGTCAATACAAGTGCTAAGAGGGTATCACAGAATCAAATGGCTTTGTATCCCAAGTGAAAATCTGAAGCAGGATTAGTACACTCCATTTGGAGAACTTGGTGATTAGGAGTTGAGGGTAAAATAATGAATAAAAAAAATGTCTTTTAGGTAGACCATTCTGGAAGGTATCTCCAGGAAACTTACAGAAAGAAATAGAAATTGCATGTTAGCAGTTCTTGAATTGATGCTCTCCTGCCTGGTCATTATCGTGAGGCTTCTTCAATATAATACAGTCCAAGGTGTAGCTTTTATTTTCTTTTTTTTCCCATGCTGTGTCTTATTGTCAGATTGATGCTGGGAAAGTACAATTATGGAAACTATAATAACTGCATGAGATTGGGCATTCACTGAGTTATAGGACATTCTTTTGAAATACAACTGTGAATAAAGGGAGGTGTTAAAACAAAAATTTGAAAATGGTAATCAAATATTGCTTTTTAGCCCTCTGATCTAACAGATGTTATGACCTTTGTGATTGTGACTGACATGAAGACTCATAGCTTAAGAATGTTGTGATAGTAGAAATCTTTGTTACATAAGGTTGCAAAATCAGAGGAAAGACACAATTCAGTTTAAACCTATCCATTTCACTTTTGCTGTCTAATTAGTTTAGAATACTTTACCAGTAAATCAGATTTATGTATTAAAGTGAAATAATTTTGGAAGAAAATTTCCACTCTTACTAGGAGAGCTGTCACCCTGTCTGTGGTGAACTTAGTCAATGCTATTGAAGCAAACTATATTTTTTTTTTCCTACTGAACTTTTATTGAACTAGGCAATAGGCTCCAAGCTAAAGTTTGTGGTGAGTAATATAGGGATAGGTGGCTGTTCTGTTGCAGATGGCTTATTCTGTCTGTGTGTGTGGGGTGATGTGATATGTGTGAGTCTCTTTTGTATTAGAGCCACAAATAGTTGGGCTTTGTTTGTCACAATGAATTAAATTAGTCAGACATGGACACATTTTTGTAAATATTTCTCTTCATTTCTGAAAGTATTAGGCTTGGTTTTGCTTGGAAGTAGAAGTACAGAAGTATTTCTATTGTGTTTGTTTTCTTGGCATAGTTTTGCATAGTGTTGAAATAGATTATGTAACAAGTCCTTTCAAAGCAAAATAAAAGCTAATTTGTGGAACTGTAGCCATGTCATGCACATATTCTCTTATAATAATGAGAGAAATCAACACTGACTATGAATACAAAGTAATGCAAATGACCTTGAAATCCTTTCAGTCACACTTGAATAATCATTATCCTATAAAGATAGTGTAAAATGCTATTTTAGTTGTGTATGCCAACTAGAGGTGTGAAAGAATGTGTTCTTTAACTAGAAAAATCTCTAAAAGATGAATTGTGTGTATAAATTTGGAAGTGAAGATTACTTTAGTTATTGGAAACCACTAACAGATTTTGGAGTTGGGTTTGGTCCACAGGCTGGCTACTTTGAGCTTGTGGAAATAGGTAGTAACTGCAAGAAATGTGGGCTGGTAGAAGGGAGCCTATTGTAAGAAGCAGTTTGGTTGGACGGGGACTTGAGGACTGACCCCTGTTAATTAGATTGTAGTGAGGTGCATGGGTACAGGTTCAGGAAGCAGAGTGGGACTGTTGGTAGGATAGCTGAGTTCAGGAGACAGCTGAGGAGTAGACTTTAGGGTCTATTTGACTGCATAGCTCCCCACTCCTGGTAGTGCATGCCAGGTTATTCAGTAGGAATAATTCAGTAGGAATAATTCACAATAGTTCTGTGCAATCAACCTGTGTTTATGTTTGACTTGCAGTCAGTTTGCTGTAGACTTACTGAATTTCATGTCTTGTCATTCCTTGTAATGGACCTTGTATTACTAAGTGAAGATGGGCTTGCAGACTTTTTGCAAATTTTTTGCAGTTGCTTGCTTTAAGAGGAGGGAACAGAACTTTAACAAAGCACTGTGGGGGGAGTATTTCTGAGAAGAAATTTTTCTTTCCTTCACAGACCACTTCGTACATATTAGAGGAACAGTACTGCTATGTCTATCAGGTTTCCAATTAAAGTTTAATTTGTTTTATTAAACTTGTGTTTTTTAGTAATCCTGTAATTTTTTTAAGGAGCTTTTTACTGTGCAAACACAATGTTGATAAAATCTGACAAAGCAACAAACAAGTTATTGCATACTTGCAACTTCCGCACAGCAGGTGTGTGATGGATTACTAATATAAATTTAAAAATTAACTGATTAAAGCATTTCCTTAATTCCTTTATCTCCAAATCAACCATTTTTCTGTATTTTTACTCATAGATGGCTAATGAGTATGTAATTGGATGTGAGAAACATGTTTATTTATAAGTTTTTAATAAGTAAAATAACAACCAATGGTAAACTTGGCTGTGTTCTCTTGATTTAATAAAGCTTCAAAACATTGTAATGCTACTGTTATGCAACATAACACATATGTATTATTTCAGAGTCAAACCAACTAATTTCTTAAGTTGTAAAATTATTTTGCATGTTAGGGTCACTTTTTTTCCTACTTAGTCATAACAAATCCCAAACTGAATAAAATATGTCGAAGTTTTAGCATACTACCTTGATAAAAGTAATAGACGGTCCTTTAAAAGCACCCATGAAAATTGTGAAGTATTCCCATCTTAAATTTACTGCAGCTGCTGTACACATTCAAGAGCACTTTCCATTGTACTTTTAAAAAAACTCATCTATTTTTCTTCCTCTTTCTGACCAAATCTCAAAAAAGAAACCTTTTCAGAGAGTACTACAAGCTGCTGAGTTGGGTGCTGTCTCTTAGCTAGTCTTTTACTATGGAAATAATGGATAATGTTGTGAAGTCTTACAGAACTTGTAAAGACTAGCTGAAATTTTGATTTATCTGATGGTGGCAAAAACTAATTACATAGTTTTACAGGAGTTAAAATGCTGTAATCTCATATGATTTCATAACAATAGCTGGTTGTCTCTGTGTGCTATAATAAAAGAATTCAAGAGTGGTTCTCTAGAGATTAAATTCAGAAAGAAAACATGTTAGATGTCTCTTTTTCCTATCACAGTGGTCTTCTGTATTGTTGCAGCAACTTGAAATAGGATTTTCCTATTCGTGGTCACATCCATTGTAGATTTATATTAAACCTGATCTAACACAGTAATTACCTTTTCTGTCACTTATGGCTCATAAATCTAGTATTCTGTAACAGCAGTCTGTTATGTCCTATAAAATTGCTTGCCAAACTGGTGGTATTGAAAAGTTTCAATAACTTTACAAAATGCATTAATTGAAATGAACTTGATTAATTTTGTTCCCAGCTTCATTAATTTATCTGTATTAAGCTACACAGCAATTTATCTCTGTGCTCCTAGTACATCCATGTCATTTAGAATTTTAATGCCCCCTGCAGCTGTGAATTACTTGTAGTTGATCATGTGAGTGCCTATTCTTCTTTCAGTTTGTTGATATAAAGGTAACATGTGTCCTACTGCTGCTTCGTGTGATGTGCCATTAGTCATATCTGTCTTTTCAAATTATCACCAAAAGGTGTCATCTCTGATTCTTGTTCTGTTCTAGTTAGCTTTTTATCTACAAAACACGCTTTCCTATTTAGCTAATAAAAAAAGATTATTAACCAGGCAGTATTGTACCAGTAGACTTTGTAACATCTTTTCTTTCAGAAGACTCTGAATTAATAAAAATAAATGCTAAATATCCATTATTTATTCCTTTTTTAGTTACTTGTTGCAGGATTAGTATTTTGTCTTCCTGTTTTCTGTGGATTGGTCTCATAACTTGTATTTTCATTTAATAGTAAGCATTTATTCTGATTACTGCTCCAGTGGAATATTTCAATGTGAAGGTATTAATTTATGATTTTTCATTGTAACTAGATGATAATAGAGTCTTAAAACAATTTTGAGAAGATTTTGCATAGTTTGTTTCTTCAGGATGCATTTCTCTTCCTTTGTTAAGATGCTAGATTGACATAGTGGTTCCAGACGTGTGCTGATTCTAGTGATTGCTCCAGTTTCGGTGCAGGACCCTACACTTGCCCTTGTAGAACTTGATGGGGTTTGCCTCAGCCCACCTCTTAAGCCCGTCCAGGTCTCCCTGGGTGGTATGCGCTCCTTCCAGCAAATCCACTGTGTCACAGCTTGGTGTCATCTGCCAGCTTACTGAGTGTGCACTCGCTCCCTCTGTCACTGTCATCGAGGAAGATACGAAATGGTATCGGCCCCAGTGCGGACCTTTGTGGGACACCACTTGTTACTGGCTTCCACTTGGAGCTGGGCTATTGACTGTAGCTCTTTGGATAGGGAGCTGACTGAATGTCCATATCTAACAGCTCATCCTTCAAACAAATCTCTCCAGTTTTAGGGCAAGGATGTTGTGGGGGACTGTTTCAAAGGCTTTACAGAAGAGCTGTAGTTTAATTGTAGGTTAATATTGTTATCTTTTAAGAAGCATTTGTTAATTTTGACTTGAGTGAAGACTCCTTATTCTTACGTGTTCTAAATGCCACCTATCATTGAATTAAGTTTTTATTGAGGGGGAAAAAAGAGTAAGACTGAACAGCTGCAGCTCCTATTAACAAACAAGACAATATTTACCTTTTATCAGTTCTGGAAAAGGAGCCTATAACCTGACTTTTCCCTGTTGTGGTTTTTTTTTTTTTTTTTTTGTCAAGAGTTTTGAATTCAAGTATAACTCAATAAATGGGTAAGAGGTATTGTGAACTACACAGATGAGCCTAGTTCTGTGGTTCTGGACTTCTTGCCTATAAATAGAAGATCTATGTGATCTTTCGTAGTATCAGACTAGCTTAGAGACTAAGCTGTTTCTTTTTGTGTGGATGTCCACAGAGAACATTTCAGGTTAAAACCATTGATCTGCCCAAAAAGAAGTGTGCTCTTAACACAGTCTTTAAAACTCCCATGTTGTGCTTATGGCTCCATTAACAGAGTGGGGTTCTGTACTATGTCTTTTTCCAAGTGGATTTGGATGTAGAGCATTACAGTGGGACCCTGAAGTTCAGCTGATGAGAAGGGGTTACTGTTAAAAAAATCACTAAATTATTATTCAAATTTCTGTGTACATGCAAAATTGTCTTGGTAGTTAGAATTAACTGATCATCAAAAAGAAAAGAGTTAGCATTCTACTCCAGATTGCAAGACTGATTAATTAAAAGGGTTTTTTTGTCTGTTAAAGTTTTAGCAGAATTTTTAGGAGATCATTGCACTGATTTTTGATCAGGTGTTCAAAAACAGTCAGTGAGTCTTAGCCATGTGGTGAACAGTACAGTAAAGAGGGATATTTTAGTCTGGATGAACTGGGAGAAAGAGAAGTACTACATGATGAAGTGTTTTTGTGTTTGTATGGCTGTTTGTTTATTTGTTTTGGTTTGTCATCTCCCTTCCTTACCTGAGGGCATCATGAAAGCTGAACTTATACTTTGTGAAATCTGTATTATCCAGTAAAATAGATGGGTGAGAGGTTCAGTGTTCTCTCTTGAAGTCATAGACTGAGGGAGCAGCTTTGCCTCTTCCCATGACTTCTTGCAGACTTTGTAGCATGAGAGGGACTTACCAGGAATGTCCACAACAAGACTACTGCAAACTCTGAACATGCTTTGTGTCCTGAAGCTTTTGAACATCAAGATTAGCAATATACATATTGTAATGAGTGGCACATACAGCTTGTAAATCAGTTTATGAAGGCTCAAAGAAGTATAATTAATCCTTTACATTTTCTTACCAGCATCTCTTTCACTGTTAATAAAGTTGGAACATAAGTCATTATTACATCATTAGCAGCATGCCCAGAACTGGAAGAAGTACATAAAACTTGTCTGGGAAGGTAAACACAGGGGAGCAAGTTTCACTGTGTATGTCTGTGCTATGCTGCCTTCCTGATGCATATTATTGGTTAGGTGTGCTCTCACGTGTGTTTTAGCCACAATGGACAGCTGCTCTGGATGCAATATGTGTTTGCAGTTAACTGAGAAAAACTTACATGGATTAGAGGTTAAGGGCTAGCCTTAGACAGGAATTTGATATAATAGAACCTAAAGTAAAGCTAAAGTAAAATAATACTTCCAGTGCAACCACTGAAGTAAAGATTCATAATTAAATCAGTAAGAGCTGCTTTTTTTTTTTTTTTAAACATTCAGAATAAGGTTTAAAAGGTTTTCCCTTAGTTGTACATGAAAAGTTAGAAACTGTTTCAATGGCATTAATGTAAAAATAAAAACAGTTGATAGTGCACAGAAATTGCGTGTTTTGGGAGAACTGTGAAAAATATTGTCTGCTGCTGGCACAGTTGTTCTCCATTACTTACCATCATTTTCCTCGCAGGCTTCATGTGTTGCAGGTCTTAGCAATTTCAATAATCTTTTTGCCTTAGTTTTCCTAATCACTTGCTTTCTTGTGCCTTGTAACACCAACCTCATCTGCTTCTGCTTCTGACTTTTTATGTGAAGTAGCAGACAAGATGTACTTTCCTACTCTTTTCTAGCAAAGGCTCTGAAAAGGATCATTCCCTGTATTTACAAAGGTGGATTGGACTTTATTTCCTGTTTCTGCAGCATTCAGAATAACTCTTTGTTCCATTGAGAAGATTAAGGGCAGTGTTTGATTAAAAAAAAAAAAAATTAATGAAGTGCCTAACAGAGCTATTATTCATTTTGAAAACCAGTTGCTGTGGTTGCCATAGTAATAACAAGCCCTGTATTAAAGTTATTTTCTATATGTACTGCCTGTATTATAACGTGCTGTTGGGGGAGCTGCAGGTCTGTGCATCTATGCTTTTGAAAGAATTTTCCAGCTTTGTATAGCTAAAATATCCAAGGAATTTACGTTGTAGGAACATAAAACATGTGAATCTAGTTTATCATATCTATCATGGAGTTGCTCATGCAGGCCATCACTTCATGTAGCCATTTATAGTAATCTCAATGAAGTAACAGCTGTATCAAAAATGAGTAATACATACAGAGAAATTTGGAACTCCTTTAATATTTCTTATTTTAATATATTTGTAATAGGTAGAATGATTAGCTTGTAGTTCCAAGAAAAATACTTGTAGACTTGGCTGTTTGCCCTCATGTATTTTAGGTATAGTGGGTAATAACTCCAGTAATTGCTTGTACAGTTGAAAGCTGGCAAACTAATGTCATGTTTTCTTTATAAAATTCCCCATGAAATATTTATGGAATATGAGAAGTCTTTAAATCTAAATGCAGTAAAAGGATAGTCCTAAGATTTCTGTTAAAACAATTGCTTTAAACTTTTTCTTCCTCTGAGAGAAAATATATCTGTACATGTATTATATAAAACAATTTTTTCCCAAAATTAAATTAATCATATTAATTGAAACCATTTTCATACCACATTGTATAAAGTCTGTGCTTGGGAATATGCTAGGTGACTCAAAACTAGGATGTCTAATTCCTTGGGAAATCTACAAGGGGAAGAAGTTGCTCTAATGACAATTCAGTGAGGTTATGCTTTGACTAGGGAGAATGTAACATTTCAGCCAATGACAAATAGTTTAATAATTAATTAAAATACTAAGTTCATAAAATAGGGGTTGGAATTTGGGTTGGAAGGGACCTTTAAGCCATCTAATTCAACACCTCTGCATATTCGACTAGATCAGATGTGTCTGAGACCCTCACCCAGAGATGGGACATTCACAACTTCTCTTGGCAATCTGTTCCAGTGTTTTACCATCTTCACTGTAAAAAATTTCTTCCTTATGTCTAGTTTGAAGCCACTGTCTTTCAGATTAAAACCATTACCCCTTGTCATATCAAAACAGACTCTTAGAAAAAATCTGTCCCCATTTTTCTTATAAGCTCTCTTTAAGTATTGAAAGGCCACAGCAGTGTCTGCCCAGAGCTGAACAACTTCTCTTTTCCAGGCTGAACAACTCCAACTCTTTCAGCCTGTCTTTTTAGGAGAGGTGGTACAGATGATGCCTGATGCTACAAGCCAAACAACATTAAGATGATAAAAAGTGGTTCCCTTTAATGAAAGTTCTTCATGGTGCAAATACGGCAAGATGCACACATAATACAGTGTGACAATTTTATTAGTTTAACAAATTAGCATACTTAATAGAAATCATCCAATTAGAGGAACAGTTAATTAAGTAATCCCCCCTTTTGGCTCTCCCCCACACTGAAGCTGCCTCTAGCTTCTAACCCCACATTTGTTATGTCTACAATATATAGTGAAAAAATAGTGGTTCACTATAGAGGCAAGACTAAATAAGATTCCAGGAAGGTTAGCTTATTGTTCTAAAATTTAGGTAATGGGGTAGGAAAAGTACTATAGTTAGTTAAGGAGCTATATAACTATATAACCGTAGTCTACAAATATATGGAAAATGTATAAAACCCAAAAACCTGTTTGGCATTACAGCCACCAATCATCTTCATGGCTCTCCAGACTCACTCCGAAAGGTTCATGTCTTTCTCTTACTGAGGACTCTAGAGCTGTATGCAGTACTCCATGCCCGCTTGGAGATCTCACCAAAGTGTAGTAGAGGGGGAAGAATTACCTCCCTTGACCTGCTGGCCATGCTGCTTTTGATGTAGCCTTTTGATGTAGCATGTTTGGCTTTTTCACCTGTCCAACCTCTCATCCACTAGTACCTGCCAGTCCTCCTCCCATGTTTATTGCCCTAATCCCTCCATCTCCTGGCCTGTATTGATACTGGTTGGTTGCCCCAACCCAGGTTCAGGACCTTTCCCTTGTTCTTGTTAAAGCTGATGACATTCCCATGATTCTACTTCTCCAACTTGTCCAAAAACCTCTGAATGTCATCCCAGCTCTCAGGGCTGTCACCCACACCACTCAGCTCAGTGTTATCTGCAAATTTGCTGAGGGTACACGTGATCCCACAGTATCTGTCACCAACACAGAATAACACTGGGCTCAGTATGAACTCCTGAGGGACACTGCTCACCACTGATCTCCATCTCAACATGGAGCCACTGACCATTTCTCCCTGGATGTGGCCATTCAAACAATTCTTCATTCACCAAAGAGTCTACCCATCAAATCCACTTCTGTCTCGAATATAGAGAAGGGTTTTGTGGGGGACCATGTCAAAGGCTTTACAGAAGCCTAAGTAGATGACACCTGTAAAGCCTTTCCTTGTCCACTGATTAGTCACTCCATTGTAGAAGGCCAAAATACTGCTCAGGCAGGACTTGTTCTGGTCAGCTATGCTGGCTGTCTCAAATCACATTACTGTCCTGCATGTGCCTTCACAGAGTTTCTAGGAAGGTCTTCTGTTCCATGATCTTCCCAGGCACAAAAGTGAGGCTGACCAGTCAGTAGTCTTCAGGGGCCACTTTAAAAAAAAAAAAAAAAAAAGTCTCTAGTGTCTCACACTAACCTGAGAACTGGAATGTGAGTATTTAAATTACATGTTGTTATCTGATTTTTAGGAACCCACCTGTAGAGTCATTTGTAAGAATAAAGCCCATCTTAAAGACTGTAGTAGAGACATTTGCTGAAAAATTTAGTTGTGTTTGTCTAATAAAATGCACATGTAAATTAATGTATTAACAGCAGTATTAGAATTTAGCTTCACTGACAGTCTTTTATGTATGTCTGAAATGGTACTCTTGTGTATATGCTTCAATTTTTTTTTCTCATCACCAGAAGCATTTTTATTTTATGTTATAGTAGAGTTAGACTAAGTCTTCCAGGAGCAACTTTGGTCCTGCTGTTGTAATTGCTGCTGGAAAAGGCAGGGTCCTTTGTTTTCTTTCCTCTTGTTTTGGTGATGATTCATCAGAGGAAAGTGTAATGTGAATTGATACTTTAGCAATAGTGTCATGCAAGGGTCAGACTGTGTGCTTTTGGGGTTTGCTACTGCACCTGATAAGAATTCTTGCATAGCTCCTGTGACTTTTACTGTGTGCTCTTTGTCACTGGCAAAATAGTAGTTGAACTCACTGTAGTGAAAAGTTAGGGCCAGAATTCTATGTTTTTTTTGATTAGTCTGAGATCCTGGAATTTCAGAAGACTATGATATAGGACAGCAGTCAGTGTGAAGAAATATAACTATCACATACCCAGGGCTAATGGTTTGTAATGGAATTGACTTAACTCTCAGTTGTGCAATCATCTGTCTAACAGTCCTCTGTCCTGAAAGCAATTACTGTACCACTTATGAAAGCAAAACCAGAAAGAAAAGCCTTGAGAAAGTTCAGAAGGATGGCATGACAACAGACCAGAGGAGGTTATTAAATACAATAGAAGGTTATTAAATACAATCCAAGAGGTAAAGTTCTGTGTCAAATAAGGAGAGCAGAGCAGAATATGAATCCTGTCAGGCTAAATGAATGGAAGAATTTTAAAAGAGAGTTTGGGGAACAACTTAGAAACATATAAAAACTAGCTTTAAATGGTTTTTCTCAGATATACTGGGAGAAGGCACATCACCAAAGATTTTGTAGGCCCAGCAGACAATCTAGGTGTAAAAAGGAGGAGGATAAGGCAGTGGCAAAGCAACATAAATAATTATTTGTGTTCAGCATAGAAGAATGTAGGGATGTATTCACTTCTAAGTGCTACATGATGGATAAATAGAGAATCTGTTTCAAGTAAGTGTTATATTGTAAAAAACCCCATAGTTTGTGTCTGGTTTTCACTTCCATGTCCAGTGCTGAGATTTCCTTCCAGAAAGAGTAGTCCTTTTGAACCCACTCCCATAGTGTGTGTTACTGTTTGGAATTACGTGATAGCCCAAGCTATCCCAAACTAAAGGAAATGTATGTTCATTGTAGAATAGCATCAGGAGCGAAGGGAGGGAAAATAAGCTGTGTTCCAATGTGCTTGTGTATTTCCTATCTCTGGCCTTAAATGATTTACTTAAAAGTAAGTGGAATTTTTGTACTGGGTGATTTGGGATGATCTGTCACTCAAATCATATGGTTCACATTTCTGATTGTGACAGTAGATCTGCATATTTTCCTCTTTTATACTTTTTCTTACTTTACATGTGCTGTTTTCAGAGGTTGGTGCCCATGTTTGGGCATGAATTCCTATTGAGTCAAGTTAAGGGTGGAGCAAAAATATGGAAAGGTGAAAGATTAGAGTGAGTTTGGTGGGTATAGGGTTGAGAATGGACTGTTCTGTTACTAGAAAATAATAAAAGTAGTTGCTCAATTACAATTTATTTTCTGTTTTTTTTTTTCATATACTAATTACATAGTTTGTAAATGCAATGGCTGTGCATAAAGATAGCCAAAACTTGA
Organism: Vidua chalybeata; assembly: GCF_026979565.1. Taxonomy (NCBI): domain Eukaryota; kingdom Metazoa; phylum Chordata; class Aves; order Passeriformes; family Viduidae; genus Vidua; species Vidua chalybeata. The sequence continues at coordinate 56,966,255 of NC_071534.1, read as the reverse complement.
AACTTGAACAAAATGATTGTGTAAGGAATTAATAAACTAATACACAAGATTGGTTTCCATTCAGCCTGGACACAAATAGATTAGACCTAGTAAAGCATATTTGTTCATAAATACTGCACAAGGAGGATTAGGGCAGGAAGATGCACAGTTGGAGATTTTGCTTTTGAAGACTTGGGACTTTCATTGGTATTAAAATGACTGGAGCTAACTGTCATGCTTTGGGGTGGAAGGGAAATACATATGTAATTTGTAGATTGTTTAGTTAAGGCAGATATTATCTTTTTAATTGTTTTTGTTCATAAACTATATAAAATACTGCTTTTCTACTCTTGTTCATATTATGTTTGCTTTGCCTTTACATCTTCTGACCAGTTCCTGCCTTTCTGGCTTTTAGAAGAATATAACCAGTGATACTGTTACTTATGCTGTAGTGCTTGGTGTGGTGGGGATTTACTTGGAATCAGATCATGGGTGGAATTGCAGAAGTGGTAGGGGCTGCAAGCCAATACTAAATCTGCTTGGAGGCTGAGCAAACTCCCTGGGGTGTGGAGAACTACTGTAGGTGATGTGAGAAATTGCTGTATGTAACAAACCGCAGTGTGAGAAGCTAACACAAGTCGTAGATAGCACCCTATGGTATGCCTGTATTTCACAAGTAGTCAAGGGGGAATTGTGTGAGAGGTGCCCAAACAGTGCCATTGCATGGAGAGAAGCACTGAGAGATCACTTTGGGAAGTGCAGTGTTACAAGAATTACAGTGCCTGATAATCATTTCAGAAATGCCACATTTGGGTATAGCAGTAGCAAAACTGAGACCATGAAGGGAAGAAATAATTGGAGTGGTTTGTTAAATGGGGCATAGAAAAGGAACTAGAAGCATGTTGGAAAAAGAAGATCAAGAAATGGGAAATGGGGTAAAGGGATTTGACCAGCTGCTGTCTGGGGTTCTTGTTGGGCAGCTTGTATGTGATGATCACAGCTGGAGTATGACAACAAATTAAGCTTGTTTCAGTTGTGTATTGCATCTTTTCTTCATTGAATCCTTCTGTTTGCAGTGACAGCATACTGATAATAAAGTGTATTTGTTGTGCCAGCCTGTGACTTTTTGAATTTATCTCTTAATCTGTGTTTATAGTCTGTACAAGTTCTGCTTTCACGTTTGTTTGAGATTTTGGTTCACACTGAACTCTAGTAGTGTCATATTTTTCTAATGTTACTGATCCTTTGGTCATTTTTTTTTTATTCTTTCAATGCCTCTCAACTCCTTGAGATGAAGGATAAGAGGGAAATTTATTGTGAACTGTGAAGTTTCTTGGGTTTATGTGTATAAGCATGCTTTCATGCTTCCTCTATCCATGCATATTTAGTGTGCAGAAGTACTGTGAACTTCTTAATGCTTTTTGGAAGCATATGCTGCTGCTCCTTATTTTGTGTAGACTTTAATAATATTGCAACTGCTTTACCTGCTTTGATGCACTGTATTCCTTTCATATGTATCTCAAAATACTTGGAAGAATAATACATTTATGTGACAATATAAGACATGTATACCAAAAAGTAATGCTGATAAATACTCCAGAGAGTTGCCTTATCACACTCAGTGCCTATTACCATAGGTGTCCCTATGGATAGCAATTATCCAGTATTTTATTGATTCATTAGGATTGCCCTATATTTCTGTATTCACTGGATTTTCTAAGGAGACCATTGTTGTGAATGCCTTTGTGTTAATTTGAATGTATCTGTGTATGTAAATTGGTAGTAATTTCCTTGCTTCTCATAAAACCATTGTGTTTTAATAGACGAATTGCGAAAATTGAGTTGGTCTGGCATTCCCAAACGGGTTCGTCCAATTGCATGGAAGCTTCTTTCAGTAAGTTGTATTTTTTTTTTTATTCTTCCTCTGCATTTAGTACTAATAGCTTTTTCAAGCATTGCAAATGATTTTGTATGAATTGTAATCCATCAGTGATGGTTGGAAATGTGTCTTGTGCTGAATTGTAATGGAAGTTATGTTCTTTTACTCAATTTCAAGATTAATCTATCAAATTGAAAGAAGGGGAATGAGAAGTAGTAGTAAATCATGCCAGCTGTGTATCTTTATTTTTCAGCCTGGCTTTCTATGAAAGAAGGGCTTGTGACAACAGTGGCTTCTTTCAACCAGTTTTGATGGAATGGTGGAGAGTTCAAAGACAAGTACATTCTTAACAGTTTTCTTGAAAATAGACACACAATAGGGGAAGCAAAGACTGTCAGCATCCTACGAAAGGCTTAATTCTGACTTCATATTAAAGTAACTGCAAGAAAGGATTAACACTGTAGTGAGGAAAAGAAGTGTTAGGATCTATAGGTTTTTTTTGGCTGATTCTTCTATAGTGCTTTAAGATGAACAACTTTGAACCACTGTGTCAACTGAGTTGTGGCATTGGCTCAGACTTGTGAGGCAGTTCAGAGACAACCTCATTAAAAAGCTAATCACTTTTGTATAGTGCGAGTTTTTGGCTGGCTGAGCACTGATCTTCTCCCTATGACCAGAGGATTTTGCAATGGCTGTAGTTTGGGAGTAGGTTGACTGAAGTACCATGGAGGTCTTTCAGTTGGGCATATGGCAGAAGCTTGTGGAAATATATGATTCACTGGGTTTGGTGTTACAGAACAGGATTTTTTTCATCTTGGTGTTTGCTATGTTTAAAAAGGTTCTTCTGCAAAAATACAGTTTATTCTTCATAGAGGTATTTTTCATGTCCTATCTTTTCAGCTATAATGCTTGTGATGACAACTAGTTAAGCATTTTAGCTGTTGTTTGTCTGCCTGTGGTTGGGAGAAAGTTTATGAGGATGTTTGTATTAAAAAGAAACAGAACTCTCGTGATGTCTACTCTCCAGAGGCTGTGAAAGACACTTCCTCAGCAAATCTGTGTGCATTTAAGAACTGTTTAAAATTCTGAATTATATACACACACCAGTTTAGCACTATCGAATTTTTCATAGAGTAGGCTTAAATAGCTTTGATTTTTATAGAATAATTCTGTAGGGAATGCAAAGTATTTACTTCAGATTGACACTGATTTCCAGTGACTGAAAGAGTCTTTCTTGTTGATGAGGTCTACTAAATTTGCAGCTTAGTTCCTTCTAATGCTAAATGCAGATGCAGTTTAATGGTGGATATTCAAATACTCTGCTGTAATTGAAATTAAGCATGGAGCTTACAATTTATTTGACTTCTGTTCCCAAAGTTATATGTGATTTTGGTTGTAAAAAAGACAATTTTTTTTCTCTTCAAGTTTAGGATGTCTGTTTTAAAATGCTAAAAGTAAGAAAAATTATGGCTAACTCAAAGTTGACTTTGAAACATAGTAAACTAAAGCATAATCATTTTTAAAGTTCTGAATCAGAAGACTGACACAGGGGTTTGGAGAGTTGGAATTATGCAAATTATAAAAATATAATATGAGCTGACTCCTCTTGCTTTCTTGTAAGAGCATAGGCTTTCCAGGAGCTTTAACTTAAATCCAGAAGTTGATTTTAATTTAGTATTCCTGGTCTAGAAAAATGCCTAAGTGTAGAGTTCTCTTGTTCTGTTACTTTAACAACTCCAGGACCTATTTCAGTTCAGTTTGCAACTTCATCTTGCCATACCTCTGCAAAAACCTGCTTTCAGATTATGCTTTTTGTACTTTAGCAATTAAGTGGATTTTTTTTTGAGTAAGAGATTCAAAAATCTCGGGCTTTTTTTGTTTGTTTGTTTGTTTGTTTTCTACCTCCAAATGGCAATATTTTGAAAATTCTTAGCTTTTCTTAGGTTAGTCCTTCCGTGATTTCTTATCTATATGTGGTCCTCATTTAGTATGTTTTGGAAACTCAAAGATGAGTCTTTTAGTAATCATTACTTTTCTATACTGTAAGGCAGCATTTTCTTTCATCTTCTTTCCCAAATGGGAAAGAAAAGTGCTTTCAGTTTTTGTGTTCATAAGCTCCACCATGCTTTTTTCTGGTGGCAACCTAACAGGAGCCTACTATTAATGTCCCAGGTAAGGGGGAGTAATAATGGTAATCCCTGGGAGTGTTTAAAGCCAGGTTGGATGGAGTTCTGAGCAACCTGGTCAAGTGGAAGGGGGGTTGGAACTAGATGATCTTTAAGGTCCTTTCCAACACAAACCATTTTATGATTCTATACAGTCACCAGGAGCTCCTGGGGAAATGTGTTCCTAAAAATCAAGTGATATTTTGATTAAAGATGCATTGCAATACTAAAAAAACAAACAGAAAACTGAAGATACCAAAGTATAGTTAAGGTTTTAATCGTATATGTTTGTTTCAAAATTATTCAGAAGTCTTATTTAAAAATTCCAAACTTAATTTTTTTCAGGGAACGGAGTATACTTGGTGGTATCTGAGGCAGATGATGATTGTCTCGTTTGTAAAACTGCATAGAAATTGGAATTCTAAAAATCTGATTTAAGAAATTGATCAGTTGAGATATTTGTTACATAGTCAGCATGTTAATAATGTTAGCAAGTGTTTGATGAAGACAATTTTTCAATATAATACTCTGTTGATGTTATGCATGTCTACTGGTAACAATATATATGAAAAAAAGACATTATTTATTTTTAAAATATAGCAAAAATGTTAAGTACATTGTATATAAACAGCAAGAAGAACTATACAGGCTCTCTTCTCTTTTGAATAACAAAACTAAAGATATGTTTGCAAAAGCCTTTGGAGGAAATTAATGAATAAACAGATTAAACTCTCCACCAATTTATTCACTGCTGATATGTTGCAAGCCTTCCCAACTTTTAAAAATGAAACCTAATTTGTAAAGTGAACAGCAAACATGACATGTCGAATTGAAAGATTAGTTCAGTCTTTGAAACTGAATAATGGCAAAAAGACTTGCTGAGAAAGTATCGGTGTGCTTCAAACAATCACATTTTATTTCAAAAATAAATTATTTTCTAAAGCAACCAACTAAGATATCCTACAGGGAAGAAACCACTGCTGTTGAGAATAAATGGGAACACTACTGTTGAGAATAAATGAATTTTATTCAATGAATTTATTGAATAAATTCAATATTTAACACAAAACACTGGGACAGGATATTAAATGTCAGACGAAGTCTTTAGGCAAAAGTGAAGCTGGTGGGATTTAAAGTACTTGGAATCAAACACAAGTCTGTATATCTTAAAGGAATTCATTTTGCCAAAGAAAGTACCTCTTAAGGTATCTGGAATGTAATATGGCTTGTACTTATTGTGTTGTCATTATAAACTAAATAATTAAAGTGTACAGGAATAACATTTTTAATTATTTCAGTATAGAATCATAGAATTGTATAGGTTGGAAAGGACCTTTAAGGGTGTGTAGTCCAACCATAAACTCAGCATTGCCAAATCCACCACTAAACCATGTCCCTAAGGGCCACATCTGCACATCTTTTAACTACCTCCAGGGATGGTGACTCAGCCGCTTCCTCAGACAGCCTGTTCCAGTGCTTAATAATAATTTCCATGAAGAAGTTTTTCCTAATATTGAATCCAAGCATCCCTTGCTAATGCATATAATTCCAACTTAAAGGCAATTGAGTTAATACACAGTGTTTAAAAATTTAATAAAATTGCTCCAATACTCGCCATATAGAAATTAAGGAACTCATGTTATTAGTATTAATAACTCATGTTATTAAATTTACCTGAACTTATTTATTTAAGCTTTTCTCCTCAGAAATCAACACCATCTTAGTATTTTTGATAAGAAATTGCATTTTGTAGAAAAAAAAGGCAAAAAAAAGCAGCTGTTTTTCTAAGGTGTTTATATCTGAACTTTTATATGAGTTGGAGGGATTAGAAAAAATAGTTTAGTAAAGGCTTATTTAGATTTGTGTGGGAGTACATGGCACTGCGTCAGTTTGTTAGATCTCCTGTCACATGTAATCAAATGCCAGCAGTGCCTTTTGTAAGGCCAAGAGTAGTATCTTTAAATTTCATTCTTTTTTCAGGGCTATCTTCCTGCAAACGTGGACCGAAGAGAAAGCACTTTACAAAGAAAACGCAAAGAGTATTTTGCATTTGTTGAACAATACTATGATTCCAGAAATGATGAAAACCACCAAGACACCTACAGACAGGTAGAACACCTTATTGAATTGACTTTCATCTACAGAACACTTGCTAAAGGACTTAAGGATTTTTGAACTTTGCTGCTGTTTTTTTCTGTTTCTTTAATCTTATCAGATAGTCAACCCTCTAATAATTTTCCTAAATTTTAGAATTAAAAATATGAAATAATTTTGATCTGAAATTCAAAATAGTGGAATACTTTTAATGTTAGCATTAGTGTTGCCATGGTTTTCTGTTTAAAAATAGTTGCATTTTCAAATCTTTCATCTCCTGCTCAAACCCTCTCTCAAATAAGTGAAGATGGACAGGGAAAGTACAACAGTGACTGTTTCTTACTGGCTCCGAACTTCTGCATAAGAAGTTGAAACTGTATATGATGTGCAATAAACATAAGGGTGTCAAACTTTAATGATAACCCAGATAAGCAGACAACTTTTCTTGTTTTGTATTGAAATGAGTAGTTTGTAACACTAAGTAATGATACTTTTGCCTTCCTTGGGACAGAAGAAACTGAGATCTTCCTTTCAGTTTCAAGACTAATCTTTAGTAGCAAGAAGTATATAGCATTACTAAGATAAGGCTTGTGAATAGAACCCAAAATCATCACTTAAGCACTCTGTTGCATAAAACTCCTTTGTGAAGTTTGGAACAAAAATTTTAGTAATACTGGTATTTTCGTACTCTCTTCTTGATTGTCAAATGCATTAAAATGGCTGCTAAAATCTTCTTTTACCTTTGCACATTTGGACTTGATGATCTTACAGGTCTTTTCCAACTGAAATGATTCTATGATAGTGGCAGTTGAATATGACTTTACAGAAGTAGTAGTATGTATTTACTCATAATCACTCTGAGGTAATGAGTATTGCCAATATGATTGTAATTTGCAAATAGTTAAAATGTGATGTAAGGATCCTAGAATGTGAATACAAATATATGTGTTTTTAAGTTTTGCTTCACTGAAAGATTAACTTAAAGATTTCACTGTATGTTTTGAAATACAGTAAAAATCCATGTTATCCCAAAAGTAATGGTAAAATGGGATTACAACTAATAGTGTAAGCCAATAGAATTATTTTAAGTATTATGCTGCTTAGAAAATGTGCTATTGGTTCCTTTTACAGTAGTCTTCTTTGTCTAATTAGATCCACATAGATATACCACGCATGAGTCCTGAAGTTTTAAGACTTCAGCCCAAAGTAACAGAGGTAAGAATGATATATTTTCTTCTTGTTAGAGACAACATTTTATTAATGAGTCTGATATTACAGTTTGATTATTAATTATTTTGATTACACTTGCTATTTTGACTTTAGAACGAGCTTAAAGGAGTTAAAAAAAAAAAGAAGATATATAAGTAGAGGCTAAGAATAACAGTGTAAGTATGAGTAATAAAAGCAAAGGCACCTCATTAATTTCCTGTATTGAATCTGTCAGTTTTTATTGTGGTCTTGTGCCCTTAGCTTTTTCCCCCTTTTTTTCCTTTTTATGTATTTTGTTAATACTGTGTTTCTTAAGTAATCCAGAGCATAGTCCTGTGGTTCCATGTATTTGTCAAAAGCATTTAAGGTCTGGAAGTTCTTAGAGTGTTCCACTTGGGAATTTCTCTTTGAATTTGTAGCACAACTGGTTTGAATGCCTTATCTGATCTCGCATCCTTGTAAGTTTTGTATGTTGAGTACACTATTTAAATTGTTTTACTACTGTTGTAACTAGATAATTAATGTAAATATATAATAATGTGATTAATGGTAAATATATTAGTCAAAATGGCCTATATTGTTGGGGAATTGAATCTCTTTGAGACTTTTCATTTTGAAGTATATAGGTCATACATAGCATAGATGGTGTGGATTATCCTCTTTTAATTATTTAGTTTAAATCTTCAACTTACTCTCTTTTCTAATGGTTCTAGTTAGACCTTCAAATGTATTGCCATGTAGCTTCTGTTCATACAATTATAGATCCAAATAGAACATAATCTGGTTCATTATGAGAACTTAAATGCAGAACTAGCTTTCATTTGATTTTCCATTGTTCCAGTTATTTGTTTAATGGCAGTGTGCTTCCACATGTTGGAGAATTGGTTTGAAGAAATAGCCCAGTACAGTGTTTCAAAAGAAAAACCTATAAATATAGGGCTTTCCACCTGCTTTCTGCACAGTGGTGTTTTACCTGCGCTGTTCTAGGGATGAATTGAGGAGTAGTATAAGTACAATCAAGGGGCAAGAATGAAGCAATACTGGTAAGAAATAAACTATTAAAGAAATTAATTAGATCTGTGGGCTACCGGGAGAATAGGCTTGCATCTGTCTTCTACTCTCTCTATGATCTTAACCAAATTCTACTTGCTTAATGCTATTGTAAAAAACATGCTGAAATGGTCATATGACCCAATTTCTCCAGTGTTGCTTTCTCTTGCTTTCTGAGTTTCTGGAGACCTATCACAGCACCACCGAATCCCTCAGCCCCACAGCGATCCTTCCCTAATCTCAAAGGCTCTTGCAGATAGGGTGTGTTGTTCCCAGAGCTGACTCTTCTAGAGCGAGACAAGGTGGTGCTGGTCTCTGGTGAGCAACAGTCACTCCCCCCTTTTTAAGGTGAGATTGCAAGGGCTATAAAGAGGAGAAGGGAATCAGAGTAAGGGTCAAAGACAGGTTTAAAGGATGACACTCTGTGCAAAACCGTTGTTGTGGATATTATGGTGAGTTTTGTATGTACTTCTGATGCTGTAAAGATTTAGATTAATGATACCACTACTGGGAAGAATCTCCCATAGAATGAGACGAACAGACTGTAGTTGATGGAACTGGACAAAAGCACTGGTTAAAGCTTCAGAAAGACAGCATGTGCATAAACCTCACGGTCTCCTGACTTAAATTTTCAAATGCTGCTGTTGCAAGATTTTTGCTGTTCTTGGTGGTATCAGTCTCTGTTGCCGAAGAACTTTTAATTGGAGGTAATAAGGCTGTTTTAATTTCTTATCTGATCTCAGAATTTTGTTTCTGTAACAAAATGTTGCAGTTTAGAAAAAGATGTTTTGAATATGATATGCGGAAATAACTCATTATTATGTGTTTGTATCAGTTTATAGTGTTTGTTTTTTATGTGAGTTATATGGATCCTGAGTGAGGAGGAGGTAATGTTGGAGTAAGGATTTAAAGGACTAAAAGTGACTTAATAGTGTCACTGAAAAAGGCAAACAAAAGAGTGGGAGGTGGTCTTTCATATAGTGCATTCAAGTTATTTTAAAGACTACTTATTATTTAGTTGTAATAAATTTGATTAGCCAACATGGACTGATCTAATTTATTATCTTTTCTTCCTTTAACTAGGGAAAGGGAAAGCACATGGCTGTGTACTTCCCATCTATGCTTGCGTATTATACATAATAATTTCAAGAAAACTTCACAGTTTAAAATAGTTTAAATTTTGTTCTCCTTCTCTTTTTTTTTTCCTTTCCCTCCTCTACTTAGAAAACAAGAAGCAAATTTTCAGAAGCTTTTGAATTAAGGCTTTGGAGGTTTTGAAGTTCCTCTGAGGTGGGAAAACCCACAAGTAATTGAAACCTTCATTTAAGCTGATGGATTCTTTTCTTTATGTATATGAATATAATTCTTGCTGTAATTATGAATGAGAGTCAAATTCAAAAGAGAATAATAGATTGGTAATGACATCTCATGAGATGTAGTGGTTCACAGTAGAAAAATAATTCTAGTTTTTGTTGCTGGTTTGGAAATCAAGAAGGGATCCTTTTGGGAAAGTGACCTTTTTAATGAGTCCTATTTGAATACAGTCATGAGTGTTGTATAGAAACTTAAATCAGCCGGCTGTTCAGGTTTTCAGTGCTCATTTTTATTGATTCAGAACAGTAAATGAAACTTTATGAAAATGGGTAGGAAATTGAAAATGCTATTTCAGTGTGTATTACAGAATTTCTGATAGGAATCATTTGGGGATATTAAATCTGATGTGCCATCACTGAATGGTGCTTCCTGCTCAAGAATATAACACCCTCCCCAACAAATCCAAACACCACTCCCCTTATACCTGGATTTTAAAAACATTTTAAAATCCATAGGCTTCTCAATTTGCAGTGCAAACTGTATGTTACCAGGTTCTGTGGAAATGAAAAGTTGGTGGTACAAATTTGTGAATTGTTTGACTTCAGACATGCCTTCGTGAGAAAACACTGTTTATAGTTTCTGCAGTGGGTATTTTGATTGACTGTTCTTACTGAATTTGATTGGTTGTTGACTGTGCATATTTTGCATCACACCATGGGTTTTTTATTTAGCCTAGTGCATAACCCTATTCTACATTCTGCAATTGCTACTTTAGTAGGTTTCTCTAGTCAACATATCGTTCTGATATTTGTTTTTTGAGAAAGTTGTTTGTATTTGCAGTATGTTAAACATGTCCTTTTTCAGAAGTGAAGCACAGAACTATAACTCTGATAATAGTGAGAAGCTAGTTGTTACTGAAAGTAGAAGTGGCAATGGACAGAAGGAGGCAGAGTGGCTGTGAGCAAACTAACCTTGCTATATTGGCAGTTTTCCAGTAATACTAAAAATATTACATAAGTAACTGTAATTTCATCAGGGTATGATTATGTAAAATGTAAAAGCATGTTGTAAATGGCTGAGTGTAAAATCTTTATACAGTTATTGATAGACAGTGAAACACCATGGGCTATTGCTTAAAGGGCAGAACTAGTACCAAGAATTTGTATCTAAAGGAATAAGCATCTTGGCTAATGGAAACAAGAGGCTTCGATAGAAGATTTGCTAATTATTTTTTTTTTTGCCTAATCTCTGAACTCACACTGCACACAAACTGAAACTCAGTTGGTGTTGTAATGGACCAGATGTGAGCTGTCCTGAGGTTTGTTTTTCAGTGCCCACCAAAACGTTTTGTACTTATTGTTGTTGATTGTCTCCCCTGTTCCGTGAATTTTCAGCCAGGGAAACATAAAGCCTGGAGGACAGTTGACTCTCAAAAGAAAGCCTGTAGGAGAAGGATAGGTGTTGGTATTTGAGACTTGTTTTCAAAGCAGAAGGTGCAAATATATTTCAGCTTCAGAAAACTTATGTGGAAGCCTGTGATGGGATTTTCAAGCACCAGGATGCGAGTCCTTTATGTCGAGACCTTTCCTTACTTAAAAATGACTGCAAGAGGACTTTTAAATTAAATAATAAGTCTTTATTTAACATTGAATTAAAACAGTCAGTTTATTAGTCTAACAAAAACTTAAAGTAAGATTGAGTATAAATAATCCTGACTTCACAAATAAACACCTATTGCATCCTTTCAGGACAGGTATTTCACTGGCTTTTTTGAAGCCTGAGCATTTGTTGACTTCTGGAGTTGCAGCAAACCATAGAATCCTTTCGGTCCTTCTAAAATGTCTCCTCCTTTTAGTATTGAGGCCAGATCTGAAGACCAATATAGTTTGTGCTCTCATGAATGAACAAACATTCTTTTGTTTCTCATGAATGAGCAAACATTCTTTTGTTATAAAATCAGAAGATTTTATATCCCTGATTACATGCCTGTAGTTAGGACAAAGCATGTAGCCGCTTTCACTCTGCTCTTATTTGCAGTCTTTCAAAGGCATGTAGTATCTTCAGAAGCAAATAACTGAGACAAGATACAGCCTGACACAGACCTAAATGGAGTCAGAAAAAAGTTCTCTGATTTCCATGCTCTCTTCTCATGCTGAGATATAGTTTGGCCTCATGAGTTTTTGCAGATCCTAAACTTCAGTTACAGATACCTAAGCTTCAGTTTACAGAGTTGAGAGGGTGAAGTTCTGTGATATGGCAGGCAGTTGCCTTATTTCTACATTTCCTGATTGTTTCACGTTTTTCATTATCTAGTATGCAGATGCCTGGAGTGTAAGACTCCACACTGGAGTATTAGGCAAGCTTAACTTTCGTGGAATCTCTTTTTATGGGCATGTTATTAAAAAATCTAAACTATATCAAGTCCTTCTTTCTGTTACTTAGGGATAAATAGAATATTTAGTAGAATACTTCTTTCAAAGAGATGAAAAATTATGGGAAGATAATTTCATATTTCTTTCCCTTGAGAAAAGAGGCATTTTATATTACTGGAAAAGCTGCAGTGAATAAGAGCTACTTTGTATTAACTACTGTAACTGAATTATATACTAGGCTGGTTTTAACATGTGCTAATACCCTGAAAATGCTTCCTTTTGAAGAACTGAGAAGCTTGCATAGCATTGGGAGTTGGTTATGAATACCTGTGTTCATTTATGCTTTTGTATACATGGACTTTATACTACTTTAACTCCATGATATTAAGTTTATCTGCAAGGATGTTTTAAACATCCTTATGAGGGGAAGCAGATGGGCAGGTACTGATCTCTTCACTCTTATGACCAGGGACAAGACTCAAAGAAATGGCACAAAGCTGAGTTGGGGAGGTTTAGGTTGGATATCAAGAAGAGGTTTTTCACTCTAAGAGTGGTTGAACACTGGAACAGGCTCCCCAGGGAAATAGTCACAACACCAGCCTGACAGAGTTCAAAAAGCGTTTGGACAGCACTCTCAGGCACATGGAGTGATTCCTGGGGTGTCCTATACAGGGCCAGGAGTTAGACTCGGTGGTCCTGATGGGTCCCTTTCAACTCAGGATATTCTGTAATTCTGTGAGGTTATGATAATTTACAAGTGTCTTGTTTACAATGTGCTTATCACTTGTTAAATTAAACTGATGGTTTCTTTAACTCTTTTTCAGATCTTTGAAAGGATTTTGTTTATCTGGGCAATACGTCATCCAGCCAGTGGATATGTTCAGGGCATAAATGATCTTGTTACTCCTTTTTTTGTAGTCTTCATTTGTGAATACATAGGTAAGATTTGTCTTAATACTGAATTATGAATTAGTATTGGTTTTGAAACATAATTTTAATTTTCATCTAACTATTTGGATGAGCTAATCAAAGCATAATTTGATACATTAATTTTATCATAAATGTTTGTAATTATAAATCTGTATTGCTTTAAATATATACTGAGAAGCAACCAGATTTTGGGTAGTCAATGAAGTTCAGGAATCATCTTGATTTCTGCTTAAGAAACTGTTTTATTTTCCCTTTCTCTTCTAATTCATGTTTTTTCTGAAAACTTTATATTGAACATTTGAACCAAGTAACAGCATCAAAACAAAAAATGCCTGCCCCGCAGGAAAAAAAAAACACTGAAACAAAAAAAGTAAGCCATGAAACATGGATATTTTTAAATCAATTGTGGGGAAATTGAAATAAAGGGAACCTATTAAACTGGATCTGTGGCTGTAATAATGGCATCCTGGAATTAGGGTCTGAAAATTAAGACAACAGTAATCAAATTTTTCTGGTTAAGAGCTCTGCTCTTCTGAGACTTACAACATTGGTAACAATGGTAGTGTCAACAAGTCCATTTGTGTTTAGTTTGTGGCTTTATGTGTGAATATACTTTTGAAAAAATAAACAACTTAGATGTGGGTTAAATCTTAAATTTACAGATTTGTATATAAGTTGTAAGCATTAAGAGAATGACTGACTGTTAACAATAAGTCATAAATAACTATGGATATAAAAGGTAAAGTTTAACAGTAAAAATGATAATGTTAATCTGGTTTGCATTAAAAATGTTTTTCTTGTACTTGTGTTTATCGTACACACATACAGTGAAACTTTTAAGTGTTGTGTATGTAGACTAGAGCAATGTATTGGGGCTACCTACAGTGGATTCTTCCTACCTTGTCTGTGCAAGATATCCATAAGTGTATTTATCCAGATTGATTAGTTTTAATGAAGGACAGGTTATCCTTGAGTGGATGATAGATTATCCATTTACTCATTTGCATGGCAACACCTCTGTTGCTTTGTTCATTTCTTGTTTCATAGGGGGACGTTTCACTGCTAAGCAACTAATGAGAAGTACTGCTGCTTTCTCCCTAATCATCTCCTAAGTAGGGTAGAGGCCTACTCCTGAGAGTATTTGCAGTTTCTGCCTTTTACTCCCTCATTTGACAGATCATGAAAATGTTCTTAATGATCCTAGAACAGTAGGGTCTCTAGTAGACTTTTGGGTTGCTAATTGAAATAAGAAGTTCAAATGAGATGTGATTAGAGAATTGATATTCCGTGTTAAATAGGCCATTTAATTAATATGGTAAATAAGTTTGTCTTTACCACTAACTTATATCTGGAGACTGATGATTGTTAATGTATTTGCCACGTTGTCAGGATTGTCATATTGGAGAGCATAGCTGTTCCTGTGAGTATTTGGTGAAGAAAGACAAATCGTGAAAACTTTCAACCTTAGAAGATAGTTGGGGGAAATGTATGAAGCTCAGAAAACTGTATTGTGAAAGCTCATTTAAAAACTTGTATCTATATCATAAGAAAAACAGCAAAATGAAGGTTTGTTTTTCTTTCACTATAGTGGTGGTCATGGCTAAGTGCTAACAGCAGTTATTTCCCTCAGAGACATACAAAAACTTTCAAAGATTTTTCTTGAAATAGCTTTTTGATTTGAATCTTTCTAATATGTTCAAGTTACACTGAGTGATGCACTCAAGTTGGAATGAATCAATGAAATGGGAACATTGCATTTATGAAGTACGTCAAAAATCTTGTAATAAAATTACAGGATTCAAAACTAACACTATGAATTGGGCTTTAGTAATTTATATAGAAATAAACACACAATTGCAGAATTTTCCTATAAAAAATGCTTACACTGTTACTGCATTTATATTTACTTCAGTAGCATTCTGTATTTACTTCAGACTTTTACTCCAGATCTCATTTCTTCGTTTTACATGAATATTGCTTTGTACATTAAACAGCTTTATTTATTGCAATATTTTCACTATTGATTTTTGTATTTTTCTTAATTTAACTGAAATCTTTTTTGCTGCAGTTCTAAGTCACTTGGATCTTAAATTAAACAGTTGGAAGTAATAATACTTTCTTTCTGTAGTTAAAAAAGTCCTAAAGAATTATTGAATATTAATAATAAATTCTTGTGATTGACAATGCCTTTAATAATAAATCTGTGCTGACTAGGTCATCTGATTATGCATCCTGGTAATTGACAAAACATTTGCAGTTTTGTCAAATATTTTGGTGGGAAGAAAGCCATGTTTATTTTAGCTTTACGACAGCTGAGAGAGCCCTTAATCTTGCATAACAAGTGTGTGACATAGTTATTCTAGTGATGGGAGTCTTTTTGCTCTGCTAAGGACATCAGCAAGCTGTTTGGAGAAGTGTTGTTAAGGAACTTCTGAAGATAAAAATGACATGGATGAAAATGCTAATTTACTCTCATTCAAATCTGAATGCCATAAAGTAGGTTTTTGGGTGTGTGTATGTAAGCGCTGGAGTCATAGATATTTTGATGAATTAATATGGATTGAGGTATCTAATTTTAGCACACAGATTCACACATTTAGAATATATATAGGAATTGAGTGTGTTAAATGTTCAGGATATTCTTTCAAACGTTCCACCAGTATGCTGAAAGTGTAATCTGGTAATGTCTCATTAGTTTCCGGTTTGCAATAAAAACAGAATCCTGTAACATTTTCAGCAAGAGAAAACTTAATTGTCAAACCAAGCCAGGAGAGGGAAAACCATAATTAAAGAAAATTTCAGAGGGGGTAAATTCCAGCCCCTGCTGGAATACAGTCATTTCAGTTTTGATTTTCTGGTCTAAATTAGGAGGAGGATGATAAGAAACCTTAGGTTTCTTATACCAGATGATTGTGTATGTTATTCTCAACAGTTTTTTAAAAATTTTTCCTCCTCATGAAAAATGCTGGAGGTATTTAATCATATTTTGTCATATTGTAACAGCCTTTTTAGAAATCCAAATTCTGGAGGTGTGGGAAAATGATTCTCGGCTTAGTTCTAACCTCCTGCATGACATAGTAGTGTTGTAACATGTGCTGTCAGAACAAATGCAAATGACTGTCAGGGCAGTTTTCCTGAAAGCCCTCTGTGTTTGTAGCATATTAGTTTGTGTCAAATGAATCTCATCCCTGCAGATGCACCAGAGGGTTTTTTGTTAATGAGATAAGATATACCATGTGACTGCTCACTATTTGTAGACTTAATGTGGACAAGGAAATTTTGCACTGGATGGCAAGTCATCTTTATTCCAAGTTGGCACACATGTGCTCTTGGTACACCTTCCTCTTGCCCTGAGTTCCTCTAGAGCTATACTGTTTCCTAGTGTTAAGTTGTGCTGTACAATTACTTGTGGTCTCTCGCTCACATATACTTCACTTTATCTGACATTCCAGTACATAATCGTTCACTGGGCTTGTGTGTGTATCTAAAACGCCAAAGAAGACCTGGATTTATTCACCATCCAGAGAGATGAAAGTTTCAGAGAAGTACCACCATGATAAGGATGCATGTCAGATTGTTGCTAAGTGGAATAGTTGTATGAAATAATTTTAAGATGTCTAGGAGTATTGGCTCAAGGGAAAATCAGCAGTTAGTAGGAAGTCAAGGGCAGAAAATGAACACTGCTGTAGCATTTGGTCATTTTATGTTGGATAAAGAATGACAAGAAAAATGAGGCTGCTGAAGACTGGAATGGCAAATGAGATATTGTCTGCAATCCTCTTGAAAGAAAGGAGCCTGAGACGAGTTGATGATGCTTACAAGAACTCATGAACTGAAAACTTTGAGAAGAGTGATCTTACCCTTGTAAGTATTTTTTCTTGTCATCTTAAATCCTTTTGTAGATGGCATTAAATGAAACTTCTGTTACCTAGTGTTTTTTGACTTGATACTGCTATGACTTTATGGAATAATTAATCTAGGCCCAAATCCTGGTGGAAATGGGATAGGATTTATTCCCAGACTACTTTGACTATGAATAAGGAAATGTTCTTTGGTCCTGAAAATGCCTTCATCTGTCTGTAACTCCCTTGTTTACTGCTTTTTCCATTCCCTCTCATATGTTACAGGAAGTCTTCCTGTCCTTATAACTGGTATGCAGTCTTATTTTTGTCTTCCTTTCACTCTTTTAAATAGTAATTTTGGTTTTTTTTTCCCCATAGTTTGAATAATGTATCAAAAATGGTTCTTTTCATTGTATAATTGGAGTAAAGTTTTGGAGCATTTTATCATGGATGTATCTGAGGTAATTCCTCAGTGTTTGTTTATAAAATATGAAAATTTGTTAGTTAAGCAGAGATTTTTTTTTTTCAGGAGAGTTGTAATTTTTGCGGGATAAATAAATCTGTTTAGAATGTACATAAAACTGAATTTCTGAATGATGAGAAAGCAAGCCAGAGAGCAAAGAGTATTAACCCACTGACTTTAGAGAACTGCTTTTCTTCATACTTACAGGGTTATAAGGTAAAATTTTGTTCAGCATTCATTATTTCCTGTACAAGGCCAAGCTGAAGCCTTGATTGCTATAGTATATAAATTAATTTGAGATAATTTATCCTTCTGCCTAAATATTTAGACTGTTACTATTCAGTTCCACCAATTCACTAGTCCTTGCAGAATTATGAATAGGACTTGTACATTGAAGTTTTGAGGAGAGAAAGTAGAAAAGATGTAATGTATTTGTAGTTATTTAGAAGAGACTGACTAAAACTGAAGGATAACAAATAGTTTTTATAAACTAGAACAAAGAGTTATAACTGGATGCTTCTCCTTCTCCCAGGGCCTTCAAGTTTCTCTATCTTCTGATTTAATAGGAGAGAAATTCTGGAAGACTTGTCAGGACTGAAGTTCAGGAATATGAGGGGTTTCTTCAGTTTAAGAGAGTCACAAAGATTTTATTTGCAATTGTAGTATGCTCTTCAACTTTTCTTTTAATTTTGGCATTAAAGTTTGGAATAAACATCTACTGTTTTCATGCTTTTCTTTGTTTAAATAAATGGTTTTGCTCAATATTGTGTTAAAATGTTTTTATTTACACATTTGTGAAATGTTTTATGAAACACAAACTGAATTTGCATAAAAGCAGAGACATGAAGCATAATTAATATTTTAATGTTTTCCTTCAAGTTGTAAAAATATTAAGAAAATAAGTGTTTTTTTTAACCCCTGTAAAATTTTATGAAAAACTATTCAAAACAATTTAAATCACTTTTCTGTCAAATGTAAATTCTGTAGCACAAGTTCCATTTAATTACATTGATTTTTTTCTCCTTAATGCAAATTGCTAGTAATGTAGTTTCTGTATACAAAGGTATGTTTCAGTGCTGTTTCTTAATATTTCCATAATATTATAGTAATACTAATGGCATCAGGTAAGTTGACTCAAGTTATAAACATGAGCAATGCTCCATGAAATAGTCTTTGATAATTAAATGGAGTATTGTTATCTGTGTGATTTTGGTGAGCAAAGAATAAAGAAATCTTACACAAAACTGTTGAATCCAAGGCTTGAAAGTACTGATAAGCCAATTACATCTTCTGTGTAAGTCTAGAAAACATCAGAAGCATTCCTCTGAAAAAGCTGAGCTGCTCGGTGACCTGAATCTTTTTACTTACCCATCACTTTTCTTTGCTGCACTCTTTGCTTTCATGTCTTAATTGAACACTTAGTGCATGTACACCTGGATATACATATATATGTGTACATATATATTTATAACTATAGCATGGCATAGAAGTTGTTCAGTATTATCTTAGCTTGCTTTGAGTTATCCATTGTTCACCTTTGCAATTTCTAGGAATATGTTGCCCCACTCTCCTGCTATTGCTGGGCCAATCTATTGTCAGTGAAAGTATTTTGTGCTTGCTGCAGGGTAGCTGAAGAGAGGGAGAACAGTAATGAATAAGATAGACAGTATTTGAATTTGGTTTTACAAATTGATGACTCCTGCTTTGTACCATGGAAAAGGTCCAGAATAAGCAGAAACCTTTGTTGAGCCCACACACAGAGGACTTGGTTACTTCTATGCTGTGAAGCAGGACTGATTTTGATAGCAGTGGGAGAACAGTTAGAAATTTTTCCATTAATTTAAATATTTTTGAGTTGTAGTTTTTGAAAAAAAGTTCCTTCAGGTGAATTACCTGGAAACAAAGACAATAAAAATATAGACCTGAATTTTAGTGCTTTAAAAAGCATGCTTTTGAAGCACATGGACAGATTATACTTTTAAATTGTTAATTTGTTTTTATATATGTCTCACTCAAGAACAACTGAATTATTCACAATCTCTGAGCAATTGTCTTTATTAATATATAATGTTGTTTTTCAGGCCTAATTGGATGAAGAAACCTTACTATTTTACATCCTTTTATTCACTTTAAACAAGTAGGAGAATCCATGTGAAAATAACTAGTACTGAATTCTTTGAATTGTTTGTCAGCCAAGAGTGCTTGCCATGATATATTGTTCTGTCTAGGTTGGTTCATAAAGCAAGATATTTGGAGGCATTCCAAACAGAGCTAAGGAAAACAGGGTAGGATGTTAAGAGGACATCTCATACTTAGTTTGTGAAGGGTTAGGGAATAAGGCAGCATGAAGAAGGGCAAATATGTTGGCAGAACTTATATAATGGAGAGAATTGATTAATAGGAACCAGTGAACTATAAATTACTATTTATCTTTTGATCCTTTTATTTTGTGTTTGAATCTTTATTTTAGTTATTTACCTGGACAAATTAATCTTTATCGTTTAGCATGA
The DNA here is from genome assembly GCF_026979565.1 of Vidua chalybeata. Lineage (NCBI taxonomy): Eukaryota > Metazoa > Chordata > Aves > Passeriformes > Viduidae > Vidua > Vidua chalybeata. The sequence continues at coordinate 56,946,448 of NC_071534.1, read as the reverse complement.
CTTGTTGGAATATTACATTTTTAGTTGCAGTGGACTTACTCTTGTAGTGGGCATTTTGTTCTGGCTTAGAGTTATAAAACTATTAAATTAAAAAAATTATTTAAAATGTCCTAATGGACGTAGTTAAGCTTTACTCAGATATGCAATTTGTGTGTGACTTGCAAGTGCTAGAGTTTATTCCCTACTGTTTTTCCCTAGTTGCTTAACCTACTGGAAGTTTGCGGTGGCATTTAGTATCAACTGTATGAGTGGATGTGTTGGCGTAAGTGCTCTCTACAGGCTTTGATAAAATGAGGTGATTTACTTCTTTAGTTAGTGGAGTTTTGGCTAATTGCACCAACCTAATTTTGGCATATTTTAGAATATAGTAACATTGAGAGAAGGTGTCAATAATAAGCAGCTGAGCATATATCTACAAGCAACTGTATAGTGTAGTTGGGTAGTAGTATATTGCTGCATGTGTTTTACTCATGAATGTATTTGATTCCCTGTGGGGGCTTTTGATTCAGCTGTGTCATCTAAGTACACAGCAAGCAAACAGAAAAAGGTTTGCTTGCTATGTACTTAGATGACACAGCTGAAGCAGGGCTTTCAGCTGTCAAAACAGGTGGCTTTGCTTTTTCTTTTCCAGCCCAAAATATGCATTCCTGTCTTCTCTTTTTGGTCCGCATTGGCTTTCCTTGGGCACAGTTAAACTGGCTGGAAACTAGACCCATAATAAACTGAATTATTTAACTTTCTGCACTCATCTTGAGAATTAGAGAAGAATATGAGTGCTGATGTGGGGATAAGAGCAGGTCAGAGAGGAAGGGAGAAGCAAAGGTCTATTTAATGCCAGGTAGCACTGAGACTGCTTTAGCTGTGTAATGAACACATGCTCATGATAAGGATTTGTGAATTACACTTTTTGCTTAGCAGGTTAGGGAACATAAACAGATATGGGATATGGCAACATGCTATTATTTTCCTTCCTAGTACTGTCTTGAATGACCTTTATTTACTGTAGACAATGCAGTTTTACAAAATTGGTTTTTGTCTCTATTTCAATTTTTATTTCACTCTCTAATGTACTGTTAGATTTCTGAGCTAATTAGAACAGTTCATCTGAAATGTTAGATGCATTGTTGCATCCAATAGACTTGGGCTTTGCCCCCTTCCTTTGCTCCTCATATGTAGACTTTTTGTCACATTTTCTATAATCTTACTTTTTTTTTTCAAGTATATTTGTAGTTCTTAGTAATCAAAGTGTTTAAAATCATATCATATTGATGCAATGGAGAAAGTAACTCCATGGAAGTAAATCTTCATGACTTCCTGACTGAAACAAAATTAATTTCTTGAAAATCTGTTCAGTTAACCATACAAACTCTGAAATGTAAATTCTTGTTTATATGAACTGGCACATATTGTTGCTTGAATAAACCGTGGGCTGTGATAAAATACCTTCTTCAGTTTGATTACAGATATGGAGTAGTAATAGTCCTGGATACTTAAATCATACGGATGTATTAGTTGACAAAGTCGGATGTACCTCAGCTTCACTATCTTTCAGAAAAAAATATTGTAATTCAACTCAAACTGTTTTTGTGGATAATCTTAAAAGAGGCTTCTATCTATTTACAGTGGAGTAAGCCTAATTAAAGTTAGAATTCTCTGGCTGTTGTTAATAATAGCTGTCAGAAGTGAAAAAGAGACATTAATATTATCTTAAGTATATCCAACTGCTTAATTGCCTGTTATTTTTAGCTTTGTATGTAAGAGAAAATCAGTATTTTGAGTAATGGTATTAATTGCTCATAGTCTCTTATGAGTGTCTGTTTAAAACAAGACAAAAAACATCCCAACCTCCCTTAATGCCTGAAATTTTATGGTCTATTAGTATTTAAATTTTTTAAAAATTTTAAGTGATTTTTAAAGAAAGGACAATCTATATAACTTTTCTTCAGAATGTTATCTACATACAAAGTCGCTGTGCTCTGAGTCTGAAACCTGTCACTTTACCCTACGTAAATAAATCTTTCAAAACAGACTCTTACCTAATTATCATATTTTCATTGAATGTGTAGCAACAATTGTTGCATTTTTTCATCTGTGTTTGACTTACAAGCTTTAAAAAAATGTATCTAAATTGATTAAGAAAGGTTGACTGTAGAGAAAAGCTTAAAGAGCAGCTCTGAAGAAGCAAACGCTTTCTCCAAGATTACAATCAGTAATTGGACAGGATTTTTCAGACCTAGTGATTTTTTGATGGCTGGTAGTAATAGCTTCAGTGTACCAGTGTTTAAATTAAATGGTTTTTTTATTAAAGATGTATAAGACTGGCTGTCCTATGAAGTAGGGAATTACATTAAAATTTTTAGTCTTTGGCGGCATAAGACAGGAATGGAAAAATTGGCAATTGCCCATTTCATAAAAATGTTTTTGACTACATCTGTAGGTGTAAGATTACAATCATCTTCCTACTCTTCCTAACATTACTATGTTTTCTTACTAATGTTAGAGCAAAAATAGTTGGATTATATTTCCTTAAACTTACAGCCTCTTGTTAGTTGTTGTACGGGTCTTTCCATTCTTGTGAGTGGTGGCATCTGTAGGTGGAATTCAATGTTTTGGGTTAGCCTTTATTTTGTTAGTTTGTTTGTTTTAAATATTTATTGCATGCTTCCATGTCATACCAAAAAAGTGTGTCTTGAAAATACTGATCAGCATACTATGGTGTATGGCCCACCCTCCATTTATCTTTTGTGGTAAAGCTGTGATCTAAAGTGGATACTTTTTTGAAAAGCAACTGGGGAGTTCTAGCCTGTGTAAAGCCCATCTTTTAGATGACTGTCAGTTTTTACACTTTAGAGGAAAAGCCAAGTAGGAACTTGAAAGTTACTAATAAAAATTTCTTGAATCATATCAGTGCCAGGAAGTCTATCAAAGAGGCAAAGAGTCTGAAAGAGATCTGATGGAACCTATCAGATATAATACCATCTCATAGGAGGAGATTGTGTGGATTTTTTGCTTAGATATTTCTTGTGAGGAAACTTTCCAAACCCTGTCTTATGGACAAAATAAGAGGCGTTCATTTCAATTTTTTGCTAAAAGAGATGTATAGAAGAAATCTCTAAATTAATAAGAAAAATTCTTAGGTCAAAAGGGACTACTCAAACTTCTGTCGTAAGTATTCAGAATAAATAAGTAAGGTCTAGACTTTCTATTGATTTGAAGTGTTTGATGTTTTCAGCTAGCTCAGATTTGTCTTTTATATAATTCTTTTTGTATCATTCAAGTTTGTTTTTTTTTCTTTCTCTGATGTATACTAAAAAGAATTTGAGAAAAAAGAATTTTTCTTCCCCATATATATAAAAACAAGTCTGTCAATGAAAGGCCTCTTTTACTGTATAGGATGATGTGGATTTAAATTATCTGCTTTTAGAGTTTGTTTTGCATCTATATGTGTGTTTTTCTAAATTTTCAAATGTATCTGTCTAAAGAAGATGTGCTATTTCATGATGCTTAGTGCACACTCCCAGTATATTAAAAATGAAATTAATTTTATAATATTAATGCTAATGTAAAAAACAGTGCATTTTTCAAGTTTGAAATACATTTTGTGGTTTATATTGTCTCATTTTTGAAGGCAATTAAGAAACTAATAGACTCATACTATGAGGAGTAATGAGACATTAGTGAAGGGTATTCTGTTTGAAACTACAGACTGGAAATGTTGGGTCATGGGAATAAATGGAAAAAATATATCTTGAATAGTGGTAGAAGCAGTAAACTAAAATTGAAGAGAAACCAAAAAATTTCTTCAGGTATAAAAAAATGGAAGAATTGTTAAGAAGGAATTTAATTGCAATAAATATAGCTATGGGAGAGAGATGTATTCCAAAGGGAGCAGCATATTTTAGTTTTGGCTTCTGCATTCCTATTTCTGCTCTCCCCATGGTCTCCATATAGTTATAATTAGTGATCATCTCTCTTTAGTGAAGCGGCACAGAAGTGCTTATACTTCCAGATCTAAGCCTTCTCAAGAATGCTTTCCAACAGACTGGGAAATTACTTTAATGGCTTTTATGCCATTAAAAGTAGCTTTTGACGTCCAAATATCACAGCTTTCTGTGTTTGTTATGAAGTAACTTGTGGGAAGAAAAGCTAAAAGAGAAACAGGAATGCTTAAGCAATGACAACATGCTTTACAAATGCCAGAAGTGTAACATTCCAATCCTGTTGCATAGATCAATAGTAGCTGCAGATCTAAGAAAAGATTTTCAAATTCTGTGGATCACTGCTTTAAAAAGAATTGTAAGAAAAAAATTTTGTCTTATTTTCGATGAGATACATGGTTAGTTAATAATTTATAGATGTCAAACCAATACAGATAGATTTGTCAGGAGTTTGTGTGCTGAAACTTTGAGTTGGCTTTGCTTGTAATTTAAATGCAAACCTTTTTCAATCTTAGTAATGAAGTCACGGGGTTATTCGTTAGCATGAGGATATTTTGCTGGTTTCTTATTTGAGAAATATGATACTTTAAATTTTTACTTTAAGCTGTGGAAAACAAATTTTTAAAGCAGAAGTAAAAAATTATGTACTTGAGCACAGTAATGAAAAAAAGGGAAAAAAGTTTTTTTGCAAAACAGTTTTACTTCTGTAGGCTTTCATTGCATTATTTCATAGAAGCAGAAAGTACTTTATGCTTTTATAAGACATTCATTTTGACAAACTCCAGTACTTAAAAAAAATTGGCTTATCAATTGTGTTCTCATCAAAAACGTTTGTGAACTGATTTATGTGATCCATCTTTAGTTAATTATGACATAAAAATTTACCGCGGTATGACTGAAGTTTAAGGACAACTACCTTTCTTACAGTAACATTGTTGAAGAAAATTAGAGATCATTCTATTATTTTTGAACAGTCAGAGTGGGCTTTTTTTTCCTAGAGGTTTGATTATTTCTTTATCTTGACAATAAATACCTATACAATATGTAAAAATATGTTTGAATTTTGTTAAAAGAGCAAGCCTTGTGGCTTTTTTGCCTCAGAAGCATACGTAGCAGTTTCATTAGGAAAGTGTAAATCACAGCAGATTAAGGTAGTTAAGGAATGCATTTAGCAATTAAGCAATGGAAGAAGTAGTTTTACCTGCAGAGTGCATTCTCCTCAAATATGCTTCTTCAAATTCAGTATTTGCAGTTTGTGCTAAAAAGCAGAAATAATGGATGTTACTTAATTTCTGTTGTAAATACGGCAAGAAGTCTGTTAGGTGGATTTCTTATTAGCTGTGAAGGTTGTGGGAGATTACAAAACACGGAAGCATGTAATTTTGGTTAAGGAAATTGATATATATCCAGTTGAAAATTGGATATTGCACAGTGTGGGTTGCAGCAAACTGCCACTGTCATAGACATGTGGGGATGTTGTCACTGAGGTACAGTTGGTTCCTCTGCCATCCATTTTTCTTTGAGAACTTATTTTGTTATGCCATTCAAATGACATTAATGGGTTAAAATAAAAATTGCTTCATGAGTGAGCAAAGTTATACTTACACAGAGTTATGGTCATATGTAAATGGTTGATGAGCTTATGTGACAGATGCAAATTTTTCAGTCTTCAGTTACAGGAAAAATTACATCTCTGAATGTTTAGAAGTTTTTATATTTATGTACAAGTTCTTGGGTAATTTGTATTACTGTAATATTTACCCAAGTTAGAGTTGAACCTTTGAGCTTTTTAAGTTATCCAGGAAATGTATTAAACATTTTGCTGTTTATGAAATTGTTCAAACGAGTTCTCTTTGCCAGCCTTCTATTATTAAGTAATTACATGCAATACAATTTCTTTTTTTGACTTTTTTTTTTTTTAATATTTTCAGTAAAGAAGTATTAATTTTCAGTACTTTTAAAATTCACCCCTGCATATGCAGATACATATGCTGGTTGCTTTATCTTTTAAATATATTGTAGCTTTTATTGCAATTGATTTTTTTCCGTCTCAAATAAATAGTTCTTTTTCAAAACTACATTAATTTATAGATTCTCTTTGAAGACTTTTCCAGTGCTAGGGTGATAGTTTTGAAATAACTCTCTAATCAATCCCAGACCTGAACACAGGGAAGGCCTCTGTTCCTGAGGTTTGCTTTAAACTTTTGTGACCACTCTACAGTCTGCTCTTGTCCTACACTTGGTGTTTTGTCTCTGTGTTTTTGTGGATATGCATGTTGATGCTTTAAAAAATTAAATGATAAAGAACAAACTATTTAATTAAAAATGCAATGTGGGAGACATGTTCAACCTTTAATCTTTCATTTCCTCTTCTTCAAGCACCTTTTGGATTTCTCAGGGAATTCCCTTTTATGGCATTCTAAGAAAGTACTCATTAGCGTCCTGTGCTCGCCATGCATGCTGGTTGGTAATTATGAGTCCCTTAATTTGGTGTCACATGCACAGCTTCTCCCTGGCAGGCTGTTTTGGTTGACAGTAGCAAACCTGTTGAAGTGAATACTATGAGAAGAATTTGTTCTGATCATTGTGTTCATTGTTGCTGACATCCATTTTTAGGAAGAGCTGCCATCTTACAAGCTTTGAAGGCTTCTGTTTCATAATAATGTCATGCCCAAGGATGTGGCTTATACTCTTCTGATTTCAAACTGCATTTACTGGCTGATTTCTCACCTGTGTGGAAGAGGTTCTCAGTCCTGTGTTTGGCATTATGCAAGTTCTCTGAGTCAAAGACCTCTTGGCACCACCAGTTTTACTTAATTCTCCTTTGTAGCCTCTTTTGGTCATAAAGTTTTTAACCTTCCTCGTGAAGCAGTAATCTCAGTCTGCAGCCTATGAGGAACTGATGTCTTTTGTTTAATTTGCAACGTGACCTGAGAGTTTCCATCAGATGGAAACCATTCTTAAAAACAGTTCTGTTTTTGTGTATATATGTGGAGTGGGTTATGAATATGAAATAAGGGAACACTCTGGATTATTTAGTGTGGAAGAAAAAAAGATAATTAAAATTTAGCCAAGAAAAAGCTGGGTAGAAAAGGTCTTACTGGCAAGCAATGTAGGCCCACTAAAGGAAGTCTCATAATGTTTTACTAATTACTTTCATACAGAATCTGGAATTAAAGTAGAAGTATGTGAAGTATCTACTCCTTTGTGATAGAGCAAATTGAGAGTACTTGCAGGGTCATACATCAGTTTTGATGAGCACAGAAGTTCAGTCCATGTGATCAAGTTTGTGGTGTTTTTGGGCAGGATGATTTACCTTGCTTGCCAGGTCACACAAGATTGTAGCAGTCACCATATGCAGCAAAATTACTTAGAGAATTCATATTAGTAAAATATTATGATTAATGTTCGAAACACCATTCTCACATGGATGTATAAAGATATTTGTCTTGCTTCCTATTGCATTTGAAAGGTATTGTGGATTATCAGTTGAAAACAAATGTAAGATTATTAGCAATGTTAAAATAGACAAGTTGTCAATATATCATGTATGTGAGAACATGACTGGTTATAGGGGAATATTTGAAATGCAGTAAGGTCATGTTTACCTAAGCCTGGACTGATGAGATGACTAAAGTTTTTTTAAAATTTTACCTTTGTGACTGCAGTACCACAAAGAAAAGGGAAGGTTTTACTTTGGTGATTCATCCTGAACAACTCAAGAGATATTTCTGTCAAGATTAATATGTAACTAGGTTTTTTCAATGGGAGATATTGATATGGTAATATACATATTTAATTAAGCAATTGTTACTGAAAGAATTTACATTTAAATGCTCTATTATGTCCTGATCTTCTTAGAAAAACACTGCCTTAGTGCAGCAGTGACTGAAAGGTGTTTCATAAGGCTTTTTGAAAACTGAGTGTGGAGTGGGATATGTAAGATCTAGCTGTGGAAATATTGCTGTGCACCTCTGCATGCAATCATGTGTGTTTGATTTTTTTTTTGTACTTTGCATACTTGGGTGGTAACCTTTATGCTAGGTCTGCCTGAAGATGTAACATCTGAAGTAGATTGCAGCACAGTAAGCTTTATACAGAAAAGCACCTGTGCATCTGTGGTCAGAATGGTTTCTTTGCACTGCTGCAAGAAATACATAATTTGGACTTCAGGTATATGGTAATGCTTTTTGTACATTTACACAAAATAGTGCTAAAAAAGTCTTCAATTTTAAAATGCTCATCTCATTAACTGATCTAATGTTTTAATGTATTATTTTGTACATTGTATGTATGTAAAGAGCAATCATAATTTATTGGTGATATTGCAGTCTGTTTTGGGCTTCAGCACTAGGTCTTTTTTACCCTGCCATCCATTTTGTCCCCTTCCTTGCACTCCAGTGGATTCATCTGAGTTTTGCTGATTCTGAGTGTTGAGAAACAATTTCAAGATAAAAAGCTACAGTTAAAACATTAATAACACAATTAAACGATTGTTTCATTAAAAAAATCCTTTGAGACAATGTGTGCTGTATTTAATAGATATCTTTTGTAGGAACTTGCTTGGTGTAATGGAGTCTGAAAACTATCAAGTTATATTCATTTTTTTTACACTATATAATGACTGAGTTTTGGTGGTGGTAGCAGGTTTAGAGAAGTTCTGAATGCAAACTACCTTTTTGTTGGTTGCATGTGTTTTTACCTCTGACCTGTACTGAAAAGGTAAAATTCCAGCACTCTTTAGAAGAAGTCTATTACAACTAAAAGACAAAGATCAGTTGTGAACTTAATGTCAACATTCTGAACAACTTCAGTCAAAATCATCCATTAGGCTCAATCTTGAATTAAAACCTACTTTTAATGGAGGCAAGCTGTTTAGCATGTTTACTTTCTGCTGTCATTGGGAAACTAAATTTGCAAGTAGTTGTAAGCAGTATTTTTTTAAATTTTGATTTTATCCTTGTGTCTCTGCCTTTGTGAGTGGATCCAGTTAGAGCTGTTTAGAAAAAGTTAGTCTTTTTGCCTGGTGGGAAGTTTTAGAAGCATACCCTGGGAGTGAGGAAAGAAGAGCTAATACCATGCTTACAGCAATGCATGTATCCAGATCAGCATTTCACAGACTCCATGCTACAGCAGTTCTCCTCCAGGCAACCATTTTCCTGTCTTTTACAGTTGTATAGATAAGATGATAAAGATCTCCACAGGAAACTGAAGAAGACGAGAAATGTTTCTGTAAGACTTCATAACTGGGAAGTTTTAGGCAGTGATCTTTTCTCCCCCAGATATTGCACACACTGGCCTGCTATTTCTGTCCACATTCTTTTATTCAGTCTTTATGTTACTGTTCATTCAGATTTCATTCACTGAAAATAAATTTAAAGTTATTTAAAACCAGAAATTGCAATTATGTTCTCAAGCACAAATAATACCTTACGGACTTTTGGGATGGTTATTTTGTTATTTTTGCTTCTGTTTTTTCTGAAATCCCTTGTGGTCTTTCTTTCTAAACTTTTCTAGTTTGTTTATTTCTTCATCCAAATAAGAAAAAGAAAAAAAAAAAAGGAAAAAAAAAAAGAGAGAGAGAGAGCAACATGGAGCTTGACTGCTTTTCCCCTTAAAACTGCAGGGAAAAACAAGCATTTTGCACTGTGTGCATACCCAAATAAATAAATAAATACTAAATATGTGGATTATGATTTTGCATAACATTCTGCCAATTAAATGTTTCTTAATTGGTGTGTGTCAAAAAGGATGGCCTTTTTTAATTTCATTTGTACTTTGGAAAAGGGTCCTTTGATATTCAGTGTGAGTTTTGAACTTCCTTGGTAAAGTGTAGCAAGGTAAGGTGGATTGGTGCAGCAGAAACCATTGACATCACTGAGCACTTGCTTGTTTGAGACTTTGCTTTTGTGATCCTGTGCTATCTCTATTGGAAGAGTTCTTGGGTGCTTCCACAGTGTTGCTCCTTATTCATCATAGACCATATTTGAATCAAAAAGTGCCAGTTAACATAACATATACAAAAATATATATCTTAGCTGATTTAATGAAACTCTACTGTATTATAGCTCCAAGTAATTAGATTTATTTTTTGCAGAATTTTAAGCCAAAGTTTGACATAGTTGCTTTATACAGGGGAAATACTGCTAGGGTACAATAGAAATACAACTGAGTTGTCTGAAACACTTAATTAGATTTTTTTAATTTCAAAACTTTATAATCTGACTTAAGAAGAGATGACTTAGTGTGATGCCTTGGAAGCACAATGGGATTGAAAATTGGTCTAGAAGTAGTTTATATATTTAAAGAACATATAAAAGATCTTTAATAATTATTTTGTGTTTAAGAGGCTTATGGAAATGCTAAAGATCAGTGTGTTTAAGCCACAGAAAAGCAAAATGTTCTTGGATAGATCTTTAGAGTGGAGACAAAACAAGACAGCTGGACAAGTACTTAATAAAACTGCTATTTTTATGTCTGTAATGGCTGAGCATGTGGTTCTGTGACATTATAATTGGGGACTGCCAATTCTTTTTTCTAAAAGCTATCTGTATCTGTTGTTGTTCCCTGTGGAATAATGAGAATTTTACTTAGAGTAGTAAATTTGTGTCAGACCTCTGTTCTTTTCAGAAAGGCTTGTCCTGGCTTCCTCTCTGTGCTTGGGGAACATACCTCTGATGAACAGTAATTGGAACCACTGAAAGCTATTTCTTAAAAGCGATAGTGTATTTTCTGGGGCGAATAAAAATTGGTCATTCTAATTTGATAATCCATCTTTATTAGAACAATTAGAATCTAGTTTTTCCAAAATATTAATGCTGGACTGTTACTGCTGTCCAAGTTGCATCATTTAGCCTACCTACAAACTGCCCTGGTTTTCTTACAGCTTGCAGGTAGTTCAGTCACAGGAAGCAGATTGTTTGGTGGGTGTTCAAAGCTTTATTTCAGCTTAGTTTAGACTTCCACAGTTTAAAGATCTGCATTCTGAGGCAATCCTTTTAAGAGCAAATTATAGCTAATACTGAGAAGCAATTTTAAAAAATCTGATTCATTTGATGTATTTATCTTTCTAGTTTAGAACAATTCAGGTAGTACTCTGTCACTTCTTGGTCTTCTTTGTTCACTGTGAAGGGGGGTGAAGATTCCCACCTTTGATGTTTATATGGATCTTCAGCTTTTTTTGTTGGTTTAAAACCTGATGTGAGAATATAGTGTGAAGATAAGAAAGATGAGAAAGAGAACATAAAAAGTATTTTTCATTTGTTTTCATACCCACATGTGTTGTGCTATAGTTTATAGCTACCTTTTCTTTCGGAAATGTGATACCAGTGTCATGAAAAGAAAAGGTGCTCTAAGGCAGAAAATTTGCAAAGGAGAACATTGTCAAAGTAGTTGTAATCTCATTCTACAAGCAAATGTTTGGTGGACGAGGGTCTGAAGACTTAATTCAAAGGGAAGACACTTCAGTATATGTTTGTGTTTTATATAAATACAAGAAACATTTACATCTACTGTTTTTTTCTGTAGGCAGAGTGAGAATGGGTTGCTTCTTTTTTTGCCATTTGAAATATTAAAATGAAGGTTAAAAATATTAACTCGATTTTTTTTTTACCACTGGGACACTGGTTTATGAAAATATAATAAACTGTATAAGGCTTTTTTGTGAGTTAATATGTGTAAGATGTACCAAAGTTTTGTTTCCTGCTGTAGTGGAAACATCGTTAATTTTCTTTTCTACTTGGAAAGGTTTTTCTTTTCTAAATTCAAGCCATAGTCTGCTTTTCTAAATAAAGTTCATTGGTTTTCTGAGAAGTATTTTTCAGGGCTTTTTCTTCTGTGAAGACTGGCAACATATTTGCACATTCTGTGCATGGTGCAAACACAGTCATCTTCTTCAGTGATTGTTCGTATATAGCTTGAGGGCTCTCAAAGTGCTTCTGATTCTCTTTCAGGTGTGAAATGTTTAGAATAAAGTGATTTATTATATATTAATTTTGGTTAACCAGGCATGATTTGAGATTTTCACAGTCTGTGGGAAATTAAGTGTTCATTAACATTTAAAACCATTAGATGACACAGTTAAGCAATAAATGATTCATTTAGGCCCTGTTAAAGTAAATGTGCATTGGTTTCTGACTAGAAGATAAGTGGTGGCTGTCTTTGTTTTCAGTTATTTTCCTCATTCTTGCTTTATTTATTCTGTGCACTTCATTGACTTGTCTTTCTCTCTCTTTTCCTGAAACAGAAGAAGAAGAAGTGGAAAATTTTGATGTTTCCAGTCTGCCTGAAGAAGTGCTGCAGAACATAGAAGCTGACAGTTACTGGTGCATGAGCAAGTTGCTTGATGGCATTCAGGTAATTTGATTTTTCCTGTCTGTAAGTAGTGGAGTTAACTGATTAATGTCATGGCTTTGAACTACTTTAAAGCTGAAAAAGAGTACATCTATGAAAAACAGGGGAGAAGTTGGTTTTCCCATTGGAGAGCTCCACTGCAAGTTTGGCATGGAAAAGGAAAGAAAGGAAAAGGAAAAAAAACCTGTGCAACTTCTCTCCATCAAAATGTCCGCGTGTTTCATTTTGTGTGATGTTCTAGAGCAGAACAGAAACTTCCAGGTCTAGATGCATGTTTTGCAAATCTGTTACCAAGCATGAAGAATAGTTACTCAGAATCTCACTGAGGTGGTAAAAACCTGGCTTATTTATTAATTTTTGAGTTGTTAATATAGCAACCTATAAGTGATTGCTGTCTTAATAGTTCCTGAAATTATCTTAATATTTTTAAAATACCCATTTAAAACTTGCTATTCATGCTACTTCACTGAGAGTTTGAATTTTTTCTGTGTGCAAAAGCTGTAAATGAAGGCACAGTTTTCTGTTACATGCAGCAAGTTGGAGTCTAATAATGGTAGATTTTTGTGCAAATGTTCATGGGCTTAAAAGTTTATGAAGATTAGAAGTATCTAATCTTCTAAGAGCATTCTTTCCTATGACATATTTTTATATCAATGTTTCATTGGCTAAGGCGCTTTGTGAATTGAAACTTGTAATGGAGTTCATTTATGACAAAACGGTTGTAGGATTGAGTCAGCGACAAAAGGCTTTAACTTATTTGAAGGTATTTTAAGTGTATTTCTCCTGGTTAAAGGTCAAATAGCTCAGTGTTTTGAGTAGCGTTTTTGAAATGCACAGTCGTTTTCTCTCGTCAGTTCCTGGAACAAATGCTGGTTTGCTTATTTCAGTGTCTCAGACCTCCTAAATTTTAAAACATTTGACCACATAGTGAAAATATTTGAAAAGTTATAAAGAAAAAACGTGAGAGCTTAGAATCTACTGGAAAGGAAGAAAGCCAGGTAAAGAAATGCCAACTCCTCCAGTTGTTTTACCTACTTCTGGAACATCATTGTCGCTAGCCTGTTGCTTTATTTTTTTCTAGGAAAGGAAGTTCACAGATTAGGCGATTTCTCCTTAAAATTCTGTTTTCATACAAAACTATCGGGTATTAAGAAGCAGAATACGGAAACTAATTACAATGGAATTAAACTGCATCGATGAAAATTTAAGATGTTATGTAAAAGGAATAATGTTGGATGTATTCAAGGATGCACTAATCCATCAAAAGAAGGCTTGAAAGATTATGCTAGTGGTGTGACTAATGATGTTACAGTTAATTCAGTGCAACTGCAGTGCTGCTGAAGTAAGAGTTTCTTGTTTTTCTTCTCCCATTCTCCTGTTTTGTTTTCTTTCTGTGATGATACCACTTTACTTAACAGATAAAACAGTCATGTAGTTCCAGGTTGAGTTGGTTGGAAGACCTAACCCCATAGAGAAGGACTCGGGATACTGGTGGATGTGTCTGGCAATGTGCACTTGCAGCCCAGAAAGCCAGCTGTGTCCTGGGCTGCATGCAAGGCAGGCGGGCAGCAAGATGAGGAATGGGATTTTGCCCATCTATCATGTTTTTGTGAGACCCCCATCTGGAGTGCTGCAGCCATTTCAGGGATCCCCAGCACCGGGCAGACATGGACCTGTTGGATTGGGTCCAGAACAGGGCCATGAAGGTGATCAGAGGGCTGCAGCATCTCTCCCATGAGGAAAGGCTGAGAAAATTGAGGTTCTTCAGCTTGGAGAAGAGACGGCTCTGGGGAGATGTTACTGTAACATTTCAGTACTTAAAGGGGGCTTCTAAGAAAGCTGGAGAGAGACTTTTTGCCAGGGCCTGTAGTGATAGGACAAAGGGCAACATTTCAAACAGAGTAGATTTAGATTGGGCATAAGTAGTACATTTTCTATGATGAGGGAGATCAAAGATGTTGTGGAAGTTCTCTTCCTGGAAGTGCTCAAGGTCAAGACTGATGTGGCTTTAAACAGCCTGATCGAGCTGAAGCTGTCCCTGCCCACAGCAGGAGGTTTGGACTAGATGAACTTTTAAGATTCCCAGTGGATTCATTGTGTGATGCTATAGTTCTGGCTGACTTGCATTCTGGATGCACAATCATTTTGCTCTGAAAATATGGCATAGAAGACTCCAATATGATGTATGTGATGGTTTTGTCTGAGATGTCTGAATAAACTGTACAGGGATATATGACATGATAACTGCAATCAAAGAATCTCTGCAGAATGTTTCCATTAATTTGTCAATATAAGTTTCCATTTCATGTTGCCCTACTAGTATTGGATAAGTTTAAAGAGTGCACTTTGATAACTGTTAGGGTCATCTTGTGAAATTTTTGGCTAATATGAGCTAGATACATTTTTTTGAGTGTTTTGTCTTTTCAGTGCAGTAGGGTGTAATGGAAGAATGATTGTATGATTGTATTTGTACCCCTTTATTATTCTTAACAGAAAACTCATTTATTTTTCCAATCCATCCAGATGGTCTCATTTTCTTGATTCTAGAATTGACAAAGGTGTTATTAAGACATATGCATTTCTTGCTGGAGTTTTGCCACACATAGTAGCTATTATTTCTTCATTCCTCACTCATCTTACCTCCCTCCCTTATGTAGCTAATGTGACTCTGTATTTTTAATATAAGAATGCATCTTTAAACCACAGAGACCTGTGCTATAAAGAACAGGAGTTGGCATTGGGCAGCAGGACAGTCACTTCCTGACATGCATACAGTTCTCAGCTGAGAGAAGAAATAAAAACTTGTTCAAATCATCTGTCACTTTAGTAGATTCCTGTGTGCTGTTTTTTTATCATCTGGAGGTTCCTATGCAAGTATGTTTTTGGCTCCAGCTAGAGAGTTTGCAGAATTTTTCCAGTAGTTAATGTTTAATCTTGCATGATAATTTAATCTATTTTTGTTCTTAAATTACTTTGCATCTTCTTTCTCTGTTGGTTGTCTCTAAGTTTAGGCTTCTAAGTGACTGCGCATGTGTCACATCACAATTTGATTAAAGTTTTAAAAATTGATCTAGCAAATGCTAGGAGTTTTTAAATAGAAATATATTTCTCTAAAATATAATTTAATCTTGAAATCTGTAGCTGTCTTATAGCAGTCAATTTTGGATGATGATGTATGTAATGGTTTTCCTTTTCAGTGCTTCCTGAGTCTGTGCTCTGAATTTTTTCTTTAGTTTTTGTCCCAGAAAGACCATACCCCACTGCAATTTCTTCTTATTTATTTCAGGAGAACAAATGAGATCTTCTGAAATCATAAGAACATAGGATAATTCTGTGCAATGTAGGGCCGGCTCTGAGGTCAGACTGAGTTTCTCAAGGCTTTGTCCAGTTGGGTCTTGAACCCTCCAAGGACAGAGACTTAACAGTCTCTGGGGGTTAACCTATTACAGTGCTTCCACATCCTTTTGTTGAAGGTTCTCCCCAATAGGCAGATGGAACATTTTTTGTTTATGCTGCTTGTCTTTTATCTTCCCACTGGAACCACTATTGAAAATGGAGGTTTGTCATCTCTATAACTTGGGTTTTATTAGGCTGTGATTAGGTGCTTCTGGAGCTGTCTTTTCTTCAGGCTGAGCAAGCCCAGTTTCCCCAACCTCTTAAAGAGCATGTGCTCCATATCTCTGAGTATCTTGGTGGCCTTTTGCTCTTGCTTCAGTTTATTCTGAAGTTTATTACCTTTTTCTTGTATCAGGGTCCTTAAAACTAGATGTGGTGTTTTAGATATGGTCTTGAAATACAAGAAATTATTTTTAGACATTTGAAGGAAAATCTACATAGTAAAGATTGAACTCTGGAACTGTTTGGTCAGAGAGGTTGTAGAATCGTCATTCTGGAAGTTCAAACCCAGAGTCCACGTGGCTTTGAGCAGCTTGCTGTAGGTGATTTGGCTTTGGGCAGCCAATTACTTCCCTCCATGGGCCAGGTGTCTGCTGGCTGGCTTTACTGCCAGGGCTCACCAGTGGCTCAGTCTGAGCTTTCTGTCTGCTGAGATTTCAGGTCCTTTGCCACAGAACTCATCTCCAGCCCATATTCTTGCAAGATGTGCTGATTTATGCTGATTTATGAACACCTGGTTCTGAGGCTGTGTGTGGCCATATGCAAAATATATCTTCCATGTGTGTGATAAAGCTGGTTGTCTTTACAACACTTCTAAACTGTAGATGATGCATGAGCATTTTTGTATTTTTATCTGTGGCTGTTCATATGGGAAAACTAGAATTATCCCATGAGTATTTTTTCCATGTAATTAAGTAGACATTCCCATATATCCAGATTATTAACTTTTTTTTAATGACTAAATCGTTCTTTATAACACTTTCCTCAATAGTGCCTCATTAATATTCAAGAAAAAAGTTCACACTGATCTGTGCCACCTGCAAATGTAATGTTCATGTATAAAATAGAGTATAACTTTTAATTTTAAGTTTGAGTATACTGGTAATAAAATAACCAAAGGGGAAATACATGCATTGCATAATGATCTAACCAGATGTATTAAAAATAGCACTAAAATATTAATATAATCATTTATCAGTGCCTGGTAATTTTTAGAACAAAAGTGAGATAATTCATATCCAGGGATTAGAGTGTGCTGAGGTACATATTAGCTATTTCTATCTCTGATAAAATAGCAAGATTTATGACCTTCAAAGGGAATTCTGCAGAGTTCTTTCTCACTCCTGGGTTATGGAAAGTTGTTACTTACATATGGATGGGTGAAAGGAAGGAAGGAAGGGTGGGTGCTTGGAAAGCTGGATCCAATAAATAACATAAACATGCATTTCAATTGTTGAGAAGAATGTGCAGAATAACTCTTCTGAAAAATCTTCAGAGGAACTTCGTGGTTTATTTTAAGGGAAAAATAGGTCAAATATAGCTTTCTTTGTACCTTTTCATTGAACTCCTGCACAAGTTTCTGCATAATAATGCATTTTTCCAGCCTGTCACTGAGAGTAAAATTTTCAGGAAGACAACAAATCGATTTGTAATCAGTAGATGAAATATACTGTGCTATCAGTATACTTCAGCATAAAAATATTTTATACTCTACCTAAAATTTGCAGCATCAGCTTTTCAATTTGTACATGTTTGTATTTATGATTTCTAACTCTTATCCAGACTTGAACTCTTGCCTGGCCCATGCTGTAATCCAAAAATATACCCTGAGCACTTCTGTCATTGCTACTTTAACAGTTTCTGTAATTTATAATACATGCACTTGGGTAAAACTGAAGTTTGACTACACAGACCAGTAGAAGGTTGGATCTTTGGCTCTAACTCTATGGATGCTACTCTAACATGAGACTCAGTACCTACATTTTAATAAACTGCTGTTTTTTTTGTCCTGTTATGTAGGAATAAGTAAGATACCATTTTGCATGTAAAAAAATTTGGGCTGCAATGCTTTGTAAATATTTTTCCTACTACTTAGAAAATTTTGCATTTTGAAAAGTCAGGCTTAATAGTTGTAATGATTGACAGACCTTTTCTTCTAAGGGAAGTGTCTTGGAGTAATGATGGAACATGCTATGGGCTGTACTAACAGCATAGTTCAGCACATTTGTGTGTTTGTCCTTGTGCATGCACACTCTATCCTGAGCTGTATTCAGAAGTGAATTTACATTATAATCTCTATCTTCAAGAAACATTTTGGTTGAATTGTGCTTCCATTGATAGTGTTAATATACGTCATGGCTATCATTATCTGGTGTCATGCCTCCCTCCCTCCTGCCCCTATCTTTTTACATAACTTTTTTTACATAACTTTCTGAGCAAGGTGAACCAAGATTTTTAATAGGAGTTTGCTTAGAGTATTCAGAAATATGTGAATGAAGTACTTAAATGAGGAAAAAAGAAGAATTCCGGCGATCTCTTTGTGACATAATGAGGACGAGAAAACTTTTTTTCTTTCAGTTGTCATTTATTCATGTGATACTATATTTGAACATACTAAATTGGTGCATAGCAATTCTTAAATATGCATCGATAGGGAAAATAGACATCCAAGTCTGTGTGTCTGTATGATTTATACGGATTGCTTAGCGTATCCTCTATATTTAAAAACTCTGATCTCATTGATAAAACATGAGCAAACAACACATGAACACTTTGTGTCAAAACTTTGCATTTGCTTCTAAAATGTTTCTGATATTTTTTTCAGTACACTGTTGGTGGACACTGTGTATGACCTGAAAAGATGAGGAGCATTGTGCCTACGCTTCTGCTTGGCTGCAGTCATTACGTTGAATTACTGACAGTGTTTTTTCTTTTAGTTTGGCTGGCTCTGTTTCTTCTTCATGATGTCATGAAAGATTATTTTCCATTCCTCTTCAGCTTGCTGCTTCTTCTTTTAAAATTATCACTTCATCATGTATTAAGAGAAAAAGATGGGAGATTTTCTTCAGCTAGTGCCTATGAAGTCTCTCTCGCTCTCTCTCTCACCCTCTGTGGGAGGACAGTCCCAGTTAAATTTGTTATGAGCAATTTTCCAAGTTTCTTCCATTTAAAATTTCTCTACCCTTAAAAAAGTAAGGAATTGCATAATAGTTTTTAAAATGTTCCGTGAAGTCTATAATTTTAGTATTTTATTTTAAATTATAACAACAAGGTTTTGAGAAATCTAGACCTAGTTGTAGTTGCAGGTAAGTAGGGTGTTATACCAGTTTCTACAGAATAAGTACAGACTACTAACAGCAAGAGTTGAAGCTGATGCAAGTTTTGATCTCTTGTGACATTACGAAGTCCTAACCTTCTGTATTGTAAGGTGAAAGTAATTATGTGTCAGTCTGAACTCGATATTATGACCATTCAGCTGTGAAGTAGGTTAGCATAGTTCACTGAAAATGTGTTGGAACCTATCTGAGTAGAACATCAAGGAATTTAGATATTCATTGCACACCAGTGCATGAATTTTTATGTTTATCAGAGGTTCTGGTATACATACATACTTTGTCTTATGTGAATGCTTACTGTCAAGAACAGTGTTTGGAAATAAGAGATATTTTATGTAAACTCCTAGTTTTCATTCTGATTTTTTTTTATATTTCCTCATTTGAAACTTTGACCATCAATAATGAGCAAAAGACAACCTCTGAAATAGTCATAAGTAATTGAGAAAATAATTGTCTTGGTTCAACAGCCCTGAGCAATAATTCATTAATTTTGTGAGTTTGGCATGTTTTTTCTTTTCTGTTTTACCATTTTTCCTTCATCTCTAAGCACAAAAGGAGCAAGAATAGTGGGTAACAGAATACCTTTTACATTTACAAAGTCTTTCTCAGTTTCACAAACTCCAGGAAGTCAACTACATGTGTCATAAGAGGGCATATGTACAACACAGTTTAATTAGAAGAGACTACTGGGGAATCCAATAAAGATCTTTCCCGTTTAGGTGAGTCAGCACAAGTAGAAATGTGACCCTCAGCTGTGTTCATTTGCAGCTGAAATAATGAACAGAAAAATAAATAGGGAAAATATCAAATGTAGTGAAAAACAAATTTACCTGTTTTCAAATCAAGATGGCAGTTTTGGGTTGCATTTCCAGGTTTGTATGGAGTAAATTAGGCTTTGAGAAAGAAAGTAGTTTCAGATTCATAGATCACAGTCAAGAGTTGGACTACCTGGGGAGAGACTAATGATCGAAGCACCTTTTAACTCTGTGTTGACTTTCAGTATTACATACAGGAGCATTCTTTTACAGAGGATCTGTTACAGAGGAAATAATTAAATACCATGTTGCTATATTTTGAGTGCAGCACTACTTCTAGAAACACCAGTTAACTTTGTTTAAATAAATAAGCAGAACAGTATATAAACATTTTGGGACAAAAAAAAAGTGCATACAATTTTTGTTGTTAGAGTATGTTCTGTAAAGAAAGTGATTATGATTTCCTAAAGATGTTGTGCCCTGGATATTATCCATGACTAATACAGGTGTGTGTCAGACTTGTGTAAAAGGCAGTGTTCCAGTGCATGGGATAGTTTCTTTCTTCTTGAAATGAGATTATAATATGCCTGAATTCTGTGTGAGTCTTTCCATTCTTTCCGTTTTGGGCTTTATTGCATTAAAAAGGATGCTTATGTTCTATTTGTGAAATAATGTCAACTAGCTGAAATTGTTGCCTATTTTACTTGGTGATTGTGGAAAATTAAAAAATTCAGGGTATTATTCTTGCTCCCTCATCCATACTGTTTTAGTTTATACACTGAGTTCTAATATTAATTACAGTGAAAGGGCTACTGCTAAACTAGTAGAAAATTCTGCTAAAATTTTTAAAATAGCTACTGCTGTGGTCAATTACAAGTGATCAGAGCATTCAGTAGATGCTTTTTGATACTTTTTGATACTGTAAATAGGTTGTTGGCTGAAGTACTTTAATTTACAGAATTATTAGTATATCGTTTTGCCTTGTGAACTTTTAGGCTTCACACTTTATAGCAGTTATATAGAATTTGGAGATTAAATTGCAGTTCAGTTTCATAAGTTAAATAAAACCTAAAAAAAACTCCATGTAAATGAGGTCAAGAGAGTCAAAAAGACTTTTTTTGGTTTTAGATAGAAAAACATCAGGATGCTTAAAAATGAACTGATAATCATCTCTTTTACTCTAAGACCAAGTTAAAATTTGAAATAAAGTCAATAAAAATTAATATTTTGGGATTACTTAGCTCCAGTTGATAAAGGAATTACTCAAACAATAGCACTTGATGCAAAAAAACATACTTTACTCTGATTTTCTGTGTGTGTGGTGGTTGCACAAAAAAACTACATAGCATCTTCCTTTTAAAATATGTATGTATAATTTCCTTTTCTTGAATCTCTCAAGAACCACAGGAAGACAAGTGTAACAAAATAAGCTGAATGGAGGGATTGTCAATTAAATATTCAGAAACATTCCTGTATATTTAAATAATGTCATTATTTAAAAAGATTGATCACTTTGTATTTCAAGCAGAGATATCTTTCTTGCTCTCATTATTTCAAACTCAAGTCTATATTATAGAGCTGCAATCCACAAATTAAAAATCCTTTTAGAGTTAATTCGTTGAAAGAAATATATGCAAATATAATGCCCTTTTAGCTACATTGCTTGTGTGCTAGATTTTGATTCATGATATTAACTATAATCTTGGGTTCAGGACAGTTAGGAGTACATTAAAACAGACTTTTGATTTCTTATGCTGCTTGAAGTTATTACTCTGTACTTCAAAAGATCAAATTCTTTCCCTGCCTCTGATTACAGGCGAAATTTTCATATTTCCTACATTATTTGTAGAATTGTAAATTTCCGAGAAAAAAAAATAACCTTAAAAATGTCTAGCACGGCACATTTTGGCATGTAAAATGAGGGCCTTTTAAAGCCACTTGGATTTCTACAATAAAATAACTTCACTAGACTAGCAAGTAGAGAGCAATTGATGCAGGAATAGCTATACAGAATATAGCGTTAGAGGTGAGTACTCAGAGGACTGTACAGTGTGATGATTTATTATTTTACTGTAGAAGCAGATCTAGGAAATGTAGTTATAAACCAGAAGCACCATAAGAAAACAGAGAAAAATACATGTATTTAGAAAAGTAATTGAAAGGAAAGAAACCTTTTTTGCTTTTCTGCAACTAATACTTGTATGTGGTCTCTTCTTTAGGATAACTACACGTTTGCACAGCCAGGAATCCAGAAGAAAGTGAAGATGTTGGAAGAACTTGTTAGTCGGATTGATGGTATGTCTCAAAGGCAAACTAATTTCTAACTGATGATACACTGAAAGTGTTTAGTTAAAATGTTTGCAAGAAAAGCTGTTAACATCGCTGCAGTCCCCTGCAGTGGTGCGGTAACGTGGCCTTCCTCAGGTGAGGTGTCATCACTGGTTTGTGGCACACTGGCCTTTGCGGATCACTGTCATGTATCATTTAAAAGAAAGCCACTAGAGCATGAGCTTCTTTCATTACTTTTTATTAAGGCAATATAATAAAATTTCAATGGCAATTTCTTTGCAGCAGAGTAATGACCACATACAAAAGGCAGCCAGTATTCATTTCACATTAAGCCTCAATGGTTGTTGTAATGCAGGCAAGTCACAGTGGTTGTTTATGGTTGTCCTTCGGTACTATGTTTTGTGTCTTTGTGCATCATTTTGCTATCTGGAATGCCTGCATAATTTCTCTGTGGAATCCAATTAATTATGAACTCTGGAAATAACATCTTTAATTTTATAGATAAATTACAGTATGTGCAGGGGTAATTTTAGATTGTTCTTTCATGTTTTAGCAGCGCACTTTGAAATATTTTACCTTCATCCTTAAAGTAATTCCTTTCATGAAATGCTGACTGTCATATAGCTAGAACAGAGTTTGATTAAATGAAATGCAAGAGATAATGCTTGCCCATTCTAAACATAATCTCTTGATAGTTTGTTAAATTAATGAACAGAGTATTAACAAAATGTTGCCAAGCAGAACCGGGCATATATTTGCAACACTAGCATGTCAGTGATGACTTAGAAAAAATATTTCTTGTGTAGCTTTATATTTGATAATCTTCTTGGAAACATTAATTAGCTGTTTTTGTTACATATATTGTGAAGTTTTTTTTGTGCCCATGCTTGTCATGGGAGATTTTGCCTGCTTGTATGTACACCCTTAATATTTGATAATGGTCTTTGTGCTTTTCTAGGATATTAAGGTATTTTTAATCATCAAAAACAAAAGGCAGGAGAAAAATGTTTGTGTAAAATTACACTATAAGCTTAAATGTATGTAAAAATTTTTGTTGTAGATACTTTTTTTAAATGCCAGTGAATATGAAAATTATAATGGCATATTTCTGTATATTGGGTAGCTCAATATTTATATTAAAATATAGTTAAATCAGGATATTTTGTTACTTAAAAAATAATCTTAACTTCTCATAATGTGATTTTTTTATATGCAATTTCAGTCTTTCATCAATTGATGTTTACATTTCAGAAGCAAATGATTATATTTTAAATGAAGTGTATAATTAAAATTCCTAACTTGGTCAATGAACATTTATATAAAATTAGAAATAGCATTCTTATAGTCAACTTTTTTGTTCGATTGAATAAAAATATTAAGTATAATACAATATATTATTGTTTAGTTTAAGGAAAAAAGAAATGCTGAAGTCTTATTTGTACCTTCGGTGCTTTAAATAATTTCTCTCAATTGTTAGGTTTAGGAAGTATTATTTTTAAAGCTTCACACTTGAAAAAAATAAGTCAGTTGTAAGAAATAGTTGTGTCATCTTATACTGTGCTTTGATCGTCTTTGCAACTGAAAGTAAAGTGTGGGTTCCTGTTTTTTATCTAATTTTAAATAAAGCTGTGAGGTCTTTATAAATTTTTTGTAGTTTTCAGTAGAGATTGTGAGTGTTTGCTAGTAAATATTGATGGACGTTTAGAACTGCTTAGGTTATATGGGGCCTCTGAAAGTCAGTGTTCCAAGCCTCTGCCCTTGCCTCGATGACTCTGTCTAATGGGACAGGGTCAATTTAGAGCAGGCTGCGTGGAGTCTTAAAAATGCGGGTGTTTTTTAGTAATGGTTGCTGCTGCCTGAAATCTGTCCCAAACAAGCCTCTCCTGTAGAAAAGCAAGTTGAGTTAACCTTCAGGCAACGCAGTCAGACCCTCGCTCAACACTCACTGCAGCTGGCTCAGCGATAGAGGCAAGGAAGGCTCTTTTTGCAGGGTTCTAGTCCAGCGAAGGATATCACATGTGGCTGAAGGGAACCTGGCAAAGTAAAAGATGCTGACCACCTGGAGGAGAGCTTAAGAAGGGGAAGGGGTGGGGAGTGGAGCTGAGGGCCGGCAGAGGGGTTTGGTCTCCAGGGAAAGGGGGGTGGCCACCAGGGATACCAATCCAGTGAGGGGACAGGGAAAGGAGAAATCAGGGGAAGATACACAGGGGAAGTTGTGGCACAGAAGTCCAAATGGGAGACTGCTTTTCCCCCCAGGAGGACTGACTCTATGGTGAGTAGTTACTGCTGTAGGACTTGGGAATTGACCGAGGCAGGAGAATTCATAGGATGCTACAACTCCCCCTTTTTTTCTTACTAAGAAGAACTCCCCAGTGGACTTCTGCATACACTTAACTAGACAGGGAAACATGACTAACACGATAAAAGCAATTATTACAATCCAAAAAATTACTTTGACTAAAGATGCAACCCATCCTGTGAAACCCCACTGTCCGAAAAGTTTGTTGATCCAATCTGGGTATTTTTCCACCATTAAGTCCTTTATTTGCTCCTTCAGCTTGTGGATGCATGTGTGGATGGATTCTGAGTGTGAAGAGATGTTGAGGCAGCACATCCCTGTTGAGTTTTGAGTGATTCCAGGGATGGAGATGCTGCAGCTTCTTTGGGTAGGACTGTTGGGGAAGTTTGACTACTTCCACTGTAATTTTATTTTTTTTATATAAATAATTATTTTTTAAAATGGAGCTTATGTCCACCACTTTTTCTTTTATCTCAGTGTACCTCTGAGAAGAATTTGGCTCCATGTTCAGGTAGTTGCAGCTATTCATAGACTTCTTTTTAAGGCTGAGCAAACCCAGTTCTATCAGCCTCCTTTCATGTGTGAAGTGCTTCAGCTTCCTCTGTCCCCCACTGGGCTTGCTCATGTGTGCCAGTGTCACAGCATTGGAGGTAATGCTGCAGACATGTTTTCCCAAGTGGCGGATACAGAGGAAGAATCACTTCCTCTGACCTGTTGGTGTCTTTCTTGCTTAGAAAGCCTAACAAATGTTTGGCCTTTCTTGCTGCAAGGACATTCTTAACTTAGGTACAGCCTGTTATCCATCAGGATTCCCATGTCCTTCTTGGCAGAGCAGCTTTCCATCAAGCTGTGCCCAGTCAGTGCTTGTTGAATGAGACTTTTCCATCCCAAACAGAGGACATTTGCCTCTCCTGAACCACAGGAGATTTCTCTTAGCCATTCCTTTAGCTTGCCAATGTTCCTTAAATAGTAGCCCTCATTTTCAGTGTGTCAAGCATTCTTCCTAATCTGGTATCATTTGCAAACACAGAGTTTATTCTATGCTATCATTAGTCTTTAACAAAGATATTGGCCGCAGTGCTGACTCTGGAGGGTTATCATTAGTAATTAGTTGTCAATTGGACTTTGTATTGCTGATCACAACCTTTATAATACTGGGGTCCAGTTAAATGTTTTGGGTAGTAAAGATACCAAATTTTCATTATTCTTTGGGCTGTGTCTTTTTGTCTAGAAGACTGTCCATCCAGTTACTTTCTTTTGCAAGAAAAGCACACCAAAGTGTATCTAAGATTAAAACAAAGTTTGAGTTGTTAATTAGACGATGGTGGTTGTGTACTGCAGTCATAAGGTTTTGGATGCCTCAGCTAAGGGATCCTGAATTTATTGGGTTTTTGGTGGAATCATGCATAGTATGATTGAATATTGTGGTTTACTCTTAATTTCCTTTTTGTGTTTGTCTTTTTATTCTGGGTTTGCTATACTTCAGTTAAAGGGAAATGTATGGCTGATATAAATTCAGTGAATTTGCTTTTTAAAAAAGCCCCTCATAATCTGTATTTGCTGTACTTACCTAAGTGCTCATTAAGGTTACTGTGCAAGAAAATTATATTCCTGATGGTAGTGTGTCACATTATTTCTTGATGCTGGGTAACTGCACAGTGAAGCAAATCTTGATGTAGTAAGTAGCTGTTTGAGTGGATGAAGCCTGTAATGCTTTTTTGCTAATAGTAATGGATTACCAGTGTATGAAAGGTGATGCTTGTGCTTTGGAGAGTGCTAGTGCATTATGTCAGTGATTCAAGCAACCTTCATTAACCCAGCCTTATGGATCACAACCCCCCTCAAGTAACTGTCGTTGTGTGTACACTCCAGAACATTGCAGAAGACTTCAAACAGCCAAAATACTCTCTTAATTTAATCATAATCTCATTCTGCTTAAACTCCAGAAAATAATTTTGATAAATTGTGTTTAATGGAATTTTTTGGTCTGTTAATGGAATGCTGTTATAGATGAGATGCTGTTTGAAGATAAAACATTATTCAATCTCATTAGTCTACTTGTCACCATCATTCAGATTTTTCTCGGAATTATACAAAAAAATTGAGAGGGAGGATCAATAGATAGCTCAATAACACAAGGAATCTCTTATAAATAATTATCTTTTCTGTTTCCTGTAATGCCAGTAGAGCTTCTCTGCTCTAAATCATGAACCATTTCTTACGGTTTATAAAATGTCATACTCACGTGGCACACTGTCTTCCACTTTTACTTCATTTAGGGTTGAAATCAAAGAGACATGGTATAGGAATGCCCAAATTAATTCAGGAATTGTGTTTCCGGAATTTACAGGTGCTTAGCACTTGGCTGGTGTCATGCTTGGAAGAGCCTCAACTTCTTCAATTTACTGTAAGACAACTGGTAATTACATGAGAGTTTGAGGTAGCCATTTGGAGAAGGCTGAGCATTTTTAGACAAAAGTAGTCTAGGGATTCCATAAACATTAATAAAAGATGTAGCATTCATGTAGCATTCTCTCCAAATTAGCAATAAGGCAGTTCTAGGGAAAAAAATGGAGCCTATTATAATGTTAAATGTATTTTTTATATATGTTGGCTTCTTATTAGTATTACAGAAATTTATAAAGCCAGTATTGACAGCAGTATAAATATTCTGTTTCTTGTGCAGGGAAAAGTTTGAAAATATTATTTTCTGCATCTTTTCTAGAACAACTCAACCCAGGTTTTGCATTTGTGTTCTGCACAGATCTTTCTTTTTTTTTTTTTTTTGTAGATAAAGAAATTCTCTGTTATTACTGTTTCACATCGTTTCACCAAAAATCACCAATCATTTTGTAGAACTTTGCCTTGAATTTTAATAACAAGAGATGGAAAAATGCAGAAAATTATTAAAACTAATAGTTAAAAAAGCTCTTGCTGTTGCTGTATATACTCCCTCCCCTTCTCTTGAAAATGGAAGTCATGGAAAAATACCTAGGAACATAAAAAGAGTTCTGCATTTTAATTTTCTCATAAGGAAGAATTCCATTTCTCTGGAATTCAGCTACATTTTTCAAAGGTTCAGTAACATTTCAGAATTTCTGCTGTTTCCACTGTGAATGCATCTTCTGATCATCTGTTTTGGAGAGTTACCACAGCTATTCCTACATATAATGTTTTCATCAGGGCAATTTCTAGTTTATTTGCATTTTATTGTTGTAAAAAAAAATTAACAATTTAAGAGGTGTTTTTAGTGCAGAATTTAGGTTGTTATATTTGTATTGCTTAAAAGAATGACTTTTAATAAATACTAAATAGTATTGTTTGAGGAAATACTGTTATTCCTATGTGCAGTTAAATTGATATTTCACCTTTAAAAACCATCTTCTATTATAAATCTTACAAGTCCTATTTTTCTTATTGCTGCCATGTTTTATATGTGTTTTCATTCACACCAAATGACAGATAAATTAGATAATGCCTCTTGTCTTAATGTTCTGAGCAAATTAATCTTGACTCCACTAATCATACTTTACTGATTTCTCTCTTGGGTTACAAATATCTTGGTTGGCCCGTTATCTGAAGTTCTGTAGATGATGCCAGAACTAAGGATTTGTAATAAAATACTTTCATGTTGTGGCCTTAAATTCATATTTTACACAGTTTTGCTATTCACATAAATTTTTTAAATATAACTCTCTTGTAAATAGTTATGCGTAAATATGTGCAGATCAAGTTCTTCATGAAATATAATCAGTTAAAACTTTTTCATTTTGTATGCATTTTTGTTTAACCACAGTGGAAAGGCTTATTTAATTGTACCATTCTCTGTACTTCTCATGCTTTGTAATATTTGCTGTAGAAATGTCTAAAAGTTTGGTTGATAAATCTCTTAATATTTATTTATAATATGTTTTCTTATATAATTGGAGAAGTTTATAAAACATCCTTCATTAGAATAGGATTAGTATTTGTAGGATTATCCTTCCTAAGGTCTTAGCTTTTTTAAGAGCTGTGTGTTTTTAATGGGCTGCCAAAGTTTTAAATGTCCAGACTTCACTTGGGATTCTTGCAGTTTCTTCTTTAAGTCTTGTGTGGATGTTTTACATTCAGCAGATTCTTATGCCAGGAGATAAAGGTGCCTATTCCCATAGAACTGTCCAATGCTCCAAACATGAACATTTCACGATTCTGCTCATGACTGAATTTCATGTGACGAGTTAAGCCTAAAAGTATGTAGAAATACCTCATGAGTAGTTTTAATGCTTCCACAGTTTCCAAAGGATTTTCAGTTTCTCTGCTGATTGAACTTTTTAAACTGACGAGAAAATAGTTTTGCTTTTTTCTTTAGGAAAATCTGACTCTTAGAAAGACAAAATATCAACCAAGACTAATAAATTTTCTCATTAATCCATTTAATGTTGTTTAATCAGAACTCATAGAACAAGTTATCTGTTCAATATACGTGATAGATATAGATTACTTAATTTGGTTTTTAATTTGAATCTTGGGTGTTCATACAATGAACTGATAATGAAACTGTGGTAATAGATGACATTTGATCTATCTTTGTTATGTATTCAATCATGCTAATGATTTTTGGTTGATGGTTGAAGAATGCATAATTATATGTGCAAAATTATGTTCATGTTTAATTATATTATAAAACATTTTACAGAGACCAATAACTTTAAATTAGGATTGTGTTGAAGTATCTGGAAAAAAGACCTCTAATTGCTTGCATTTGCAAAACTGGTGTTCTCAGCCATGTGAAAGCATTTTGAATTGGAAATGGACGTGGAATTTTTTAGACCTTACTGCTGCTATTGAAAATGAGTGATTAATAAGGACCTTGTTTCTTGGTCCGTCTTTCCATGTCAGCTTGGTGCTGAAGTGATGGAAAATCTTGTAAGCATTTCGGAATTGTTTTAATTAATATGCACTCCAAAGCTCTTTCTCATTTTAATAAAGTTATTTTATTTAGCTCACTTGTAGTTATATCTGATTTTATGGTTGTAATTGCTGTATTATACTTTAATCCACTTTTAAGTGCTCTTCACTGGGCATTATAATTAATTGATATATATTTTAAATAATATTTTTATGTTTTACTGTGGAGATTATATTTGTATGCTATAACAGAGTTCAGAGACCTTAGCAAGAGTTGAGACTGACTGTAAAATAATTTGTAAATCCCTGAGTGCATGTAAGCACTTTAACTTTTAAATTGCCAAACCTTACTATTTTCATGGCAAATTAAAAGCAACCAGGCCTTCCCTTCCCTCCTCTAGTATTTTCTTCTTTTACTTTGTTATCAGTGTCTTGGGCTTTTCAGTATTAGCATATGGACCATATCTTTTGTTATGATGAAGATGTTTCTCAGTCCTAGCTATGAGCTATACGTTTAGTGAGCTAAATTTAAATGGACCGTTATCTTTAAATTGTACGTCATGAGGAGAATGTAATTGGCAATACGTCTGTGTTTCTGCCAGTCATATTTTAATTTTTAGGACTTTTCAGTGTATTTTTAAAATGTTTTTGTTGTAATTTTTCACAGTGGACAATTTTAACCAGTTATAAAAAATAAACGAAGTCTGGAACAAGATATAATCAGCATGCAAATATTTGACTAGGATCTCTGTTATTACTTGAAGTAGAACTATGTATCATGGTGAGATCTTGTCTTGAGGTGCACATTTATGATCTTTAGAGTGCCTTCTTCAGTCATCAGGAACTTATTTTGTAATTAATGTATATTAATAGAAGTTAATATATATAACTACAAATAACTCATTGCTAAGCTGTCTTCTTGACAGAATTACTTTTGTTCAGAATTTCATATTGGGGGTTGTAAGCCCTTTTCTGCCTCTGCATCTGGCAACATCTGGTGTTGAGATTTTACTCCAAACTCTTACCTTTGTATCCCATAAATATCCTGGCTTTGAGAAGTTATTCAGGAGAGACAATTAGATTAAAAATTAGCTTTCAACAGATAGAGTACTAAAAAAGAAAGCAGTCATTGACTGGTGACAAAGTCCTTTCTTTTGGACTGCAAGGTTCTGTATGTGGGAACTATAAGATAGAGATGGGGTGTACCCTCAGTCAGTTTGCACCAAGTCAGGTGGGAGTGTTGATCTGCTGGAGGGTAGGAAGATTCTGGAGGGGGATCTGGACAGGCTGGATCAATGGGTTAAGGCCAGTTTTGTGAGGTTCAACAAGGCCAAATGCCAGGTCCTGCTTGTTGGTCACAACACCCCGCTGCAGCACTACAGGCTGAGCAGATTGGCTGGAAAGCTGCATTGCAGAAAAGGGCCTGGCGGTGCTGCTCAACAGCTGGATGAACATCAGTCAGCATGTAGGTGGCCAGGAACGCCAGTGTAATCCTGACTTGTATCAGAAACAGCATGGCCAACAGGACCAGGGCACTGATTATCCCTGTTCTCAACACTGGTGAGGCCACACCTGAAATCCTGTGTTCAGTTCTAGGTCCCTCTCAACAAAAAGGACATTGAGGTGCTGGAGTGTATCCAGAGAAGGGCAATGGAGCTGGGCAAGTCTCTGGAGCACAAGTCTGATGAGGGGCAGCTGAGGGAGCTGTGGGTATTCAGCCTGGAAAAGAGGGTCAGGGGAGACCTTATTGTGGTCCACAACTGCTTGAAAGGAGGCTGTGGCCAGGTGGGGGTCGGTCAGTTCTCCCAAATAACAAATGACAGGACAGGAGAAAATGACAAGAGGAAATTGTGGCAGGAGAGGTTCAGATTGGATGTCAGGAAACATTTCTTCACCAGAAGGATTATCAAGGACTGGAACAGGTTTCCCAGGGAAGTGTTTGAGTCACCATCCTTGGAGGTATTTAAAAGATGTGTAGATGGGGCCCTTAGGGACATGGTATATTGGTGGGCTTTGCAGTGTTAGGTTAATGGTTTAGGATCAAGATCTTACAGGTCTTTTTCAGCCTAAATGTTATATGGTTCCATGGAAGACAGGAGTTACTAACATGTTTCTCTAGTATGTTTTTGTATATTAAGGATCAACCAAAAAAAAAAAAAAAAACATTGTGCATGCAAAGGGCAATGCCAGTAAGCTCCTGTGGCAAAGATTGGCTCATTATTTTACTTTCCTTTTGCTTTGGTATCAGAGCAGTTACTCTTGCAATTTTTAAGAAAAAATGTGTGGGTTTTCATGAGAAATACTCCCTTTTCTTCCTTTTGTTGAACTAAAAGGCCTCTTTATGAGAGACTGTTAGCTTACCTGCATTTCAGATAATTTTGAACACATAATGCTTTTTATATTTACAATGGAATATATATAAAATATTGTTAAAATAGAGTTAGCAACAAACTGTTCAGTGTATGAAATATGACTGAAAAATAAACTTTAAGTAATATTCAAAATTTCAAAACTAGGTCAAACATCATAAGCTATTGCTAGGATTGATAGGAATCTTGGAGCAAAGGTGAGTGCCAAAAGGCTAATGTTCTGAAATGTTGAGTTGTACAGGTGGATGTAGTGACACATGCTGTGCCAGAGTAATTTGGCAGCTCAGGCATAATCTTACATTATTTTGTGGTTTTTCTTTGCTTATTTGCAAGCTCGCCTGGGGACTCATTCTAATACCATCTTCCTCTCAGAATAGAGGTCGAGTTGTTTTGACAGGTTGTTTCTGTCCTTAATTGTTCAGTTCACGATTCTGTAATCATACAGATTTTAATTTTGAATTCAGTGAAACAGAACAAAATACTGACAATGAACACGAAGAATAAATATTTTATGTGTATAGACCCGTCTGGTATGAGAAGCATCTGTTTAAGATGGCTAAATGTGATCATTCAAAATAATGTACCAATAAGCGTATTTAATAAAAATATGAATAGTTATGTTTTTTGTCTACGGGTTACCTATTTTTGACAGTATGCTATTTTGGAATGCATCTTTGTAATGTATTTCAGTCTTTAATCAGAAGACTTCCTTTACCCAAACTTTATGTGTAGATTTATTGAAAGTGTTGGGAAACTTACTAAATGTAATTTTTACTTCTTTTGAATTTTGATTAAAGAACTATTTTTTTTAACTGTAAAATAATTATGCTATCAGAAACTGCAGTAGAAGTAGTTTTTATAAAATACTTCACGTCCTAAAGTTGACAGTAATTATATAACTTCTTGTTCATTGCACATACATACTTATTTTCATTGAAATGGAAAATTTAGATTTAGATTATGCCAGTCCAAATTACCTTTATCAGCAAATTAGCTTCTGCTTACAATTACTTACAAAGTAGGAAGAATTAGCTTCTTTACTCAATGCATCTTCTATTCCAGTTTTGCATCAATTAGGTATAAAACACAGAGTTTAGTAATCCATTTTTCAACTTGTTTAGACTAGAAAGCAACTTTCAAGAAATTCATTATGCCCGTTTACTACCACAGTTGAAATATCACAACTGGCACAATTTATTGTTCTTCATTACTTACTTTTAATGGCTACAAACAACCAAATGAAAATTGTTTCTGCTGTGTGAAGAACAAAAATTTTGTGAGTTAGTAACTTCGATTAGAAATAAAACTGCCTTTTTTTTTTACATCCTGCTTGATGTACTAGATTATCGAATCATAGTAGTCTGTAATGTAGGTATCCAAATGTGGCATTCAAATAATAAATTTAACCCATTATCTCATTTCAGTATATTTAACTTGCAGCTAGATTTTTCTAAAGCAAAGGCAGACACACAATAGCAATTCAGCATTTGACGTGAATCTAATAATCTAAGTGATCTAGTAATGCTGCAGTGGGTGGAGAGGTGGCAGAGGACAGGGCTCAAAGGGTTATAGTGAGTGAGGCTACATTTGGCAGGTGAGCATTCACCAGTGATGTCCTTAAATGTTCAAGTCTGAGGCTAGCTCTGTTTAATATTTTTAGCAGTGATCTGGATGCAGGAGTTGAATGCAACATTACCAAGTCTGCAGATGATACTATACTGGGGGGTACTGTTGACTCTTGAGGAACAAGATGCCTTGGAGAGGCATCATGTTAGATTAGAGCATTGGGCAGTCATCAATGATTTATTTAATATTTGAAAATTTAACAAGAACAAGTCACAAGTTCTATACCCTTTATGAAGTAATTCTGAGCACAGGCTGGGAGAGGAGGGGCTGGAGAACAGCCTGAAGAAAGGGATCTGGTTTGTCCTGGCCAGGAGGGCAAATCCCATCCTGGGTGCATCAAACACAGCATCTCCAGCTGGTCAAAAGACTTGATTATCCCACTATTTATTATCCCACTGTGTTCAGTGTTGGTGTAGCATCACCTTTAGCATGGTGTGCAGTTCGTGGCCTTACAATTTAAGAATTTATCTATATTTGTTTAGATTTATATTGTAGAAGGATGTGACTTTAGGAACATAAATACCAGGTCCGCTGAAGACTTCTTTAGCCACAGATAAATGGAGGCTGACAAGTGCTATAGAGAAATACCAGCGCTTAATACATTTTCATTGATATTTCTTTTCAGTTATTATTGGAAACAAGATGTAATAAGTGGACCTTTGGAGTAATGTGTTGTGATGTCGTATTTTTTTTAAAGCCCTCATTTTTGATTGTTTTTAAAATCTAAAAGATTTGTACTTCCAGCTTCCATAATGAAACAACTGTTTTATATTGGCTGATGCATTCATATAGTCAAGAAATACATCCTGAGGGAAAAAAAATAGTCTTTATTATAATTTAGTCTTTATTATAATTTAGTATCACTTAACTTCTATTACCTTAATCTCTAGGTAATGTTTCCTGTAATAGAGCTGCCATATTCTTGGGATTATTCTTTTAATTAATTTATTGGTTTAGTGCCTTTTTATATATTTCTTAGATTTGTAAAGTTTGGAAGATGAGCATTTACTCATTGTTTTAGCTGATAATACACCTCTGTGAATTTGGATGAAGGGATGATCTGGGCAGCAAAAGTCTCCAAAGAATGTATTTGTATACAGAAAGACAGTAGGAATGTCTTACTTGGGCTTTAACAAAGACTTCTTGTCATAAATTTGTCCAAAATAAGCCATTAGCATTTCTGCAGTATTTGTCATCTACACCATGCTAGTGTCATATTTGAGCCTGTTAACTAAAGCCTGTTAACAGAATCCTGTGATCCTTTTTGTAGAAAATTCTCTCAATATAGACAAGCCATGTAGTAGATTAGTTCTGTTAGCTCTAGCAATAACCCATGCAAGTGATTCTCACAGCTTTTAAATTGTATGTGTTCTACAAGACACACAGTGTGTGAGAGTACTGGTTTAGAAACCACTGATTTGTATTGGTTTTATTTGCATTTATTTGTAATACTAAGAAATTATTTAAGCTGTAAATTAGTTAAGTTTTCTCACTGTATTTCCTACATATTAATCTCACTTTTTCTTGTTTCAAGTGAATGCAACCTTTACATGTCCTTTCCTTATATTTCTTTACCTTCTTAATTTAATAATTTTCTTTTCTGATTGCCAAAATTTTATTTTTGGAAGCCATTATGTTATTTGGAAACCACATTTCTTGTTGTGTTGTCCCAAAAACATTTGTAGCCTAAGAAATTAGTGAGGATGTATGTACCTAATGATTTCACATTTTAACTTTCTATATTTTTGTGGTATATTGTAAAACTGTGATCTTAATGTTTTGTTAACATAGTGCAACTCAGACCAATTATTTAATCTGTCTAGTGGCAGAAAAATCAGTCCAGTGTAATGTTTAACTGATCTATATTTTGAGTGTTCTCATTTGGTTGTGAGAATTTGCATGCACCACCACAAGTTATTTCCTTGAGATTGGAGGAGTATTTTATTTTTTTAGACAGTGCTCTTTATACTTCAAGATTTCAGAAAAGCTGCAGTAAAATAACTTTTATTCTATCTTCAGAACAAGTTCATAGGCACTTGGATCAGCATGAGGTGAAATACTTGCAATTTGCTTTCCGTTGGATGAATAACTTGCTGATGAGAGAAGTCCCCTTACGGTGTACCATCAGGTTATGGGACACATACCAAGTAAGTACTTTTTTAAATCTCCATAACTCTGGTAATGTGTTTTGAACATGCCAGTGCCTTTGTGAGTGGTTTTTCTTGAACCTTTTGCTTTAGTGTCATCAGAGAGTCACCATAATAAGAGAAAAAACCTTTAAAGACCACCATTACTTAGAAATATTTAATGTCTTCAGTCTTCTTGCCCTTCAAAGCCAAGCACTTGATGTCATGATAGTTTGTAGTACTAAATTGAACACTCACTCAAAGTTAATGTCAATACTCCTTTCTGTCTCTTCAGAGAAGAGAAACATTGAATTGTGCCTAATCAATGCCCTCCATAGATTCTGAGTTCCAGGCTTCTTATTGTCCATCTGCTTAACTACTCAATCCAATATTAGCTTTCAGTCTTCAGCTTTTGTCCTTTGTCATGTCTTCTGTCTTACTGTTTATTCAGACAAAACTCGATGTTGCTGACCTCGTGTTATGGTAACTATTTTTCCTCAATAATTTCTTTTCTTATTGTCAGGAGAAAGAATTGAGGTGTGAGAAAAGGGGTTTACGCATTCTTAGTTCTATTACTTGGTGTTTCAGAAGCTTCTGGTTGCAATTCTTGACTATATGTTTAAACTATCCTTATCTACCAACTTTGTTGTTGAAGGTAGTGGGGGAGGTAAAAGTAACAATATTTTAAATTCCTTAAGAATTTTCAATTGTATTAGTCAGTAAATATGAGATTAACTCATAATTTATGTAGTATGTTTAAATATCATTGTCTTTATATTTACTCATGATGTAGAAATGTTACATAAGTTTCATACACTTTAATGCCAGAATGTCTACTTAGATCATCTATCCAGACCTGTAACAGAGAATGAAGAACTGTTTGCTCTTCATTTAATGAATCCAGTAAATCATTCCAGTGATGTCTGATGGTATCCAGATCTGATAAAAACATGTTAAGAAATGAGGAATCTATCAGTTCTACTGTTAATCTTGTCTAAGAGGTGATATCCTTGCAGAGTTTATCTTCAACAAATATCTGAATTGAACATGGCTATTGTTTTAATCTGAGGTTCTTTTGCCTTCTTTGTTTCATTATAATATCTGTTACTCATTGTGATATCTGTTATTACCTGGCCTTTTATTCCAGTGTAAAAAAATTATTCTTTATAAGACCTTCATGATAAATTGAAAGACTGAGCTATTTAAATGTTTTATTGTAACTAATTTA
The DNA here is from genome assembly GCF_026979565.1 of Vidua chalybeata. Classification (NCBI taxonomy): domain Eukaryota; kingdom Metazoa; phylum Chordata; class Aves; order Passeriformes; family Viduidae; genus Vidua; species Vidua chalybeata. Next base: position 56,909,848 of record NC_071534.1, on the reverse strand, counting down.
TCTCCTTTTGAATAATTTTTGTTGCTATTGCTGCAGTATTTTTAGCTCCTGAAGGTTTTTTACCATGCTACCACCAGTACTGCTCTTGGTACCTGATCATTAGCCTTACCTATATGATAAAATAATATAAGAGAGCCTCTTTAATCCAGCTAACTACCAATATGTACCCCAAAAATATATGTTTTTTACAGAATTTCAAGTTGAGTTCATCTCTGAGCTATAATTTTATAATAATGTTGAGAATTTTCCTTTGGAAATGAAGTCTGGGATTAATTTCTCAAACTATTGCATGCTGAAAGGAGCCCTTTCTCATTGCTAGTCCATAGGCATCTCTCAAGTTGCACTTCAATGGAATCTTTATCCATAGTAAGTGCTTCTGATTATTTAATTATAATTTTAAAAAAAATCTGATGTATTTAAAGTAGTATTTAAAAGCTTAATACTTGAATCTTTGCGTGACATTTCCAAGGGTATCTTTTAAATCATAGTTTCTTTGAGGTATTTTTATCCCAATATCTAAATGGCATTCTTATTTGCAGAGAGGGAACTATTTTTGTGTATTAAACAAGCTTAAGGTTAAGTAATTCTGTGTTTTGACTCAGCAGGTGCAACAGTTTTGTGCTGTTTTCTAGGTTTCATTATTTAGTAGACTGCTCTGTATGCACGCCTTGTCTAATAGCATATTTAAAATCAATAAGGATATCTTAGACACATTTTTCTGAAAGAACTTCAAGCAACTCCTCAAGTTGCTAATCAGATTTCAGTTGTGCTTGCATTACACTGATTATCAACCTATAATATGGATCTTTTCACTCTGATACTATGGATAATAAATGCAGGGAACCTGCAAGAGCCAGTAAAGTTCATGCAAAGTTTTTGCTAAAGCATTAAGCAATAACATTACAGATTTTTACCCAACTTGTCATTAAGCCATTCTGTTGCCTGCCATTTCTGAGTTAACTGCTTACAGCTGTACTAGCAGTGCTGCTTTCCAAATGGAAAACACTTCAGAGACAGAATTTGTTCAGTTGGTTTTCTTGTCTGCTTCATATTTTGAACTGTAAAGCCTGCTGTAGGCCAAAATATATCTCTGGTTTAGAGGTATATTATTAAAGAAGTTTTTCAGAGGTTTTAGCTATGGATGGGCCTGTGATGTTTGATTTGAAAGAGAGACATAAAATGAGTAAAGGCAAGAAATACAATTAGCTCTCCAGATACTGATGGGAGGAACAATCCTACTAATAATTGTAAGGAGGGAATAGATGTTTAACTACTTTTCTCCCTGTACTCAAAGGCTGATGATCCTGTTAGCAGGCTTGCTTTTGCTACCTCATGTGTCCTAAAGCAGTAAATTAAGGACACATGGGAGTTCTGCTTAGATTTACACAGTTTTACTGTCTGCTATTTCAGTCTGTACTTAGGATGTGCCTGTACTGACTTTTGCCCCCTGATAATCTTGAACTACTGTAAACAGAATTAGCTTTACCTGCACTTTAAGTTCAGAAAGGTGAACTAATCATGTTGTTACATAACATCAGCAGGGACTACAGGCTTTCATGCCTACACTGTTGATGTCAGGCTTTTGCTCAGACTCCACCTGCCTTGTGGCTCTTGGGAAGGGATGGGGCATTTTGAAGGCCCTGTTTACAGACATCTCTAGTCCCAAAGTGTGTCATGATGTGGGAATGGCAAAGAAGCAGTGTCAGATGAGGGTTCAGGAGGGGTGGGACAGTCAGATTCCTTCATGTGGAAGGAATAGGAAGGCAGGTGAAACTGTCAGATCCCTTCATGTCTGCACTTGGAGTGCATTCTGGTTCCCTGCAGAAATCCAACAAGAAGAGACCAGTGGCACCTTTTGAAAGAGAGGATCTACTAATCCTACTGTTTTCACGGAAAATAACATTTTTCTCTCTTTTGTCTTCCTGTCTCCCCATTAAAGCTGAAACCATGCCTTGTTTTGCCAAGCTGCCTGTTTTCCTCTGTTTCAGTGGAAAAATAAATACTGTGCTGTTTCCAGCTTAAATTCTGGATTGGTAATTTTCACAGCAGGCCCCAGTTTCTCATGAACTGCAACAGAGGGTTTTCAGGGGAATAACAACACACTTAAATTGTCTGCTATTGTATATTTCCTAGTGTGAGAGATAACTGCTGTTGGCTGGAGGTATTGGAACTGCATTCTGCCTCTTGGTATTTGTTACTGTTCTTCCAGTGACTTTTGTGAGAATAGAATTGGACACTTTAATGATGTCCACCTCTGTGGTGGAGCGTATGGTAGTAAGAGTACTCTGGCTGGAGTCATATTCTCTGTCTAGTTTAATTTAGGATTCATCAGTCAGTTGTTAGGGTCTATGGAGTAAATAACTGAACATATCCCAAATACCTGTACTTGAACTAGTTAGAGTTGAAGGGAAGAGAAATCTGGAAAGGCTCCCAAATCCTCACATCAGTAAATGCTCTGTTACTTTGTAACTGTGTCTATGAAATCCACTAAAATACATCACTGTCTTCTGAAGAAGAAGAGTAGATAGAGTAGACAGAGACAGACACATTATGAATTTTGCTTGCAAAGGATATGTTGAGAAAGCTTTTTAGCTGTAAGTATTTAGTTTGATTTATTATTTAACCTGAATTGCATTTTGATCAGTGAATTCTTCACTTTGTGGTTTTTTGCTTGTTTGTTTGTTTGGTTTTTCTGTTTTTTTTTTTTTTTATGCAGTAAATACCTTTTAAATTATTTCAAAATACCAATTGCTTGTTAAGTTATACCCAAGACATTTAAAATTTAAATCCATAGAACTGAAACTAATTAATACGAACTTTCATGTCCACAAACCAAAATAGGGTAATATAACACCTGAGTTGTATCTTTTATTATATCTTGCCTTTTTGTCTTATGTGTTATCATCTTTTTTGGCACAAAGGATTGGTAAAACAAAGTGGCACAATGGCTGAATTATTCAGTATATATAAGTGTTTAACATATTTCCATGGACTTAGAAAATACAAGTTAGTTTTGTATTTGGTCCTTGACAAAAGGATGCTTTGACACTATTTTAAAGATTGCTTTACTATTTGAAACTCACTTCTGTGGGCTTCTAACTTTAACTCAAGATTTAACATACTGTATTAGAAAAGATAGAGATGCCTCAATGCTCAGCATCTCTGCTGTCTTACTCTAGATAAGTATTTTATATGTTTACCATCAAATCTCAGAAAGTATCCTTTCTTCAGATGGCATTTGACATTTGATGGCAGTTTCCATTGACGTTTTTATTTTCATTTATTTAAACTCTTAAAAAGTGTGTTGTCCTTCAGGCACTTGTAAGATACGCTGTGTTTATGTAGCTCTGTAGTACTGTGTTGGGGATAGGAAGCAATGTCATTTCAGAGGTGGCAGCCATTCCCAATTCTTCATCCTTGACTAGAAATGGCAATACAGGACTTGAATGTCAGTGCTTTTATACCAATACTCAGAGCAGAACAGTGTTTAGTTTTGAATATCAGTATTTTTTAACTGTTTAAATATGGAGTTCAAAACTGCATTTGACTTGTAGGCAGTTTGCAGCTGGAAGTCTCTAACAAGGCCATCAAATTATCTGGATGCAAGATAACAAGGTGTTATACTGACTGGTGTTTTAAATAGGATAAGAATTTTCATAGGCATAAAAGTACTTAATTTTATTTATTTTTCATGTAGAGTGGAGTGGATGTATTTTTCATTAAAGTGCTTACTTTCTGATCTGATGTTCTCACATAAATTACCTTTTTGTGTTGTCTTTTATGCAGTGATTTCTCTGTGTAACTCACCACAGTAGTAGTACATAATTCACAGAAGAGACACCAACACTGGTTTCATAGCTAAAAACTTGCTCAGAAAAAAGAAAACGGAAAAGGAAAATAAAGTAGCAGCTATGTATGTTAGTTTTCAGTTCTAAATACATGCTGTCATATGCTGCACGAATGTTTAGAGTTGAAGTGTACAACCTAATATTTTCACCTGCCAGGAGGCATTTTTGTTTCATACCATTTAGCTGACTGTTGTATTGCCAGCTCACCAGTAAGCAGATGATGCAGTTGACATGAATAATGCACTCAGACTCCTTGGAAACACAAAATCAGGGAGATGAGGTGGGTTCTTTTTACATCGCCCTGCTGTCCTACTTTGTAGCATTGCCCTGTTCTTGTGTGAGGAAAACTTTACTGTTACCAAAGTAATTAAAGCTTACTGTGTAAAATTAGGCACAAATGAAAGAATTTATAAAATCCTACCATGTAAAATGTAAAACAGGTACAAAGATTAACTAAAGACACAGAAAAGGGCAAATAATAACACCGATAGAATTTGACAGTACCGGTGAGTTGATTTACTATCTCACTGCTGAAATAGGCTTTTCTTCCTGTTTTAGTTCCCCTCAGCTCCTTTGCAATATCTATTAGTTTTCTTCACATTAGGGAAGTGAGGAGGCTGATGAGTACTACAGCCGATGCAAGGGAGAGAGGATGAGAGAGAAGAACTGTGATTTCAGCCCTAGTGTTAGATCAGAATTATTGCTTTTCCTTATTTGCCATCTTTTCAAAGCAGATTTTCTTTCTTGGTTGATAGTACATTTCTCAGGGTGCATCCCTTAGACGAACTTCAGTAGGGAGCACCTGTTGCTGGTGGATCCTGCTAGATTGTATCTTTCTTACAGAAATCCTGCAGGTGGATCTAGAAAAATACATTTTTTTCCTGCTTGAAATTTATTATTTTTTCTTAATTGAGGGGACTGATACTTTCTTTGCCCAAAATAAACACTATTTTTTTCTGGAAAATGTAGATCTTTTGACCACCATTTATATCTTCTCTTCTTCAAGGAAGGCTGAAGTGTATTTTTTATTTCTTTGACTTACATGAATATAAAAATGAGCACTATCTCGTAATGGACCTAATGCTTTATTGACCAATATGGTAACAGACGTATTTGTTTCCCGTTTATTTCTTGGTATCATTTATGTAGCTCATTACTAAGTTTTGATTAAGGGAATTTTGTTTAAAAGTAGGCGTCTAATGTTAAGTTTTAAGAAATAATATTGGTACAATTTTCCAGAAGTGCTGAGAATCCATTTCTCCTCTCAAAGGTGAGTACATCAGGTAATTGTTCATGGTTAGTCCAACTTGACTGTCTTAGTGGTTCATGTCATGGATGACATCAGATGTTTATGCTTTGCAGTGTTTTTACCTCTGTGTGTATATCCAGACTGCATTTCATTTGTCATTTTATTATTCAGTGGCAGAACAGCTTTCTGAAACTTTTTGAAGCCAACTTTATTTTTTACCAGTAAAAGCTATTTGGAATAATTTTGCATCTCTACCAAACTAATATTTTTCAAGACCACTTAGTATTTTATTGAACAACATAGATCCTATTCTGTTATTGTTGTCCTTTTAATTTATGAACACTTTCTCTCTCATTTGACAATAACTTTATTTTAGAATCTGACTTAGTTACCTCATAGGAAGTGTCTGGACATATGAATATTTAATATCCAATTGCTAATATGTGGGTAGTATCATGTCTTTCAAATTTCTAGGCATTTGTCAATTTAAACTGGCTAGTGGGTTAAATGTTCTGGAGTAGGGGAGACAGACATAGTGGGATATAACCTTTCCTGCCAGATGTAAAATATTTTCTTAGGAAATAAAGGTAAAAAATACTCTGTGTCTTGGTAGTGACTCTTCTTGTCACTACATGCTGTAGACTATAAGAGAATACAGCTCCTGGGTTAAAAAGCATCAGTATCTTCAGGAGGCTGTACTCAGATCATGCCTCTACTTTTGATCTTGCCACCTGTTGTTTTCCCTTGGGAATGTTTTTAGCTCCCTACCTCAGAGCTAGAATTCACCATCCTACTGTCTACTGAGCTCAGCCTTGATCTTGCCAACTTCCATTATAATTCAGGAAAACCATTTCACATTGTTCTCTCTAAAAGTAAACTTAAAAGTATGGTTTAAATCGTATTTAGTTATTTGGAACCACAGGAAGACATGAACAGGTGAGAGAAGAACTTTTTATTGCAAGGCTGGCAATCCAAACATGTACCTGTTTTAACATAATGTCCTTCTTTTGACTCTGCATTCATTTGGAAGTTTCTCAATCCCTTTGTATTCAGCAAATCAGTATTTTCTTGTGTCAAGAGAGTCCTGGTACATCAAATTTCTGTTGAACTCGAGCTGTTTAAAAGTTTTTATAGTTTTCAAATCTTTGCCAGACAACTGAGTGTCATCACCTTCTACCAAATGCGTAGTTACCTTCTGGAATAATTTTGTTGCCATGGCAACCTTCCACTGGCAAGAGTTGTGCTCATTAGGAATTTATTGTGGAAGTCAATTATATTTCAGTGGTACAGCACTACTGAAGTCACTAACCTCTTCTTGTTTGTCTTAAGTGCAATCTGAAATAATGGAAAACTCAAAGTAAAGAATGTAAGAGTGTTAGTTAAAAAAAGAACCACACTGCTTTAACCATATGTACAACTTTATGTACAGTCTTTAACATGCCTAAGGATTATGTGCACAGAGGAGAAAAAATAAATTTCTTAAACAATAATTCAGCTTTTCAGTGTATATTTAGAACACTCTCATTCATATATGACAGTGTTTTATATATGAATATAGCTCACAGGTTTTCTCCTATAATAGAAAAAAACCAGATGGTATTTGTAGAATTATAATTGTGTGTATGTATCTTTTGTTGATCATCCAAGTCTAGTTTGTTAGTTTTTCCTATTTATTTTGTGGTTTCTTGTGGAGAGAGAGGGTTTCCAAATTCTCGGTGAAAGCAGACTAAGTGGGTCCTGATTTTCTGCTGGATCACATTCTATCACATAGCAGTATGCACATTCAGCTTCCCAACTGTGATCGCCAGTTTCACCTGCACTGGCACGGGCAGATATAAAACTGACAGTGGCAGCCTCTCTGTATGATTCCCCAGGATAGTTGAAGTTGTTAACTGGCATAAATGCATGCCTTTGAATGGGTTTGTCTATTACTTGCCAATACATGGGAATTTCCATGTTTAGAGGTCTGTCAGATCCAGAACTCCAAAGTTCCTGGTCTGGGGGCCAGTTCCTACTAGTGGGCTTGCTGTGAACAGCTTCACCCAGTAAATAAATTCAGGAGCCCAGAGAGAGATTTAGAGTGATTTATGAGATCTATGGTTTAGAGTGGCTCATCAGCTGAATGCCTTTTTAGGCTCCATTGAACATATTGACTCCATCTTCATTAACTTTGTAGCATAAGTACACAGCATGCTGGTAGGCACTCAAATTTAAAACTCTTCATCTCAAAATGGAAGCTCTCTGCATTTTTGCAAAAAGTGACTTGAAATTCTTTTCATAATATTGAAAAGGACTTAAGATGTGAAATTCTTGAACCACTAGATCAACTGTTTTAATATAAGTGTGAATTGGAAGTATGTTTGTGCATTGCTAATTTTTGTCCATTTTTCTTTGGAGGCATTCATTGACATCAGGGAAGATTCAGTGTGGAAAGTAAAATAAGGAAAAGGATGAGAACCCATGCTTTTCCCTGAGGAAGGTGTTTAGACATGCAAAAACCAGCAAATCAAAACTCAGTGATACGCATAGAGAAGTCGGTAGGTTTTTCTAGGTTCAAGTTCTTTAGGCAGCTTCCAGTACTTTTGAAATAGATATTAATTTTTCTGTGGCTAAATGAAAGTTAATTGTGAGTGCAGAGAGAAAGTACTTTTTCTTATGCTTAGCTTAGTTTAGCTTGAAGAATGTGAATAATCCTATTGACTTCAACAGAACACCTCATGAATTTTTTTATTTAAGCATGTACTCTCAAGTGCTTTATTGATCAGGATCTTGATGAATGCGGATAGAATACTTGTAGAATGTTAGATACAGTCTAGAAAACAGTTTGTTTTGCTCCTTGTCTCCTTTGACATAGCCAGTGTTTCTAGAAGAAGGCTTTATTAAAATTAATATTGTTCTCAAAGACAAAAGTCTGGACGAGAGTTGTGTTGCTACACAAGAAGACAAAAAGGCAGATTGCCTTTCTTACATCCATACGCTCTTTAATGTTATGCTCCTTCCTGCCATAGAGCCCTTCCTCAATGAGCTTCACTGATGTGTTTTAAGACTACATTACATTTAAGACTAGACTACAATTTCAAGCTTAGTATTTTAAATCTCCTTAGTTATCTTTTCTGAAGTTCCAGTTAGTTGTGTCAGTTATTATTGTTTGTAGAAGTGAGCACTAACAACTAAACCGTGACTGCCATTTGACTTTTCCCTTTTTTGTTCTGATGTCTTGTTGTTGCTAAAACCTGAACAAATGTTCAAAGGTCCTAACATGTTGTGCAGTTCTCTGGTTACTTGTTTCAAATTTATTAAGACATCCTTAGCTACTGCAGCCTGCACAGAAAATCTATTAAATGTTAAAGATAATTTTAACTCTTTGCCATTGTGTAAGACATAATACCTAACTTCAAACATAACTTTGGGGGAGTGGGTGAGAAAGGAGAAACTAATATTTGACAAATCCAGTAAAATTCAGTAAAAATAGCTTCTATATAGCAGCATGGATCCTTGTGAAGGGCTTATGTAATTGGCATAATTACTGTTTGTTTCTGGTATGCACAACCTCATTAGAACTACATGAAATAATAAAAACTTATCTTCTTTTGTCTCTCCTTTAGCTCCTAGTAGTGATCTTCTTTAATATGCTGTCCTTTCTTGTATTCCTGATACGTGACAGTCTTGTGCTTTGCTCTGCCACTTGCATTGTCCTTGGCTGTCTATTTTGAGAGCTGTTCTGCCCTTTCTTCCAGTCTCACAGGGGTTCTTGGTTCTTTTTCACTCTTCCTCCTCCATCCTACTCATGGGTGATCTGAGGCTTTCTTACAACTTCACTGTCAGCTTATGCCGATGATTTGCATATCTACTTTATTTTCCTGACCTGTCTTCCTTAGTTAAGATACAGGTTTCAGAATGTCTGAATGACAGTTCTCCTGAGATAGCTGACAACAGTTACTGATACCAAGAATTCCTCTTTTTCTCAGTAGAGCTCTTGCTTCTCTTATTTCATAACTTTTTCTAGTAGATTCTGCATATGATTTTTTTTTGTTCAACATATTTTTCTCTTACATTTTCCAGACAATCTGTGCTGTACTTTCCCCTGACAGAATTTCAAAAAGCCCAATTCCTATTCTTTTTTTTTTCAATTTCCATCTAATACAAATAATATGAATACCTTTAAATCAGATAGAATATGTAATTTTCTTCTTCTGTTATTACTCAGATGTTCCATCATTCAGTTCCTTCATTTTCTTGACATTTTTCTCTGTAAGTGTTCATATGGTTATCCCAATTTAGTTTCTGTTCTCTCAGCAGTAGGTCAGAAACTACTGATCAAAAAACTCCAACTATTTCAAAGTGTATATAAATCTGATAAATTTTGGCTGCTCTGTGCTTAGTTGGAATTATTTTTTTTTGTAGTATGAAACTGAAATAATGCTACTAATGCTGCAGTGTGTAGGTGAATATGAAGAAGTTCTAAAGTGATACCTAACATGGCATCAAAAGTGGACAATGTGGACAAAGTGGTTTTCAAGTTAAGTCTGATTTTAGCAGTCCTCTGGGCTGTCTTTAGTAAGCGTTATTTCACTAAATCTTTGCCATCTTTAGCTGTTAAGATACATTTCTACACAACAAAAAAACTTCAGCATGGAAATCTTCAGTTGGGCACTAATACAGAAATAAAATTGTTCTGATTATTCAGATCTCTGAACAGAGTATATACTGTGAAAGTACACATGGTGAAATATGTAATTAATATACTGGTTATTCTAATTAACTATACAAATCAGGTTTTACTAATAATTACTGCATATTTCAAATTAGTGAGTTAATTTGATGCTTCCATCTTTTAAATTTTGCCTAGTCTATTTACTTGTTGAAAACATACCTCAGTGAATGGACATTCTTTTCTCTGTTCAACCTTTTTGGCTACACCCTAATCCATTTTCACTGTGTGCAGTAAACCATAAACAAACTTGTACACGGGAGTCGGTGGGGAAGATTCATTTCATGTAATTCAGTTGTCTTCAATAATGTTCCTTAGGGTAATGATATCTTTCAATGAAGATAAAATTCAGTGTCTTTAAAACACTCAAGACTAAGTGTAATATCTGAATCACAACTTGAGCATCATTGCTTTGTTGCAGTACTGTCATGACTTTGTAAACAATGAAGAGTTTATAAAGTGAAAATAGCTGTTGTGGGAAACATCATTCAGAGATGGTGACTCCACATCTGCTGTTGTACTTTTTGAAAGTTGTGACTGGTGGTAATTAAAGGAAGATAAGTTTTGATTCAAGCTGGAGATATGTGGGTTAAATTCTGGAACTGTATTTTTCCACAGTAGGGATGGAAAAATAGAACTTGATTTTTATTTAATAAAGAAGTTAATTGTGAGAAGGAACAGTGTATTTTATATGGCTTTCTCAGTTTGTATTGACCCTGATGTTTGAGAAATACTGATTTCATGCAATCACATAGAATTTGAATTGTGTTTTGCAAATGGCACAAGTTTCTCATTCATGTTTGCTGACAGAAGTTGCAAAAAATGGATTTGGAAACTTCATTTGAAAGTAACTTATGAAATGAATTTAAAAAGCGATACTCTTTTTTTTTTTTAAGTGCCTCTAGTAATTTGTGAAGTTGAACAATACCCTTTTCTCTAATGTTTATAGTAGGTTATATACTGAATTCAGCTACTATTATTTTGAAATGTTGAATATTATTACACTAAGGATACTTCAGCCCACTTTATCAGAATAATAAAGCACAGTTGTATTTAGTTGATTATTGTGATTTCTGTTCATTCCATTTGCAGTGGTTCACAATGCTTTAATTTGCAGGGGTTCACAATGCTTTAATTTCATACAGGCTAGCTTTTATTTCTCTGCTGTTTTAAGCAGCACTGGCAATTCACCAACCTTTCTACCTCTGTTTCCAGGTCCTTCAATTGCAGCTTTTGTATTTTCCTTGTTTTTTGGAAATTAAAAATGTTTTCTCTCTCCAGTATCACTAAGTTGTTGTCTTAAAGATATATTTTTTACAGCCATGGAAATGAAAACTTCTAGATTGTTGAACAGTGTGGTGCCAGTAACCATGCTGCTCATTATGGGGTTCGTACTTGTAGATGTTTATAGGCAATATCCTGAGATAGCTCAGGCTGCTCTCATCTTCCTGTCATTTCCTGTTGCCTTCAGTTACTTGCTAATGTGAATGCTGATGTAAGCTTTCAGATAACCCGATTCAATCCATCTTACATAATCCTGGGTTAATTAGACATTATGTCAAGGCCAGTAGTGCATTTTGTTATTATATGGAAATCAGTGCAGTCTATTAAATGGTTCTTAGTCAGTGTCTAATGTTACTCTGTGCATCTTCAACATCTGCTGAAAAAAAATGGAAAAGCTGTGCACATTTTACAATAGTCATATATTTAGATTTGGTGACATTGCTGTATCATGATTACATGATAAAATTAATAATTTATTTTTGCAACCATAAATCAGAACCTAGCACAGCAGGTCACCTTGTCATAGAAAATCTGGTTAGTCAAGCAGGACCTGTTTTTCATAAACCCATACTATCTTGCAAATTTCTCAGTTTCTGTTGTAGTATTTTTTTACCTGTATAGCTCAACAATTCCAGAATTTGTCATGTAGTTTTCCATGTATGTAAAATAGTTACAAATTCCATGTAAATTTTTAAAATATAGTTGCATCTTCATGAGAAAACATACAGATATTTCTGTTTCATTTTTTTAACTTATTCTTTTGTGAGAAGACTGTTTATAAATGCCATTATCAGATGCCATTCAGTATATTTCAATTTATTTTCCATGGAAATTTGCATTGGAAAGATGTGATACCAGTGCTTTTCAGTTTAAATGAATTAGCATCCACTAAGGAAGTTGCGATACCTGCATTTTGAAGAGGAACGTATGTTGTGCAAGCTGATGGATTATGTTAATCTAATCAAACTGTCAAAGCAATCCTTCTTACAGTATTCTTCTTCATAAACCCAGTAAGCATTTGAACTTGTGTTTTATGCCTTTTTCCTAGCAGAAAGCAAGCACTGATCATACTCAAAGCATTTAGAAATGAGAATATTTAAAAAGATTTAACTGGCAAGCTGGTATGCAACTATGAGTAATGAACAGGAAAGCCTATATCATGCTCATCAACAGTCATTAAAATATAGTTTGTAAACTTACAGCCGATACTTTAAAAAGAACTAAGGTACATATTTTCTGTACTATTTAATATAGCATTTCAATCAGATACTTTCCTTTTTAGAGGATAGCTGATTAGTAGTGATTCATACAAAGCTCACATTATCTTCCTGTGTGATCATCTTTCAACCTGCACTTTAAGTCATATTTTATAACAGGGATTCATTATAAGAGGTTTATTTCTAAATTTGATGTGATTTTTTTTCCTACTGTTTAAAAAGACATGTCTACATGTCATTTTATCCTCGTATACTTTAGATGTATTTAGTTATTTTAACTCTGTTATTACTTTCTGTTCTATCACATTATTTCAGAGACTGAACACAGAGGAAATATTAATTGCTGTGTTGATTTATTATTAAAATGTCAAATCGGAGAAAAGGTGCACAGAAATACTACTGAAGCAGTTGGGGAGCAGATAAAAATATCCACTAAATACATTTCAGCATAGTTTGCAGTTAAAGTATCTTTGGTGAACCTTTTCTTGTTATCAGTTTTGCCATAATAAAGTTGCTGAGTAGTTATCAGTGTGAGCCTCTGGGAAGTACTAAGGGAAAAGTATTTTGGTGTATCACTATTCTCTCACAATGAAGGAACTTTGTTGATTAGAAATTTAAAAAAGGTCACTTTCAATTACTTTGAAATGCTCAGTAGATGAAGTTGAAACAAAACAGATACTCCTTTATTTCATATCTGAACAAAAGTGTAGTATCTGGTAGCATAACAAGTTGAAAGTTTTCAGATGAAAATACATTTTTAAGTTGATGAACAGAAAATGCTACAGATGTCTGTACTTTTTCTATGTGTGCTAGTTGTACATGTGTTATGCAGTATCATCACAAGTGATCAGGAAAGAAAAGTGAGTAACAGAATAGGAAAGCCTGCAGTTGGTAAAAACTCATTCAGAATTAGCATAGAGCTGAGCTTACAAACCAAGAAAAGCAGACTGAGACGGAGTGACGAAAATACAGTGGCACTTAAAATTACCATTCATGTAAATGTAAAGTGGCATGAAAAGATTTGGGTTGAAAAAGGAATTTATATTCTGGTACATAATCTTTAACCATGAACTGTGTGTTGCCACCTAGGAACAAGAACTGGAGGTCAGAATACTTTTAGGAAAATGATAGCACGAAGAACAAAAGAGCCTCTAATTTTGCCATTATATAAATCTACAGTGTTTCTATGGAACAGGTTGGGGGAAGTCAAGAATAAATCAAAGTGAAGAATGGCACACTCAAGATTCCTTAGCCAGGGTGGGTAAAAATGGTTGAGGGGAGAATGTAACATAGGTGTACAAAGTACATGTGACATAGGTGAAAGGTTAATCACATTTAAAAATTGGTGTCAGGTCCAAGCCTAAGATAGTTCTTTACACAGCATTTCAATTGTTGAACTCTTTACCACAACATTCTGTGGTCCTGAATGTTATGTGGATTCAAAAAGGGACTGAGAACACTTGTGAGAGAAAAATCTATCATTAGGAATTGAAGCAGATTCCAATATCTGGATCAAGATACCTCTGTGCTATGATGCTGGTGGATGGGAAGAAGTTATCTAAAGTTTGCACTTACTTAGATTTTCCCTTACTCAAAAACAAGACACTCAACCTAGATTCTTTTAGAGTAGCCATACTGGACTCTGAAACTGTTGATATATTCTGAAACTGTTTGTTGATATATGAAACTCTGTGCATATATTCCACATAGAAAAAGATCTTTACATTAGAAAGGTTGAAGAAGATGCTATTTTTTTTACAATTTTTTTACAAACTCCGTGTGATTCAAGACTCTTTCTTCTTCCACAAGGCACTGTATTTTTTTATAACCACATCATGGTTGGAATGTTTTATGTTATCTCTAGGGTCTAAGGAATGCAAAGTTGATGTGCAAAATTAGGCAGCATTTCTTTGTCCATGGTATTTTTTAGCTTGCAATATTGATATTGAATTTTTCTACTAATTTAAATATTTAAATAGAAAAGTGCAACATTTTGCTTTGCGAGATATTGAAATCTGTGTTTTCTATGTAAATTTGTTTTTTTTTTAAAGCAATATTCTTAAATGTGTCCTCTTTTACTTTTCATATATATTTCCTGCTCTTCCTTCCATGTATATTTTAGTTGAGCACTTGGCAATATAACACAGTAGGAAAATTTAACTTCCTTTTTTGGTCTTCAAATATATGAAGAGAGCTGTGAGGAGAGCTGGCTTCTTCATTCACTGCAGGTCAGCAGGTTGCTTTTCAGTTTGCTGAAAAATAAATAAGCAGAGGAAAGTGTGAAGAAAAAAAAATGGATACAAATATTTGACATAGAATATGATTTGCATTATAGGAAAATTATATCTTTGCTTCTAATTAAGAAAACCTTTAAATAATTATTCATCAAAGTAATGGGATTATTATAGATAGACCTTTTTCTTGTTAATAAAATTACTTACACTGCAAAGTGGTTTTCCTTTAGGTGTTAATATTGCTCATAGAGTTAAGACCTGCTTTTTGTTTGTGTGCTGTCCTTACTGCTGCCTTTTCCTGGTCTCAAGCAAACATCCATTTTGACCTCCACTGTTTCCAGTAAACCCCTTTTTAATAATTTATATCTTATGTAGTTCCACATTATTCATAGCAGAAGCATTTTGATTTTATATGTGTTTAAATGCCAGAAGTGCATATATTTGGAAATAAATATTTCTTTAATTTTAATAATGATAGTTTTCCACTACAGATAAGACATTTATATTGTTTAACAGCATTAACAAAACCTAATGTTATTCTTTCAGCAGGGTAACCGGGAGGAAGTGGGGAGAACAAAGTGTAGGAGAGATGAGTCGTCTTTTTTTTAAATATTTCTAAATAAAGCAATTGTGTTAACATGCTTTGATCCCTCGAATAAGTGTTTAGAAAATGAAGGGAAGATAAAAATTTCATTCTTCTTTTGGGTAATTTAAAACCATTTGGAATTTGGTTTTCTTCCAGGTTGTCCCTTTATGTAAGTACTAAACATTATTAGGTTTTCCATCATATTGCTAAGTCTAAGTAATTAACAGAAAATTATGCAAAGTCAGAGTAATGTTGCAGGTACTTTTATTGTCGTAAATAAGTTTTGTAAAGTACTTTTTAATGGGGAATTTAACAATTACTCATTTTGGTATTAAAATGTAATGACTATCTGTTTTCTTTTAGATGCAGTTGAATTTATGATTTAAGTTACTCTGTGCATTTTATCCCCTTAGCTTTTATTCAGATTAATCAGCTTGTTGCTATAAATATTTTTCCCTAGTGTCATTTCCAAAAATTCTGCTAGTATCAGGAGAGAAGTAGACTTTGTAGAGTTAAATCTTCATTAAATATTTTTACTCACCAAAACAATTGGTTTTGTTTTCTTCTTGCACTTATTCTGCTTCATTGCTTTTAGAAGTGCAAATAAATCCTGAATCAGAAAACTCTTCATATTTAGAAGAATTTCTTGGAAGTGTGGAGATGAACACATGTGGAATCATGCATACTTGTGCTAAAACAAGCTTAATCTCACACATAATCCTGGAACTGATGCCCATGAGTTCATTAATGTTGTGTAAAAACAGTGTGTTAACAACCCTGAGAACCGTCCTTACCTCATCAAGCATGTATCTTCCTGCAATCTACCTTTGGTGCAGCCTCATTCTTTTGAATAATGCTATTTACTGAAACTGGTGTGAGTTGTGAGTGCTTTCTTGTTCTCCTGTCAGAGAGGGGTTTGAACTTGGGCTATCTCAGCTGCCATCAAGTTCTTTCCTTCTGCCCATGGCTATGAGGAGGATCCTTTTCTAATTTACTGTTTATTAGACATGACTAAGTTTAGGGCACAGCAGAGCTGGGCAGTTCTGTATCATGCTTTTGTGAGAGGAGGCAGGAAATGGCTGGCTGACCATGTTAGAAGCAGTCATTTCTGGCCCATTTCTGAGATGTGTCGGTTTACTGACTGCATGTGCTAATAATAACAAGCAGTTGTTTGTTATGATGTAATTAGTATAACTGAATAGAATAGTTCATTTGAAAGGGACCTACAATGATCATCTAGTCCAACTGCCTGACCACATTATGATAAATTTTTGTTGCTCACCTACACTAAATAAAAAAGAAAAATATCAATCCTTTACTGATTTCTGTTGATGTCTTCTCTTCCTTACATTACTAGGAAAGGGTGTCACCAAAATACTCTATGCTAAGGTCTAGCACCATTGCAGATACAATTTTAGCTATATACTTTCACTGGAGAAGGTGTTTTGTAGAGCTTCATCCTGAGTTTTGATCTTTTTTTGATCATGATTGAGAGGTGTAGGAAACTATTTAACACATTCCTACTGGAAAAGTTGCTGCTTGTGTCACTGACGCAGTGTAGTTTCTCAAGAAAATGTTGATCAGTTGAGTCACTCATTAAGTTTTATTGCATCTCTGGTGTGCTGAGATGTCAGTTGATGTTCTGAAAACAGTGTTCAGAAGCCTTATTCACTTGCCACATCAATGCCTTATTCCTGAGAAGAGGCACAAAAGTAATTCTCTGTTTCTCCAAGCTGGAGTTGATGCTGGCATACTTCACAGCAGAGAGATTTCCCTGTGTTCCTGTTCACTCTAAAATGGACTGTAGAGCATAGTGCACTATTGAAATAATCTGCTTCTGGTCAAACACAAAGGCATTTCACAGTCTACAGCACCATCCTTCATCCTTTATGGAGCAGCACAGGAATTTAAATAAGCTCTCATGCAAGGAAGATTATTTATTTTTGGTATAAACATTTTAAAAGAAGGGAGAAAGAATATCTTAATGACTGTCAGGAAGTACGAGCATAAACCCATTGGGTTTGTGATTATGAAGTGTAAGTTTTAGAGAATTAATGGACTTGCCACTTAGTTTTGATTTAAAAGAGAATGTCCTACAAAAAGAATTATGTTTTCTTAGCTTAGTTGATTCATTTTCTTTGCCAGCTTTCGGATGCTTTTCCTCCTTTCAGCCATTCTATCTTATCTACAAGACTATGTAGACTTTTCCATATCGTTGTGAAAATTAAGTTTTGATTTAAATATTTTAAAAATATTTAGTAGAAATAAGCTTTCTTGAGGAAAGACACTGCTTTATAGCTGGTTAGAACGTGGAATTTGTCATAACTAACTATTGAGATATAATTTTTTGGAAAGCACTTTATAATGTATTTATTACTGAATATCACTAATGTACATGAGCTAGAAAAATGCACTTTTTTTTTTTACTGCACTTTTTATTTTTCCTGATAAAGCATAGCTTGCTTTCATGGTGGAGTTTTGATGATGTATTTCAAATTACAAAAATAAAAATAAAACCTCTGATTTTGTCCATAAAGCAATATTAAGTTATAAATGGCAATTCAGTTGCTTTCCTGAGTTGTCTGATAGCTTTGTCAATATGGCAGTCTAGATTCTGGAGGCATATTTGCAGAGATTTCACATCAGGCTTATCTGCTTCTTTTGGCTAAAGCCATGTACACAACTCCAAACAGGGCAGGGAGGAGACAGCCTGAGCTACCAAAAGATTCTACTTTAGAATATCAACAATCGTACATTTTTTGATCTGACCTCTAGTTTTCATCACTTTATTCAAATGATTAAGAACAAGTTTGTGCTTAGGTCCTTACATCAGCAAAAATAAAATATGCTTAAGAACTGAATATTAATAGATGAGACATTCTGTGTAGAAAATTCTGAGTCTCTCTCGCTAGTAGCATAATTATTCCACTCATCCTTTTCCTCTGACAAATGGAACACAACTGCTGCCAGTTGTCTATTAATTGCATCCTTTTTATCAGCTTCCAACTCTTTCTATTAAACTGTGATATGCTCTATTTAGTATATTATTCTGTAGATTTGTTTCTTAGCATTCCCACTCAGCAGACATTTATTTTTGTCATGCCTGTGTTTCTCTGTGAGAGTGAGGGAGTGTGAAAGAAGGTGTTGAGCAGTGTCAGATGAAGCTCATTGCTATTCTAGCAGCATGACTGTGCTCCTTTAGGAGGGCATTCAATATTTGGCATTCATTCCCTCACACTGATGTGATAACAGAATAAAAGAGCTTTACAGCTGATTGAAGTCAAGTAGTAGAGCCATTGTAAAGGCTCACAAGAAGATTACTGATGAATACCATTACTGCTGGAGGTTGGACTAGCAATTGTGCATGTCCATGCTTTCTTAAAGAGATTGAATAATGAAAGAGAGCATGTGGTAATAATTCTGAATTATCTATACTTTCCTTTCCTAGAGGGAAGATGGGGCTGTCCATTTGACTTAAGAGTACTAAGAATTATGTCATAAATGTTTGCCAAGTTCTGAGAAATTAATTTTTAAGTGGTAATTTGAGTTGTGGCTGTATTAGTTCTCTATTTTTGAATATCAGAATACAGGAAATTTGATATTCTGCTTTAGTCTGGAGTCAAAAGGTGTTTGGCCACTTCAGATATTAATGGAAATGCATAGTTTTTCCCATCTTTCACACTGCAACATTCTCGTTTTTCTTATGACAGGATACAGATTGAAAGCTTTGAATTTATTGCAGTACATGGAACAGTCTTTGCTTATAAACAAAACAGATGACTGAGATAAAATCAAAGGCTCTTCTGTGGTCTAGTTTGGCTGAATGTTTTTGAAACTAAGATAGTTTGTCTGATTGTTTTTCCCTGCAGAGAGGGGGTGTACAGGAAAACATTACATGAAATTCCCAGTCTGACTTACTTTTTCTGTTATGCTTTTAAGTAATGAAGGAATAGGAGATAAATAAAACTTTGCAAGAAGACTTTCATGTGCAAGAGAATAGTTCATAACTACATGTACTAGCTCTGACAAGACCCTGGATGCTCTATAAAACCTCAGGTTGGCCTTAGCTGTGGTTCAGTCCATGACTGTATGTGAGAATGTGTTTCAAAAGAATGTTTGCAATCCAGACCAAACCACAGTAGGTGTGTCATTCAGAAATGACTTTCTGAATCCTACAGAACTCCTCAGAGGCCTCTACAGGATTCTTTTCATCCAACTCTGTTTACCACCTGATCCTCTAATCAGTCTTTATGGCTCTGGTTGGTGTTCTTTGCTGTAATTTTTCACCTGGTGTTCAGTGTCACCCCTGGAATTTTCAATTCATCTGAAGGGAAGCTCCTAAGGCATCTCACTTTTCCTCTGGAAACATCATTCTGACCTCCTGTGTCTTGTTTTTGAAAAGGAATACAACCCCCACAAACTGAAAGCAAATAATAATCTTTTATAATACTCTTCAATTGCATAATCATAAATATCCATAGGATTGCTGTACATTGGTTCACATAACCTTTAATACATATTCCATTGCTTTTGGTAGATTAGAACAATTGCATGCTGTGATTATTTTTTGTCCTTTATCTGTCTTTGAGAACAATAGCAGAAATTCCTTAGATTATGTTGATAAGTCTGAATGAAGAAGATATTGTGAAAAGTAATAAATGGAAATTATGCCTCCAACTTCTATTTGCTCTGAATTTATTTCAAATGGAACTTTTATGAAACACAATAAATAGTATTGAAAGTGCAAGTTTTATGTAGTGACTTAGGAAATAGTAATAATACCTTGAATAAGCTAAATGGGTACAAATAGCTATATTTGTATATTATATTTTTGTATTCTAGGTAGAAATTAATATTTTGGAGAGGAAACATGGTCTAGTAGACAGGGCAATAGAGATAACAGTTGAAATACCTATGCTTTCTTGCTTTTT
The DNA here is from genome assembly GCF_026979565.1 of Vidua chalybeata. Taxonomy (NCBI): domain Eukaryota; kingdom Metazoa; phylum Chordata; class Aves; order Passeriformes; family Viduidae; genus Vidua; species Vidua chalybeata. Next base: position 56,889,788 of record NC_071534.1, on the reverse strand, counting down.
CATTTAAATACAGTCAGTTTTTCTTTCTTTCTTGCAAAAAGTTGTGGATGAAAATTTCCAGATAACATTGCCTACTGTTTCCTTTCTGTAAAAGAACAGACTTTGTGAAAGTTTTATGTAAATTGTTAAATACGAATCAGCTCAGCAAAGACTGTATCTTCTGATTATCCTTTAATAAATTCTCTTGTTGCTGAAAAAAAGTCTTGTACATTGTGCTCAAAAAGGTCCACAAAACTAATAGTAGCATTTTCATGATTGAGCCATTAAATACTGATGATCTTCCTGTTTGTTAATAAACAGGTTTTCTTCTTTCTAATGGGATTCTTTCCTTGTTAATAGTAATTTATCAAGACTGTGGAAAATCAGTGTCTTAATGGGAGAACAAATCAATCTGTCTTTTCTGAGAAGTATAAACAACTTCCATTAGTGATACTTTTTTAAAGCTTAGGTTGCAGACAGAGAAAAGTTGCCTCTTAAGTATGTTTTGACTTTATTTTAATATTTCAGAAAAAATATTTTCTGGTGGTTATGTGCTTTTGGTTTGTCTTGGAACAAACAAACACCTGCTTTTTAGTAAAGCATTTTCATAATTAAAAATACTAATTCTGTTCACATTTCTAGAAGATACAATTTGAAATGTTTGTGTCATGATACTGTATGACTTTTGCAGTTAAGTATTTAAGTCCAGACTAAATGTTTGTATGATTGCAGTGTATTTTTTTTCAAGTTTTAAGTGTGATTATTAATATGATCTTATTACAATGATTTATTATGATTTATTATGATCATCTTATTATGATGATTAATATGCTATGTAAATTAGGTGTATGGTAAAGAGATTTTTGTTTTTCTGACTTGTAGATTCTCTTCCTCTTTGGTATTGAGTCCCATTTCATTACACATGCACTCTTTATGGTTTTTATTCTATCTGGGCTATGACTTATTTTTTCCTTATTTTTCTTTTTGTTTTAAATTCTCTTTCTCTCTGGTTCAATACCCAATATGGAAACAGAGCTCTGTTGTTTGGTTCCCTGTAGGTTCCCACTGAGCAGTGCTGACAACCTTTGCTCCCCAACTGTTTCCATAGTAGCAGCACCTTGTTGTTTTTGAGAAGTGATTATTAATTTGGTTTATTGTTTAAGTGCCCAGGGATGCAGTGAATTTTCACAGCCTTCAAAGGCTAGCCAAGCTTTAGTGGATAACATGGAAAATAAACAGCCCTTGGAATGTTCCTGATACATCTTCAGTAGCTCATCACTAGTCCTAAGAATTGTAAAACTTCTGGAATGAGTTAGTAGTTTGCCACCTCTGTTTCTGTCACTGTGCCCGGGTGCACGGCTCTGGGAGTCTCTTCAGTGTATAAATTCTCAGTATAACTTTGTGTGAGCTGATAGCTTTGTTTTGCAGCTCATTTTGCACATTGCTTGTTTCAAACATGTTTCTTCCAGCTATGTACACTGTGCTGCTTTTGTTTTGGCTGGAATGAGCTACAGATGTTGTCAGTGTGTGGTGAGCTTCATCTTTCCATAGAGCCATTCTGTAATGGCAGAGATTTTATACCAGTAAGTTTTTAATGCTATCCTGAAAAACAAGTTGTACAGAAAAGTTTTCCAAAATGGTATTGGTATTAGATGATTGGTATTGATTATCATAAAATCTGTGCCTTTTTTTTTTTTTTTTTTTTTTGGTAAGGTATCTAATTGCATTAAATATAGTTTATTTTTTACTTATTTTTTTATATCCTTTGCTATCGTGATATTGATTTAGGGTGCTTTGGAATCAAGAAATCACTATATACACAAAGTAGCAGAGTAAGTGATGTTAAGAATCTTGTAGCTATGTCCTGAGTTATATTTGCAGTTTACATTATTTGTGAGATATGAAAACAGTGACATTAACTTAAATTTATGCTTGAACATACAGCTTTATGTCCTTCTTTCCAGCATTTTGGGATATGTTGGTCAGATTTTAAAGTCTAAAAGTTCAAAGTCTTCAGCTTTCATTGCTATAAGCAAAATCAAGTGAGAAAAATCAGTTTGAATAATTTAAAAAATATTATAAAGCTGAAGGAGAGATACAGTTAACAATTACATTTTGATGCTACATCCTTTAATAAGTAAATATTTTAGTTCACACCTTGGGTAGATAATATTTTGTTTAGTTTCTGTTTTAATTTTCTAGAGGCTGAGTTGTTACTGTGGAGCATATTTGTTTGTTTTTAGCACATTCATTTTGTTGATAAAAATTATCTTGAAGCCTGGCAGCCTAATTTTTTTATGATTGGTTTTTTTTTGTTGCCTGTTAAAACTTAATAAGAGAGATTTACAGAAAATGGTATGTAATTTTTTTCTTTTATGATAGTAGAAAATAAATCCAGAAAGTGCCATTTATAACCTCACTATGTACTCTTTTAAAGTGTTAAATAAAATAAATAAGTAAAATGCTTCTGAAAATTTGGAGAGATGCTTGGGAATCTAATGCAGTGTCCAGGCTGTTTCACTGGGACTAGTATTGTCCTTTTAAATGTATTTGGTCAATATTTTTTGATTGAAAGGAATTCGCAGAACTACTATACTAGATGTTATACTGTGAATTTCAGCTGAAGATTCTGTGTTTGGTCAAAAAAACCAGCCAGAAAGCTTTTCTTTGGATCAAAGCTGTCCTCCTATTTTGAGCTGCTTAAGGGTAGGGGTAGTGCTTAGGGCACTCTTGTTTGCTTTCTCTTCTGTTGGAAGAGTCTCAAGCTCCTGGTACTGAAGACTCAGTCCTTTCAATGTCAGCATGGATTAGTGGAGTGTTGCTCACAAAAGCTGATGGAAAGAAAACAGCAAGTCATGTTTATTGACAACAGTAAGAGATTTGAGTAACTTAAACTTCACAGTCTGGTGATGTCATGTCAAACAGGAAAAACATGAAGCTGTGCAGGTTATGCCAGGCTTTCAGTATTGGAAAAGCTGTTGAAGAGCAAGAGCATTTTAAGCCCTTGTGTTGTATTTGTGATGGAGTAAGGTTTTCTAGAAAAAAACCCCAATGCATTATTGGTAATATTAGAATTAATAAAGTTGCATGTAGGGGATAATACCTTGAAATATGCCTCACTTTTTGCCACTTTTTTCTTCATTTACACTGCTACTGGATATTCTTGTAGGAGCTTTTCTGAGGAAGTGGCTGCTAGGAAAGCATTGATGGTTAGTGTCTGATACACCTGAGATGGAGAAAAGTATAAAAGTGTTGCTGTTGTAATAATCTCGTAATTGCTCAGGGCTCTTTAGGGTCAATGTAAAAATTTTGTTTTTCAGAGATAAGAATAGTAGCATCAGAGATAACCTCCAGAGAACCTTGATAAAACAGATTACAACAACTCTGCAGGTCTTGACATTCCCAATGAGTCTTCTGCTTTATGCTGCTGTCTTCAATCAGTGGTCTCGTGTGAAGACTTATTATTAAAGCAGACTTTATCTTGATCTGCAGTTGATTGTCAGCAGAAGAAGATTTAAATCAAAGAAGAAGATTTAAATCAAAGATCTTACCTTGGTTCAGTATCCTGAAAGATACTTAAGTTCTGAGCAGGGCGTGGCATCTATGGAGTCATTTAGCATCCTCAGAACTGTAGTGTTATTCTCAGGAAATATTTTTGCTCAATCTAATAAAGGCAGTCCTATTTAGTAGATGTAGTCTCTCATTCTCATCAGAGTTCAGCAAAGCTGCACCTGATCATCACTATTAATTCTTTGTGTGCTAAGCAGTTGGCGGGTGGGAATAGAAGTGGTCTGAAGAGTAGTTTTTGGATTAGCTTGGTGAGTCTTTTGTATTAACAAAAGAAGCAGCTAGTCTTATTCATCCCAACAAGATCAAACTCCTGGTTTATAGCTATCAAGTATTTAATGAATTTAATTAAAATTCATGCATTATTAACATTTCCAGCTGTGATATTGAGTGACTAGCAATTTTCAGATACTTGGAATGAGTAATGGTGTTGGCTTTTCAGCTGCTTTTCACATAAGCCCTTTTATAAACCTGCAGTTTAGCACCATCATGACTATAGAGCCTCTGTGCTGGATGTAGCTGAAGAGCTGTAGAGTAATGTTTTCAGATGTTGTGCTTTTCTTTAATCAGACAAGATGTTGCTGCATTCTGCAACTGCCTACTTTAGTTTCAATGGCATTATTAGTTTGTTTTAATGGAAGCTGAATGAAATGTGAAGCATGCAGACCAAGGAATGTTGTAAGCAGTCATATGGTCACAGAAAGCTTGGTATAATTAAATCATCATCACAAAGCAAGATTGAACATTCAGGCAAATTGCCATCACTAAGTAGAGACTGATTCAGACAGTGTTGCTGTGCAATGAAAATGTTTTCATGAATAAGATTTTTGCAGGACAGCAAATGAAGGAAAATACCAGTCCCAGCTATTTCCTAGCCTCTAATAGGAATAATGGTGATCAGAAATTAAGGATTTTGTTGCTTGTTCCTTGTTTTGTAGAATGTGGTTTAATGATGGGAGAAGGGGAAGCAGCCAGTGATGTGTCTTGAGTATCTTGGTAATGGTTGTGTTAGAAGTTTGGATGACGTTCTTGATGCTGTGTTATGACATGCCTAAACTTGTTAGCTTGGAAAACAGGGAAGGAAGGTAATATCTCATGCTTATTACTAAATATATTTTTGGTATTTCTACTTATCATCTTAGTTAAAACAAGACCACCTATTACAAAACACTGAACATGTGACATATTTCATGTCACATGTGTTCATTCTCAGCTCTTATGGTGTGTTCCTTGATAGAAGGAAAAAGCTTTGGAAATAGTTTGCTTGAAAATTTCTTTGTTGTTATTATTAAGAAGAAAATAGGTTATTCTAAGAACAGACAAGGTTCTGGTATAAATGTCAATCTAATCAGAAATCTTCACAAAACTTTTACATTACATTGATGTAATCATCCTTCAATTTACAGAAGTAGGAATTTGGGGATTATAGAGTTTTTATTTACTGAACAAGAATTCAGCAATATCTTTGTTGGATTGTTTTATATGCTTTTCTCAAATGACCTGTAGTATTTAATTTAAGAGTTCATTCTAATCCAACCACCAACTTTGTCCAGAAAGGCACATGAGAACCTCGTTATCTGGAAATTACATATGTAGCCTAAAACATACTTCAGGAGAGGATTTCTTTGAATTACTTGTTGGCAGTGTGTCAGTAAGCACTTTCTTGTTATTTGATGAGAAGTTGGAATAAGCAACCATTATTTTTTAATACTGTTGGATTTTGCTTTAGTCATTCAATATAAATATGTGATATGTATGTGTAGAGGTATTCTCACTACTTTTTTCAGTTGTGAAATGGTAGGCTAGCACTTCCTACTTTCTGTAGGTCTGCCTTGAAATATTAATTGGATAACTTTTATGAAAGCTAATAATATGATAAAGCTAAAGCAAATTAATTAAACAACGATACAGCTATTATACAGCTATTTCAGTGTCTTTGAAATCCATGGACTAAAAGCTCTAATGATTGTCTCAAGCATATATTTCAGTAGATTTGATAACCCATGAATATCTGCAGAAAAGGATATCATTGTGCTCTTTTTAATGAACTAACAATTTCATACCAAAAATTCAGAAGTATCTCTGTTTAGAATAAAGGGATACATGTAAATGAAGCTACTGCAGAAATTATATTTAAACAATGCTGACAGTTCTTCTATTGTGCCCATTAATTAATTTCCCAGTATCGCGGTTCTCTGGGAATGAACTGTAAAAATAATTAAAATTATACATGAGGTAAATAATTCTGAAATTCAAAAGGTGAAATAGGGAATTAGTTTAGTAAATATTAGTCACACTGTTTATTTGTGCTCATTTGCCTTTTAAAAGCAGGTTGGAAGTGTGGAAGGTTTTGGTTCATGTGATCTGCTGAAGTTCTCACAGGTGGAAAAGTTGCCATATTCTTTTTTGATTGTGTTTGTGCAGTTGTGCTTGTTCCTATATCACATCAGTAGTTTGCCTAAAGCAGGTTGGCATTTATGTAAAGATATTTTGCCTTGCAGCAAAGTACTTCAGAATTAAATCAGTTGCAGCTGATCATATTTACTAACGATCTGGATTTAGCTTGTACTTTTTAAATTAAATCATACTTTTGAATGGAATTATTTGACTAAAAGCAGTGTTGATTTTAGTGTGACACAGCTTTGCTTTTTTTTCCCAATGCATTTTTGGCCAGCTAATTGGTATCAAGTCTTGACTTGAGACAGAATTTGGATGTTTAAGTACAAATTAAATTAGTGATTTCAGAGAGAATGAATGGGGTTTTAATTAGAAGGAAACTTCAAAACAAATTTATTTCCAGCCAGACAGTCATGTCTAAATAATTGAAGCCCAGCTTTCAGCCTAGGTTAAAATATAAGAAGGTTTTGTATATATTCTTTTTATCATTGAATGGTGAAACAAAGATGAAATCTAAATTTTGGTGTCCCAAATGTACATGCCTTTGAAACTATTTTGTCTGGGTGTTTTTAGTCACATCTGCCATGCTATTAAAAAAGAAATAGCCTGCAGGTTTTAGAAAGTTTTTTTCTGCAACTTCACCTGTGCTGGGGAGGCAGCTAGTTAGTCACTTTTGGGTTTATCCTTATCTTATTGCTCCTCAGACTTTCCATAACAACTCAGTACTTCCATAATTTCATACCTGCAAGAGGGATTTTAAATTCGGGTGGGGCAATCTCAGCAAATTAAAAATGCAAAGTGAATTTTCTGGGAAATAGCTAGAGAGTTAGATTTTTCAAGCATGTAGAAGTTTTTGGAAAGACTGTTGGTAGTCTTGTCTTCTCATACACTCTTAGAGCTTATGTGATCTGTCTGCCTAAGCCTTTTCTGAGGAAAAGACTCAGGACTAAGGTGTGTTGGGAAGCATATGCTTCACCTTTATATACATGAGAAACAGAATTAATTGTATGCTTGTATTTCATGCTGTTAGAGAAAGTAAATGATGTAGTGGTGTTCGGTGTTAATAACACAGAGATTCGCCACTTCGAGTCATTACATTATGTCATGGTTTGGTAAGATAATTAGGAACCATATTAATGGCTCTAACCTAAATAGTTTGTTTTTTAATACATCAACTATGGTGAACAAAGAAAATATAGCTGTAAGTAATCAACTGCTCTCTAAAACATAAACAGTGTAAATTATCTATTGTTATTAATGTGGGCTTATAATGCTATGTGGCTCCTACTTGTTACTGCACTGAAACCATCCTGGAGGAGTTTCATTAGTTCTTGCTGCTGGTTCTTCTGTTCTCATTGACAAACAAATTACTTACAGAAAGTAATTTTTTGTTCCTACTAGAGAAACAAAATGTAAAATATGTATATTAGATTGGGGTTTTATATACAGCCCTCACTATTGTTATCTAACAGTGGTTGATCTGTCACTGGCAGAATTCATGCTCACATTGCCACATCTCTGTTTTGCTGTGTTCTATGTAATTATAACTGCTAGGTAAAATGGAGGTTGTTTGGCTTTTCAAATTGTAGAAATTCAAAGTAGAAGATTAGTAATAGTTTTTCCAGCAAGTACAAAGAACAGCTCATGGTCACTCTTCACTACAGATAACAAGAGGCTTATTAACATGGGAAAACAAATTATGTTTTCTGATAGTCTCACTATCCTTAATGCTTCTGTGTCTCTCTAGGTTCTTTTCAAAATAATGTTAGAAATAAGTATTGCAAAGTGTTCCCCTTGTGTAGAGTTCAGCATCTTGCATTTGTATCCAAGGCATTTTTCAAGAAAACTGCTTTCCTCCACTTTCTTCTGTCAATATGCAATTCAGCAAGAAAAGGCTTTAAGGGAGCTGCATAAGAAGCTCAATTCCTTTGCTAAGATCTAGCAACACTCCTGTGTGCAAAGGTAATAAACCACCACACAAGAGGAGGAAAAATGGCTGTAAAAGATGACAGTTCAGTGTTGGATGTGAAAGCATTTCATTGAGTGAGAATCCACTTGACATCCTAGTCATGACTGAACTCTTTAAAAACTTCATGGTGAATTCTTTAAAAGAACCAAATGAGAAACATTGATTTTTGCTTTCCACCACAGTTTATTCTGGAAAAGCTAGGATAAAAAAGTCAAATACACACTTTGTTAGTTATTTTTCTAATCTATTTGAATTGAGCATGTTAGCAAGTGAAGAGGGCAGTAATTTAAACTCCATTCTGAAAATACAAGGTCATGTGGAAATTTATATGAAAGATGCTTAATAAAACTAAATTATTAGTTCAAGAGTGCATAAATCGGGCAAATAGTAATTATCACTAGCATGCATTTATATTTGGCATTGATTCATAGTCTTAACATGAATTTTGCATGCCATATCAAGCATTCCAACAGGGCAAGGTATTGATCCAAAAAAAATTCCAGCAGTGGTCTGTGTTCTTTGTGGCCGGGATTTCACAGCAGAGGTTTATATCACAAGTCATATTTTAGGAATTGTTGCCATGTTGTTGGTGACTAGATCAGAGAGGCCAGTGACTAAATTGTTGTGAAAACTGATCTTCCCCTCGTTTTCAGCATAAATTTGCCAAATCTAATGGAAGATTTTATGATAAGTAATTTTTTGAACATGCCTAGCAAAAATGGGGAATGCAAACACAGTTCTTGTAACATTTTTTTAAAAATAGCTCTCCTATAAGGGATTTAATGAACTCTAAGGGTTGAGACATTTGCATAGTTTTTTGGCTGTGACAGATATTTCTGGTTTGATGTTATGACCTGGTAATGTTACTTTCCATTTAAGATTTTGAAATGCTATGAAGTGTGTTTGAATCAGATTTTCTTTTATGCAAAGATCAAACCTGCCCAAAAATTTTCATAGTAATTATTGATGGATGTTCACATTAGAAACAGCTGCTTGTAGGCCTTACCTATATGTTATGTTTTGTTTTTTTGTTTTTTTTTTTTTTTTTTTTTTTAAAGCATAAAAGATCCAACTTTGTTGCTGCATTTATGGTGAGAATGGATTCAGCTTAGACAAGTGCTCTTGGTCACTTTTAGGATCATCCTCTTGGGAATAGACATAATGAAGCAAAAACAATGACACAAGACAATCCAAAATGTGCAAAAGCAGCAGAAGTATTGTTAGTAGATATTTTTGCATATAACTGTAAAAAAATAATATGTATAATGAATAAAATTTCTAGCACTTTTGGAATAATTGAAATTTCATTTTACAACTAACTGGAAAACTGGCACGCAGAGCAAGTTATGATCCCACATGAGCTGGTGGGCTGCTGTGTGCAATAAAAATGGTGGCAGTCTGCAAAGTATTCCAGTATCTTTTAGAATGCCAAGATTAAGGTGACTTATATCAGTGTTCTCTAAACTTGATTGTAATACTCTTTCATCATGACTAATTATGTCATTTTGAGAAAGTGTTGACATGATTTTTGTAGGGGAAAATCACACCTCACACATCAGACTCTCACCTTGAGAGCCAGTGAACACATGTGCCACGTTGACGTAGAATATTGAAAACATTGAAGAGGATTCTTCACTTGAGGTTATTAAAGAAGAAACACAGCTATGGAATTCAAGGGAATGCCTTTGTATTAATATCAATAGCTGCCTGAAAGATAGAAAACAAATGTTAAGAACAAGCAGGCAAGCTTCAAAATTAAAGGAAATAACCTGTAATTCTTTTGCAATTTGTCATGAGGCTTAAGCTCTTTCTGCTGAAGAGATAAAAAAGGGATAGAAGAGCAAATGAGGCAGCAAAGTTTGCTGACAATACCATGTTACTAAGGGTACTAAAGGTAAGAGGTGGACAGCAGAGAGTCACAGGACTTCATGTTTCTGTTAAACATGTTAGCCTGGCATAAATAACAGGTTAAATTTGGTGTGGACTAAATTAAGTGCAGTAAAGTGATATTGTGTGTTTGGACCAATCCTAGCTTTACTGGTGTAACTGTGGGCTTCAAGGTAGCTTCCTACAGTCAAGCACAAGAGGAAAATACAAGCTCAGTAGCAGTCAAGAATAGAAAAATAATAATGAAAAAAAACCAAAAAAAAAAAAAAAAAAACAACCACAAAAAAACCACAAATATTTGGAATTACTGGAAAGGTAGTATTATTATGAGCACTGTGAGAGTTATATTCTTTCTGCAACTTACATGCTATACATAGTTCAGGCCCTATTTCAAAATGAGAAAACTACAGGAAAGGATGATTAAGAAGGGTGAGCAATGGGGGTGGAACTGGTACATGAGAAACAGTGGAATAGTCTGCAAAAGAGAAGGAAATATGAATGGATTGCAGAAAGTGAACAGGAAGTGATTCATACTCTTTCACTGCAAATATCTGAACTACTTTGAATGAAACTAGCAGCTTTAAACCAGACATACTATATGGCATGCAATTGTGTTTTGGTTTTCTTTGTTCCAGGACTTGGTGATTTACCAAAAAGCTTACAGTTGCAAAAAGATTTAGGAAGTTAAGACAAATCCATTAACTCCTATTAAATGGACATATTCTGCAGCTTCTCTTAGGACATCTCTGAACATGAAATTTTTGAAACTTGGAGTATTCTGGGGAGGTACTGCTATATCTTGCACTCCTGTGTTGGCTTCTTTCTCTTTTTCTAATGTAGATTGCTTGGATATTTTGGCAAAAATTATTTAAATCTCTTTTCACCTAAACTATCTGCTCTTTGTAATGTGGTAGAAATGGAGTTGCTTAAGGTTGCTTTATTCATGTGTAATTATTGAGTGTTTGGAAGTCCTTATGTATGAGGTATTACTTGAGTGTGAAATATGGTTTAATACCTAACCCTGACAAAATTTCATAGCTTTAATTATTCTGAGTACTTAAACAATAATCTTGTTATACCTCTATAAATACAAATATACAATAAAACTTGTATAAAAATACAAATATAATAGCATGAGGTATTACACTCCCTAAATGTTGAAGTATCCAGGGTGGAAGGCTGCTTAGACTAATCATTGACAAGACACTAATTAGTCTAGTCATACAACAAAATTTGTATTCTTTTGATGGTTGTCTAATTCAAGAAGTTTGGGGAGTGCAGTTCAAAGTATGCCTTTCGTTTCAGCTGCAGAGAACATCCAGCATTTGCAGGGCAATGAGATATTTGTGATGTTAACAATCTAAATGATTTTTATTGATAATGACAGATGGGTCTTAGATAATTTGCTCAGAGTCATCTGTAATATGTTCAGAATAAGTCTTCTGGAAGGTTGTACATCTGCCTTGAGATTTTTTTTCTGAAATATTTAAATCAAGGTCATTGTTTATACTTGATTTTAAATAGCTTTTAGCTGGTAGTCTGCATTTCTGTACATTTAGAGATCAAACTGTTTGTAACCTCAAAAGCTGCAAATGGAAAAGTATAATAGGTATCAGGTGTTAGAAAAGGCAATTATGCATTAGCTGTTTTACTCAATTTCTAAAACTGTCTAAAACTATCCATTGAAAATACTTTGTACCTAGACTTATCTCCGAAGCATGATGAATTTTTAAATCTGTAGGGGATATGCATTTTTTCTTTAATGAATTGCATTTTTAAACCTATTTTGTTTCATTTAAAAGAGCTTCATTTTGAAGAAACTTTTATTGGTGAAAAAAACCCACAAGAAAAATCACAAGACAAAGTACAAGTTTTTATACACGTCCAGATAATTTTTCTACAATTCCTTAAAAGTATTTCCAAAATTAGCTTATTCTTATTTTCAGTTCCAAGTACACTTTTAAACTTAAAAGCTTCCCTCCAAATAATTGGTATTGTCTCTTTTCTGGAACCATACTTATTTGGTGGACCAGATGGTCTGTAGTTTCCGTAGCTCTTAACAAGGTGTTTTACAAACCTCTTGTAGCACACACTGCTCTTTTATCAGTCAAGGATTGAGGAGAAGGAAAAGTAGTAGTAGGAGAATATTTTTCCTTTGTCACTTGTTGTAGCTGGGAAGATAATTTATTGCACGAATATTAAATACCATGTTGTTCTAGGTTAAATAGGAATAAAATAGGTATTTTATGTTATGCTTATGTAAGAAATTGTTTCAGTTCACTATGCTTGAGCAGAACACTATATTTTCCTAAAAAGTAAACTTCAGTTTTGAAATGACCAGCAAAGAATATGAAAAAACTTGCTATATTTTTAAAGTACTATAATTAGATCTTGTAAATTATATAGGTATCAGCATTTAAATATACCTCAATTTGCCAGATGATGTAGTTTAGTTTTATAATTATTATTTTCAAATTTTATTTTAATGAAATTTTACATAGCAGTAGTTCACAGTCATAACATTGATTATTTAATATCATAACTATTTTTTCAGTTCTTAGTGGTATAGAAAATAAAATCTGAGATTAATTTGATAATATGAGAAACTTAGTGATGTCTTTTAAAGACCTCATCACAAAATTTTCTCAACTCTTATGTGAAATTATAAAATACTAATTTCTAGGGGAGTTTTATAAAGGGATGGAATCTGCTGACTTGAACCAGAACAGAAAGCTGCAGATCTGAATACAAAACTAACCTGTAAATATTTCATCTTATGAGTAAGTTTTCTTCCTATAGTGAAAGCATCTAATTCAGTTCAATATAATACAAGTTATTTTTATCTTTACAATGCTTAATAATTTCCTATATCAAAATTTATACTTCAAAAGCTACTGCTAGTAGAAGAGTTGACTTAATAATGGAGATGAAACATATATTCACACCACAGTGTTGAGCTGGACAGTACAGTATTTTATACCAAATATAAAATGGATAATGGATAACACCAGAAATGGAAAACACATCAGTAAAGGATGAATTTAAATATGAGAAGTGGAAGCTGCCTCACCTCTGTCCCTGTTGCAGATAATAGCAATGAATAGGTTTGGCATAGATTAGATGCAAGCATGTTTGTACAAAGAGAGACAGATGTGGCTGGCATTTGTAGTTAGAAGTAAATGTCATAAAAATACACTTGGGGTATATGGTGATCAAAAGTATTATTATTTGTGTATTGAAAGGATGATCTCTTTTTATTTTTTCTAGTCTGAACCAGAGGGTTTTTCTCACTTCCACTTGTACGTCTGTGCTGCCTTCCTTGTCAGGTGGAGGAAAGAGATCCTGGAGGAGAAAGATTTTCAAGTAAGTGAAGAAGATACTTTTCAAGCACAGGATGGCATTTCTTAGATTTACCTTCCTAATATTACTTGGGGATGATTTTAAGACAAAATAGGACAGCAAGACTGATGATATCTTACTGTTAGTTAGAGTTGCTCCAAAAACTGTTAGACCTGAAGTGATGGACTATAAGCAGTAGGAGATGTGTTTTATTTGTCTACTCTGGGGAAAAAAAAAGCTGTTTTAACCGAGGCAAACTTTGAGAGGATAATTTCTGGGGATGCTGTTACCTTGATATTTTGCAGAGATAACTGAAAAGGTAATTTTTTTTAATCTTAAATGCATCGCTGAAGAATTTATTTGTAATTTCTCATCTGTATAATACAGCATTGTCTAGCAAGGTCATGTTAATTCTTTCAAAACAGCTGGGCAAACAGTCTTTTAAAATAAGGAGCCTGTTTTGCATTAGGAAGTAAAAGGACTTCAGGCCCATGTGTTTCAAAACCTTACCTTTTTCCGGCAAAAAGCATATCAGGAAGTTGTTTGTAAGAAGATACATTGAGAAGATATGTTGAAAGCATGTCAGGAAGTTGTTTGTAAGAATATGGTAGATAGGCAGATCATTTACATACATCCATAGAAGTCCAATTATTTTTGTAAACTGGTGACAGTTCACTTTCATGGAAATATTTATATTGAATTTTACCCTATGATACACACTGAATGCCTAAAAGGCTTTAAAGTCTCCTTTGAAGGCTGAATGTGAATAGCTTGTGCTGGAAAGCCCCCACCATTGCTTTACCCAGGGAAATGGCCCATTACCAGCTTATTTTCTCTCCAGCTGACTGAACTCTGTGGCCCTCTACAAATGAACCATTGTGCAAATTTGTGTATCACTTCAATCTATTTTATCTTCATGAAAGGATTTATTCAGAGCTGTCGTTGCCTGTCTTTGAAATGAATAAATCCCTAAGGGCACAACATAACAGCTTTAATTTCTACTACCTGCTAACACTGTCAGATTTTCTCAATTTATGGTACTTTGTCAAAATCATCTCTAATGTTGGTATCCATACCTCTCGATTACAATTGTTCACTGTTAATCCTCCCCATTAAATTTTTCATGTTAATTTCCCACACCAAAGAGGGTAATTTTCCTCTCTCTACCAAATCTATTACAACTATGCTTCAAGTAAATAATACCATGCTATAGTACTATGAAGGCTGGTTTTGTTCTCCTTGCACACATTCAGATTTGTTTACTTATTTAATAATTAAGGTATTTCTGTATGGTTTAATTTCTTTATAGGCCATGTGAACTAGAATATAAAGTACAGAAATCAGGAACACACTGGAATGCATTTATCACGCTGCTTTGGATTGCTTACAACATAGAAACGCAATTGGTAATTTTGAGGATCTGTAGATCCATGCTAGTTTTATCACCGTCATATGTTATCACTAAAAGCCTTGGCCTTCTTTATTGTGTAACATGACCTTTTAAAATGGCTGAACTAAAGTATTATCAATTCTCTAAATGATACTTCTGTCCCACAGGCAAGAATAATATCCATTATTCTTCTGCTTTGTTAATAATAGCTGTAGATCAGTGCCTAGTCTTCAAAGTAATAAGCACTTAAACTACATTGGAAAATTGGGGAGTTCAGTATATGCTGTTTGGAGTACTCTGATTGCATTGAATTCACATTATTGAGAAGTCACAGCCATAGTACAATTTGTACAGAAGTTTTTTGTTCCATAAACTGTATCAAGAATCACATGCATTCAGTCATTTCTCTTGCACATAGCGTCTGCTGAATCTGTTTTTCTGCATATGACAGGAATAAGGGAAGTCTCTCCTAACTGTCAGTCAGAGGGCCTGGTTCTTTTCTACTAGCTATGAAAACTCCTGCTCTTCTTTTACATGTCTGTTTGACCTCTTTCAGTAGAAATACAGGCCTCACAGGAATTTTAAGCTGGAATAATTTCCCAAGAACATCAGATGTGGCACTGTGCCAGAAGAGACACTGAACAGATTTTGAATGAAAGTCCAGTTTTAAAGGAATTGGTTTTGCAATACTTTTATTCTTATTATTTGATGAAGTATATTATCAGTAATATTACAGACAGGATGACGATAGAAAATAGTCTTTGCTCTTAATATACTTGTTTTCATTCTTTAAAGTATGTCTGAAACCAAGCAATTAGTAAAAGTATGATTTTTATTCTTCCTGATATGAACAGATTAATTGACTTGGATACCAGATGTTCATCCCTCAATATTTCCTTATTGCAGACACACAATGTGTGTGACTTTAGTTTTGGGGACTTGTTTTGTGTATTGTCATGTAGCAGGGAAATAAATTTTGAAATGAAAGAAGTTAGGCTGGACTCATACTATAGAGTAATACAACCTGAAAATTGGTTGACATTTGGTTTACATCTGTAGAATTAAATATTAAGAAATAAAGAGAAGTAAGTTTTGATAAGGGAAGGGTGGAAGAAATAAATGTTTCAACTCAGGCCTCCAAATGTTCAAATGTTCTTGTGTATATATTATATGTACATATATATATACACCTAATCAGGTGTATATAGACTTGGAAGATGGGAATATAAAACTGTGTGGATACTCTGCCATATTTTTCATGTTTCAAATAACATAATGAAATTATTTTTGTAAGATGATTTTTTTTTTGTAAGATGAGAATCAAATCATGATGATAGTTGTCCTCTTTTGAATCATTTGAGCAAGATATTGCTCTCACTGACATTTATTTGGTTAAGTACACAATATCAGATGGTTTTATTTTCCTAGGAGTTTAAATCTGATAATATTTTGTTCTAGATTCAGTAATCTTTCTAGTAAGCTATAAACCCATTTTCAAATTTGCTGTTTAATGCAATGAGCTGTGTGATGCAATGCTATGTAAAGAGGTCAAAAATTATTACATTCAGCAATTTTCAAATTCCCCAGAGTCACTTTTTGATAGCAGTGAAATTAAACTGACATTTTTTCAGGGAGAGGTTTTAAATATTTCATGCCCATGTATAATACAAAGATTAATATTATGGAAAAGAGTGAGGGTTTTTTTAGGTTTTATTACAGCTTATTATTCTCTCTTGGTTCTCACTTCTAGAGAGTCCTCTAGATAGGGTGCCGCACAAACAGGTACAGACAGGAGTTTGGATAGCTCTGTTACTCTATTCAGGTCAGATTAGCAGTTTATACTTCACATGTGGGGGAGCAGGGCTAGGCAGCAAATGGCAGAAATTTTAATCCTGCCTTAGATTTTCCCTTGTAACCAGTGTGATATTTTATAGACTCAAACAGGTCATTCTTGGTTTCTGACATTTCTGCTGATGATATGAATATTCTGTGTTGATTTACTGGTTCTATACTAGTGTCATACAAAAAAAAAAAAAAAAGAAAAAAGCAGTAAGCTTAGTATAAATAAATTTTTTTTTAATGTGATAAACTATGCCTTTCAATACAAAATGTGCAATTCATTTAGCTTACGTATCTAAGCTTAAGTAATTAAATGTGCAAGTAATGAAAACCTTTCTACTCATCAGCATGTCTCAGACTTTGGCTTGCTGTTACTCATTTTCCCAACTACAGCCATAAATCCAAAATTCTTCTGAATTCTTGGGAGGTGTGTATAGCTGATGCTGTTAAGTGATAAAATATTAATGTATGATTTTGAACATCTTTGGAATTAAACTATTAATGGAAAATATGGCTACTGAGTTTACTGTTGGAATGTTCAAGATGTCTCAAAGATTTTTACAGAAACAAGACTTCAGGAACTAGATTCAACTGTTGAACTAAATATAAGCTAATGGTAATTATAATTAAGTTAGTAATAGTTGAATTCATACTGGCTTATCTGTTAGATTTGTACTTTAAGGAAGTTATCGTTTTGTTGACATAGCTGAGCTACAAAAATATATTCAGTATGTTGTGGTAAGGAATCTGTTTTGCAGATCTTTTCTTATTCATGATTTTAAGATACAGACTTTCTGTCTGTCTAAAAGACATTTTCGCCCATGCTGTCACCAACTCACATCTTTATTACTGCATTGTCCTTTTCTTTGTCATTGACAAATGCATTTTTGCTCCAATTATATTCACCCAGACTGCAGAGAAGCTGTAAAGATAATTTTTCAGTCCATCATTTCTTCTTGCTTTCTTGCTCTGCATCTCCCATCTCTTTTTTAGAGCACCAAGGAAAACTTAGACACTTTCTCTTTTGAGGCCTTTAATGGACTAATACTGACACCTTACATGGCATCTGAGATTCAGCAGTGAGATGCTGACTGCAGTCTATCAGCCTGTGATGACAGCTTCATCACCCACCTGCACTCCAAGAAAGCAGCAGTGCTATCTCCCACTTTGCCACCTTACTTAAATGCAGCATCTGATGCGGATATTCAGCTACTTTGCTCTAAGTCATTCTAAGTTCTGGTTTTTTGCTGTGCCCAGAATAGATTTCACAGGTTGGCTTGAGTCTGTTAGTAGCACTTAGAGACACATTGATGAGTTTTGTGTTGCTTCTTTTTACTTTTCTTTGAATTTATTGTCTCTTTTACTTTACACTTGCGCCATAAAATCTTCAGGATTAGTGACTGTGCTTTATTCTTATTTAGATAATATTTTAAATAATTATTATTTAATTATTATTTTATATATAGGAAGTAAGTCTTATTGACTTGTTTACCAAAATGAATGCATGCACAATTGTATGTTGTATTAGAATTTAGATAAATGCTGAATAACAAGATGCTTAGAAGACAAATTCATGTCTGCTACCTATATAAGTAATGGGCTTTAGTTTAAAAAGTTTTATATTAATATCTTTCCTAGAAATTATTTACTGTAGAAACATGTCAGATACCAGAAATGTAATTTCATACTATCTTTTTACACTCAACCACAGTAATAGAGATTTCATTAGTCTTTTGTGATCTTTACATAGTTTATGATTTAAATTTTTAAAATTTACTTTTTCTGCCTGAAAATATAGGAGTGCTTACTTCATATCATATGAGGTGTAACTAATAAATCTAGTTTAATTTAGCTTCTTGGTATGTACTGTGCTAAAAAATTAGTTTCCATTGCTCCTGCAGTAAAAGAATTTTTTTTTTTCATTTAAAGAAAAAAATTGTATTTCTGAAAGGATTAGTTTTTTAACAGAGGAATGTTTGCCCTCCTTCTCTCTAAGCTCTATGATTAGATGATTTTATGCCCTCATTCTTCTGTGTATGGAAGCTAAGGGGGTCTTTCCTGTGGATGTTCCAAAACTTGTAAAGAATTAAAAACTGTGAACATGGAAATCTTTCTAACTGTAAAAAGCCTGACTACTAACACTACTGTGATTTTATTCCCTGCTGAGAGCACTTTTGGAAGATGTTCAGTACATTGTAATGTGTTTCAAGAAACTGGAAGCTCTGCTGTTTTAGACTTCTGAAGTCATAGCTGGCAACCTAATGTGAGATCACTTCTTAATCTCTGGGTACTGGTAGCAGACAGCTGGGATTCAACACTCTTGAATCATTTATGTTCAGAAGAGCCAATTTGTAATAATAACATTGCTGACTTCATTTTTGTATGCAGAGCTTAATGAACAGAGAATGATGTGAGTGGTAATAGTTTAAGTGCTCTGTTATCAACCCTGTTCAACTTTGTCAAAAGCTTCTGCATATTTTGATTGTCATGAATATCTTGACTTGGTCTCCATGTGGGAGTGTATTGTAAATTAAAAAGAACGGTGCAAATATGTTTTAACATTCAGTCTTAGAAGTACAGATTTTGTCCCACAGAAATTACTATTGCAAAATTTTAATATTGAACTGAAATGTAACAGATAGACTGTAGGTCATCCTTCTTTTAATACTGGTACTTGTCTCGTACTAGGAGGAGAACTTGCCCTCTGTCTGGAAAGCTGCTGGAAGATTCTGACCAATTTATATGGTACACTAAAAATGGCTTAATAAGCATGAAAAAGGAAATAAAACCTGTAATGCTACCCTCACTTGCTGTATGGTTTTCCATTTTCTTTTGATTATACTGTAGGCCTAAGTTATACATTGTTCTCCCCCAAAGTTTGGCTTCAAATGTGCAAAGTGGAGAATGAAAATAGTTTTTAAAACAAACAAACAAACAAACCAACCCCACTTTTGATTTATATCTTAGATAGCTAGGAATGTGTGCATTTTCACTCCCAAATTCACCTATTTTTCTTTGTTTTGCTTGAGTTTCCGAGCCAAGAGCCTATAGGAATAATATATTACTCATGCCTGGCATGTTAAAAATAATATTTAATATACCACCAGTAATACAGGTAAATTTTGTAATGTCTGAATTTGAAATCTGCCCATTTCTGTTGCCCTCCTTCCATCTAGCTCTTTCCCAGAAGTCCCCCTTCCTTCTCAAGATATTTGGAACAGTGGCACATAGTAAAATTACTAGCTATAGTACAATGATTTTGAATTACAAGTAGCTTAAATATATGTATTTGCTACTGAAACTCAGAAGTTATTCTGTGATATGATCTAGTCTAATATTATCAGATAAATCACAGTAGTCAGTGAGACTAAGCCCTGCTTTCCAAAGCACTTGAGGAAGAATGAGGAAATTTTCAAAATCCCTGCTGAAGGAGACTAGTTCCACAGGGCCAGCATACTGTATTGGTAGAAATTTTATTTGGGATGCAGCATGAAATGTGGAAAACTGAAACCTTGCTTATAAGAAACAGGACAAGGATTTTCAGCTTTGGATATTGATATAAGTAGAATAATATTTTAAATTTTTTTAAAGATCTTAATACTTTATGAATATTTCTAACTGTAATCTTTCTACAGAGTATTGAGATTTAGTAACTTCATTTTTATCCTCACGTGTTTTAAGTGTAATTCCAAGGCACATGGCTTTTACAAAGTCACTTATTTCTCAGGAGTTTAACAAATCTGAAAATCAAGGTACTGGGAGATAGTAACAAGTACCTTCTTCCCTAGCACACCAGTTGAGAGCATCTATAAGGGAATTAGGTACTTCACTGTAAAAGCTGCAGTGGCTCTTTCTAGAGGAAATGTGTAACATGTAAGAAGAGCACAGAGAATGGTTTTGAAGTGATGGCCAGCTACTTTTTCTTGCAAGTAGATGCTTGAAGAGCCAAGGTCTTAAGAACTTATGCCTCTTACTAGAACAGTTTGGAGATACATTTTGACTCATTACCCACAAGTGTCAGTTTGTAATACTTCCACATTTGCTTACTATTTTTAAAAAAATACCAAAAGAAATAAAGTAATTTATAGTCCTGAATAGTCTGTATTTTTTTCCATGTAAATGTTCATGTCATTTGCAAAATTGCATTTCATCAGTTTTTTTTCTACAGTTAGTTTCAAATTAAGTTGTTATTTGAATAGTTTGCTTTTCTGAAAGTCGAGATGTGTTGCAATTTTAGATGATGCATCAAATTAAAAAGTTCAAACGTAAGCACTGAAAGTGCAGATTTCTGATGGATTTCATGTGTGACATACTGCAATTCATTAACTTCTAACCTTTCTTTCATACGGAGCAAAATCTTTAACAACAGCTGTAGTGTATTTGATAGCTCAGCTCATTATACCATATATTAGTATGACAGAATTCTTACTCTAGTGTTTCTGTGTTCTTCAACAAAACCCTTAACAACTACATGACAAAGTGAGCCGTTATTTCTATTTTCTAAATCAATTATGTGTGATATTAGCTAATGTCGTCCTTATTTTTCAAATATTAATCTTTTAAGTAACAAAGATGATAACCAGCTGCATAGTTCAGTACAAATATTATATGAAGATATGATTCATGTTTCAGAGACCAGTTAGATTGAAAATGTGTTACATTATGTACTTTGGATTAAGGTTTCGTGAAAGAAAGTGAATCCTGTAACTCAGGTCTAGATTAGAAATAAAGTCACTTTTAAATTACAGTTGTAGTCAGTAGAAAGGCATGTATGAATTCTGATCTCACCCTATCCTGTGCAAATATTTATGTCACTGTATTATTTATGAAGGAATATGGCGGAAAATTGACAGAAATTAGAATTCATCTGTTAAATCCTGCATTTAAAGGTCTGAATATTAAATACTCTGTGAAGATTTACTTGAGGATGTGAATGTCTCTTTGCAAGCCCAAATGTTGTTTCCTGTACTGGTTTTTACCAGAGATGTTGCCAGTAAAGAAGAGGGATGGAAGCTCAGAAGCATCCAGGAGCAAATCCAGTAGAGACTGCTTGATAGAGGGAAAGACATATTGAATGTAATTCCTCTAAAACTTGCTGTTTTGTGGAGAAAAACTGTAGGTGTAGTGTTTATACAATTCATATTGCTTGGAAGATCCCTTTACATTCTGCATATTTTCATGGAAAATGTATCTGTTTCTTTAGCAGGCATTCCTTCTTCAGACAAAATTACCTGACTCTTCAGAGACACCTGATCCCTTGCCTTTGTGTGCACCCCTATTCTTATTATTTGAATTTAAGGAATTTAGTGTTACAGATTTGAATGCAACTTGGGCTTTTCTTGTGGGAAATACATCCTTGCATTTCCCTTATAATAGGAAATATCCTTATAATTATATCCTTATAATAGGAAAATAGCTTGAACTCTTGTTTAGTAAGGGATCTTATCTTTTACTGACACTGAGTGAGCTCTGGAATTAAATTTTATTTTACTTTTTAGTTATTCTTGCCAATAATTGATTTATTGTATTTTATTGATTCGGTTTAAACCTTTACATTACTACCCATTTTGCATAGCAACTAATTACCAGAGCAACCTAAAAAAGAATATTACCAACATATCACTTGATCCCTGACTATCTGCCAGTCTTTCAGAATCAGAGTTTCTTGAAGAAGGAAATGTAAAGGATTAAAATAAATAGAGGACTTGGAGATTTTCCTGGATGTAGAACTTCAGAGATCATTGCAGTAACAATGGCATAGTAATAATTTCTATCTCGAACTCTGGGTGTCATAAAAGCTCTAGGATCTCAGCTCTTTAATCTTGTGAAGCTGACTACATAGTGTCTTCAAAGTTCTGCAGTTTACCAAAATCTTTATTTTATTTTACTCCCTGAAAATTGCATATTTTGAATGTGATTAGATTAATCCCATTAACCTTATAATGTAATTGGTCAGCTTTTCTTGTTTTCCTCAGGAATTAATTATCATTTTTTTAATGGAAATGCTTAGTGAATTTTGTGCTAGATTAAGTGCTTTTTTTGTTATTGTTTTTGTTAATGCTGTTTTTAATTGTAGGAAAATGTTAATATGGCTTTATGTCCCTTATGCGATTGTTTTTCTTGAAGGTTGTCTCCTCAGAATTAACTGCCACCTAATAAATAGGCCCAGATGTAGCAACAAAAATGAATAGCAAATGCAGCTTTTAGAGTGAATGAGACTGGTCTGGACAGAAGGTAGCCTAATCATTGCTATTTTAAAGGAGGTTTCTTTATGAACAGTGTTACAGAAACCAGTGTTTGGATTCAAATACTCTGATGGGGTCATAAAGCATTCATACATAAGATATTTCATGATGGATAACAATTTTTTCCTGAGCTGAAGAGCAGTACTTGGAGTTTCACACTTGCTTGCCTGCATTAAAATACATGAAGAAAATAAATATCAGGTGAAATTAATTATAGTGATTAAGAACCATTACAAGTTTCAGATATAGTCATGCAGAACCCTATTTCAATTATTATAGAACTATACAGCCATGTCTTTCCAATTGAAAGATTTAGCTGTTAATTATATGAAAACAGCTTATTTACATTGAGACTTTAACATGAGTTTTTATTTTCCTTTGATCCAAAGAGTCCTTCTTTAGCTGTGTGTATTCTTTGTATCTTCAGGAATACTGCAGTTTGGATTTTCTACTGTGGATTTTACTGTGCAAGTACTTGAACAGTACTTGGACACTGCAAGATGCGAAAATGATTTTGCAATGCTGTTTATAATGTGGATTGTATATTTTATTGTTGGTTGGGTTGTTTTTTTTTTAATTAACCTGTAACGTAGTCTTACACAAACTGCCCAAATACATTTTTTTTTCTGTGATACAGGGGAACCACAGTTTTGTTATATTCAGCTGCAGAAGATAGAGGTTGAAAAGCTGTAGCAAATCTATACTGTTCAGAAGGACACTTATCATCAATGCTTCTAATGTGCAAAGAGCACAATGAATTCAGATTTATGAAAATGTAATATTATCCTAGAATCCATAAATCTGTAGGTTAAAATTAAGTTGGTAGGAAACTTTTTTCTCCTCCAACTCTTTAAAAGACAATTATATATGAAGAAAGAAAATACCTGTTTAGGGACAGAGGACTCTTGACAGTCTCCCACAGATGTGGCTTTTTTCCAGTAAGTTTATACAAATAACTTTTTCTAAATCTTTATGGCTTTGGCACAATTTTCTAATAACTTTTAGGTTAAGTAGTTGTGATTACATAAAAAAATTGCATTGTACGTGTCATAATTGAAACAGGATTCCATTTTGCTTATTCAAGGAAAAAGAATATGGTTACAAGTATTCACACAGAATGAACAGGTGATGAATATTGCTGGGCTAATAACCCTTTGGAAAGGATGCAAGAATACAGATTGATTTTTGTTCTCTTATCCGTAAAGGAGTTTCTTGATAACCCTCTAGGTCTTTGGATGGCTTTAAGTGAACCAGAATAATAATTTGATTTTGGCTTCAGTTGAGTTATTTTACAAATTGAATTCACCATTTTTACTAAATGCTGCTGTTGAAGAGTTAAATCAATCACAGAGCAAAAAAAAGGGCATAGCATTTGAGTATTTTGAGTAGGCTCTCAGGGATCCAGAGGCATGCTGCTGCTACATAAATACAATCATACCTCTTTTCAAAGCATATTCACTTGGGCACATTGAGAATCAATAGAATATAAGTTCAGTAAATAGGCTTCAAAACAAAAAGTGTTTTGCAAATATGCAGAGCAATTCAAATATAATTTGCAGAGCATTTTACCAAGATGCAAAGGTTTTAGTCTTTCTGTTTTATGGTTAAGACTTACACATATCATTGTTAATACTACATAAAATCCTGACAGAAAATCTTACGGAAAAGCTGAGCTGAGGTTTTTGCATCCATATTCTGATGTTTTAAAAAAGTGCTGTTTTATTCTGGACATGCTGTTGTTAGCCAATTTTAAGTACCAAGACCAGAGAAGGCCTTCTACGAATAGAAAATAAAATTATTGCCAGAAATTTTCAGTCTGGCAATACCTCAAAGGTATTGGATGTCCCTTTATGTTAAAAAAAAACAAGCAAATGAAGAAAGAAGCCCCCACAAGCCCATCCAAACCAGAAGAGGCTGTCTATGCTATCTGGTAAAAAACCAACTGTACTTTTTCATGGGTTCATTTATATACATTCCAACTATGATTTGTGCATTGGAACAGCACATAATATGTAACTTTCCATGATGTTTGAATTTTCACCTGACAGAATAGTACACTTCTGGGCACCTGAGGGGATTTTTGATTCTTCTAAATTCCATTGGATGTTCTTGTCAGTCCAGATTTCATTTTTGCTATATTACAGTCATGCTGTATCTTGAATGGTTTCATCATAATTGCTTATTCTTTTTCAGATGAAACACTGGGTTCATCTTAATTGTGGAATTATCATATTTTAACTTCAGTAAAGTTGCCTGTCTTAACAATTTGAGCCTTAGGATAAAAATATTTACATAATAGTGGATACTTGCTGTAGAAAAGCAATGCCAGACTGTCAAGTGTGTCAACAAATTATACTGAAGTTAATTCAACCAAAATTGCTGTGGTAAAGATCAACAGAATTGAGAAAGTTGACCACAACAAACTGATCAATGCTGGAAGCATAAAAATTGGAAGATGGTTAGGCATTTATTTTATATAATGCCCATTTCTACAGTCTTGTTGGGGAGAGAATTAGAAACAGAATAAATACAGATTTTACTTACAGAAAGATGAAAATATCTAAAAATATTTTAAGTAATTAAATTCATATCATAAAATTGAAAAAATATTCCAGTTTATTTCATAGCAAACAAAGTTCAGGTATTCAGCAAAAGAAACTCAGTACCCAAAATTATAATCCAGTGGAATGATTGAACTTATTTAAAGATTTGATCAAAGAAATTAGAAATTAAAAGGTGAATTTTTGACTGGAGGTTGCAGTGACGCTGTTGAGCAGGATGGGAACAGAGAACTCCAGATCAGAAGGCTAAGAAAATGAACTCTGATTTATTTCAAATGTACCACTCTATATATAGAGAACATCGAGAAGACTAATTTCATTGGTCGTAGAGTAAAAACATGTCACACCATTGGTGTGCAGTGAATGATGCACAGCGGCAGAGCATATCTATAAACAATGTGAATAACAAGCTAGATTAGAGAATTATTTACATTCTTTTCCAACTGCTTCCCAGGCTGTCTCCTGGTTAGAAAACCTTTCTCTTTCTCTCTGACTGAGCTGAGAATACCCACATTGCAGTATTTCTATAGTGCTTTCCAAATCTGATTTTTCAGATAAAATCTTGTCAGTAAGCCAGGGGGTTTTCTTGCTGTTTGGGTTCCCAGGAATTTTGTTCAAGTTATTTGTTATAGTTGCAAAATAGAACTGATGAAGATGCACTAAAAGAAACCCTGGAAAATCCAAACCACATTATTCCTGAAGATACAAAGAACACACAGCTAAAGAAAGACTCTTTGGATCAAAGAAAAATAAAAACTCATGTTAAAGTCTCAATGTAAATAAGCTGTTGTCATGTAATTAAACAGCTAAATCCTTCATTTGGCAAAACATGGCTGTATGTTTGTATAATCATTGAAATAAGGTTCTGTGTGACTATATCTGTAACTGGGAATGGTTCTTAATCACTGGAATTAATTTCACCTAATATTCAGACTATGTATTTTAATGCACACAAACAACTGATGTTTCCTCTTAATGTGCAGTTCTTCATTTGCTCTGGCTCTGGCCATAATGAAGTCTCCCATCATAAAGTAGTGCGATAACAGCATAAATACAATGTAGTAACAGCATGATTTAACTGCATGAATCAGCAGTGGACTGTTGGGGCTTTCCAAATCTGTACTGCAATTTTGCTATCTCAACACAGTGTTGGAAAATAAATGAGGTAGCTTTAGGCTTGGAATGGTTCCAGTCACCATAAGCAGTCTGACTTTGTGCTTTGCTGGGGCTGCAAGGATGCTATTTCATACTTCAGTCCTATTTCTGGCTTGCTGAGTGTGTTATCATTTCCCTTGTAGCAACATGATCACTCACCAATAAGCTCATGACTCTAGGTCATGAATGTGGAACTGCAATGAAACAATTTGCCATTTTATTACCTTTATTTATGTTTACTTTTCAGAAAGAAATTACAAGTGGTTTAGATATTCTTATCTATTTGGGTAGTTTTGGAAATTTATTTTTGCCTCCATATAGATTTTGAATACTTAATCAGTTTTTGTTAATATATCTATACGGGTATCAGAACTCTTCCAGTTGATGGGCTTGTTCACTTTCCCAGTAGGCTATCCAAAGCTTTTCGTAATTTTCAGGAAGACTGCAAATAGGGAAACTCCAAAATATCAGAGGATAATACTGTGATGAGACTGGTTTTCCAGTGACCACAGTGTGTCCAGCTAACAATAGTAATGAGTTATTAATATTGTCTGCAAAAAGAGATATATATTCATTTACCTTTATGGATTTTAATGGAAATCTTGTAACATGTAAGTGCTTCCTGTATATGTGGCAATTTTTATCTATCTCAGAAGGCACAGTGGGAAGAAAATACTATGATCAGGAAGATAATAAAGACATAGTTTTGATTACAAGTATTAAATTCTATCATCTTTACTTATTATCTCTCTAATAATTATTATTTATTAGTATTTATTTAGCTAGTTTTCTTACTATCAGCTAAGAAGAACAAATGAAATGTTTTTTTCCCCCATGTCATTCTTAACAGCTTCATTTCTTCACTTTTCTTTAATTCTGAAAAGTGAATCTACATTGGTGAATGCAAATTTGCAATATAATAATTTCACGTGGTCTACTTTATTCTGTACACTTAAATAGCATTTAACGGTATCAACAAAAATATAATACAACATCCTAAATACTTTTTTTTTTTAACCATCTATAAGAGGAGGCTTCTTTAGTGGGAGTCAGTATGAGGCTATTCAGCATTTCCATTAATAAAGTAACTGATAATAGAAATCTGCAGATGACACAGGTTTACCATTCTGACAAAGTGAGGAGAAAAGAGCAGTTACATAAGCAAATCTTGAATCACTTGTTCAGTTAAACTCTTCAGGCGAGCTGTAGTTTGATACAGTCAAATGAAAAAAAATTGCAAATAAAGTAAGTAAGAATAGGTCATACCTCTGGAGTGTGAAACTGTACCCTGTGATGTGTGGCTTCAAAAGGGTGGGTGATGCCTACATCTCTCCTAATGAACGCCCAGAATGATGCTGTAGCACATGGGAGTGTTTGGATCCTTGAATTAATGAACCTAAGAGCTTGTTTTGCCTTTTGGTGATTTCTTTCTTTGTCAATAATACATCCAGTTCTGATGTCTTAGGTCAAAGACAGAGAGACGGCTCAGAGAGCATGACTGAAGTATTTGACATACTTAATTTGTCAAAAAGAAAATCAATAGGTGAATTGATTCATATATGAGAAATCTGATATGGAAAAACCCCCAAGACATTAACTAATAATGAATTTCTGTAGCTCTTAAAGATTTCAAGATCAAGATGTTTTTCCTGAAATTTAAAAAAAACCACTAACCATATGTTTAGGTTTAATTCCTATTATCCACACCAGGATAAGCAATGGTCTTCTCTGGCAGTATCATGTATGACTCTAGGAACCAGCCCCAAATTTATGTTGTGTACCTGTCAAGTAATACTCCCACTGACATACATGGTTGCTAGCATGTGTAGGTACAAAAAGCATCTGAAGATCTCACGGTTGTTGAAACAGTTAGATAATGAACTGGCCTTAGAGTATAATTTTGAATTGTCAGTCACCATTTCTAAAACATGTATAATGTTTTTGTCTACAAACAAATACCTTCTAAACATTTTGGACTCTAGTAATTTTTAGTTATCTTTAACATCTGAGAGCACACAGTGTTAGAACCACATTGCGGTGGTAAATATGTCTAAAATTGTGATTCTCTATAAAGCCTAGTTGCAGAGGAAAAGCACTATTTTGGATTAAAAAAGGTTCAATAATTGTTAAGTAATCACTGTTTTTTTCCTTATTGTTTTTAATTTTTGTCACTGTATCCAATAACATTATTGAACTCTAGAAGCAAGTTGATTTTGTTCTGCTTCTAAGTTGTGTCCTTCCTTGTCCTGGAAGGCTACATGAAATAAGAAGGAATATATATATATTTTCTGTTCAGACCTCTACGCCTCTAAGGATGCTGGGACTAAACTCCTTAGGGATTGAGCAGTGTGGTTTGGAGGCTGGGATCCAGAACAGGGGTCCCCTTCATCTGCACATGTTGGCAAGAGTTGTGTTTGGTCTGATTCCTGCTATAGGAAAGGAAAGATGTGATGCTAGGTGTGTATAATCTGAAGGGATTTCCAGTAAGTCTTGCTTTATGGCTTCTACTTCACTGTGTTGCTGTTACTGTCCAAGTTTTAAATCAAATCTTCCACACAATGAAAATCTGATTTTACTACACTGTAAGTTTCTAGAAAAATCACTTTCTGATTCCTGTATCCCATATTTCTCTCACCATTTTTTTTTAAATTTACTTTCAGTAAATACCACAAAGGGATCTCTGCATTTTCTCAATTTCAATATAAAAAGGATTTTTCTTGAACAAAGGAAGAACTCCTGTTTATCCTGAGCAATTTAAGTGACCTGCTGAACTAAATGCACTGGCAGGACTTCCATTTAGTTAGTAATTCACAGCTGTCACTGGAGACATCTCTCTACAAAGAAAACTGTTTTCTTTCCATGTTTATTTGTTCAGCAGAACCTGCTGCATAACAATGTCAATTATTGGCCTTATCAGTGTGTAACCCTGGAGAAGACTAAAATCACAGGAGCCTGTACACTTGACAACCAAACTCAATCAAAACTACTGATAAGAGAACAAAGAGAAACCAGAAGCTTTTGGAGTATGAGCTTAGTAATAGGATGAAGTGACATATGCCTTTCTTTGAGACAAGAAGATGGAGGAGGATTAATTTTCTTTCTTTCAATTTTCTGTTCTCTCCTATGGTTTCCTAAATGCTAGTGCGTGTAGATTTTGCTGTCTTACAACAAAATTGTCTCTTTGCAACTGCAAGACAGTAAAAATAACCAGAACTGAAAAGCCTATTTTTTTTTTTGTCATCCTTGTAAACAAATCAGAATTAGATTTTTTCAGAAATGTCATTATAGCAGATTTACTATTACTATCATAGCCTCCTGGTTAGATCTTTCGGCTGCCTTAAAGAGTAAAATCTTTGCACAACTTGTTTGCTCTCTGTAGTGTTTTTTGCGTTAGACATCCCTTTTCAAATATACAAAAAGCCCTCATTTATCCCATCTTAATTTGTTTTCTTCAGAGTAGGATTTGCTTGCTGTTAGCTGAATGAATAGTAATGGTTCCATCCAGTCCTTGGGAGCTGATTCACTAAAGCTTTGTGTTAATTTTTTTTCTTCGCAAGTCTCACACATCTTGCTTAGTTTCAGGTACTGATCCACATAGGTCAGCAGGTTAAAAAGGGGCATCTGAAATCCTTAATAGCTGTTGTTCTCTACCAACAGCTTTCTTAAATATTGCCACCCCTGAGAAAAGATGACAGAGCGCGGCACAGAACTGCTGTGGCAGTGCCAGCTTGCGGGCAAGCCTATTAAAGCAACCCGAAATTGCCAGCAGAAATATACCTCTGAAAGTTATATTTCATGTAGTTGACGTCTTTATTCTCTTCTGTGAGAAAAGGTCACATCTTCCAAGCTGTGCTATAGTGTCCTTTTTAAGAGATTATTGTGATAAATACAGGAATTCCTCTTCTCATCTGCCTGCTAAAGAAGGAGAAGCAGATGAGAGATGCGTTACTGTCGGTGACCAGCCCATCAAACTTGTTATACTACACAATGCATCACTGAAATGTTTTTCCATTGGAACTGTTAGTATGTTTTTTGCTAGACCCTGAAACACTTTTTGGTCATGTTTATTTATTTCAACAAAATGACATTTTATTCACAAGGTATGGTTTTGTAAAAGAAATAATGTTGCCCCAAGTCCAGTTATCCAAAGAAAAAGAATTTAGGTATAGTTTCGTTGTTAAAACCTATTTGATTTATGTGTGGTTTTGATTCTTTGGATAACCATTTCAGATAGATTTTTGGAGGCTTTTCTTTGAACGTCTGAAGGCCACAACCTTCTTCTTAATGTAATTGGAATTTTTATAAAACCAAGTGGGTGTAAGAACCCAACACCTGGGAGAAATACAGCAAAATACTGCTCATATTCAGTCTCAGTTATTAATTATGTTTATTATGAAGTATTTATCAGTTTAGGATATTTTAATTCTTTAGGTTATAGTTTACAATTGGATTACATTGTGTTAATTTGAATTGATGCTTCAGTCTGTCATCTGTGGATGCACTTTTGGAATTTCTGACTGAAGCATTCTATATTATATATCTTTTTTCTTAAGGCATCAAGGAATGTATAGAAATTTGAGGGGATGTTGTTTTTGTACGTTGGGAAAACCTGTGCAGCTTGGGTGATCCTGTCTTGTGTTCTTGTGCCTGTGTGCTATGCTCGCCAAGGAAGCTTAATTGATTTCTTAATTTGAACAGTGGCATTTTCCTCAGAGATGAAGGGATTTTCGGATTACATCTTATTGATTTTTTGTGAGGCTTCTCAAGTTAACTAGGAAATTTTCAGTTATCAGATGGGGCAGGTTGTTTCCTTTAACAGTGATATCTTCATGAAGGTCTCTTCCACTGCCAAATCATTGGTTATCTGTACTGCTGTCCTTAAGTCTCTTAGAGGTGCACAAATACTTTATGGGCTTTGACATGGCAAGTGGGGAATGATTGTTATTCAGAACAAAACACCAAGATGTGGCTTCATTTGGTGGTGATTGAGCGATGTAATGGAACTGGCCTTTCAGTCCTATATCCCATAGGATACTGACAATATTCCATTTGAACTGTGTTTAGAACTACTTGTTTTACGTCTAAAAATACACTAGTTTAAGTAGGCTCTGCACTGTGACATATTTATTGGATGTAGAAGTTACATATCTCAGTCAATACTATTTAAGTTATAGAAAACAAGTAGTTTTTCATCAGCCATCCTTAATATATATTTTCTCTAAAACAAGATGCGATTTTTTTCAGAATAATTTACAGCATTTTGTCAAAACATAATAATTACTTTAGGTTAGAAATACATACAATTTTTATACACTTTTCTCCTGTGCTTCATTATATTCAGTTGGTATTTTATGATTTTCTTTCCTTTTTTTTGGCTGAGTTTTTAGCTATACATACTACAGTGTTAAAATCTAAGTCATTGTAGATAAGGAAATGTAATATGTGTAAATTAGTAGAAAGTGGCCACAGCTGTAGAATTGTCCCACTTAAAATGCATCGCCAAATTATGGTCAGGAAAGCCAAACCAAGAAGAGTGGTTAGCATATGGACTTCATGGAAAGGTGGAATTGTAAATTTTCTCTTGGAATCTGCTATAGAAATATTTTGATCTTGCTTGACTACAGAAAAAAATAGACAGAGTGTAGTAACTTATTGGTAAGTCATTTCAGAAATTAAATTCTGCCATAACTGCTGCAGCCTTAATTGGTACAGTACATTCTGTGTTTGGATGGATTTTGTTTGGATTTCCTTTTTATAGAATGACTACTGATCTCATGACTTTTTATATTCTGGGTATTTGCATCTGTTCTCCTTCATTTGTTGTGATTTGGATGGAACTAGTGGTAAATGACATACTTGGGCTTTTTATTATTTATTTGTTATTATTTGTATTTTGGTATATAAGAAGTAAACATATCTCCAAATAACATCAATATGGCAATATTTCATAGAACAATATGGCAAAAAGTATAAATCAGAGTGGTTCAGGACTGTTCTGTTCTGAGCTCTAGCAACTGGAACTGTCAGCTCTATTTCCTGGATACAAGTGTGAAGCTTCGAGATACTCAGTTTCCATATGAGATATGTAAAATGGAAGTTCTGTTTTCTCTAGTTTAAATGTGAGAAAGAAACTA
This sequence comes from Vidua chalybeata, assembly GCF_026979565.1. NCBI lineage: Eukaryota > Metazoa > Chordata > Aves > Passeriformes > Viduidae > Vidua > Vidua chalybeata. Next base: position 56,857,326 of record NC_071534.1, on the reverse strand, counting down.
GCAATGTTTTTGTTTGACTGTTCAATTTAGGTTTTAATTTAAATCTGTGTTCGAGTATCATAGAATCAAAGAAGGTTTGGGGATGAAAGGGACCTTAAATCCTTTAGGTTCTGTGGCAATGCTTGCTTGATTCTAACTCCTTAAACTTGTCTTATAGACTTGAGATAGTAATGTGTGGATAGTAAGTTCAGCTGAGAAAAAGATCTAGCATGCAAATTTGTTTCTTGTTTTAGGGACGGAGTTTACTTGTGGGTTTGGTTTTTATTTGGGACCAAGGTAGTAAGACTACCTATAAAACCAGCTGAGATGTGGTCCTTTAATGTACTTTTTAACCAATACTCTTGGAAATGAAGATGTAAATCTCTTCAGCTAAGTGAGCTGAAGCTAAGCACAGCTTCTCTGACATAGTCCTTTAGAACCACATATTTTATGATTGGTGATTAAGGTTGCTAATGACTTGTGTAAGAGATCCATACCAGATGAAACAAGACTTTAATTGCTAGTTTAATATGCTGAGTACTGGAATCTTCTTCAGTAGTCATGAAAAGAAAAATACAAAAGGGAAATGAAAAAAACATCAAATTTCCATAAGCTTTCATTTTCAGGATGTTAAGGTATATTTCTGTGAAATTATTATTAGGAATATGAAATTAATTATAAGAATAGCATACTTCTTTATGTTTTCATAAGATTAATGGCAGATTGATCAGTTGAAATGAAGAATTAAAATGTATATTTGAATCAAAGACTATATATATATTTATGTATATATATTTATACCGTACTTGAATCAAGGGATAAAACAAATATATCCTTGTTGAGAAGTGCTGTCCTTGAGGTCCTGAATGTAAGCTGGTAGCAGAAGAAATTAACCTTTAAAATATTTAGATTTTTTAAAAAATATTCATTTTAAGATGCAACAAGTCTAGTTGGAATTCTGAATATAACTTTTTCTCTGTAGTTAGATTCTACTGTTTTGAGCTCTCTGTGCTGTGGTCTGTTGATTGAGATGTCATGGTGTGTGAAAAAAGGTCAAAACTAAGATGTATGACTGAAAGAATTAATGTTAATTTCAAGGAATTCTAGGAGCATAATGTAAGTAATGGACAATAAAGGAATGTACAACAAAAGATCAAATTTAGCATTGAATTTAGGAAGTTCAATGTTACAGTATTTCAGCAAATATTAGAGTCGGGTTTTTTGATTCTTGTTTCTTTCCTCTAAACTTTCACATTCCAGGGGAAGTTTTTGAATGACACTGGTTTATGACTGGCCAAGATTATATCTCTTAAATCTCTCAGACTGTGTTGAGTGCAGACTTCAGTGCTCCTACCACTTAGCAAAGATAAACTAGTCTTGCCCCATCTTGTGCTTATCAAAGTTTTGGTTCATCCATAGTCTTTGAAGTTACAGGAACCAGGAAGGCATTTTTGCATCCAGGATCCAAAAGGGACTGTTCTGTGCTACCTCAGCCATTGCTGCCGTGTGCTTTCCATGCTCAGGAAGCAGCACAGGCACTCAGCTGTACCACTGAAGGATCCAGGTCCACTTATGCCTTTTATTTAACACATATCTGCATCAAATATTTCTTAAGCTGCAGTAGGTGACCTATTCCTACTATCTCTTTAATATTAGATTTTGAAATCTTAGTATTCTCAATTCCAGCTGGGCCTATCAGGAAAGAAATGTTTTCTCTAACTCCAAGACACAGGTAATTAATAAGTGGCACAGCACTCCAGAAATAGAGCTCATTATTTACGACTCTGTGTAGCAGGTTAGGACATCTGGAGAAGGAAGAAGTGGCAGCAGCATAGGGAATATTGCTGAGCATATTGCAAGAAACAGTACTCAAGAAAGAAAAGAGAACTTGTCTCAGAGCTAGAGCCGTATTCATTTGGTGCACTATCATATCAACAGCAAGGGACAGAGAGAAGGGGAAGGTGGCACTGAGGCAGCTGAACAAGGTCATCCAGGCTCTGCAGTGTGTGCTGGACCTGTGCTTTCATGTCACTAGGCACTGCAGTTACTGCTTTGATAGCAGGCTGGTAGGGGAGGATCTGTAGTGAGCTTGGCTGAGTCCCAAAGCAGCAGGTATCCTTTATCCTAAATATCTGGGAAGAGGATTAGAGGTTAACATGGCACAGCACCGTTCCAGCCTGGGTACTGCAGCTCTTACAGGGTGTGAGGCACTGCAGCTCTAGCACATCTGTCTGTCTGCTCCACAGTGCAGGGAAGGGGACCGAGGCCACAGAGGGGATGCCCGCTTGGCACTAGCCATCCTTTCCTTTCATGCTTGACAATCCCAGATGCAATCAAGTGAGAAAGAATGTTGTAAAGGAAACAGGAATTAAATAATCCCTATGTTAAGGATTTTTTTTCCTGTATAGTAATTACATCTGGTTGCAAACAAATGTAAGAATCATCGTCCAGCTTTATCTGTAGTCCAACATTATGCAATTTCCCATAAAACCATAAAAAAAATTAGATTTCTTTTAATGCATGCATAAGCTTTATTTCTCTTTTCTATTACCTAAAAAGATAAATGAGCCTTTTTTTTTTCCTGGCAATAATTGGTTTCCTCCTTATATTGTCTCAATAATTACTCTAAATAAATTTTTAGTAGAATTTAGTAGTTCTTTAAAAGTAGGTGCTGTGTTCTGGGATTTCAAGTACAACTTTGGAAAGTACAAATAAAGGGGCCATTTAATCAAATTGCCAGCATAAATTTTGCAGTGTTTTATATGTGTTCATAATGTGTAATACATACAGCTCTTATTAAAATTATAGTTGTTAGCATTTTCTTATCAAATCATTGGAGATTATATATAAATTTAATTTACCTTTAAGTTACTTCTATGCAGTCCTAAAGTATAATATTGTAAAGTTTATGATCATAAAGTATAGTAAGATTGTAGGTTCTGCTTATCAGTATAAAATAGAGCTGTGGTGGACCAGGAGTACTCAGACTCTAATTACATTGCAGTTAACAGCAGGAAGGATTAACAGCTCTCATAGAAAAGTACTGCATTTTAGGAGTGCCTTTATTTGTTAAATTAATAGATCAGTTCTCACTTTTGACACTAAAAGCTAACTCTGTTAATGTCCTCAGTATGTTCACGTTTGATTTTAACTTTAGTTGCTGCCATTTCATATTATCTAAAATGGAAACACTATTCCTGGTTTTTATGTCCTGTTAAGTTTCTTCTCTTAAAAAAAAAAAAAAAAAAACAAACCCTTGCAATTGAGCTTTGTCAATAATTCACACAGACAAAACCTCTGTATTTTCAAATTAAATATACTGCTTTGATTAGCACCTTAGTGTTCTACTCATTAGAATAACATTTTTATGTTTTATAAACTATCAACATGTTTTCTGTAACTGGTTTTGATGTTCCTTCCTTCAAGATCCACATATGAAGTTAGAGTAGGGGTGATAGTAAATAGCATAACAACTACAGATAGTCACTGCCAAATAACCAGTATTACTGGCCAATCTTACACTAAAAATTGTATTTCTAACAGGATTATGGCAGATGTCATACTGTAAAGAGGTTTGGTAATGAACCAGATTCCAAAACACGATAAAATTTGCTTTCTTTGCTCTGGGTTTGGGGTTTTTAAAGATTGTTTTAATATGCTGAGGTTTCACTGAGTTAAAATCTCAATGAGGAGAAAGAGGCTGATAACTTTGTAATAATTAGTATAAATATATTTTGTGAAGTCTTATTAATATTCAGTTTTGATTTCGTCTACAAGGAGCAGACCTTGACCTTTTTGATTTTAGAGGAAACTGCAGAATAAAGGCTTTGGAAATCACCTTTTTGAGCTGTCTATCTGGTAATCTGGTAGTTTATTGTAGATATGTGTATTGGATCTTCTAGGATAACATTTTTTCCCCTCAAGAATAATTTTGTGTCTGACAACAGCCATTGCTTAACCTTCAGTATTACTCTTACTGTTGTGGTGTGTAAAACATAAACCTCATACTTTTACTCTTCATACATCTAGAGGTGCTTTTGTACCACAGCACTTCCAGTATATTTACCACTGTCTTGTCTCGACTACAAGGTGAAGAGAATAGTTCTAGAATACATGTTAATTATCTGAGAAAGATTAGATTTTGAAAGTACATTTACTTTAAAATTGCACACTATATAGCTGCTTCTAAGTGTTTAAAAATATGTTATATATAGCAGCATAGTTGAGGATGCTATATATAAAGCGTTTCAGCATATTTTAAAAACACACAAAGTATCATGTAAATCCAAATGTAGTTAAAGTTGTGGAAGTATGATGAGTGAAAGTCTATAAAATATAAGGTTTTTGTTTGGTAACAAAAATGTTGAATTTCAAATGTACTGAAGAATTATTTCAGAATTGTGGGTTAAATATGTCAGCGTAAACCAGAAATCTCTTACAAAGGCTAGTATATAGTTTAGATTCAGATATTTTGCCATACTTAAAAGTCAGTTTGATTTATAGATTTGTAATTTATTCATAGTCTGACCCAGAAACTCTGCTACACCAGGCCCCTAAACCCTTTAATTACAGATGAAAAATACATACTTCTACTTGTCAGGAAACATACCTTTATTGTTTCTTGAGATGATCCAAAGGGATGTTTAACTTTTTTTTTTGTTGTTGCACTTTTGGATTTCTTTTCTATTTAAGCCCAGGTCCTTTAAAAAATAAACACTGGAAAATTTCACTGTGGAAGGGAGGTCTATAGTGTAAGTTGCTGCTGCAAGCCAGGCTAGCATTGGAGCTTGAGCAGCCTGTTCAGGGGTGTGCCAGGCGAGCTGTGAAAATCCCAGTGGAGAGATTTACAGTTTCCCTGGCAAGCTGCTCAAGCACCCTCATTGCAAAGGATTGTTTTCTTATGACAAGTTAGCTTCCCGTGACAAGTTAGCTTCAGCTTGTTACTATTGCCTCTTGGCACCTCTTTTCTTCTTTCCAACCCCCTCTGTGTAGAGCTGCTCTTAGATCCTGCCTTAGCCTTCTCTCCGCTAACACATGCCAGTTTAGTCACACTGCCCTGGGTGACATCAGCTGCAGCCCCCTAACTATGGGAGTAACAGTGTGAGTAAAATCTCTTCACTTTTTGTGCTTGATGAGGGGCAGGAGCAAATAGAAGTGGTACCTTGATCCTCCTCTGCCTGGCTGGCAAGGAGGGAGGGAGGATGGAGATGCCTTTCCGTGGTGTGGCGTGAGAGGGCAGACACCACAAATAGAGCTGAAGCTGAGCTGGCAGGCTGGGCCATGCAGATGGGCCCCAGTTCAAGGGATTAATATGGCTGTTCCTCTTAGTAGGAGTCCAGGAAACCAGGGGACTCTATTTGCCAGATTCAAAGGACATAATTTTGAGCATATTTGTTGTTGATACAACCAAAATATAAACAAACATTGGACTGGGATTTTAGAAACCCCAGCTCTGATGATGATGATCCACTGGCTGCCCTGATTCTTCAGCCAGGTGTCATCACAATACCATTTAAATTAAGCAGAAAACAAAACTGTTCCAGGAATATTTTACAAAAATTGATTTTTAGACTCAGTTTTCTTCTGAAATGGACCAGGCAGTTTATCACCTACAAGTTTTTAATGGTAAATATTAATTCACATTATGATTCATCATATTTCAGAGTGCCTCATATTTTAATACTGTTGTGGATAGGAAAATGAATCTAAGAAGTTAGTGGATGCCTTATATATACATGCTGCTTAGTAGTTCCTGTTTATCTGTTGTCAAAAAAATAATGTTAATTAAAAATAAATTAGTAAGCTTGAGTCATTTGTAGTAATTCTTGGTCTTCTTTTTTAACTGCAAAATGCTGAATTGAACAGTTTTAGACAAACTTGTCATGTGGTCTTTTTAATATTAAGTAGTGTGTTTGTACAATTCTTCAAATTCAAAGACTTTCTTTGGGAGTTTTTGATTATTTCTTTATAGTAGTTTCTTTATTTCCAAAGAATGCTCCATATGGAGCAATAAAGGCAGTATGATTTTCGTTAGCAGTTAAAAAAAATTCTTATTTAAAGAAAATAACATTTTATTTAGTGAGGTTTTTGCCAACTTTATTTTTCAAAAGATGTAAGCTTTATTTCTATCTGAGAAATAGATAGATTTCAACAGCTCTGTTGAAAGCTCTGTAATAGATCACAGGAAGATAAGCCTTATCTTTAGACAGTCATACAAGTAGTATGTCTTTGGCCAGTTACTTTACATGGATTTATAACACATATTAACCAGTCAGTATCAGTCTTAGATTTTGGTATTCTCCCTTGGTAACAGTGGCAAAATGCCCACTCAAACAGAAGTAGACTTGGAGACAGTAAATGCATTACTCTGCCATTTATTTATATATTTAATTCATGAAAATCATTATCAAATTTGAAATTAATGGTAGAAGTATTAAACTAGTTCATCACTAACAGCCCTATTTCAGATTTGAGCTATATGTTAAATGCCATATAGATGGATGTCGAAGCTGTAGTCTTTGGGTGTTCCAAAGGCCAAAGAAAACCAAAGCCCAAAAGAAAACCAAAACACTGCTCCAGCAATATGAATCATTTGCACCAGTTTGCACCAGAAGTCTGACCCAGAACAGTCTTGAGACTACAAAGAATAAAAGAGGTAATTTCACAAAGCTCACTGAATTAATTGCTATGTCTTAGGGCTGCTTGAAAGTTACTTCTGTAAAAGGAGAAAAGAACTTTCATGGAGGTTGGCATTTCTGATCCCTCCACACAACCCTCCTACACTCTACTGCTAATTTATTAATTACAGTTATCAACATAACTGTCAAATAAGTACATAGCAATTTTTTTTAAAGACTGGAATTTTGACAGTTGTACAATACTTTATTAAAAATGTGTTCTCTCAAGTGTAATAGAGACATTCTCATGCTATCTCTGTTATATTACTACTTATTATTCATAATTAAATATACAGTACTGCTCAACTTCTATCCTTTCTCTTTTCATATTACAAGAACCAGTACAGCAAGACCGTGAAATAGATGAAATCAAAATAATTTTCTCAAAAACACAAAGAAATAATTTAATGTTAATTTTTGCTCCTGGCTGTTTCCTAAAATCACGGAGTCCTTGCTAAGGGCTTCTACAGCCATCTTATATGAAAGAAGGTGCAGAGGAGGGAGAAGGGGGAACAAGGAAAATACGACTCTCATGAAGAAGAATAATTTCCCTGGGTACTTATATATGATACTGCAGGATGCTAATTTATAACAAGATAATGGCTGTGGTTTTAATTGCATTCCGTTCACTTATTTCTGATCTTTAGAATAAACCTGAACAGACATACTACACAAAACTATACTTATACACATCCTCACAAATACATATGCATGTATACAAACGTGCACAAATTGTCTGCATTTTTTCTGCAAAAATAGAGCACCTAGAAGATACAAGCAGGCTTAACAACTTCACTTATTCCTGAGTTTGCCTTATACCTCCCATCATAAAAATCCACATTCATTTTGTTGTGACTCATCCAAAACTTATCTTTTGCTGTTTTGCCACAGTTTATCAAAACAAAACAGACAGGTGATCTGCTCTATGGAAATTTTCAAACATGAACTTCAAAATTTAGCCTAGGGTGGCTTTTGCATCACATTTGAGGGTTTCTGACCTTATGGACCACCATTTTTTTTTCTTTAAAGAGCAGGCTAACTTCCTGAGTTTAGTAAAATTAGGAGCCTTATAAAAAAATGTCATTTGCATGAAGCCAGGAGACAATTTGTGGTAGTTCCAAAGAGTAGTTCCTGATCTTCCAAAGAGTTCTCTCAGAGCTGGCAGGTTTCAGCCTACAGATGAGGATTTGAGGCTTTGTGCTGCTGAAGTTCATGGTTGACTTTGATGCATGTTCATCAGAACTGAACATAGAGGCACTGTCCCAATGAGCTTCTTGGTACCTCTGTTTCTGGGCTTAGGCTCCTTAGAAGTGAATTTTGCCTAAACCTAATATGAGAGAGAGGAGAAGCTGACCCACAGGAAAATATTTTGGGATCAAAGGGAGTGGGAAACCTGGGCTAAGAATCGATGTGGGAGTTGGCTGCTACTGACTGAAATAATAATTTATTTCATGATTCTTCACGTATAAGTAGAGAAGTAACTTATCTTTGCATTGGTGTGAGAGAATCCCAGACTTAGCAATCATCCATAATTTTGAAAATGTATGTATCCAATTGTATAAGTTAATGCCCTGGAGCATAAAAATAATTTGGATAGGCAACAACACAGATTATTTTTCTCAAAAAAAATTACCTATCAAATAACCATATTTCAGCTACAATTAATAGCAGGTTTCTGAACTGAAAGTTTGAATAGCAAGTATCTATGTAAAAATCACTAAACCTAATTGGATCTCAGGTTTGTTTGGGAGACAGAGGTGCTACGTGAGTGGTTGCTTTTAAATGATCATTGTATAAGTAATACATAGTTATTACATTGCTATTTGAAAAAAATATATTTACTACTTTTTTTTGTTCTTTCTTTTCAATTAGGAGTTACTGATATTTTTACAGAATTTGCCCACAGTACACTGGGGAAATGAAGACATCAGTGTACTCCTAGCAGAGGCCTACAGACTGAAGTTTGCATTTGCGGACGCCCCCAATCATTACAAGAAGTGAATATAAAGAGACAGGAATCATTAGAAGTAACGTGTTCTGCAGTATTATGGCATCTGTTGTTCTGGTTATGCTTTCAGGTCATTGCTCTTTCATTTGAAGTAAGATGATCATTAAAATTCTGTTAGAATTTGCAGAATGAGAACAGAATACCAAAGAAGTGGACAAAGCAGGATATCGAGCAGCGAGTGAACTTAAAAGTGAATTTTTTTGCTCAGCATGAAAAATGAGTTCAGAAGTCTTATAATTTTCTTCCTTTCTCCCCTTCTCTAAATAGAATTGTTGTCTCTCTTATTTATGTTGAGCAGTTTTTCTATGTGCTTTAGGCTTAAAACTACTTATGGAATGATTTTGTCATTACTTCAGTGTCACCTGCCATGACTTTATCAGCCACTTTTGGTCAGTGAAATCTATCTACTTTGAGTGGCAAAAAATAACTTTTCCTTGATCATACAGACTATAGGAGACAGCAATGCCTGTGTTTTGAGGTCTGGTTATAACTCAAAAGACACTGATATTAGCACACCATCTGTTGTTTTTCCATGGAATTAGGTTAGATTACTTCCATAATATAAGAATATAGAAGGTTGTAATGGAAATTGGTGGCATTTTTCTAAACATTATTCAGTCTTGAAGGATGCTATAGAAGCTTTTTAGCCATAAAAAGGAGTTACTTAAAGCTGAAGACTCATCTATTACACTGAAGTAAATCCCTCTCAATATAGTCTGGAGTGCTTTAAAATTGTGAATTAAACAGAAGGCATAGTCTTGTCAAAGTAATTAAAGTTTCTCTTTTAAGGCCTTGCAATTTTTCAGCATGAAATTTCACTTTTAAGAAATGTATTAAGAAGCTTGGTTTACTAAGCAAGATATATTTTTATCTCAGTTGTTGCCTTATTCTCCATTTCTAGTGATTAGAAAAGGAAAATTAATATATCTTTCCAAAGCTTTCTTGTTAAATAATTTAATACCCTTTTCCTGATTATTCAGAGAAAGAGAGCTAGCTCCCAATAACAATAACAGTAACTGTATACTCAGATTGCTTGTGGGTCATTAGCAGAACAAAAATCCTCCATGAGTTTATAGACTAAAATTAATGTTTCTTCATATAACCATGGCATACTGAATAATTTCTTAAAACTTACATAATTAAAGTGCACTGGTTTTTTTCAATAAATATTTTCTGATAAGAATTATAATTTTGCTCTGTTGGATGTAAATAACTCATATTAATTTGTGCCTACCATACACGTGTGGGTTATGAAGGATGGGAGTTGCAATTAGCAATACACTTAAAAGTTCAGACTTACTATTCCTCAGTTTGGTTCTTGAGTTGCACAGCATTGCACAGAAAGTGTAGTGCACTTTTAAGTTTGGGAAATAAAAAACCTTCAAGAGATTTTTTCTTATGACTTGTTATTGAAAGATTATTTACAACTTCTTAAAAATATGTAGATACATATTTTGAAGAGAGCTTTCTAAATGTATTAGTTACATTACTTGCTTTAGGGGCCTTAGTTCTTCACACAGACTTTGTAATAATTAGGTGTTTCAGGGTAAACAAAGTAAAATACATTTTACCACCATGTGATTATGAGACCATGTATATTTTAAAAGTATATGAAGTCTTTGGTAGAAGCTAAAAAGAGAATTATTTCAGAAGCTTAGTTTGGCAACTAGGATGCATTTCTTTTCCACTGGTGTCAGCTGGGTGTTTCAGTTGTGATGGATACAGGGTCAGGCCTCCCAGATGGCTGCATCTGTGCCTGGAATGTGTAGTGGATCTGTGCTTCTTACACGTTTGTGTACTGCTTTCTGTAACTTCAGTTTGTGGTCTAATGTATCAAAATTTATGTTTACAAAGAATGTCATATTGTGCCTAACAGTGTCTACCAATAACAGAATAAAAGAAACATGAAATTTATGACCATTTGCTTTAACCTTGGTATTTGCAATCATTTGTTAATAGAAATGCATATTATTGTATTGAGAGAAGACAACACAGCATTACGTGGTATAAGGGTTTTCTATAATTAACTTTTTTCTATTAAGAGTTTATTTAGGTAGTTACATGTAACATGGAAAATTGATCCAAAGTTGTCTGCTGTGTCAGATGCTCCTGCATAACATTTTTGGGTCTGGATATATAAAATTTCCTTCATTGGGTCCACATAAGTTGTCTGTCATGTCTTCCAAATTCAACAGGTACCTCTTACTTCCCTTGGAAGGAAGTATTTGCATTAGAGGTCACATTTACTATTGTGTCTGTGTCAGAAGTTGAATATTGTACTTGAGCACATTGCTTTTTAAGGATAGTGGAAAGTTTCCTAATGTAATACCAATGTTTATTTATGTAGATATAGACTTTTTTGGAAAATATAGATATATAAATAACATTTATATATCTATGCAGATAGGAGTAGTTCTCAGTAAATAGAAGGCCAACATTTATGTAAAATTTCAAATTTTTTTCAAAACCCCACACATTTAACAATTTTACATCTCAGGTAAAATGTCATTCCAAAAAAAGTATTGCATAGAAAAGGAAATAGCATTATCATTATTACATCCCATGTACTTAGTTTTTTCAGATTTCAAGATTCTGAATATTATAAAATTTCTTTGTAATATGTATTTTCTTATGAAGGAGGCATCTTGACACATCACTAGTGAAACCAGGCAGTCATTTCCTAGAACTCATGTGAAATATTTAAATTGCAGTGTCTGAAATGTGTGTTAAATAATTTCTGTAATAAAACTTTAAACTAGAATGTACAATATAAAAAGATTTATGACTACAGAATTTGAAAAATGTAAATAATAAATTAGTTAACTGTGTAAATACAGTACATGGAGTAAGATAGAAATGTAAGTTGAAATCTTAGGTAACTCTGTAATATGTTATAAAAATATAGTTTCATTATTATTTGGTGCAGTTCCATATGGAAAGGCCTGTTAATTTTTTTTTTAAATTCCTAACTACAGAATAGAACTATCTGAAGTTCCATTGTATGCTTCTGACAAACATTACCACTGAGGCACTGGTTAAAACTGTAAAACTGGTGAAAGATGAGGAAATAAACACGTATTTATGAAGTGCTATATAGAGTGGAAAGCTTGTGTTTATTGTTTTCTTCAAACACATTGCACCCTATGCCAAAGCATGGATTCGGTGTGTTTCTGTTTTACAGCCTCAAAAGCCTTTATCATAAGAGGAGATGGGTTAACAGAACCTCAGTTCTCAGTTACATTTCTTCCACTCTCTGCCCAGGTATCTTGTAGGTTTTGCAAGCTGGTAATACAAGCAGCTTCCAAGGGTGTGTCTGTGCATAGACCATGTGCATACAGCGTATGGAGCATTTTCTAGAAAAAGTAGATGAAGATAGATTTGACGCCACAGCAGAATTAAATTGAAGAGAAGGTGAAGCAAATCAGAGCAAGGCACACAGAAGAAGCACAGAATTCTGTATGGCTCTAGGGGTAAAGGAGAAGGGGAAACCAGCTCATAGTGAGGAAACAGTAAACAGGTGATAGGTCAATAAAATCTGGAAACTAAGATGATTTAAGCAGATTGAATATCAGGGAGAGATGTCGTATATGTATATGTATATGTATATGTATATGTAGCTCAAGTCCCTTATGTCAAGAAAGCTACTGGAACACTTCCAATAATCCAGTGTATCTGGTGAGAAAATATGCAAGGAAGGCAAAGACAGTAACTTCTCTCTTAAAACTCCACACCACATTCAGGGGAAAAGAGACAGGGATGCAGAAGCAGTCTGTCTGTTATGTGCTTGAATGACAATGAATTGTAATCATGCTGGTTTCTCACCTTCAGTAAAACTTGTGTTTCTTTATCTGCTATAATCCTCTAAAGATCCTGCATAAAATAGCAATGTGAGATCTTTCAAATAGTTTTTTCAAAAGCAGAAGAAATCAAAAAGGTGGAGTAAAGCCCAAAGGGTCACAAGGTATGTGCTGGTATTTGTTGATTTTTGTTGTGCAAAAGGAGTCCTGGAAAACTGTCTGGGCAGATGGAGGATATAAATGTGAAGTACAACAGAAAGGACTTTCTGAAAATCTGATCTATACTTCAGGTCAGTTCTTCCTTGAAAACAGAGTGGAGTGGAAGATAAGTACTTTGTAGCACATTAAATTCTTTGGAGCTAGGAAGAGGAGGTGAGGTGGAAAGGCTCCCAGTCCGGCAATCACACAGGCAGAATTCTGTGCCGTGGGAAGGAACTGCAGCTCAAGTGCTTCTTATCGCTGTATGACGGAGAGTCAAGTTCCTGAGCAATTTAATTCCAGATCATTTGCATTTTTATAAGTTAAAGCTAAAATCTTGCATCCCATCTAATTCCTTAAGCTTAATGTAGCTGAGGCAGCACGGGAGAAAATAATTAAATTGCTGTGGCAGTATATCAGAGACTCTTTTAACAGTTTAAAGTCTTCTGTGTGGAGCCCACAGGACAGTCAATGCATGTGTCAGAAATGAGAGGCTGAGAGATGTGATGCTAGAGAAAGTCTCTGAGAGACAGGTGCTCTGAAAATTGGGCTTTTTCTGGCCACAAGAATTTCCTACAAACTTCCAAAGCTTCTCCAAAGGAGAATTAATGGGCACAGTACATGGTTGTTTGAACTGGACTTCCATGTTTGTTCTTGCAATCAAGCTTCCACATCAGAGAAAATTAAAGTTTGAAATCGCAACCAGTATGGACAGAGGTGCTCAGTCTTTGTTATCAAATCAATCAAGATTTAGTATACATACTTCTCTGATTTTCCTGTTATGTATCCTTCAGAACTGAGATCTCATTTCTGTGAGGTCTGGATTTGGGGATCCAATCCTCTTTACTCCAGAAATTTCTCATCCAACCATCATTTACTTGTGCCTTCTCAGAGATCCTCCTCATGGGAAGAAGAGCATTCAGAAATTTACAGCAGTAGAAGAAAAAAAAAACCCAAATGCAACAATACCAAACAGACAATAGAGGAGTTTTATTCCCAATAATTTCTGATTTCCAGAAAGGAGAAAATGTACCTCTTGGGGTATTTAGACAACTTCATCCTTAAATTCAGGATGCAATCTCTCACATAGATCTTTTTTGAAATTCAGCTTATGTATTTTCATATATTTCCATCTTCCTCCAGAAAGATATGAGATTTCCAGTGAACAGTTCCTGCTACCAGCCCATTTGATCAATTCTGTTCACTCTTTTAGCAGCAGCAGAAATACAAAATACATATCTGTCATAACAGCACACAGGAGGCAATGAGATACCCAGGCTTATCAATACTTAGATGGCTTTCTCACTTATAAAATCTCATTCAAACAGCAAAGAGACTTGGTAATTTTTCATCTCTTGTGGTCAAAAAAGAAGTCTCTAGCTCCAGCTCAAAGCTATGTTTGTACAAGCACTTTCAGACTGTAGCTAACAATAAACTATATATCTAGAGAAAGAAATTTAGTCCTATACTTATGTGGTCAAGTAAAAACTTTTCCTAAGACATCAACAAGTATTTGCTGCAACTGTATAGAATGAACTGCTTCATGCAAATAAGTAATTCATCTTTTGCATGCAGAAATGAATAAAGTTGGCATATCAGTAAAGACAATTTTCACTGTTATATTTTTCCCCTGATATTTTACTATTATTGCATCAGTGAAAAATTCTCTATAGATTTTAAAAAGGAGTACTTTTCTCTCCATCACTGTCATCAAATACAGGGCATCAGACTTCTTCAGATTCAGGTGAAGCAGCCATCACATTCTCATTAAAGAAACTTTATGTGAATGTTTTGATGGTAAGGGCCAGCCTGTTGTTGCATGTGCAGTCATCCTCTGGGTTGTAATAGTTAATCCAAATAATTTAAATCATACTGGATAATATTGTCTCTGTTGTCTACGAAAGAATAATATGAAAAAGTCCATCTTTCCTCATCCAAGGCCACCTGTTCAGTTTTGAAAACTTGTATTAATTATGGAAATGCTCTGAAAAGAATATATTTTATATATAATATGCATATATAATATTATTCAATTTTCATTGCAATTTAAGTTAAATTGATGCTTATAGCCAGCAAAGGATTGCCAAATCCAATAAGCATTTCCCATGAAATGTAGTCACAAAATACTTGTCTTGACAGGGGTATGTCAATGGACAAAAGATTTAGTGTTGGATAAGTAGCAAGTTTGTTTATTCATGCAAGTTACTATCTCCCCAGTCTTACAGTATGTCAGAAATGGAGAGACGTCTACATCTGAGCCTTTGTCACGCTGCTTTCATAGCCAGGAGAGAGAATCAGGTCTTTATTTCCAAACCACAGAATATTCTGACTTGGAAGGGACCCACAAGGATCTTGAAGTCTTGCTCTTAACATGAATGACTTGTTCAGGACTGAACCCACAACCTTGGTGTTTGCACCAGGCTCCAGCCAGCTGAGCTGATCTCGGGCCCTTCAAGGTGCCATCGCCCCTGCCTCTGAGTACACCCCTGCACTGTGCCAAGTGCCAGAGCCTGGTGCCCCCAACAGATGAAGAACATGGAACTTTTGGAGCAAATCCAGAGGAGGAACATGAAATTTATAAGGGTACTAGAGCACCTCCACTATGAAGACAGACTAAGAGAGCTGGGGCTGTTCAGCATGGAGAAGGTTGTGTGGAGACCTCATAGCAACCTTCCAGTATCTGAAGGGGGAAAATGGAGAGGGATTTTTCATCAGGAACTGTAAGACAGGACAAAGAGTAATGAGTTCAAACTGAAATAGGGGAAATTTAGGTTAGATTTATGGAAGAAATGCTTTACTGTAAAGCTGGTGAGGCACTGGAACCTCAGTTTGGTCAGAGAAGCTCTGGAGGTCTCCTCCTTGGAAGTGCACACGGCCAGGTTGAATGGGGCATTGAGCAACCTGGTCTAGTGGAAGGTGTCCCTGCCCATGGCAGAGGGCTTGGAACTAGATGATCTTGAAGGTCCCTTCCATCCCAAACCATTCTATGATTCTGTGATTCTGAGTGACACCCAAAAAGTTTTCTGTCTCTCCACTGGCTCTAAAGGAGCTCAGAGGACAAATAGTGGACATCTATAGATAGGTGTCAACATTGCCAGTTTGGTGTTTTGAAGTGGCTGCTACAGTTGCAGTTTGAAACAGCATTCCTGTACATAAATTAGAAAGAATCACAAGCTGTCTCAGATACATTCTTAAAATGCACACTTGAATTTCAAATCTTATATTCATTCTCATGGCCCAAATAAGTTATAATCTGCAGCTCACATCAACTTGTTTGCTGCAGCTACTGTACTGTGACATCAACTGAAGGTAAGCTTCAGTTCCAGCTAGATGGTGGCTCAGCCCATTAGCTTGCTGTTTATATTTGCTCTCTCCTGCTGTGAATAAACTATAGCCCTGTAGCACAGCCAGAGATAAAACTTAGTATCCTTGCATGCAAATTGAAATGAGTGGAAAAACAAATGTTGACAAATTACTTCATTTTAAAATGGAATCTTTGCACTGTGATCTTCCTCCTACCGCCTGTTATGTAAATAAATGTTATAGGCTGCTAACTAAAATGTATAGGACACAAATTCCCATTCTGTCTAACCAAAAGTAATAGTAATGGTCGGGTTTACTCTTCCTATTTAAGTAGCATCCAAACTGTATCATCTATTTTCCAGACAGTAAGGAAGATTAAGATCCTACCTCACAGAATGGAATGTGGAGAGCACTACAGGGAGTGTTGGCTGGGATGGTGATATCTGACAGGGACCGAGGACTTGACAAATGTCCAGAGGAGGCCCTGCTTAGCTGACCAGATTTCCAATCCACAAATTAGTGCGAAATACATTCACTTCATATACCTGCATGTTTCTTGGGAACACAGTATGTTAGCAACAAAATGGCCTGATTGTCTCCTGACTGAATGCGTTCTTTAGTAAAACAAATAAACAACCTCCCCAAATTAGTAACCCACCTGTAGTATATTATCAATACATGGGATAAACAAAGTAACTTCAGTGTTGTGAGACCATTGTTGAAGTGCAATGATATCAAGCAGCAGTATTAGCAATGGAAAAATTGGAGGCTATTGCTGAAGTTTAGAATGAATCCAACAGCTATCTGAGAAGTATCTGCATGTGATAAGTGACGCACAGTGTCTGCATATTGGAGGTTAAACTAGTTCTCAGAGCTCTTTTAAACCTTGTATTCATCTTTATGAATGGGGTCAGGTTTTTTTACCACATCTGGAGAAAAGGCAAACTTTGATACAGAGGGCTTCAGAAATGGTAAGTTTCCATGTAGTCCTCTCCTTAGTTTAGAAACCCATCTCTGTATCAGAGCCCAACCAGTCCACTTTAAATTGTTGTTCCTCAACTAAATTAGTAGCATACATCTTTTATCTTGCTACTTGCATACACTGATTTTATTTTATATGATGCTCTTGTAAACTATTGATGTTGAAAGCTTCTGTAAGACAGCACAGGTACTCTCTTAATTTCAAATTATCAAGTAGAGCTAGGGAAAAATACATAAAGTTCTATTGAGCAGGAACATTGTGAAGATGCCTCTTTTCATTCTGAATTATTGCTTCAGTTCCTTGAATTGTTCTGGGCTCTTGATGTAGATTTTTTTAGACTTCTTTCTAACTGGCAGGACAAATCAACTTTCCTCTAACTTCGGAGATAGCAGAAATAGTTAGAGGAAAATGGTGACTAAAGGACATAGATGCCATAATTGGTCACATATCATGGAACTCATGCAAGCTACCTGTAAATTATATCTATGGATTGGTACAGCCCCAACAAATAGAAATTGGTTTCAAACCCTCAGGGTTTTGGGACCCTGAGGGCCAGCATGTATTTTGGACACCTCTTGGAGACTAGTAAATACTACTAGCTAGGTTTTAAACTCAGTTCAAAAAACAACTCTTCAAAACATTTGTGTGTACTCTTGAATTTTTTCTCAAATCCAGTTTTGGGCCATAGGTGTTAGAACTGTAAAAAAATCTTCCTAATCTTTCATAATATGTGGTAATTTTATATTGTATGCATCAAATATATTTGAGAATTTAGTAATGGCACAAACATCAATCTCCACATTTTTATAATCATCTTTATAAGCTTTTTTTTTTTTTTTTTTTTTTCTCCCACCAGCTTTTAAGGCACACTAACAGGAGCTACAGAATGAGAAAATGATACAGCATCAGCTTCTGGTTTATTGAAAAGGAAGTGATTTAAACATCAGAGATAATTGGTAGGTTTCTTTTCTTGGTTACCCTGAGTGAAAGAAAATGTCATTTCAGGACCTGAAACCAGGTTCCACTTACAACATTATTTTTTATTAAAGGAAAGAAACAAATTCAGGCAAAAAACCAACAACAAACCTGTTAGATCTGAGGCAGCCCACAGTGTAAGAGCAGCCTGAATGAGGACTGTGTTACTTATGTTTAAAGTGCAAATTAATTTTCTCTCTGGAGAAATGAAGTAGCTCAAAGGTATGGAAATCTCATATGTGAACAAGGGCTATTAAAGAAACTGCAAGTTAAGACAACCGATGGAACAAATGCAGCAGAGGAAGAACACTAAAATTTATGGTGACTAGGCAAAATAGATCAATAGAAGAAAAATACATCTGGAATTTCCCTAACTACAATATCAGATGAAGAAGAAATAGCCTGAAAATGATCCAAAGACAGAAATACCACTCCTTTCTGTAGAAGAAAAAAGGAAAA
Source organism: Vidua chalybeata (assembly GCF_026979565.1). Lineage (NCBI taxonomy): Eukaryota > Metazoa > Chordata > Aves > Passeriformes > Viduidae > Vidua > Vidua chalybeata. The sequence goes on along the minus strand of NC_071534.1, from coordinate 56,838,948 downwards.
AAGAATAGACAAGATTTAATCTGACTGGATAATCTGTTGAAAGGAAAACAGTCCAATACATCTCTAACCAAATAAAGATACTGACCATTTGATTGTCTTGGATAGCAGGATAAAAAAAGAAGGAAGGCAAAGTATATTTTTGAAGCAGCTATGTTGTCACCCAACAGGTATTATTCACAGTGCCGCCATTAAACAGCCAGTCTACTGCCTATGTTGCTCAGAGGATCTCTTTAAGTTGCTTCCAGGGACCATGAAGAGACAAAGATATGGAGACAGCCTCCAGCCTCTCTCTTGCTCCCAGTCACTGAGGACATGTGCTAAGAACTGAGATGGATTAGTCAGCTACATGAAAATGGGCAATAAGAATACCTCCCTTTCCTACTTCATCCCAGTGCTGAAGGAAACTATAAAGAATTGTAGGCACACAGTTTGTGGTAATTGGGAGTGGGGCTGCAGCTGAGCCTCATCCCCAGTGGGTAAGCTGTGAAAAGCAGGTGAGCAGCATTGACAGCAGTGAGCCATGGAGTGCCCAGGTGCACTGACCAACCACCAAAGGGAACAGAGGGCACACAGGTGCAGTGCATGAACATCAGGGGTATAAAAGGCTAGGCTAAAGAACAAGAAGGGCAGATGCTTGCAGTCTTCTGATGTGGTGTAGTGTTACTCTGCATGGGTAAATGCTTTCTGGAGTTGTATGGTGATTCTCTGTGTATCATGGCTATGTCAACTGCAACATGTGCTGTGGCAAAGAATATCTGACTTAGCTCTTCTGCTACTTGAAATAGAATTATCTTCAGGACCTTTTCCTATCTTGGGTATTTGGGTGTTACAGTTTTGTAATGTAGATACCTTACAATTTAATAATATTCTCTCATACTTTAGGAAGAAACATGGACTCTTGAAAAATACAATAATTTCCACTGATGGAAATTACAGATGCTGATGGCCACTATTTTTATTTGATGCTTTGTGGTGAATCAGTGCAGCAATGATGGTGTCAAAATAAAAGCAAGTAAAAAGTAAAAGATTTCTCAGTGGTTCTACCTAAACTCTGCTGTTCCCTGAAATTACGATGTACAACTGGTGCTACACTCCTTTAAAGAAATTCATGCAAAGGGACTGTCACCTTGAAATACTTCTTTCTTTACCTTTCTCTATTTGACAGAAGTTTTACTGTTCTTATGCAAGGTTGATGTATAAAGTCTTATTAGATCCTCTTTGGGAGTAGCAAAATCCCTTGGTGGAAACAGGTAAAATCCCTGTTTCTTCTGACTTGGGTTCTCTGCATAAGCAAAAAAAGCCATGTGGGGACAACTCAGCCTCACTTGCTGTTTAGCAAGTCTAAGCTTCTCCATTTTTTTTCCAAATTAAATTTTTATCAATAAATTCTGGCTGGTTGAATGACAGTTTTTGCAGAGTTGCTATTTGACAAAATTAAAACAAACAAACAAAAAACCCAAAAAAAAACAAACCCCAAATCTCCAGAGAGTTGCCTTGATGTCCAAATGCTGTGGCTCTGCAAACACTTCAGCGCTGGTACACGGGAGGGCGCATCTATCCTACAATTGCAGCACCGAAGCCGCGCTCGGCTCCGCCGCAGTAACCCTTCACTTCTGAGATACAAAAGCCGACTTTAGCAATCAAGTCTCCAGCTAGAAGCCAGGAGCTTATGCCAGACAGGGATAGTTACATTACAAGCCAGGCTTCAGAAATTACTTGCTTCCCTTCAGTCAGGCCAGTCAAAAGAAATTTGCTTAACCAGCCATGATGCTGCCTTCAGAACCAGGAAAATCATGTGATTGGTTTCTGTGGCTCTTTGTGGGGCTGGTCAGATCTGACAGGACACATCTTCAGGGGAATAAATCTAGCAAAATGTGACCTTTAGTGTACATCTTGCTATGCTTTGGTATATGGGCTGAAACTATAGGAAAATAGCACACTGAATACATGGACCATATGGTAAAATTAGTGAAATACTAGCAGCAGTAAGACTGGAATGACATATCTCTCCATACTGGTACTGTGTCTCATTAAAGTTTTATATTACAGGCAATCCCAGTCAGAATTAGGGGCATCTGTGTGAGGTATTCAACAATCACTTTGCCTTGAGCAAACAAAGCTGGGAAAACAACAAAGACTGGGATTTAAAAATCCCAGCCTGAAGCAACAAACAGCACAAAGCAGAGTCTCATAGCTCTTTGTAAATGCCTCTGATCACGGGATTTATCGCTCTCCCACCTGTATTCTTTTAATCTAACTACTTAGCCTCTGCAAGCTGATTCAGATGATGACTATCTGAATGCTTCAGCTGTTCACCTTGAGTAAATACCATGGGGCCAGAATTTGTCTCTGCAACTTGGTTCAATATTGAAATGAAAGGAGACAAAAGGAGCGCATGCATCATGTAGGGATGAATCCCAGTTAAAGTGTTTATAGTTTCTTCATTACAAGGACATATATTGGCCCATGGTATCATGAAGGAGAAAAGCAGAATCATGCTACTGCCTCATTTTTTGCACAAGGCAACCCTTTCTTCTTGCTCCAATGGGGAGACCGTGTCTTGAGACAAGACTGACCTCTGAAAGTTCAGCTACGGCACTTATTTCACCTTTTCTGTCTGAACTTACTTGTCGTTAGGCAATACAATTATCCCTTGTAGCAAAAATTTCCAAGCGGTTCTCTCCCTGCCTCTGAAGTCTGGGAAGCTCTGGAGCTGCATTGTATATCAGCACAATGTGGTCTAGTACTTGGGCACTGGTCTTTGCATCTGGGGTAGTGCTAATAAATCAAAGCAATCAATTAAAACAGCAGCAATGGCATGTAAAAAACCTCCTGAAGCAAGCTAACAGGTGAAGAAATACAACCAGATACCAGTAAGGCCCTAGATAAATTAAAATCTGCAAACTAACTGTTTCCCTAATGGGATAATTCTGAGGACTGCTGTTTGGAAATGCAATGGCCTGGAAAACAGGGTCAATAAAGCAACAAAGGAAACTAACATAGCTGAAAGGGGGAGAATTTGATGGAAATAATTTAATCATCAAACTAATTCCTTATCTGTTAAGTAGGGAATGCTGGGCTGGGAATGCAGTGGAGCGTGCTCAGTCTAAACAGCTTGAAGTCCTAACAATGTATTTAGCTGCTCTTTGATGTAGCAACACATACCCTTTGGGGTGGAGCAACTCCTCTTTTCTGCTGCTTTTCTCCAGAAAGTATTAAAATGGCTAGAGCCAGTAAAAAGAGCTGTTTTGTTGTTGTTGAGACTAGGATTATTCGGTATGTACAAAACACTACCTTCATATTTTCTTTCTTACTATACTTTTCTTTCTTACCAAGTCACCCTGTATGCTGTGTACTTGATATCAGGTCTACCACAATGACTCTGGTCTGACAGCTGATAGCAGGCCCTTTGTGTTACCACTGAACTTCATTTCCCAATATGGGACATGCTTTAAGGTGAAGCTTAGGACACTCAGATGAAATGCCTTCCCTTGCAAAAATTCCTCCAGTGTGACATGTCACCGAGTCCTGTTCTTCTATTGCAGTTTATCCTGGCCAAAAAGTGGTATCAGAGTTTGCTGCCTCTTATCATCATCAGTATGTGACATAATGTCGTGTAATTCAGACCAGTTCTTCCAGAAAATCAGGAACCATTGCTGTATGAAGCATTCAAATATAGTCTGCCTTAAGAGAAGACTCAAGGAAATAATATAGCATCTAACACAATAAAAGGCAGTAGGACAATAAAATAGCAGAAATCTATGTTGGTGATTGACTGTCTGTAGGCAGGCAAAGCTACCTGAGATTTTTTTGAGCCACAGCCCTTACTAGTGTTATTTCTGTGCTTTTACATGTTTTCCATAGATATGTTTTCCAAAGATTCACTTTGAATTTGTATATAGCACTTAATCTTTCAGAAATATGCAGTTAAAATTGAGCTAGGAAGTACAGCTGCATCTGTCCCTCCCAGATAAGGGATAGGAGTATTCATCTTTTTGTTTGTGGCAGAGAAGGGCTGGAGACCAGCCAATGTTAAGCTATATCAACACTGTAAGGTAGGCTCTGAGGGTACCAAGCAGTACCAGAAGTCTGGACAAAGTGGGTTAGCAAAATGACCTGCATGGATTAATCCAAGGAATTTCAGAAAGGAGAAAATGAAACCATCAAATATGTAGCTAATCAGGCTCATGAAATATAAGGAGACCAAAGAGTCAAGAATAAATAGTCCATAAATAATATGCCATGCTTCAGGGATAAGAATGTTGCTGATTTAATATGATGTGATTTAACTGCCTGTGTTTTCTGTTAACAGACCCTTTCCAGCACAGTCTGATCATCATTTAGGTTTTCATGTTCTTTGCCAAATGATACAAATACTATGCATATGGAGAAATGCACTGGAATGTGTAATACAAGAAGACAGAAGATCTATACCAAAAGGTAAGCTCAGTAACAGAAAAGCAAGAAAAAAATCAAAGTTCCAGAGTTTTTTCCCTTTGCCTTATTAATATATTTTCTCAGCTTTGATCTAGCAAATCACCTTCAAACACAGGATGAATCTTGAAAGCTGTGCCTCTGTCAGAGCTGATGCTGTTCACTAATGATTTGCTGCTACTGTCTACTGGAGAGTACTCTCATTAAACCTACAAGCCCTCTTTCAATCAGGAAAGCAACCTGGGGTAGAGGAACCACAAAATATCTTTGTTTATTAGAAAAGGTGTCTCTCTCTATTGGCCAAAGATGCAAAATTTTATCTATGGAGTTGCAAAGAAGCTTGTCATATTTTCTGAGAGGCATCAGGGTGTGCTTCCACAGCAGCTCAAGGCAATCTAGGACTAGGTAGCTGTAACCTGCACATTCCCTGTGGACCAAGGCTGCACACCTCTATCCCCACTCTTGCATTAGCCCTGGCATCTCTCTGATTTCACGTGGATCTCATCCAGGGAGCTTACCTTGCTGAAAGCTAATTATTTTATTTCATAAGCTTTCAGTTTTTCCAGCTCTGTGAACCACTTCACTATGCAGTCCAATAAGTGCTTGTGCTAAAGTCACAGAGAAGGGCATAAAAAGCTGGAAATGGGCAGGATAGGGGGACCAGAGCTTGATCTAGATTAGCTTAAAACACATGCTGAGATGCTTTTCCTGAGGGCTCTAAGTGGGGCAGGCCACAGAAATCTGATCTTCTGCCAGCTGCTAGCTAACCTATGCTCACATTTTGATACTGTGTTCAGGCCTTTCTTTTTCCTCTACTGCTTTGTCTACACAGCTCAAAGAAAAGAGTTACTCTAGTCAGGCTTTGTGTATCTTTTTGGTGTTTGCCACTGGTCAGAAGAGAAGAGAAGCAGGGCTGCTGTTCTGTTGGACTCATGGAAAGGGCACATCTGGTATGTGAGCAATGATGGGCTTCCCTCTCCACGCAACAAAGATGGTCAATATTCCCAACATTTATTGTTCAAACTCTAATTTACAGAGAGCAATCTTCTCTCATCAGTTTTGCACAAGAGTACAGGAGAGAATATGCACAGGGCACTTTAAGGATGCTCATCTCCCTTCAGCCCTGCTCTTCCTGGTCATTAGAGTCATCTTCTTCTGACAGCAGCTTGCACTCTTCCCCCCACCCCATTCAGTGTTTGCATAATTTTTTTTTTTTTTTTTTTTTACTAATATGTAAATGTTTTTTGTCTTTAGACCTTCAAGAGTGTTCTAAACTATTTTTTAAGCCCTGGCTTGTGTGCTCATTTAATCAGAATATCTTACATAAAATGTTCCCCAGAAATCAGTCATCTCTCTTTGGTTTGCATATTTTGTATTAAAAATCTTGCTTAAAAATTCACACTATAATTCTTACTCCTTGCTTCCAAAGCTAGTGGATAAATCCTGACACAGAGATGGACTCTGTTATATGACAGCAAATGCATTATGTATAATTACAAAGCACACGAGCTGTTATTCAATGTTGTTAACTTGGCTTCACTGGAATTCTGGAACACATCTGTACACAATTTATAGTTGCTTATAACATATGCTAGCACGCAGTGTGTGAACAGCTAGAATTTAAACTGAGATCCTGCATGAGGCTTTTTAGGAACCACAGCTGCTGCCAGTATTACTCAGTCTTGGAAAACAAGAGCAGTGGAATTCTACTCAAGGCAAAATGAAGATGAGGCATGAATACCAAGGCTCTAGGAGTGGGGCAGAGATTTGGCTGACTCTAGAGTAACTTTCTTCAAATAGGGATATGGAGAACTATGGGTAGATTTTAGGAGTTCTTTTCTGAACATTTTTTTTAAGATAAATGATTGCCTGAGAAAACAGGAAATAAACTTTTAGAGTGCAAGAGAAATTAGTAAGTTAAAATTGCAGTGCCTATATTGGACTCATAGAATGTGAGCCTCTCAGAATGTGTTTAGGGGTCTTGTATTAACATTAAACAGCTGTTGAGATCTTGTCTTTAATAACGCACAATGTTATTACTCTGAAGAGTACTAGCACTGACATCTCCAAACTCATATTAGAAGGAAAGCAGACTACTTTAATTGTATTATTCACTATTTGGTATGTCAGCAGTGCCACTTTAGCTTTCAGGCTCTGAACAGGGACTACATTTACGGCTGCATCTTATAGTCTGCAGTAAAAACTTTCAGGCAACAGAGAATGCTTTTCTAAATTTCATGGATTAAAGTACATTATTTCATCTCAACAGACTGTAAATATAATTTTTCAATGTAGGTGTTACTGTACCTTGTGAAAACCAAACACTGTAATTTCCCAGCCTGGATGACTTTTCTTCTCTCAACTGCTTCAGACAGCTTGGCTACAGATTTGCTATCTTCTGTGCCTTGAGTCAGCTGCACCTCTTACAGGCATGTGTGGTCTGACAGGTGCTTTCATGGAAACCCAGCCTGTGAATGTCTGCTTTTGGAGTCCAGAAAATTTTACTGCCATCCTGCTATCCAGCTGACTGTCTTCCAAGTGAACCTTTAAAGTCAAGCCTGTAGGAGAGAGGATGATGTGAGGATCCCAGATTCATTGCCTTCTCAGAGCTGGTTACCATTCTATCTGAACTGACTGATGGTAATACACTGCCTGTATCTGTCCGGTTGAGACATCCTATTAGTCATAATTAACAAGGTGGATGTATATGCAGAACTTAAGGTTTACATGTGAAAAATTTTATTCCTGCCTTGCATAACATCCCTGCAAAAGTCATTATGATAAGCTAATACTCTGCTAAGTTTTATTCTGGGCATGGTTGCTTCTGGTCAGCAACGACCAGTTGAGAGTGGCATGGCCTGTGCAAAGTAGTTGTAACAGGCAATGACTTTGTGTGAGGAGGTAGAGATGTTTCTCCTTGAGGTAATAAACAAAAAAGCAGGGAGAATGCAGAATTTGACTTACACCCAGGCGTGGAGCTGAGTTGTGAAAGAAACTAGGATGCCCTCCAACCCCATCCTCTTCTAAGAGTACAAACAGAGGACACAAGGTTGGATAAAAGTGTCCTCAACAGAAGGGCTGACAGTGGCTGGCAGCTTCTCAGCTGGACCATGCCAATGGAGCAGTCACGTGTGAGGCATGCTTCATTTCCCTTCATTTCTGTCCAACTGTTTCCACAGACAGTGGAGCTGCTCTCCTTGATTTTGGTATACAGATTTGCTTTTGGCTTTTCCTACCCTTTCCTAAGGGCAGTTTCAGAGTAACTGGCAAAATTGCAAGGCTCCATAATTTTTCAATGGTTATCCTGAGGACAGGAGAATGGGCTTTCACTTAGCCAACCTGAACTCCTAGAGGAAGAATGGTCCTCAGTGGCCAGCAGGAGTCCTGACTGCAGCTGGAAAAGTGCCTGACATGCAGCTGGAAAGGGGAAAGATGAAGGTGTCAGTGCCACTAGGAACTGGCATTGCACTGAGCTGACAGACTGTCCTGGGTGGTCCAGGTGGGCCCTGGCACCAGGGCTGCTCCACCAGGGATCCCCATTATTCCCCCTTCCCCAGGCTGCAAGACTCAAATGGAGTGTGGGGACTGATGGCTGGGGTACAGCCTCAAGGAGTCTGTCCTGCTGGGGGCTGAGGATAAGCCATCTGAAATTCACAAATATTCCAGTTCAATCCAGTCTGACAAGAGTCTGTGGGGTTCTTCCTTCTGCTTAGTGGAAAGAATCATTGATATTGACTTTTCTCCACAAGGAATTTTGCTTTCATTTTCAGACTGTTTTCTGACACAAACTTTTTGAAACAAAATATTATCAACAGGCTATATAGAGTGCCAAAGTTATGCTCAGCCATTGATCTACTGTCCAATGTCATTATGGTCAGAGTGGATTGGTATGACTATCTGATTTAAGCAGCTGCTTCTAGCCTTGCCTCAAAGGTTCTACAACTTCCCTCTAGCTTCTTTTCCAGTCAGAAGTTGAAATTCAAATGCTTCAAGTCATGGAAAGTGATATTTTGCTTTATGTCTTTTCCAAGGCTCTAACAATCAGAAATATGATTTATATTTTTTATGGCCCTGTTTGTCATGCACCAAGAAGAACTTAGCCCATGCATCTCAGCGTCGCAAAGTGAATTCAGTTTTATAGCTGGTGTGTCTGAGAAAGAGCAATTTGGGTCATTTTATTGGTAGTTACAGAAATCACTGAAATAGGGAACTCTTTTGTTAATGCACTGACCATTGCAAAATGCAATTATGTATTTTTATTCCCTGCACTTTAGGAAGTGGAACCACTGGTTATCATGATGGTTGTCATCAATGAGTGCCCCAGAATTCATATGTTAAACAAAGTGCCACTCATGGAAGGACAAAAGTAGAAACCTCCAGCTTCACAAAGTCTCTCCCTACTTTTTCCAATTGTGCTAAAAACCCGTTTCCAGTTTAAACTAGCACTTGAACTAGTGTTGACCACCAGCAGAGAAGGACTCATTTGGAGGTAATACAACCCTTTCTAAAAGATTTTCTAGCTTAATTTTTAGAAGTAGCATGCTTTTCTGGTTTCTCCTGATGATAATGTGGGCTGCAATTTTTTTTTCTGATACTGAGAGAACCAAAATGTCCTGAATAAAAGCACCTGTGTTGAATGACAGAATTACATCCAAATCCCATCAAAATCAGTGGCAGCCTTTCCACAGAGCTCCAAGAGAGTTGGACTAGATGTGTTAGTGATCATATTTTATCTTCTGTCTATGGTTCCTTAGAGTACATATGTTTATTCATAGCCAAACTGATTACAGGTCAAGATGACTCCACATAAAACTTGACCCTGCATCTGAAAGGAATTAGTTTCTCCTTGGATAGTACTTAAGGTGAATTACAGGCTTTCTTCCTTTAGAGTGGACTTGCTTATCTTAAAAAAAAAAAGTTTCTTTTTTTTTCTTATCTGATTGTAGGACTTGCTTGTATTTCTTTCTTGAACTGTTGCAATAAATCTTAGCAGGATTATCAGAGTTTTACAGGCTTTTGAAAGCTTTGGATTTGCCTTCATGCTGTTAGGCAGTGCAGGCATGAGAGGATGAATCTGCATCACAACTAAACACCTGCCACTTCAAATCCTGCAGTGACAATCAGAGTGTCCCAGTAGGATCACCCAATTACTGCAGCCTACAGCACACACAATTTTTCCTGCAGCCACAAAAAATTAGTTCATGTTTTGTCATAGGCTTACTGCACCATGCTATGATGCAGACAAATATGAGAAGGCTGGAGCCTATGCCAGAATAAAAATGAATTTTCTCTGAAATTAGTTAGTACTATGATAGGAGGGATGAAGGTAACTAGGAAGTGGATTATGTATTCTTCCATTTGAGTAGAAATCCCTTTGACAGATGATATAGGGCTGTGGAGAAGGGCTGTATTATTGCAGACATAAACACCTTTAATGGTAAAGACCAGGTAAAACAGTAGTTTAGTAGAAAGATGGTATCAAGGAGCTGCAAATAGCAGTCATGCTCCAAAGGAACTACTGATTTTGCTGTCCTGAAGGAGAATAGGTGGAGGAGTGCTGGGAGTCTGTAGTGACATCAGTGAAGAAGAATGAAATGTCATCTGCACCTCTGCATTACTTTCCAGATCTATAACTACATGACAAGGAAACACAGATGCAACAATTCAGTGACAATTTGGGCTGCTATTTGTTTTGATGAATTTGTGCTCTTTTTTAATAAAAAGCTGTTATACATTTTAATTGAGGGATTTCTGAAAACGTTCAATTATGTTAAAAAAAAAAAAAACACAGCAAGGCTGTGCAATTTCACACAAATGTTCACAAGATAAAAAAGGCCAAGTAAGTATTTTAATTTTAAAACTATTTGATTGATAATTGTAGCTTGATACATGTTATAAAAACAGTCTTATAGAAATACTTTATACCAGGAACTAAGAATATCCTAATACTTAGTACTAGCAGCCAAGCAAAAAGAGCTTGTTTTTCAGAAGTGTGTCTAATTATTGCCAGGCAGTAGATAATTCCAGATTCTTGAAATCAAGACTCAAATAATTTGACCAGAATTCAGTTATTCAGAATGACTACTGACTGCAGCATCATATCCCAATGAAAATAGCCTGAGAACATGACCTGAAAACACCCTGAGTTTAGGTACCCAGTGAACGGCTTCATGCAGCATCATGGTTTAAGTGTGATGGTACCCACCTGTGGTTCCTAGCAATGCACAGTTTACTTTGTGCAGGATCTAGCATTCAGAGACAAAGCTCTGACCCAATTAAATGTTTCTGGTAGAAGACTGAACTGTAAAAATGACTAGATTAGCGAATTTAAAAGATCTCAAATAAAAGCAGAATTCAGGGAACAGATAAAAAGTGACATGGATGAGGGAGAAAGGAGGGAAGCAAGATGGATGAATGAAAAAGAAAAAAATCTCCCTTTAGGAAAGCTGAGTTCAACCCCACAGCTTCACATATTGACTGGAAGGGGGATATAGAGCCCCCAAGTGCTTTAGCCTTTTACATGCCTGATTTACTCTCTGTTCTTTTCACAAGGGCACGTAGTGGTAGGACAAGGGGGAATGTCCTTAAACTGAAAGAAGGCAGGCTTAGATTACATATTATGAAGAAATTCTTTACTGTGAGGTTGGTGAGACCCTGGAAAAGGTTGCCCAGAGAGGTTGAGGATACCCCATCCATGTGGGTGTTCAAGACCAGACTGGATGGGGCTCTGAGTAACTTGGTTTAGTGGCAGGGGGGTTGGAACTGGATGGTCTTTAAGTTCCTTTCAACCCAACCATTTTATGATTCTATGACTCTTGAGATGAAAAGCACAAAGTAACAACTGCAAGCTGCATCTACCTTTTTGACTGACTCCCTAGTTTTATTTTTTTTAATTAACCTTTCTTTTCTCTCTGCAGTCTCAAATTCCTGTGTGCAAATGCTACATCATAGAAAAAACTTTGGAGCAACAGTTTCTATAAGTTAGGAAACAAGAAAGATTCTTGTATGTGAACCAAAGGTTTCCCAAGTCCATCAGTATAGTGCTGATTGTCCAGAAGCCAGGTCTCTGGGACCAAGACAACAATCATAAAGTGGTTTTTCAGGTTTCATGGTTCCATGCTGATTTTCCCTTGTGATGCAAAGCTTTCCACACACTGCCTGAAGCTGGTCTACAAATGTGATTGCCTGTTGTCCGTGATCCTCACCATTTGTGAAAAAGGAACAAGATATATGAGTGGTAGTTGTTGTCCTATTTAAAATGATTTTTATTTTTAAAAACACAGTCTTTTGACTGATCTGGTTTAGAACATTTTTCCAACAGATGCTTGTGCAACTGGGTGCAGAAAATTGCAGTGAGAGAGGATGGACAGAATGGGAACTTCTTATATTGCCTTTGTTGCAGAGAACTGGCATCTAGACACTGCCTAAGACTGGATGAACGAGGTGACTGATTACAGCAACATCATTTCAGTTCTCTCCCTTTTCTACTTTGGATCAAAAAGTTGCAGTTGCAGGTCACATATTTCAAAGAAAAGAGAGAATTTTCCATTAATGGTGCTTCCGTGGCACCTGGTATGGGCACTAGATGTTAAGAAGGAGCAGTTTACTGGCCTATATTAAGTTAGAAATTACCTTTGAAGTGTATTCTAGATAGGTCTTTAAACTCTAGAAGAGTTTAATCGGCTAAAGCTGAAGAGGCTGCTCTGAGCATTGCTTCTTTATCTCTGGTCCATCTCCTGGCAGTGTACTAGAACAGTGACACTGGATGCTGGGTATGGGTAGTGAGCTGCCTTGAGGAACACTGCTGGAAAGGACTGGCTTAGCAGTCAGGCTGCCTCAAGCACAGCAGCCTTACTACAGCACCGTGTCAGCTGCAGAGTGGAGCACGCTGGGGATGGGATGTTGTTTAGGATGCCAGGCACAAAGAGCACTGCTATCTATCCTTTCTTCAAAAATACACAGTAATTGAAAATGCTTCTCCAAAAATCTGTCACAAGCATGTTGTGGCTGGCTCACTATCTTGGTCTCAAGGAGTTACATTAGCACCTTGTTAAATACTCCATTGATTTTAGAATTGCTGTAACGGCCTATAAGTATTGCAGGGTTCTGAGTGTCTGTATTGATCTCAGTGGCTGGTCTTGCACTGAGCCTAGATGTTACACAGCAGGGCTTCTTTCGAAGTTGTACTGCAGGATATTTGAAAACACGGGTGCAGAACTGTGCCCTTTTGCTTGCTGAGCATGACTCTTTAAGCATCAATTTGCAACAGGAGTCTGAGACTCTGAGTCATATAAAATGCCATTTTTCTATTTCCTTAATAAGATTTCTATTATTCTGACAGCCTTTATAATATTTTGTCTACTGTTAATACCTAGAGAGGCATGCACTTGAAGAACTGTTTTATTTTATTAAATACAATTTATTCTTTTTTCTTTAGAAGACAAAAGTCAACAAAATGATAAAACAAGATCTGGTCTCTCCCCTTTCTTTGTCAGGACTTTCCATTTCACTTCAGTGAAATACCGCTGAATGCTGCAATCATTTGATGGCTGATGCTCTTATTGTTTGGGTAAGTAGCTACCAGTGAGTTAAATACAGGGAGCCCAAAAGCTAAACTGATTCCTTTATGTGTGCACTCTGTGAAGACACTCTAAATGATCTCAACTTTGCACCACAGGAGCCTTAGTGTGCCTCAATCGGAAACACACATTTCAAAATGACCTTGGCTATCCAACAGCCACATCCCATGGCACTGATTCTCTGAGTAACAAGTTGACTGCCTTCAAATGCAGAGGGATGGGAAAAAATATTGCAAAGAATAAATTTCTTATACATTTTTCCATGGTTTTGGCTATTAGGTGCTGATGTCTAAGAAAGAGGTTTGTTTTTGTCTGAGAGGAGCACTGGGCTCAGATATTTAGACTTCTGAGGTGACTTGGGGTTGTCAGTCCTTGAGTAAATGATCCCTCTTTCAGTGAATAACCAGAGTTAAACAGCAAAAATTAGTTTATGGTTTCTGAGAGAGAGAGAGAGAATAAATATGAGGTATTCTTTTGGAGATATGGCTGTGTCTCTATTTAGCTACAAATGAGAGCTGAAGAGGGGTTTCTCAGGTCCCTGCAGAACCCTGTTCTGTCCCAGTCATTCTCAAGCACATCCATCAGCAGGGCTTGCTGGCACAGGCAGCACACTTGGATTGCTGGTTATCACTGTATACCAGGTAGCAGATATGGACAACAAGGGAATGACTGAAAAAGACATTCCTCGAATATTCCAGAACTTATTTACTGCCAAAGACAGAGGGGACACTGTAAAGTTCAGACTGGGAAATAATTATGTGGCACAGAGGCACAAATGTTAGCAGTATTTAGCAGTTCCTGAGAAAACAAACCAAACCCCCCACAAAAAACTACAGAGACTTCTGTAAGGAAAACCACTGACATGGGGGTAAGACGATGAGTAAAATGTATGTGTGTATTTCTGGTCACTCCAGGTCAAAAAAGGGGATTTCTGTGTTGACTAGCTGCAGGAAAAGGCTGGTAGGGTGGAGGAGTGGCAAGTCTGCTTTACAAATGGAAGTTCAGCTTCTTTACCCTAGGAGAAGGGAAGCTGAGAAGGGGCTTTCTTGCTATACATTCATCAAATACATGTAAACAGTCCTAGAGCAAACACTGAACAAACAACAAACATTGAAAAAATTCAACTGGCTGTCAAAAAAACCTTCAAATATGATTAGAGGCTGGAAAAATAAGCCTAATAATATCAAGTTTAAAGAGATTGCTATGGTTAGGTTTATCAAAAAGGAAAGAGAGATTATTTACTCTAATATGTAAGTACTTCCCAGGAAAAATACATTTGATATCTAGGAATCATAGACTCATTAAGGTTGGAAAAGACCTCTGAGATCATTGAGTCCAACCTTTGAACCAGCACCACCTTGTCAACCTAGACCATGGCACTAAGTGCCATGTCCAGTCATTTCATGAACACCTCCAGGGACAGTGACTTCATCACCTCCATGGGCAGCCCATTCCAATGCTTAAGCATCCTTTCTGTGAAGAAATTCTTCCTGCTGTCTAACATAAACCTCATCAGGTGCAATTTGAGGCTGCATCCTCTCTTCTTGTCACCAGTTGCCTGCAAGAAGAGACTGACCCCCACCTGGCTACAACCTCCTTTCAGGCAGTTGTAGAGTGATAAGGTCCCCAGAATCTCTTCTTCTCCAGACTAACTCAGCAGCTCCACATAAGACTTGTGCTCCAGACCCTTCACCAGCTTTGTTACCCTTCTCCAGTCTCACTCCAGCACCTCAATATCTTTCTTTCATAGTGAGGGGCACAAAACTGGACACAGGCGTGGTCTCACCAATGCCAAGCACCAAGGGACAATCACTTCCCACTACTCACAAGGGTTCTGATATAAGCCAGGATTCCTTCGTGGCCACCAGGGCACACACAGGCTCAGCACCCCCAAGTCCAGCACCCCCAGATCCTGTTCTGCCGAGCAGCCACTCTGCCCCGTGCCTATAGCATTGCATTGGATTTTTGTGAGAGAGCTTTCTCAAACAGAACAGGAATGTGCTGAGCAACCACTGCCATGAACAAAGCTCTTTTCCTGCATCAGAGAGAAAACAGAGCTCAGGTGCTCCACATAAGGATTAGCTGTTACAGCAAACTAGGAGAGAGAGTTCTGAATGCTTCAGCTCCTAGTGCTCATCTAGAAGACACAGTTTTAGTCAAAAGCGGTTATTGCTCCATGTAAATGTGCGTTAGGTGAACTTTCACAGTCTGAAAGAGTTAAGGCCTGTTGTGACTTTGAGGTCTAAGAACATATCCTACAACAGAACACAGAACATACAGTTCTGCAGGAAATAAAACTCTGCTAAAACCCCAAAAATGAACAAGCAAACACATGGACTTTCTCTTCCCTTTCTGAATAAGTTTGATTCATTGATTCTGGCTGTTTGCTTCACTTATAGAGACTTCTGTTCTGAACTGTCATTGTCAGTCTCTTGCTCCTCTTCTGCTTACAGAATTGTTCATGCCCAGCCTCTCTCTGGCAGGCATTAGGTTCAGTCCACCTGGTGGCACCAATGGCATTTTACAACTTTTAAGTCACCTTTGGTTCCTTCACAACTTTGTGCTACTGGAGCTTATAATCTCCTTTTCTCCTCACCTCCGTAAACCAGCCTTGTGATTAACCTGGCTGTGTCCACAATTGACAGACCTGCAGGCAGGTAATTTTGATCTTGGGTATCAGCCATGCCAAACCTTACAGCTCACTGCATGCAAAATCCTTCCAGATAGCAGGGGACATTCCAGTATTTACATTTCATATCTACTCCCACTTTCCAGCCCCAAAGTCAATTACTAACAGCATTTCCTGATAACCTTTCAATTTCAGAAATGTAGTAACCATACATACACAAATGCATACAAAATATTTTACAGCAAACAGAAAAAGAGAGATCAGATCATTATTGCAGAACTTTGATGCAGCTGACTTATTATTTGAAAATTGACCAACTTGCCAAGTACTAACTGATAACTCTGACATGGCACAAGGGATATCTGCCAGGCTGGTTTTCGTTTGGAAAAAACATAATTAGGAGACAGTTTTGCTCAGAATTCATGTGCAGCTATCCCCTTGTGCTATGTGGAAAAGAAAAACGGATGCTGCCCTGTTATTCTGACTAAGCTCAGGATTTGACACCTTTGTGGGGTGATGCCAGGTTTGCAGGGAACTCTGCTTGTAAGCCCTGTGAGCAGAGGATGCAGCCAGGCAGCACGGCTTTAAGTGACAAAAGGCAGCTTAGTGGGCTCGGGCGCTGCTCCTGCTGGGGTTCCACTAGCTCGCTCCTAAGAAGGCTCTAAGAAACTCAGGGCACGATGAGAACCATAACTCATTCATATATATCATATTTCTCCCCGCTCTTCCTAATTTTCCTGTGGCATGTAAACATTTACCTGTCAGCTTCAGAAGCTGAAAATTGAGTGAGATCTCAGTAAATTCTCTCTGCAGCTTCCTGAAGCATAGCTGCAGAAATGGGCACTTTTATTCCTTCATTATGAACCTACCTCCATGAGATCACCACAGGCTCTGATTTGCAATTTAATATCTCTTCTGCTAATAGTGAGATGAACTGAAGTAGCTACAAAGAAACTCAATTAGTATTGCAGCTAATAAAAATGATAGTTGTGATAGAAAAATGATTCATAACTGCAGAATGTGCTTCTGCATGTTTTTCATTACTTAGCCTGCACTAACTCTTGTAATATATTTCCCTGCACTTTCTGAACCGCACGTCATCCCACTGAGTAGCATCTAAAATTTGTATTTACTCCAAAGTGGTTTTTACTGACACTTCTTTTTGCCAATATCATCTTTTTCCACCAAAGGTTGTAGTGTAAAACATGAACTAATATTTTAGGCATTGCTATCTGCTTCTGTACATAAAAAAAGGGACCAAATGTCAAATAAAATTTGTCTATGGACATGCTTCCCTCACTACTTACCTGGCAACAGCAGTAGTGAGCTTTTCAGTCATCAGACTTTCACAAACCTCTGGATGTCAACTGTGGCATATGTAGATTTGCCAGAGTTTTTCTAGTGTTTTATTTTGTAAACAGGTTATAACCTATTTTAATGCTAGTAAGAGATGCTGAAATACATTAACAAGGGGATTTTTCACAGAAGCATTGATAGGATTCAGTGACCATGGAGATTCCTGGAGAGGTTAGTGTATAATTGCCACTTGTGACTGTGAAAAGCTGTTCCTCTCCTGATGTCTTTTACAAATACTACTTTACTCTGGTGGTAATTATCTTCCACCTCTGGTGGCAGAAAGAATCATTCTGTGTTTCAAATTGCTTTTAATATTTTTATTTCTGTAATTAAAAAGCCCAATTTATTATACAAGCTTAAGAAAAGATAATTGGAAACAAACTCAGTATTTTTAACTATAGAGATGGAAAGTAAAGAAGACGTATAATATCAAAAAGACAGATTCTTTTTTCACCTGAATTTTCCAGAAATTTTGTTACTGGACTTAAGTCCTACTGAGTTCAATAAGTTGAGAGCTACAGTTTGACCTTTCAGAGTGGGTTTTTATCTCCAAAATATGTTTCCCCAATAATCATGGTAATACTTTTACTGGCACAAATTGAAGATCTGATTATTTAAGAGCAATAACATATGCCAGCATGAAAAGATAACATTTGATGACACAAAATCTCTACTGTGAATACCTGAACATTATTCTTCTCCTCTATGTTGTAGAAGTACATACACTTTCAGAATGGCAAAAAAGGAAAGAATCTGAAAGCTGATTCTGTCCTGGCAGTAATGAGTTAGAACAATCACTGAACACTAGGATGCAACCTCTGAAGTAATTTGCTTAACAAGTTGCTTATGCACTTTGATTAATACAAAGTAGACTGTAAAAAAATCTGCTTGTGCTACAGTTCACCTCTGGTGTAACTCCACTGATCAGGGCCCAGTGGGAGTGATAAAAAAGAAAAAAAAAGAGATCCATTCTTCCATTAATAATTTATATTCTTTTCTTTGTTAGTGACCTACTAAATGGAAATGTAAGAATCATCTGGAAATGTCTCAAATATAAAACTAGGTGCACAGCATCTTTCTATATCTCACTCAAGATTTTCAGTTGCTTAACAAGAGAAGCTTTTTCTAGTTTGGGGGGTACATGGCCAGGCATTAGAGGAAAACAGAGACATAAGGCAGCAGCTGTAGAAACAGCATGATCTTTTCCTCAGTCCTTTGTGATAAATCTCAGCCCATCTGAAACAAGTTATGATTATGGTGTGGAAATATGAAGATATTATTAAAAGGTACATATATTTACTGATCACAAGAATTCCAGTAATATTTTAATTATAGTTATTAAAATTATAGTTTCCATAGTAAAACTTCTCCTTTCAGGACAACGTGGAGATAGTAACATAAATTTTTAAATGATGGGATTAAAAGACCATCTCCATGCACATGTTAAGAACACAGGGGCACAAGGGAAGGCAAGAGGGTAAGCTCCAGTAGTCCAGCCAGGCAAACAGCCCCCACTCTGGGATGGGCACGGGAGAGTCCAGAGACACTCAGTTGGCTACTGGAGGGACCAGGAGCCTGGTGTAAATGGTCCTTGGAGCCCCACAGATTCCCAGTAGGCAGCATGGATCTTCAGGTTCCTTTGGGATGGCCCTGGAACAGGGAGCAGTGGCAGCCTCTCTTCTGCCAGACTACTGGATTTGGCAACACTTAAAGTTCAACCTTCGTTCCTGGCTGTTTCACAAAGGAAACCATCTGAGGAGAGGAAGTACAACATCAGTACAATCCCAACCCATTAGAATGCTGAGTAGTGCTCAAACGTCTCCTGTGGTGGCAGCACTCAGGAGAAGACAGAGATGCTGTGTGATGGCCGGGGAGAAGCACCACACAAGCACTGGAGAAGGCTGCCAAGCCTGAGAACCCTTCCTCTGGACATGACCAGATGGACTGACAGAGCCAGGTCTGGGGTGTCCCAGTCCTGCAGCAGCATCACCTGCACACAGGGGAAGGCCCATGGCAGCCTCCTCTCCTGAGTTTCCAGAGGGACAGCAAGAAGGAGCTGGAGCTAATACAGAGTTTCAAAGACACTGCAAACTCCAAGGTCTGGCTCCCTCCAGAGGACCCCATCTATTTTAAAGTCCTGCTGCTCCCTGAACTGAGGAATGAAAGGAGCTGTAAGGGAAGAAGGAATTTGTTGTATGGTCTGGCTGGTCTGTATTTACATAATTGTTTTGTTTTCAAAGAAACTTGGCAAAACATTGCCTAAATGGGTCTCTACTGTGGAAAACTCAGTTCTCCTTTTTGTTTCTGAAGTTGGGTGCTGAGGAAGGTACCTGGGGCCTGGGAGATGTGCCAGGCTGGTGCTGCCAGGCACGTGCCCACACATTGTGCCTTGCTGTGCTGTGAGTGTTGCCAGCCTGGAAAAACCTGGGCATGAGGGCAAGGGAATGGCTGGGGGAGACTGAGTGCCCTTCTCTCCACAGCTGGTCCTTGTGAGGCTGAGCTGTGCCCTGAGGCACAGAGGAAGGATTTGTGGGGACGCCATGGGAGAAGTGGACAGGGGAGCAGATTTCTCACATGCTGTGCTGTGCTGCTCTGGTGTGTGACTCCAAAGGTTCTCTCCCCTTGCTTTACAAGTTAAAGCATGCACTGCTCTCCTCCACAGCTGGATTCATGCTAACAGGTATTTTTACCAAGATTGAAGGCAGCACTTATTTGCAGAATAATCATTTTTGGCTCTGTTTGAAGTGTTCCCTTTTTTTTCCCTTACAATGATATTTTCTGCTTTGCTGGAAGCATTTCTTAACAAGCTTCTTCAGCTTGCCTTGCAATCTCTGCAGCCAGGCAGGTGCTGGGACACTGTGGCTGTTTCATTGAACATCACAGCTCTTTCCAAAGGATTGTTGCAGTCCTCAGGCCCATGGATGTCTCAGCATCTGTTAGGCTTTAAACTTGTGAGCCTGCTCACACCACATGTGTTTGGAGCATGTCCAAAAAGTCCACAAATGAGATTTTCAGGTCCTTATCTCTCCTAACTCAGTTGTGAGCTCTGTGCCCAAGCTCTCAGTTGAATTTTAAGAAACTTTTAAAGCAGCTCACAGTCATTCTTGTTGCTGCTTGGGACTCAACCCTGGAGGGACCCTATGCAGGCTCTTGCAATACTGAAGTTGCTCCTTATTTTTCTGGAGTCAGATGCTCAAGTCAAGCTTCTAACTTCCTAATGTTAACTCCAAATGTTGGGATATTTCACTGATGGAAAGCTGAGTAACTTCAGGGTAACACAGAGCACTGTGCATGGCTGTAGCAGTCATATCACTTGGGAGTTTCAGGCACCAGTGGGAGTAATCCAGCCCCCTTAACCAATCTGTGTCTTAATTATTTAAATCTGCAAAACATGTCTCACCTTCCATTCCTTTTAGAAATTTATAAAGGATTAAAAATAATGCCAGCCAAAACTAAGTAATCAGTTTCCAGAATATTTTTTAATCTAAATGTTTTATTCAATTTCTAGTTGTTCTGAAGGTGCGATAAAACTGAACACATACTTCTGAAGATTAGGTTCAGTATTTGGTACTTATTCTCTGCAAGACAGTGGCTTTTTTAAAACAGAGACAGAATTAGTGTTTTTTTTTTTTTTTTTTTGTATGGTTTGCATTTATATTTTGCATTTTCAGTAGTGGAACATACTTTAGAAAATAAATTAATAACTTGACCCAGAGTGAAAATATTAATTCCTCATGAAATTTGCAGAAATGATCTAGATAGAAAAAGCAACTGCATAAGACAAATGTAAAAAAAAAGCCTGGGTTACGGCTTTCTTACTGAAACTCAATCACCTCTTGTCAAGTTTGCACGGGAAAACGTTGATATTCAAGGGACACTGATTCAAGGGACACTAATCATCTGCTTTTGTAAGCAGAAAATGAGACAGCTTTGTAGGAGAGACACAATTTGTTTGTGTTAAATTTTTTTTAACCATTTAGCATATGCAGCACTACCACTTTTGAGTTTGCTCAGATATTCACGAGTAAATGTGATCCCTGCACTGTACTGTTATTTTAATATCCTCTCTCCTATAAATTTTCAATTTATTCCAATATCTCTGGTATGCTTTTCATAACTATAATATCTTCCAGTATCAGGTTTTATAATTACTTGGACTCTATTCATTTCCAAATTTATATTTCAGGCTGTATTTCCTCCTGTGCTACAAGTAACAGATCATTGTACTGAAAAGCAATCTAGGATGTGTCTTAAAGTTATTGCAACAGTAGTGCAGGAAATCTAGTTTAATTTGGGGAGTGTCTGGGGTGGTGGCGAAGTGCATGGGGGAATTACTCAACAGAGAACTGATAAAATGACTCGGTACATCTATAGACAGCTCCTTGGTAATGTGGTGGTTGGCAGGTGGGTGTGTGTGCCAGCATTATATTTGGTTTTATTGAAATTAAATGTCAGCACTGGAGGACACAGAAGGCACAGAGTTCCCCCACATTAGTATTACAAAAAATGTCGTGTTTTAGGTCTGACTCTGGAGAACTCAGTGCTGCATGGATGTGGTTCTGCACTGAACAGCACCCCAGGATGTCAGAAAAAAACATGAGGCTCAGCTCTGCAACTGACCCATGAACTCTGATGCACCTGAGGACTTAATTCCATACTTAAATTTAAATATGTGAGCAGGTGCTTCCAGCTGAGGCAGATTGCACGTGTGCTGAACAGTAAGTCATTGTTTAAGTGCTCCAATGCACTGTTTGGCTTAGTATACTCGAAAGCTGAGCTCTAAGTGGCTTGGGACAATGGTACAAAAATAACTGATGGGTCAGAAAGATGCTGATTCTTCAGTTTGGAGAGTAAATACATCACAAATATGAGGAAAATCACATGGGCATTTTTTAGACAGGGAAAACTGTAAGCTGTTCAAAGATTAGTGGAGGGTGAATGTAACTACTTGCAGGATCACTTGTTTCTGCAGAGCAAAAAATTATGACTTTAATGAATTGGAATGGCAGGCATGAAACAAATTTCAGTGTACTAATGTTCAGAAGGTAAAATGTGTAGTTTGTCCAAAAATATGAAGGATTACAGTGACTGTGCTGTTTGTATCATGGGAACCTGTGTGAAATGAGCACTGAGGAGAAGAGAGGTAAGAAAAATACAACAACTCTTCAGGGATAATACTGAGGGAAATGGAGATCGTAAATGTGGTGGGAGTTGACAAAAGATACCAGCACTGATAAAAGAGTTCTCAAAAGACACTGAAGTAGTGATTTTTGAATCAAAAAAAGGCATATACTTTCGAAAAAAGGGCTTAACAATGACTTTTGTAGAAGAAATGGAATAAGAGGTAGTAGAATGAGCACTGGAAATGGATCAAAAGAAAATGTGATCTTTTTTTTTCCTAAACAGAACAGTTATATTCAGTGAGTTCATAAACCAAATAGCATAAAGAGGAAGGAGCACAGGAAGGTGGGGAGGGGTGGCACAAACTGAGCCAGGGGGAGGAAGGGAGTGCTGAGAGCAGAGTCCTGAGTTCAGCATGTCACCAATGGCAACAAAAGGAAAAGAAAAAAGAAACAGAAATGAAGGAAAAATGCAAATTTTTCTTAGCTACCATTCTGAAAAGAACAAAGTTTTGTTGGGAAATAGGTCACGAAAGATGTGAAGAGGCGAGGAAAGAAGGCAGGACCTTTGTTTGCAAGTGCAGCATTAAAGTAGGGTTGTTCTGACAGAAACATTGTGATCAGAGAGGAGACTTCTGAGGCTGGAATGGAGAGTCTGCTGCTTTTCAGTGTCTCATTGTATCTAAGATCAAAGGATGGCCAAAGCATTGTAGTATCATTGCTTACAGATAAAAGTCAGGTTTTGAGACAAGCATTTTCATTATGAAACGGGGAATTAACAGTTGTATTAACATTTGCAGTGATTACCATCCTTAGGAGTGAAGGAAGTGTAATTGTTTGTTTGCTTTAAACAGTTTTCCATCCCTGGGATATCTGAGTGACTTCCATGTAAAACTGACAGATGAAACTGAAATCCAGAGGGCGGCAGAGGGTGGCCAGAAGTCCTGCTAGTTTGAGAGTACACAGGGAAATTCTGCATCTGCTGCCATCCCTATGGCTCTTGCACCCATCTGACTTTGAGGACCAGAGCCTGATTTACACCCCACCATGTCCCAGAGTCCCTGGGCTGCTCAGCCCCGTACACGCTCTCCCTCTGCAGCTGCAGGGCAGTGCCTGGCCCTCCCACACCACACAGCTGGCCCAGGTGGGGAGACCCAGCAGGAGCAGCAGTGTCACCCCTCTGACACCTGTCTGGGCTGGCAGCCGCGGCTCCTCCTTGCCAAGCTCTGGAAACCCTGAGGTGCCACTGCATTCATCCACAGCTGTGGAGCAGGCTTCACAAGAGCTGAGTGTGTCCTGCAGCCCAAAACTCTCTGGATGCCCCAATGTCCGTGCTCTGACACTGGCAGACTTCAGGAGCATCCCATCATTGTCCCCGAGCTGTGTGCCACTGCTCGGCTTCTGCTGGTTTGAGCTGCACTCAGATCTCAGGGGCTGCTTGATGACTCTGGGGACACTGAAACATCTGCCTCCAGGAGGTACTAGATCAGGCTTCAGAGCTTAGACTAGATGCCTAAAAAGTCTGTCTGACTATGGCTTTTCTACAATAAGTAAGAGTTCTCCCAGCAATGGTAAAATAGAGCAAATGTTTTCTGCATTTTTTTTTTCTAATTCTTGCTTGTCCCTCCATTTCTATGACAAATTCCCTTCCTGCAACTTGGGTGCTGTGCACAGAAACAATTTACATGGAGTAGTTTGGTCAGCAGGATGGTTTATGAATTTATAATTAGGGTTACACTGATTAAAAAGAGGAGAAAATTTAATTGCATAGTCTTGTGGGTCTAGGAAGTCAACATTTCCTATCTCTTAATCTGATAGTTGACTAATGATCACCACCTTACTCTAACTAATTTCCCCACATGCATAGAAGAGTAAATGTATAAAAAATTCAGCTGAATTTTAAGCATTTCAGGTGTGTGTATGTGGCATTAATTTACAATGCTGTCCTGTACAATATTTCACCTAAACATTAGCAATTCTATCCGGTAAGTTTTTCTTTCTTACCTGAAAGTATTATTACTGAATCATCTTCTCTAGAAAGAAAACAATCATTAATCTGCTGAAAGTGAATCTATGATAGTAAACAGAATCATTATGAAACTTACATGAAATCAGAATATCTTTATCTTCTGAGTAGTGCCCCACTTCAGCCAAGAGAGATTATGGCCCTCCATTGCACAGGAAAACAGAGAAAAACTTCATAAAAGCTACTTGGTAAAGGCTTTGATTTTTCTCAGATGATGATATGATTCCATTACCTTCACATACCACTATACACTGAGCTTAATTTTCATGTGAGAAAATCACAGTCAGTGGCAGGAACATTTCTATTTGGCTGCAGCTTCAAAAAGAGAATGAAAAATTTAGAAGGTAAGATCAATAGCTGGAAAACGAAGCTCATCTTAACAAGGAAACTTAAGGCTTACAACCATGCAAAACAGCTGGAGAAGATGGGACTTTGAAAATCACTCTGGATGAGAAATGATAAAGTTCAACTGAATGAAGCAGCTGTTCAGCTAAAACAAAGTGCAAAGGAAAAAACTCACCTTTCTTCCCCCTTTCCCAAACAACTTGGAGATAAAAATTTAGAACAGTGGCTCAATCCACCTTCCATCCCCAGCTGTACGGGCCAGGTGTACCTGCAGAGCACACACCTTCCCAACCCTAGAGTACCAGGTATCTAGAAGCCTTTAAGGAGCACAAAGAAGTGGCTTGGAAGCTGACTCCACAAAGGGAAGAGGGCATTGAAGAGGAGATTTCTATTTCCTGAGTATTTGTATCAACTGGTGGAAGTGTTGTAGAAAACAAGAGGGAAAGGTTTTTGAGTCCCCAGCCCCAGGCAGAGACTCATAACTCATAACCATGAATGAGTTCAGCAGAGGGCCACCATGATGGTGGGGAACTGGAGCACTTGCCCTGTGAGGAGAGGCAGAGGGAGCTGGGGTTGTCTGGCCTGGAGCAGGGATAGTTTCTGGTGGACTAAAGAGCCACTCCAGGTGCATGCAGGAAGTCACTGAGGAGGTGAAGCCAGGCCCTGCACAGCAGGAAAGGGAAGGAGGATTAGAGACAACAGGCACGAGCTGAAATAAGGATATTCAGATGGGAAAGGAAAGGAAGAAAGGAAAGAAAGGAAGACCTTTTTCTCTGTGGGGACAGTGAAGCTTTGTGCTGGATTGCCCACAGAACATATGCGATCTTTATCCTTTTAGTTTTTTAAGACTCAGCTAGATAAAGCCCTCAGTAACCTGGTCTTATCTAAGAGCTGACACTGCTCTGAGGAGGAAGATTGTCTAGAGACATCCTTGGGTCCCTTCCCACCTGAATTTATTGTATTAAATACAAACATGCACACAACTCCCCCCCCCCCCCCAGATGAAAGGTCTGTATATCAAGACTGATATGAGTACCTTACCCTAAGAAATATTTTCAGACCCCCTCTACACAAAATACTTCAGATACATGTTTCAGTTCAGCATTTCTTTTTTGTTGACCTCTCTCCACAGTGGCAGTGCTGCTGCAGCAGTTCCAAGCAGACCAAGGTACCCATTTCCTCCTGTGTGCAGAAAAGGGAATCCATGTCTGGGACATGAAATGTGTCAGTACCGTGTAAGAGAATATACAAATGCATTTGAGATTTTGGTCTGGAGTGCATAATAAGCCAGATAATAAGATAATAGCTACTAATTCACGTTGCAATTAGTCTGCAGACTTGTCTGCTACTTTGGAAGCTGTACCACACCTACCCATTCCTCACAAAACACAATCCTGTAGACTGATTTCTAATCCTGCAAATTAAATGAGCTTAATTCTTTTCTGCAGGCAGATTCCACGTGTTGAAAATGGTTTGTCCCAGAGGAAGGTATAATGGCAGGCTCCAGATGGGTCAGTGACAAAGTATCAAACAATAATCCTACTCATGGGTTTGAAGATCAAATCCTACATTGCTCTGAAAGACGTAAATACTGTTTGATGACTAAATCCCAAAGCATTTTATTCAGCTGCTGGATAACCCTATGTGCTATAGAAACATGGAACTTCGTCTCTGTGCATGCTCACAGATGCCTTATATTTGACAATATCGAGCATTTTGGCATCTGTGTTACACCTGAGTGCTTTCACGTTTCACAAAGTGGATGCTGTGCCATCTGTCTCAGCATGCATATTTGGTGTATTAGACATGCTCTCAGCCTAGCTCTTGGATCAGAAATTGGGATCCTCACTTGAAAGAAGGGAAAGGAAAATCCTGAGTTGCAGTCCTTTTCTGAGGACTGTTGATATATTGTGCAGTATCTGAGTAAAATGTTAGCTAGGTTGTAAAATGCTTACACTGGGATCTGAAATGCCAGAGATCCCCTCCGCAGCATGTTCCCTTGTGGTGTAGTAGCAATTCAGTTTCATTGCTGGGAGTTTTCTTTGTGCCTTGGTTGGTTTTTCAGCCAGAACTGTGCCATGACTGCGACAAGGGTGAGAGCTGGTGCTATGATTTGATCAGTGAGAGGTGCCTCTACCCAAAGTAAGGTGCCAATGAGACCATATGCCAAATTCAGTAATATGGATTTCATTCAATAGTGATATAGAGAGATGGAAAGAAATAGAGAAAAGTGGCAGGGTGGGGAGAGAGAGATCAAGCAGAAGATAGGCACCACCCATGGATCCAGTGACATCCTGTTAGTCTTTCTTCACCCTGGGCTTCTCAGTGCTGGGGGTCCTGGAGTCGTTCTTCTGCGGGTACCACCTTTATACAGCTCAAGTTCTGGGTATCCACAGGGTGGTTGCAGATGCTGTTCTTATAACTTGGGTGATATGTGTATGAGCAGTTGCCTCCTTCCTCACAGTTTGCCACAGTGGGAATTTTTGTCTGGATACATTAACCAGCATGTGCGAACCAGATCTTGCCTCACCAGACTGGGAATTAGCACCTTCCTAGTGCAAATTCCTCCCCTCTGTGCTTATTTCAAGTACCTGCTGTGGTGGCTTTTCTTATGGCAAGGTCCTTCTGTGGACCAGTGTTTTGAGACGGGCTACTTTGCTCTTTAAGTCCTTACAGCCTGTCCTCAGCCTGGCCAGCCGTTCAGTCTCCTCCAGGGATGTAGTTCTGAAATTCCAGTTTCAAAATATGCAGAGATGAAGGGAACAAAACAGCGAAACAGCTTGCATCTTACATGGGTTAAATACCATGCAACTGCATGAAAGCCTGCTAGTTTCAGGGAAGAAAGATTTACCCTTGGGCAGTTAGTATCTCAGATAGATTCCTCCAGATGGGAGGAGATGGAAAGGAAGGAGAACAGGAAAAAAAATATGGAAAAACCTGTTCTGTCTCCTCTGGGCTAGATAAGCAGCTTCCCCTTCAGCAGGTTTATTTTGTGATCCTTTCTTGAAGCATCTCTTCAGATAGGGAGCCAAGTTCCTAAAATGGGGCTGTGAGACTGAGCACCTTGTCTCTTTGTAATCTGGGCTGAGGTGTTTGTAATTCAGAAACGGCACATAGCTCATTCCTCAGGAGTATTTCCCTTCAGTTCAGGGTAGGCATAGATTACATCCAGTGTTTGATCAGGTTTTATTTTAAATTGAGCCTCAGAGTCTCTGATGTTCTATAAAGGGCCAAGCACGCTGACGAGCCTGTCTGAAGGACAGCCCTTATGCAAACACAAGTGTGCTGCCTGCAGCCAGCTCCCTTAATAGCTTTCCACCGCTATTTTATTTTCCTCACTTTTACCTCCTGGGCACTTTAAAGTGGTTTTTACTTTATCCTGCACCTTTCTGTTACTCAGTCAATCAAGAAAGGATGGACAAAAGGATGTTCAGTCCTTTACACCACTTCTAAGTTAGTGGTGCTTTTTCAAGTATTCATTCCTACCATGAGTTATTTTTACTAAGGGTTACTTTTATGAAAGAATTTAATCAGTGTAATGTCTTTTATGGCTAATTTATAAAATATAGAGCAGTTGCCTTATAGGAGGCAAAAGCTGAAAATAAGAGAATACCTAAAATTTGGAACAAAGACAACTTTTAAATCGACTCCTTATAATGTATAAACCACAGGGATTGTGTTTCCAGGCAACAAGTTACCTAACTATATGTGACCAGCAAAGACAACTACCATCTTTAACTGTCCTTAAAAGGCTCCATGATGCCTGCAGTCTTTTTAAATAAGCCTGGAAGGGTGAGTAACCTCCTCCTTTGCATGTTTAGCCAGAAGATTTGCTGGTACTAAGTGTCTTAGTCCATCAGACTGGATCACTGACCTGACATAATGAAATCATCATGCAGGTTTTCTGTTTCACTGAATATTTTTCCCTTTCCCTCCTAGAGAAACAAAAGCTTTTCTCCTTAGGTAATATCTACTCCAAAGCAGGCATGTCATGACCGATCAGCTTTTGATAAGTATTTGCTCCCACTCCTATTTTATCTCATAGAAATGAGATGCTCTTTTCTGAACTCATATCCATTAAAAAAAAGAAAATCATGTAAAATAGAACACTTATTAAAATAGTTATTAGAAATTCTGCTTTACCTCCTTAGACATGCAATTCTCTAGCAGAGCTGTTCCTCTGGTGTGCTGGAATGGGAGACAAAATGTGGAATATTGCCCACAGAGAAGTCATGTGATGCTTTTTCTGAACAAATTGTGATGCAGGATGTTTAATTACCTTCCATTTGGAAGCATAGGATACAACATACCTCATGCTTACACTGCACACATCTCTTAGATTGGACCAAAGTTGTATTATAATGTCACAATTACTCTTGCAGAAGAGCAAAAAAGAAAGTCCTAGGACAGAGTTAACATGAATCTAACACCAAATAACTGTTGTTTGACAACTCTAAAGCAAATAGACTTGTTTTCAGTGTGCAAATGAAAACTCTGTAGGATGTAAATTACAGAATTACTGTAGTTTTAGAAGTATCTATAACTGATTTAAGAAATGCTTGAGGCACATATTTACATAGTTAGGGCTATGCTTATTCTGCTCCTCTCAGCATTTGAAGAATTCTCAGTGGAGGGAAGGAGAAAGCTGCTAAGTGTCACTGGCAAGAGCAGGTTAAGCACACGCTGTAATTCCAGGAGCTGGTACTGGCACTCAAAGCACCAGCCTTGCTGAACACCCTCCCCAGCAGCTTCTGCATGATCTTGTTAGTTCATGGCCTTCATCCTTGTGCTTAAATTTCTCATGCAATAATGTAATGAGCATTTTATTGCCTCTCTCACTTCAAATTGAGCTTGCTTCAGCTCCTTGCCCCAGTCTGCCACTCAGCTACACATATCTTTGTGCCAGAGTGGAGAAATGCAACAACAGGCAGGAGAAGTGGAGGAATTCAGGAGAAGTGGAGGAAATCAGCAGGGCAATTTTCTTAGGGTCAATGCTGACAAATGCCAGTTTAAAGCACTTGTGAACTTCTGACCTGAAATGGGTCATGAAAAATAATGCCTTTGAATTCAGCAATAGTGCACATTTTTGTGACAGAAGGACAAGTCATGAACAAAGCTTTTCTCTATGTTTGAAGATGGTATCTTACATAATTAAAAAGCAAGGCACTAGCTGCAGCTGCTTGAAAGATTCTTAACCCTTAATAGAGAAACACAATTTATTATAGCTTCTTTATTCCATTCTCCAGTTGCACTGGTCTTGGGTTCAAAGGATGGTGTTTCCCTGCAAATTCAGACTGCAATAAAAGATTGAAACTATCTTTCAACCAGCCAACTCTGGCTGGATCTACCCAAACTCCATTTCAGTAAACACATTTCTTTAATTTTACCTTGAAATCATATAATGGATTGGATACAGCTTTCAAGAGGGAAAGATTGTTATTATAAATAGATAACATGGCTTCAGGCTGTACCATTTGTCACTTCAATCTCAGTTAGGTCCATAATAATGTTTGTGCTCAGAAAATCCTCAAGAACATGAGAGTGCATTTGTATGGCCTGTTAGGCACAAAATTGCCTGTTTTATAGGTGCAATACAGGTTCACCTTCAAAAAATTTTACTCCCTTTGTTTATTACTGAGCAACTAAAAAAAAATCTTAAAACAGGTGTGACACACTGCCTGGTGATATGGAGATAGTGTCAGCTAATATAATGTACACATAATTCAATATGTCACTTTTCTTAACTTATTAATATGCTGAATTTCTTCAGCCTACTTATCAGAATTCTTTCCTAAACAACATCCACACCAAAACAGAGCCAGAGGCACTGAAGCAGTGATATTGCACTGTGATCTTATGAAATAGATATCAGCTTTCCTTCCTTAAATAGTTTTGTTACTGATCAGGTTGAACTCTACTGCAAGGATATAGGTTAAGTGCCTGCACTGTGTTTCAGTACACAAAAGTACCTCTAGTGTTTCACCTAATGGTTGGCTAAATCACACCACAGTGTTTCAGCATCCTGTTTTTGCTCACCTCACTAGCAGTTATCAGCTTAACTGTAGGCATCACTGTTGAGATGATAAGCTCATGAATAGATATCTTGGGTTTTGAGAAAATGCATTACTTTGTTGTAGTCTCACAAATGAAGTTCAGATTTCACAGTGCAGTCTATAATAATGCAACCAGATCATAATTCATGTACCCTTTGCATTTGACCAGAGAAGCATTCTCACTGACAAGGTGTCTTCCATTGCTGCAGGTCCATAAGCCAGGATGTGCATGCTGCCAGTAGCTCTCATTAGGATAAGGAATTAACCCTTTTTTTATCTCTTTCTGCAGAAGAGAGAATGGAGTCCTCAGATAACTTATAGCTCAGAGCCAAGCTCAGTGGTCTTATGCAGGAGCTTAAAGAAGGCAGTGAGTCTTCCTTTGGATTTTCAGAATTGAAGGACACAGGGTCTGGGTAAGCCCATGACAGATCCTCTTTTCTCCCTGTTTTCACTGCTGACAGTGTGTGCCTGCAGGAATCATCACTTCCAACTGGCAGAAGCAACAAAGGTACAGCCACTCCATCTCCAGTGCTCCCTCTCCCTTCTTAAAATTTAACTTGTTCTCTGAGGAACTTCATTTTCCTCTATATTCCTATTTTGTACATACCCTCACTAGTACTAATATTGTATTATACCACACCTAAAACCTAGGATATTTTTGTTACTAGAAAAGCTGTTTCAGGAGTATCAGATGAGGGAAACTGGACAAATTCTTAAAGGACACACAAAGGTAGTTTCTTTATACTTATATGGATATGTGCAATTTCCAGACTTAAGCAAGGGTTATTGTCATACACCAACTATATATTTTCTATATATATAGACAATATTTGGACTGAAGCACTTTGGACTAAAGCAGGAACAAAAATTATATTACACAAGTTCCCCTAAAATGTCTTTGCTGGGACTAGAAATAGAGCTGAATATGTCCTCACCCTGAAGTAAAGCCATAGTCTGCCTCTGTTTCTTAAAGTGGCTACTGCAAAATGTATCAGAATACATTGAACTTCTAACACTATTTTTTTATTAGAACAGAACAGTAAGTATTTTTTTCAAGTGAGAAACTCATAAGGGGCTGGACAGGATTTTTCTTCCAGCCCTGTTTCTAGTCTAGAACATTTAAATAGCTTGCTGCTTTGGATCAGCTTCTACCATCCCACCAAGTACCTCAGAAAATTCCCTTTTCTTTAGCTCTGGACTACATGTGTGTTTTCTGCTCTCCTCCACCTGTTTCTCCCTTATCTGTTCCCTGCCTGCCAAGTCTGTCCCTTCTAGATGCCGAGCTCTGCTCTCCTTCACCTTTTCCCCGCTGAGCAAGTTCAGTTGCTGTCAGAAAAGAAGCAACTTCCCCGTCTGTAAAATGTTCCTCTATTGCCAAAGCCCAGTGGCAAAGTAGTCAAGGCAAGGCAGACAAGCAGTCTCCTTGCCTGCTACCAGCCACTGATTTTTAAAAGGAACATAAAAAACACTAACTGCAAACCAGAAAATTAAACAGATGCTATTCATCACAGTCCCACACACAGCATCTGGACTGCTACACCATCCTCTTTCTACCTCAGCTCTTCCCTCTCCTCTACACCTTCTTCCTGTGTGCCCATCTCTCACTGTCACCCCAAATCCTTTCATATTTCCTGTAACAGATATCAAAAGAATTTAATTTTTATTGAACTTTTCCCCTCTTGTTCCAAAGACTTGATGTTCCTCAGATCATCTTTTTTTTCTTCTGCTCACTTGTAAATTGCTTTTCATTCAAGAAGACTTTTCTTTGCTTACCTGAAACCTGATATGCAGTTTCTGATTATTTTTCTTCATTCTGAATCTACTCATCTCAGACTTTCATTTCCTGACAAACTCTGTGCCCTTGGCTTGCACACATTTTTGAGCACCAGTTGCAGTGTATCCAGACCAGATCCTCACAGGGAGCATGCCATGTAAGTGGGCTGACATCAGTTTTGATTTATTTGCAATTATGCTTGCTCAGAATTTCATTCCTTTGTTTTTTGCTCTCTTTCATTTAAATTTGGTCTAGTTAAAAAAAAAAAAATTAACAATTATTTTATACCTTACCATTCCTGGTTTAGTTTGCAGCTAGGTAGCAATGCTTATGTCTCCCCTCTTTTTTCCTGTTGCTGACAAATAACTGACTCCTGTGCCTTTCCAGGACTGAAGCTGTCTTTTTTTTTGGCTTGTATTCCTACTATGCTCACAATATCTGTTCTCAAACTCCTTATTTACTTTTTTTCCCTTTATATCCCAGAAGTTTTATCTGATCTGTCAAACTTCCTTTATAATTGTGTTCATATTCTTGACCTTGTCATACGTTATTTTCTTTATAAGAACATGGGAATTGCCAAATCAGAAAATAAACAATGATTCATCAAGCCTACTAGCTTGTCAAAGAGGGCAGAAAAAGCTCACAGGATATCTAGACAGGAATAAAATATTATGTAAGAGGATATAAATCCTCTTTGGCTTCCAGCATTGATCAGTTTGAGCCCTCAGGCTTTAGTTTATATAGTTTACTGTTCTTATTTCAGCTAATATGAACTACCTATGGCCTTTTTATGTGCAGTTGTATTTTATGCTGGTAAAATTTTATCATTTTAACATTTTGGCTAAAAACTACTGTGTTGGTTATTTGCACATTATATGAGAAGGCTTTTTCAATGCTAAGAAAACAATTGCTTACAAAAAACTTTCCTTGTCTACCTACATATAAAAAAAAAGACAACTAAAAAACCACGGTGTTTCGCTTTATTCACCTTTTCTGGAGCAGAATCCTTCCTCTCTCAGTTTTTATGTTCATATATGACTCCAAAATTTTTCTTAAGAACATTAAATTGAATCTTTCACCCATTCTGTCTGGACTTGTGGTCCAAAATACAAGAAGAAAAAGAACAGCTTTCCAAATGCAAAGGAAAAATTATTTCTTTAGATCTACAGCAGGAGAACACACTGGACAGGGTTGCAGGGTTATTTCTAGTAAAGCTCAATGGTTAGGCAGGGAACTGAGACAATTACTTTAGAAAGATAGAATTGAGAAGACAGGTTTAGATAGAAAGTTTTGGGCAGCCTTTAGGAAGACAATATGTTTATGAGAGTGTGCTTTGGGCAGTTCATTAGCAGTTAAGTCAGCTGAGTTATTATTAGTTTTGAGTCTCGTTAGTTGTAAAATGAAAAGTTCAGAGTAATGTACTGCATTCTGCACCACACTTCATGTAAATAAGAACAGCCAAGATAGAAATCATAGAGCAGAAATTAGGTTTTTCCCTCTCTAGCTTGTAGGTGGAGGTAGTCATCTCTTATCTCCACCTACTAGTACTAAGACTCAAAGAATGCAACTACCTTGTCACATAAATGAGCTTTACCAGAGCTAGTAAAATTTTCCAGTCATCTCAGTTCCCTCTGGTATTTTCAGCGCAAGTAGGTGATGAATAAAGTATTTCCCTGGTGTAGTATCACAGGGTGATCTGATCTTTAAGCCTCCTGAATTATTTCCCCTATTTTCCACTGAAAAGAGTGCCCAGCACTTCCTCTTTCTATAACTTATTGATATGACCTTTGACAACTTTTAAATACAAAAGATGTTGTCTAAATGTTGCTCCTGGTTTCCACTTGTTTCCTACCCATCACAGCACTGGAGGAGGCTTATTTCCATTTCATTGATTGCAGATGAGCAGGAACTTCAGCTGCCATGTGTTGTTTCCTAACACACCCTTGTTAATCAGACAGGCACCCAGAAAGACCAGCTGTGTGCAGCTCAACCTCAGCCATCTAGCCGAGATATAGCTGCAACTTGCCTGGGTTCCTTCTCAAGCCCCTTCCTCTCCCAGCAGAAATTCAGGGAGGGCAGTACTTGACCTCCCCAGCTGGTAAGGAGGAGGGTTCCAGAGTGCACGTCCACACTCTGACTTTCTAGATTGGAAGGATAAATTCTTTGTTTGAAGTGTGTTTTCTATATCTAACTGAAAAATATTTGGTCGTCATCGGTATCATTACACTCTTGATGTATAAGGATTTAAAAATGAAAGGAGAGCTGGATCTTAAGCAGAACAATTGGTCTGAAGGATAGCTCCTACCGACTTGTAATAGTTATGAGGCTGAAGAAACCATTTGCTCTTGAATACTTAGCAGCTGATTCAACACAGGCTGATTAGAAAAAGAAAAGAGAGTGGAAGGATTATAAATAAAAAGAGTGCTGTGATGAGAGTTCTAAGGAAATGAAAAACACTTTATTGATAATCAATCTCTGGTAGATTTTGATAATGAACTCCTGTATAATAAGCAGCCCATGTGCTCACCCTGCCACTGGAATTCTAATGAGGAAGATAATAGATCCAAATTAGAAGTTTGCCAGTGAGCCTGTTATTAAAAGAATCAAACATTTTAAATGCAAGTAAACAGAAGTTGGAATCCCTATTTTGCTATTAGGTTATATACTATCTTCCTTTTGTTTCTTTATGTATCCAAAGTTACCCTTTGGATATATACCTTTAAGGGTTTTACGACAACCTTCTTGAAGCAGGTGAGACTATTGTGGATAAAATGGGATTAAACATTGACCTAAGATCATGTAATTATGTTGTATGAGGCAGGTAAAAATAAGTTTTCGTGTCAAGACACAGAAATAGGGATATGAAGGTCCTTCTGTTAAAGGTTATAAGCCCTATTGAGCCATGTTCTATTGCAAGGCAGCAGGTCCATACATGGCACATTAGTTAAAAAATATATCGAGCCACCCAGGGGTTAATCAGAATCTTTCTGGCATCCTGACAGCTTTGATCATCCTCTTGCTGAGCTCTGCTGGAATAAGCATTATTGACAAGAGCCATTCCCACATTTGAGCAGCAGTATTTTCCCAGCTCAAACCCACCTTCTGACAATGCCCCTATGCTTAATTACTTGCCATAATTCTCCCTCAGTGGCTGTAATATCCTCCATCAACTGCTTCCCACCAGCCTGTTGAGAATCTGCCTTTCCACCTTATTGAGCTACTGTTTAGCTTGTCCCTTGTTGTTCTCATTTTCTTTTTCCGATGAACTTACTGCATGATTGATTCTTGTTAATTCTGCCAGACAGTCACTAACTGTTGCCAAAGAGGCTTGTCACACCACTTCAGCAATTTTATACTCTGCTCTTCCCCTCCACTTGTTCTCACTGCTGCCAACACTGAAACCAGGGCCCAAGAGGTTGCCTGAAAGCTGAAATGGGTCACTGTGGCTCCATGCACCATTTTGTGTTTCAGCACTGTCTCTTCTTCCCTTTTGCAAATGCAGGTTAAGCAGTTCAGCAATTGATCTGGAGGTGGAAGTGGGTTTAATCTTTCCTGTTTCTTTCAATAATTCAAAGTGAATTTAATATTTCAGCTTCTACCATGCTTGGCAGAATACTCCATGTTTGGGAGTTGTGTGCTGGGAGGAAAACAAGAGGAAGGATATGAGAAAGGAAAAGAGAAGGACCAAACTGTTCACAGAATGCTTTAGATAGCTTCATGAATTTCAGTTTTCCCAGGCAGCGACCCTTTTAGGGTGAAAGATGACTCAACACAGAACAAGTTTCACATGTACACTTGCGGTAGATAATATGCTACTCCTGATTTGAGAAAAGCCTTTGAAATTATTAGTATCAGGGATCCTCAAGGAACCCCTGACCCCCCTCAGACCCTCCCAGAATGCTTTACCCAGGGCTCCAGGGTCTCAGCTCACCTCAAGACTGAGCACCTGGCCCATGCTACTCTTACAGTTACCCAGAAGGATATCTTAATATATATATATATATATATATATATATATATATTAAGATACATAATAATTGCAGTTCAGAAGGCTGCAGCATGACCATAGTGTATGGACAGTTCAGTTTCCTCTGGAATCATGAAAAAAATATCTGTGCAACTGATATTGTTCGCAAATCATGATCAAGGGAAAAGATCTAGCAACTTTTAGTGCAGAAGAGATTTAAGTGTTGAAATAAAATATAAACCAGTAGCTGCTTCAGTCTTTTTTATATACATCAGTCTTCCATTTTACTGCTACCTCTTTTTGACGTGGACTCTTAAATTCATCTTGCAAGTTCTGTTGTTCAGAGGAGACAGCTCACTTTTAAAGGAAACATGAATGGTCTAAAGATGTGTGGTTGAATTATGAGCAGTTTAATCTCAGACAGAGATTACTAGAGATTAAATAATTTAATAAAACTCTTACTTATGTAGGAAGAGGGGGGAAACTACATTACTGAAAACAAATTGAGTAGCACAAGGCATTAGAGAGAGTGATTGATTTAATACCGTGTGAAAACAAGAGACTGACATTTTGGAGATAATCTAATTTTTCCATTCAAGAGAATTTTGCAGCTGAGAGGGAGAAGAGTTCTTTAGGTTTCTTATTAAATGTGATTTACATCACATGTGGCTGCTCTACATATCAGACATATTTGAATAATGAAGATCTGTGCTAGCTCCACTCAGAACACAGTCTATGTAAAAGCTGGTGCTACTCAATGGGATTTTATAGAAGTTTGATAGTTGTGGTGGAATGTGACTCTCCCTAAGCACTCTGCAAAAGCAAAGCGATTCCATGACACTAATTTATTATGAAATATTTACCTTTTTTTCCTACAAAAACTAGAATTTTTGTGGTTTTGTTCTCTTTTACAGAAGATGTTCATGTCAGTATCAGACTGAACCTTAAACTGCAGTCAAGGTACATCACAGTTTCTTGTCCTGTATGGGTTTCATAGCTTCTCCTTCATAATTTTTCCTGTTCATGCACCACATTTTTGACAAGAGCACCGATTTCCACTAGTCCAATCACTTCTACAAACAATGTGCTCTTTGCTCCATATCATTAATCCCACAAAGAAGTTCCCAAAGAAAGGTCATTTATTCATGGTCCTTTCCTCATCCTGTGTGTACATATAACAAATTCTTTAATGTTAATAGTCTACCGTAATAACCATGGGATTTTTTCCAGCCTTCTTTCTTACACTATTCCTTTTCACTCATTTTGTTCCAATTGAGCTGCAGTACATGGGGGCCTCTATCTATCAACAGTATTTAACACACAGAGTGCTTAAGAGGGTAAGATATGGTTAAGGGGAAGAGAAAATTCTAGGTGTTATAATAAAATTGGCAATGCAAATTAAAATGTCTTCTTTAGAGTCTATTTTTTTCTGTGCATGGAAGGCTGAAAAATACCTTGTGTTTAGTCTTCTACACTCAGACTTACATTTCAATATGCCTGAGGTAAAACTCAGAGCATTTCCCTTCTTGGGTCACTGCATTAAGATACTCTGCCATCAGGAAGGATACTGTTAATGGCATTCATGTAGGATGGTTTTCCATTTAAGTGAACTATCATGACCAGTCTGCCTTTTTTACCCAACTCATACAGTTGACCTTCATCAAAACAATTTGCTTTCTACAGAAGATGAAACCAACAAGTGACACTTGCACTGTGAAATGAAAAAATAATGATAAATCATACATGACAAATGAAGTTCTAGAAAAGCTTAGGGTTCTGTTTACCACTGTTCCTTGTTCTGAAGTAGATTCAATTTACTGTTCCCCTAGAAACAGATACTGTAGGTCATGCAGTAAGGTATTGATTTTGCCAATTACTGAGAATAATATCGTATATTTTTGAGTTGTTACATTATTCTTGAAACTTGTTTCTTGGTTACTAAACAAAAAAGTTTTTCATGCATATGTTCTTCAGACCTGTCAATTTAAAAATGAAATGTGTTTTATGTAATTCTCTAAAAATAGAATTATGATTACAGTATAAAATTCTTTTTCTATATAATTGGTAGAATTTAGATTATATTCATATATGTATTTTTAAGAACTTCTTTCAGAACTGCATTGTAACTAATTGGTCCTTAATAATTGTCCAAATTAATAGTTTGACTACAAGGAACTGAACCAGTCATTTTTCTTGAGTTCAAATAATGAGTTCAGAATGGGTTGTTTACTCCTTAATTGAAGATACTTCTTAAAACATCATTAAAGAAGAAAGAATCACTGGAAAATCAGAGAAAGACTGTACTAAAAAGGAGTTATTTATTCCTAGATGAAAAGATTAATTTACACCTATTCCCAGTCAGAAGATAGCTGACTTTCAGAAAGAGTCTGAGGTAAACTATTATAGAAATGCTAAACGATTCATAACATTGCAGCACCATTTTTTGCTTACTGCCTAAATATTACTAACTGAAGGAGACAGATGTGACTTAGAGTGTATCTTCTGCTGATGACTTAACTACTATAAGGTAAATTTGCACCCAAGCTTATGGTTAAGCAGTATGGACATAAGGGTCAAGTCATTATTTTGAACAGCTTTACTCTTCATATCATCTTTTCCACAATTTAGTTGAAATGTTCTTAGGGAACAGACCTTGAAAATAATTCATACGCTAATTTTCAAATTTTCAGTAGAGCTGATCACAATTAGAGTTGGACTTTGAGAAAATGCTGAGCCCCTGGTAGACAACATGTGGACTCACTGTATATTAAAACCTGGTCACTTCCTTTGGTGTCTTAGATCTGATTTTTTTTTTAATCTTTTGTCCCAGCTATTGAGGTTTAGTTATTCTGAAAACTGTAGCATGAATTGCTGTCTTGATACTCCCTCTGAATTGCAAACAGGCATATTTTGTCACTTGAATATTTTTATAGTTGCCTATAACTTGCAATATTCTGTCATTGCAGAGTTTGCCTCCTAAACTTTCAGAGGAAGTTGGACTTGCTTGTACCAAATCTATGTGTGAATTTTTGACACAGAGAGAAGTACAGCAGTAAAAAAGATTTATACTCAGAGTTTATTACTGATGAATAGAATCATGCTAGAGTAAGGGTGGAAAAGACGTGTTTACTGATAGTAAGTCTTCTGTTTAAAGTGGCAAGTCCCAAGTTTGATGGGATATGTGATATGCAAGCAGAAGACAAAATTTTACTGAGGTGATGAAGTGAATAAAGTTTTCAGAAGGATTTTTGAAGGAGTGCAGAAAAGTTAGTAATTTACCTCCAGCTGATGTTCAGCAAAAACTGAGTGCCAAAGTTTCTTAAGCTCTCCTTTACATTTTGTGCAGCAACTCTACTGGAATTTTCTTAGACTTATTTATCAACACAAGGAGAGGTTCAGCCTTTTTTCTTCCAATCTCCTTTACACTAGATGGAAAAAATTGTCAGCTTGCTTAGTTAAAGAAGGTGGGTGTTCATGTTTATGAGATGCTTTGTTTTGTTCACATTAAGAAAATGAAAACGTCCCTGTTCTGTTGTCTGTGGGCTCCTTGCTGAAAATGTGCAGGGTCAGACTAGTTTTCAGCATGAATGAAGATTATTTTCTTGGGGATCATCCCCATGTCAGGAGCACAATTTATAGGTATTTTGGGAACTATATTTTTTTTCTCAATTTCAGAATATTTTTACATTAAGATTTGCAGATCCAATTGACTTGCCTCCCCCTTCAAGCTCTAACTCAATGCAGGTGTGTCTCTGTAGCCATTACACCTGCAAGCACTTCTGGTGCTCTTTTAGGCTGCAGACTGGGATGGTTCAGTGATGCAAGAGGCACGCTGGAGAAGAGCTGTGCAACAGGGCTTTGGTGCATCTAAATAGTGCTTCTAAAAAAATATCCCTAAAATAGTGCTCCAATGAATATATCAAACTCTCTGTCCTGCAGTATCATCAGGGCTCTGGTAGAGTCAACCTGCTAGAGTTCGTGGGGAGCATCAAATGGGTCTTCTACTTCCTAAGTGGACCCCAGGCCTGATTTATGTGCAAGATGTCTGGCCGTGACTCTTTGCAGTCACTGGCTGCCCCAAAGCTCTTACCATGAGATAAGGGGTGTACACTTGCAGAGTGGGGAGAAGACCCTATTACTTTTCCTTTCAAGACCTAAGACAGCTCTTGGGATATCCATTCTGTGGTCGTGAGCAGTTACAGGGAATCTAGACACAGGCTGAATGCTGGTTTCCTAAAAAGGAAAAAAATGGATGATCTGCTGTATCCCAGAGTGCTCAGAGCTCCATGGTGTGCAGTGTCCAGCTCACACTACAGCTTCCTTGGCCAGCATGGACATGTGTGCATGTCTTCAAGGGAACCAAGGTCCTGGGGCCAAAGCACCAAGGAAAGCTGGGAAGCAGCCTTAGCTGCACTGGGCAATAGCATAACACTCTTTGATTATGTGCTCACTGTACTGTGGTGGAGCAGATGTGTGGGTGCTTGCTAGGTTGCTCTCATTAGGGAAGATCCTATTTCTGTCCTTGAAAAACTTCATCCTATACACAAGTTCAGATTTGATTCTCTCTGATTCTCACTGTTAAGAATCTCTTGATTCTTAACAAAATACCCCTGGTACAGTCTTTTTTTTTTTTTTTTTTCCATTACCATCAAGCTCATCTAAGGTTCACTGGACATGTTTTAAGTCATTTCAGTATATGTTAAAAGAGAACCCTAAGAGCAGGGCAGGAAATCAGTCTACTATGGAGGATTTTAGTTGATTTTTCAAATTAATGTTTCAGATCGCCATGCAGCAGTAGATATAATTAAGTGTCAGAGAGTGAGGGCTAAATGCATGAATAAAATATCTCATTGTATCATTACACTTTTATAATAAGATTTACTTGTCAACTTTTAATATAATAATGTAACTAACAAGATAATTTATTTCTCAATGTAATGAAGATGTACAGAAGGCAGAGGCAGGACCTTATGAGATGCCAGCTTCACTCTGTGGCTGAGCCTGCTGGGTAGCATGCACATATAATGAAGGAAAAGCCCTACTGTACTGAAGGAAGAAGCGTAGGATGGATAGCGGATGAGGAAAGAGCAGGAGTAGCATGAAGTTTGCATTTGGTACAGGAATGAAAGATGAGAGAAAAACTGTGATAACAGAAGGCATAAGAGTCTGCTGGGGAAGATGATACTAAGTGTATTTCTCCAATTGGTAGAGCAAGACATTTCCATAATGTAAACTTTCAGAGAAAGAAGGTTAAAATAGCTAATTGCCTTGCTGTGGGCTGAGAAGATATGTATGGAAAGTTATCCCAGACTGTATGACACATGCTAAGTTGTCTGGCTGTGTAAGTTAAATGATGCCTTCCTTAGGAGAAAAGAGGTCTACTGGATGTCAACCAGGAAGACAGCAATCTTCATTAGCTTTCCCCCAGTTTAGCTACATCTGATAGAGACTGTGATTTATAAAAATGTGAGAGCTGCTGAAAGAGGTTGTGAGGAATAATTTGCTACCATCTCATTTCTAAGACTATGTATGCACCAAGTCCTGGAAAGATCCTTCTTGTCATTGTTTCTAGGCCATGAGCAATGCCCCTTACTTGCCCTCTCTAAATTTCTGTCAGTGGAACTCTGTAGGGACAGACACATATTTGCAAAGAAACAGGCTGACTTCAAAAATAACGCAGAGAGTGGCAAACACGAGACCTTGCAAAGTCTGTGACTGCATCCTTCCCTCAGATACTGGTGCTTCCACCACCATAATAAAGCAAGGCAAATGGAGAAACATGTCTCACCGTGTCTGAATGGAGAAACATATAGGTGCAGGTATGCTGGGGCTATGTTCAGCATCACTGAAGCAGATGAATGGATGCAGGGCTCTCTCAGAGAGAGAGAATGGCACATCCTAAATTAATCTGTTAATTCTTTATAGACCCAAGGTTTGGCCATGTACTGAGGGAGCTGGCTGTTGATGTCTATGCAGTTCTGCAGGGATGCAGTGGGAACAGTTGCAGGACAGGCTTCAGTCTGTGGGAGTGTTGGAGCAGGCTGTGAGCATGGTGGAAGAAGGAGTTGCTGTGATTATCATCTGTGGTGCAGTGAAGGCTGTGTTGTGGAAAGTATGTCACTGCTGTTCAATGCACCGTCTCTCACAGATCCCATGTAATCTACACAGCCAGGCAACACAGGGAATAGCAAAGGCACACCATGTAAGTGAATTCCTGAGCTATGTAGCATAAATATGAATGAGAGGGAACATACTGCACTTTAAATATTTTGTACATTGTGCTGTGTGTTATGACAATGAGTACACTGTGATACATTATTAAAAATGTGAGAAGTACTGTAACCTGCAAATGATGGTTTGTTTTTTTGTTTTTCCCTTTATAGCTGCCAGATGGTGTGGAACCATTTACACAACATCTGAGTGTTAGTGCCTTTTAACCAGGGAATGAAGGATCCTGCTTAGTGTTTTGCTTTTCTTTTTTTTTTTTGTATTCTTAACTACCTAGCCAGCATATTTGTGCTGGAGAAAATGAAGCCTATGTGGTGTTACTTTATTTTATATTTCCAAGTCACTTCAGGAACTTTGGTTTAAGCAGAGAAAGAACAGTTTATCATTGTTTTTATGACAGTGGAAAAAATAACAAAAGCTTTATTTACTATGATTATTTTGTTTCTTCACAGAGTATAAGACAGTGCTTGGAGATCCAACCAGACCACTTGTTTCAGGACTATTTTAAGGGATCTCCTAGACATGAAGGGACATATGTACCACGCAGATCTAATGACATAAGGCAACACTATATTGTGCTTCCATTTAAAACAGAGGACTTACAAAAGAGATCTTCCACTTGTATGCTATTCGATAAGCATACTATTCCTAAACTAAGTAGTTTATTAGTGTTAGCTTGTTTGTATTTTCTTGGCTGAGATAGTGCCACAAAGCAGGGCACAAATGTGAGGTCAATATACTCAGACTGGCTCCAAGTCAGCTCTTCAAAGAGACCAGGAAGTCTTCAAAATCAGTAATGTTTTATTTGATTAGAACACCACTTAAAAAAAATAAAGCTCTAAGCAAATAGAGATCACATACTGGAAGTTAAAATAAAGAAAAATAATAATTTTTTATGCAGCACTTACATTTCCCACTGGGTCCCAGCCAATGAGTTTTTGCTTCTGCGCTTTACTGGAGTTAACATTGTAATGGTAGCTTAGGAAAACCTGCTGTGACCCCGTTGGTCTCAGGATATTCCTTTTCTTTGACTCTGAGGTCTCTTTGTGGTGTGATTCTTACATGCATCATAGCATATATCTCGATCCTTTTCTTATTAAAGAAAATGTGAAATCTTGTCTTCTTCTAGAAGTTCTGTCAGAATTAGTACAAAACCATTTTTCTTCTTAAAGAAAATGTTTAAAACAAGTCAAATATATCCCCAAACACACCACCATTATGATGATGGAGATCTGAATTTTGCCTTCTGCAGTGAAGGCCAAGGCCACAACAATACTGTGGCATGTTTAGAAAAACCACAGCTAGTGTAAAATTGCCTTTCTTGGATACTGCTGGCAGTGCTGCCACGATAGCACATTCTTGTAGTGGGCTCCAGGGAAGTTGGCAAAAACTTCAGACAGAAAGATCCACTAATACAGCTATTCCACTGGTGCTGACCTACATAAAAATTAGGAAAAATATGTATATGTGGGCTACAGATGTTGCTGTTTGAGCTTAACCCTAATGAACAATAAATCTTTTAGGCTGCTGAAGTCATATATTTGATTCATCAACTGGCATTTTCCCAGTTACCCTTTTCTAGGTTTGAGTTGTTTTTTGCTTTCTGTTACCAGTTCCAGTCATGTCAATATATTGCTTTCTGTATATAAATCCTGATATTCAATCCCGTCAATGTATTTGGTTAACCTTTCCCTCTTAAATAAAAAGAATCACTATACCTTGATGATCAATTTAGAGAAATTACCATTTTTCTTACTTTTTGTGGAAAAATGAAAAAAGGAAAAAGTTTTGGTAGATTTCTGGAGCTGGCATGGTCTTGTTCCTTTGAAAGTGTGGATTAAAGTAGTGACCTTTGCTGCATGTACAAGGGAGAAGGGAAGAAGAACTGTTGCTCACCTTCGGTTTCCAGCATTCTCCTGTTGCTCCCACCTGTTCACGCTGTAGGAAGTCACCAACATTCAA
Source organism: Vidua chalybeata (assembly GCF_026979565.1). Classification (NCBI taxonomy): domain Eukaryota; kingdom Metazoa; phylum Chordata; class Aves; order Passeriformes; family Viduidae; genus Vidua; species Vidua chalybeata. The sequence continues at coordinate 56,794,475 of NC_071534.1, read as the reverse complement.
AGTCATATTCCTAAAGTATTTGGGCATTTGAAGTCTGCATTATAATATTGGCCAGTGTAAGTGACTTCTATCCAGTCTTGGAGAAGGGGAGGATAAGAGGAAAGGAGGAGATATTGTATTACATTGGCAGTCGATTAGGGTCATTCAGCCTTACAGAATACATGTATTTTGATATAAACTGATACAGTACACCTTCCAGAAATACAGTTTTCACAGTGGGTAGAAGCTTGTGGGCAGGTAGTGAAATCCCTGCACTGACCAGAAACTGTTGTGAACATCTGTTCCCTGACTACTTAAATTATACTTGGACAGTTTGATGCATCTCTGGCATCCATCCCATGTGCTAGCAGAATCAAAGTAGAAGAGAAGAAGAATGCAAAATCAGGAATCCTGTTGGGCTGTAATATTTCTGCTTTTTCTATTTTCTTCTCCATCCAGCAAATGTCACATCTTTGTTTAGCAATATATGACATCCTTTCTTTCCCTCTATTGTATTTACAACTGCCTTATTTTGTGTACATTACTTTGAGCTATGCAAGATTTAAACTTAATTAGAAAGCATGAAAAAAGAGAGGTATTTCTATAGAAATATCTTCTTGTGGAATGTCCTGTTGAGTTAAATCCACCAAACTATAATTACTGAAATAAATGATTCTTCCATGACTCTCATCTTTCAGTACTAACTTCACTTGAATTCTGCTGCATGACTTGTGTCATGCTCAGGGGTTTTATATAGCCTTGGAAATGAGGCTAGGAGGGTGATTAGTTTGGTCGAAACTATTGTGGTGGCACACGGAAATGTGAATTGCCTTCGGCTTCCCCAGATATTACAGCAAAAGAACAATTAATTCCCATCCTCATGTTAAAGCTACACTTGCTCAATTTTTAGACTGTACTTATGCACTTGCAGTGTTATTGCAATGTGACAGATTTTCCATTCTGGCAAAAACAGTGCTTGATTTAACAAAAGTGAAAATCAAAGCCACGGCACAAATTCTAAACTCCATTTTAAAAGAGCAATAATCATTGATTAAGTCAAAATTATTAGTGTTTTTAAGGGCCTTTTTAATCGCAGTTTGGCTCAAAGATATAATCTCATTTTGGCATGCTTGCATGACAATGGATTGGTGTCTGAGAGTTGGCTTTCCACAACAGTAATTTGGAATGTGACTCATCTATCATTAGTTTAAGCACACATGAAAATATAGACCTTGTGTTTTATAGCAGTGGAGAAAGACTATAACATGTAATAACAGGTGTACCTCAACTGAGGGGCCTTAGGAGATGCTCCAGATCATATTCTTCACTGCCAATGGCAGAAAAAGCCTTTTCTATATACGCTGGTATAAATCTGCTCCATACATAAAAAGGAACACATTGTGATTTCAGTAATCATACTGGGCACAAAACACAACTGCTAGCTTGTATTCAAATAAAATTCTGTAATCCTTTCCACAAGCTCAGAGCTGCATTCAGCTGGGAAATCTGAGAATAAGTTATGTGCCTTATGAGAAATGGAGTACAGTGAAAGACAGAATTATGTGTCTAATTCAACAAATATGTTAATACTAAAGATTTTTTTTTCTCCTGTGGGTAAAAAAATCCTGGCCACAAAAGGCAACCAAAGTTTCTACACTGAGATATACATGCTATCTGTCTTCCCAAACATTTAGGACTTGCCAAAATGCTTTTTGCCATTCCTCTCCTTGCTTCCTCTGAATCACTTCAATGCAATTCTTTGGTCTAATTTGCCATCAACTCATATATTGGTACAGGTATGAAAATTGAGTTTGAATGCAATATTCTTCCACATTAATTCTTCACAGAATCATTATTTTTAAAGCCAAAGCTTACTTTAATAAAAGGAAAAATTTGCAACATACAGAAAAATATTTAGATACTATATTAAAAACCTAGAATCCTCTTTCCTTCTCTTCTAACCTGGATTTTTCTCCTTCTTGTCTCATATATCTGAGTGCCACACCTCCATAAATTAAGCATATCATATGGTTAAAAATGGAAATAATAGCAAAAGTCATCCTTTTCCTTTCCTCCATTTTTAACACCAGTAACTAGGACCAATTAAGGTAGGAAGCTGTGTGTGAAGGCATTTTTCTTAGAAAAACTGAAGTTAAGAAGTTGTATTTTGTACTTTGTCTCTTTTGGGTGAAAGAAAACAGCTCCTTGTCTCTTTTGTAATGAGTTCTGTGCCTAAGAAGGGCAAAACAGGTTCACCTTACAGATTAGTACCCTCCAGTGGAAGCTAATGATCCTGGACTAAAAAGAAAAACAATAGCACAAATAAGGAAAAAAATACATAAGAGAAATCAAAGAGAGCAAAGCTAAAAGTAAAGTATAAGGGATTTGCTGTGATTATTGAAATCAGTATGTCTTCCTTTATATGTCCATGGCAAACATATAGGTATATACTAAAAATCTCTCAGGATAACATTAGCATGGTATATAATATGAAGCACATAGAAAAAGAAATTCCCCAAAACTCCTCAGAAAAAGCTCAACAAAACAGAGGCAGGGAATAATTTCTATGTAAGAAGAGAAAAGTAACCTAGCACTTTTAACTTTGGAAAAGAGACACCTGAGAACAGATACAGTAAATGATGTTATGTGTAGATTGTTAGGCCGGCAGTGGTCATTGCAAAATTGTGTAAAGTTAGTCACATCTCTGACTACCTCTAAGCATTTTTGTTTCTCTGGAGGATTGAGACAGAAGCCAAGTGCCTGTTCATCTACATACAAGTTCCTAATTACATAACAAACACTCAATTTTGCTAAAAAGGCACTTCTGAGCATGTACAAGTGATATGAAATAGAGAAGGATCTAACAAGAATGAAGGACTGAGTGGGGTTAGGAAGGTTGGTAATTAGGTTTGCTGTCTGGCACTTAGCAGGATAGAAGATACCTGGTAGGACTGAGGCAGGCTGCAGAGCACCCCAGGTTTATGCACAAAATAGTGATGTACAATCTCCTACATGCAGGATGGAAAGACATTTTTACAGCTGTTGCATGTCACACAGTCCATGGCTCTGTGTGTGATGAATACATTTCCTGGGGATGAATGCCCCTCACATATGGTATTGCTATAAAGGAGGCAACTTCTTTAGTGTATTTTCTCAGTTCTTTTGATTTCTGCATCTTTACTCAGGCACTGCCAGCAGGCTGCTGCTGGGAGAGGTCACTGAAGGAGCTGCACTTGGTTCTCACTCTTACCTGTGTGGTGCTATCAATTTTGTGTACGTTATCCTATCATCTCTTCCTAAAACTTCTGCAGTATGGAGCAAAATGGAGAAAGGGGCAGAGCTGATGTGGAAAACAGATCATTGTAATCCGCCCTTGAATTCAGCTAGAAAGGAGAAACTTGAGCCACCTCAGGGCAGTTCCATTCAATGTGTTTTTAAGCTGCTCCAGACAGTTTACACATGAAATATATTTATTAAATGTGCTGTAAAAATTGTTCTTCAATTTTTTATTAGCCTAATTAAGTATTAATATCCAATTTACTTTATATCTCGAACTTCAAAATCTAGGTTTTTGCTCACTACAATTTATTACAAAGAGTATTGTCATAATTATTTTGTTATGTTGAATGAGTATGCATCATTTAAAATGTAAATAGTTTTACCCAGAATAACAGTGAAAGATAAGATTGGTGCATATGCAAGTTATGATCCTATCTCCAGAAGAATCCACAAACTTCCCATTATATATGTCAGGTGCACATGAAATATGAAAACCTGCAGTGGATCTTCACAGCTGCACTTGGGGTACCTGTACACTGTAATGTGTGTAGTTCCATTTTGATTGTCATCTGAAAACCTCTGCTAGCTTTGGTGTAGGTACCTGGTATAGGTCTCGTGCCTCTGTACCAGCTATGGCAGCAGAGGATGCAAAACGTGTCTTTTAAATGCTAAGGTAATTATTTTGCAATTAACTCCCTGTTAGTGCTGCTACACAGCTAATGTTACCCATGGTAGTTTGCTTAGAAATAGCTGAAGAAATTCTATGAGCTGAAATCACCGTTGACAACAGTTTATAGATCAATAGAAATAAGAAGGTGATATTGCTGTTATTTTTTCTGAAGGGAAGAAAAAAGGAAGACTGGAATTAACTAGCTAGGGAGAAACTAGGAGGCTGATGGACTGCACATAGAATGGCTACTTAATAAATCTAAGGTCTAATGTAGGTTCTAGTGCACTCTTGCATGATGATTATGTCATTTAACTCCTCTGAATCTGAGTTTTCATGTTCTAAGATAGAAGTAATTATATGCAGCTACCATGCAATATCTGCAGAGAGATGTGCAGTTGAAAAGTATTACTGAACCTATCAACAGAAAAAATAGGAGGCACTTAATAAATTTTAAGGCCAGAAGGGAACATCATGATCGTTTAACCTGTCCGACTGTGTTAGTGAGGCCATAAAATTCCCTCTGTGTGATGTTTGAATTACTTCTGAAACTTGTAGTTTCAGAAAGGCATTCAGACATTTTCTGCTCTTGATGAGAATACTTTTAGAATCTGTACCAGTAAGTTTTTCTAAAAGCAATAAATAGAAGCATATCTTTAGTATCCTAGGGAGTACTGTGCTTCAAAACAGGAGGAAAAACCCATTTGAAACAGTGTGAAGATATTCTTTAAAGCAAAAATCCACAGTTTGTTTGAGTCAGTTGAAATATCCTCCTTGGAAAAAATTGAAAATGTTAATTCTGTTCCCTCATCCTACTTCCCTCTCTGTCTGAGCAGGGTGGAGGTCTGCTGGTAGAGATGGATGTCTCCATATGTACAGTGCAGGTCTCTCCAGCAGCTGGGCTCTTACACCCCAACAGCTGTCCCTGGGTCTGTCTCCCCTGTTTCTGGCACTTGGACATATGGGCCCCCAAAGCTGTAGCTTCATTCCAGCTGCTGGGACAGATGCTCTTACACCCCTGCACTGGCACACACACACAGCACACCCATTGGGCCTCCCTCCTGGAGCTGGGCTTAGCCACACAGCACATGCAGAGGCTGCCTGGGATTACCACTCTCCCCTTCCTCCCACCTCACTCCCAGGGACACACACACCAATGCCCACCCACCCCAGAGAATCCCTCACCCAGGAAAAGAGCTAGAGAGAGGTTTAGCAAGAGGATGGGATAAATTTCAATAATGGGGTGCGGGGCACAGCCAGATGAGTATGCTGACCAGCCCCTGTTCATACATAACACATCCCTTTAATCCCCTTATTCTTCTATCTTTCTCTGTGTGTTCCTTCTCAAATCACCTTGATCCTTCTTTTTCTCCACCTCTGGTTCCTGCCCTAAAGATCCCATAATTGGTCCTGTACAGTCCTGAAATGTTCTTTCTCTACATCCCACAGTGCATCCCCTGCCCTAGGCAGTGGCCCCCTCTGTGGAGGGTGAGCTGGAGAGCAGCTCCCATGGCCTCATGGGGATGGATGTCCCCAGTCCATGAAGCTGAGGCACTCCTGTGCCAGTCCTGGTTGGGGGCTGTTTCTCTATATAGGTTTTGGGGATTTCTCCACCTGCCTTGAGCCCTTGTGCTCTTCATAGACATGAACATGGGCCTGCTGAGATGGGGCTGGCATGAGAAGGGGTGGGGCGTAATTTGAACTCCCCCTCCTACCTTTGTGCTTCTGTGTTCCTCTCTGTGTGTGCAGTCAAGCTTTTTATCCCATTACTTAACAATTGTATTATTGAAATGCATGGCAAAATCACTTTTTTCCCCTCCTCGTGTTTCTTTTCAAACAAGCAGTTTTCAAATTACTTAAGTGATGGTGAAACATTTCCTCTTGGGGAAATCCATATTAAAATATTAAGTAGGAATGTTTCCAGATGGCCTCTTTTAATAGTTTTTGTGGTGAAGATTTGTAACTTAGGAAAATACTTGAACAGCATATAAATCCTATTACCTCCCACTTGTGCTCCTAATAGGGAAAATCAGCTCACTCTGCACAAGTCATCTTTGCCAATTATTTTAGGATGGAGAATCTCTGTCTGGAGGTTCCTCAGTCTTTCTGTAGTTTATAGGGTGAATCTATACTTTAAGTAAAGTAAATGCCTAGATTTGAGATGGCTAAAAAGAGGTAAGATGGTTCTCATTCTGCATATCATTTTGGAGGAAAAAAGTTAATATTTTTTCCTACAATCACTGCTATGTAAAAATGTAGACTGCTTTCCCACATAATTTCCAGAAATGTTTAGACTAAAAATGTCTGATCAAGAGCTACATTTCAGGAGGTCCAATAGCCCATAAAAATAAACACTGGAAAATTATGCACCAATTTTTGTACCTTTTATGATTTACAGGTGTAAAAGTCTATCCAAACCCTTTGTCCTGCTAGGTATTTACCAATAAATAGACATTGACACTGCTATGGATTGCACTGCAAATATGACAGACAAAATATTCTGGTAAACCTCATACCACAAGTTTAAAATATCTGCATCATCCCTTTGTCAGCCATTGGTCCAGAGCACAGCTGATTGGGACTGAAAGTGCTTCTTTATGCTTCCTTTCATAGTCCTGCATCTCCAGGTTCACTCTTCTCCACAGACAGCTGACCTTACGTTGAGTGCCTGTGCCACAGGGATGTATTTTATTATGTGGAATGGTAGATGGGAAATAGTGAAAGTAACTGAAGACTTTTCTGTCAATCATAACTAATATTTACTTTCTTAGATTCTGCCACCTTGACGAGGTTCAGAATGATCAGGCAAACAAAAACTTTCTTAATTCTCTCTGCATCTTCCTGTTCAAGATTGACAGATATAATGACATCAATAAAACTAGAGTGGGTGAGAAACACTGTTGTAAAGTTTAACTGTGGTTTAAAGCCAGCTGACTAAATAGCAGTGAAGAGGATTTTGCCAATTATCTCAGTCCCTAGCTGATTGAAAGATTTAATGGGAATATCATCTTTGCTATAAATACAGCATTGTTCTTCTGACATATAGAGAGAAGTTGCAGGAAGTATAATGTATTTTTATCAAGTTTAATTTAATGTTGAAAAATGTTACTTCTTGAAACATTAGGTATTTTATATACAGTTGTGTAATTGAGGACTGTGATTATCACAGCAGATGTAATCTGATTATGAAGGTCCTTTTTTGGTCTATTATAGATACAAGTCTAACGTATGCCTTTTAGAATGCGTGTCAGAATGAGCATGGCTATATGAGGCACTTGACTTCTGCCAGGAAAAACAAACTAGAGGGGTACCAAGATTAGTGATGCTGGTAACAGGATCTGTGCCCTGTAGAAAATCATAACCTCTTCTTGCTGCAGTGCTTCCTCTGGCTTGTATAAAGCCTGGTCCTGGCATACCCTGCCTGCTCCCCTGCCAGAATTTGGAGTGGCTGGAATCCACCACAGCTGCCAGATGAGTGCATTGCACTGAGACAGGGAAGGCATTGCCCCCACCAGCTCCATTTTCTGCCAGCACAATGCAGAGGAAGGCATGAGTCACCCTGCACATGCTTCCTGTATGAGTTTGATTAGCTAAGATCTTTTTTTTAATGTAATTAAATTTTTAGAAAAGATGTATAATGGCCTGCATTTTCAAGAGTAATAGGTTACTTTGCCTATTCTCAGCTTCTTTGCTGAAGTTGGTAAAACTGATTGTTCAGATCCCTTCTAAAAACAGACCCACTTTAAGGATGAAGTCAGGCACATGCCTTGGTTTAAAAATGCTGATTGTTCTTTCTTTTGGAGGGTATGAGAAGTATGCATATATTTATAGCAAGAGCCTCACCTTTTGTAGTCTTGACTGTTTCTTTTTTTTAATTTTAAAAATATGCGCTACTCATAATGTTTCCCAAAATCATTATATTTCAACATTGCTGTTAAAATCAGTACACGCTTCTTTCTAAAATGTCCTCTATTTTTAAAATCCATGTTCCTGATGGTTGAAATTCCTCTTGTAAAATAGCAAATGATCTTATGGAACACGATGTAATGCAGACTGCAGGCAGCCCAGTCTCTTCAGAGGAATGAGGAAATGAGGAGTGTGGGCTGATGATATTTGGCCCTGCTTGTGCTGGTCTTTCAGCATAACATGTAAAAATGATTGAGGTTTTTTAGTTTGGTTTTGTTTGTTTGGGGTTTTTTTGTTTGGTTTTGGTTTGTGGTTTTTTTTTCAACGCCCCGCTTTAGAACATTTTGATGTTTTCTGGATGGCATTGCTATACAGCTCTGAAAACTGGCTACTGCACAGGTCATGTAGCTATTTTGATTTGCATTTACATTACAAGTTCTACCCATTTTAGAAATATTTGGAGTACATATGCTGTCATGTAATTAAACCATGATGGTTCCAGTGGAAATGTTGTGCTCTATCAAGCTCATAACATCACTTGAAAAGAATTTTTTTTTGAAGACTATAAGATGTACATGACACAGTGTGGAGAATATTATATATTTTCACAATTTATTGAACTTCATTTACATAATTCAGTTTTTTAAGGTCCATAAATATTTATTTGCAAATTCTTGACATGATGTGACTATATCAGTTCTCATGTAGCCTAATGAGAATAAAATAAGTTAAAATTTGGGCATTAATTCAAGAAAAATCAAAAGAATACCATAAAAATACTCAAGAAAATATGATATGAGGAAAGAAAATTTGACACATTTAAAATTAAATCTGACATGCTATTCTCAGTCCACCCCACTGTGTCAAGGACCTATTGAACAGTGGGTGTTTTGTGATTGTTTTTCCAGAGTGAATCTCATTCTCAGGAACGGTTCTGGGATGATACAACCATTATGCAAAAGGGATGTTCTTTTTTAAAATGTTACATACATGAACTGTAGGAAAATCAAGAAAAGTATGAGCTGCTGAGCATCCTTTTCATCTGGGAACTGAGTGGAGAGAAGGACCTTCAGCATTCCACAGGATGGACTTTCTCTTTGTTTCCTTTTAATTCACTTTTAGCTTTTTGTCATTGGAACAAGTTCTAGATGAGAAAATGATGAGGTTTCCTTGCCTCTCTTGCCCAGAAGTGTTGGATTTGTGTGAGTTTCTGTGCCTCACATCTCCAACATAGGAACAGAAAGGGTTCTTAACACTAAATCTTTCAACTAAGCACACCTTTTGTGAGGTGAAACATTTTGTCTAGAAAACATCTTGTTACAGTCCAAGGAAAATCAAACAAACTCGGGGCTCTGCTCCCTTCCATGAAAAATTGCAGGGAAGTCAACATCCTGGAAATGCATTTATTCACTTTTGTTTCTTAGTGCAAAAAAGCCAGTTCTCTAAAATGAAGGAGCAGAAGATTTAGCTAATCTCCCTCTGAATGAGATTTTTGTCTTTGCTACAAGCAGAAAGAAGTTTTTGCACTGATTTCTTTGCAAGACCAGGGTCTACTACTGAATGAATTCAGATAAAAATCAATATTAAACCTTTGCACACTGGTGTTTGTGAAGGAGTTCAAGAAATAAAGATCTATTTTCCAAGTAGAGAAAACAGAAAGTATGAAAAACAGTCCAAAGTAAGACTGTAGAGTTGTTCATTTGAAATTTAACAGAAAAAACAAATAGATTACTCTAACTGCCCAATGTAGATGCTTACTTGACATATGAAGGTAGTATTTTCTTCTAGCTGGATTTGGGGTCTCTTTCCAAAAAGGCTTTATCCTCTGCAGTAGACATGAACACAACAGTGTAAGCACAAGTATAGCATTGCTTTCTACAGCTGGAACAAGCAAACAAAAAGCCTCTCTCTATAATTGGATGCATACATTAATGCAATGGAAGGAGACCCTCTTGGCAGTGTCTCTGTGGCAGTGAAACAATATTGCAGCCAGGAGCAGGTCTCTTTTTTTCTGTTCCACTCCACCTTATTGATACAAGCCTGTATAATCAAGTTGTATATGAAGTGGATGCATCAGTTTAAGTTGCAAGCATCATGGAAAGTACTCAGTTAGTTGCATATTTCACATATTGGTGTACTGTAATTATGCAGCTGTATTGTACTTCTCATCCAGAAATTCCTGGAAACCTGAATTGCTTGTTCCTTTTTGTGGCCACAGGCTGTTGAAATTCAAATTAGCTTTTTGCTCAGCTGCAATTGTATTAAGTCTGTAGGACAGACTATGATGCCTGGATTGGAGGCAGGAGACAGCTCTTGTTAGGAAATGTGTGTTTTAGTGTATTGGTACTACTGAATGATAGCTAATCATCTGAAAGGAAGGCTCTTTAAGGGAGTGATGCCTCGCCAAGAGAGTAGGAACAATTCTGGGCCACATCCTTAGAAGCAATGTATTCTCATTTCTTTTCAATCTAGCAAATACCCTCTTTAAAGGTTAATTCTTAAATAGCCACTTGGGAACAGACATCTCCTTCAGTCTGATCTCTGTGAATCAAGCAGACTGCTAAGAAACTTCAGTTTGTCTCTTTCATTGCCTGATGCCCCTTTGCTTCAGATTAAAACTGCTGATAAAGATAATTTCAGCTGCCTCACCTCCTGCATATTCTGTAATTGCTGAATAAAGGAATGAGCTGAAGTAAATAAACAATACCAAACTGATATCTAGGCAAGTTACAACTGCTTTTCCCAAATTCCTCGCTGTTACGTGAGGTAGTGACGTTTTTTTTTTTATATCATTCAAGTGGCACAAAGACTCTGAGGAGACAATTGCCTTGGCTGAGCAAAGGACCATAAAGGCTGTTGGGGTGATACAGTAAATTATCATTTTCTCTTATTCAGTGATCTGACTGAAGGCTGAGTATCAACTAAAGTATGTCTGTGACAATCAGAAAGGATGCTGTCCTTGTTCCATGGCCCTCACAGACCTAGATAATTACCCCTCTCTCCCATCCACAGCTCTGAAATTCTTGCAAAGATAAAACAGAATGAAATTATTTTGACACTGTTCATTCATCTGTATGAGCATGGAATAGGAAGGTTTGACAGGAAAATACATCAGAGACATATGATAAACTAATACTATCCAGATGAATGTAAGTGCTGCCTAGAATATAGAGATGGTGGGTAAATTGCTTGAAATGAGCCTTATTGATTCCAGTCTGTGTTGATGGGACATATCTGGAAAACGAAGTTTCATTTAAGCACTTGGTCACTGCAGTAATTAATTGAGCCCTGGGACAGTTTATGTAAAGGACTGGCTCTGATTCTTTAGGAGCCAGTGACTATCTTGCTTAAATATGAAGCACGTTAATAGCAGAACAGCTAATTTATTAAATGGAATGGAAAAATACCATAGCACCCTTGTGGCCCAGCTAATGTAGCAGCAGGTTACTGCTCTGATGAATAGGGACGTTGATCAGTAGATGTAGCTTTCTAGTCTTAGAATAGATCAATTTCTTCTTCTTTATGAAGAATGATTCCTTTGCAGTGATGCTGAGAGCTGTGGACACCTGAGTTAATCACCCACAGACCAGTCCAGTCATTACAGGTATTCTTAGCTGTTATTTTCTTGCTATATAAATAAGCAATTAATTTGTAAAACAGGAAATACAAGAGAAATTTTGATTTCTGTTTCTATACCTTGGTGGTATTTCTATAGGCTTCTACTGCTCACATTGCATTTAAGGAAGACCAGAGATGGGAAAGGCTGTTTCTGGTGGGCTGGGAGGGTTGCAGATGGGGACATGTGGGGCTTCTAGGTTGAGTGAGCTGTATTTGGGTGGGCAGCCCAAAGGCTGGGGTTCAGTAGATGGCACTCTTCCCTCAGAGTCTGCTTCATCTATGCTTAGGTTGAGCTTGTGTGGACCTGGGAAAGGGACATGAGCTCAGTGCTCTCCACATTATTGCAAACACAGTTTCCAAACTCTTTGCATACATCTGGGAGCTGCTGGTTGTAGGCCTAGTGCTCCATCAGCATTGTTTAGAGACGCCAGTTACAAACCCTTTTTTTTCCTGGCATTCTGACCCCACAGCTCCCTGTTTGCCTCTACTGATTTTTAGAGGTGATTTGTATCTGAGCACACAGAAGAGCACAGGAATGGAGCATACACAGCTGATCCAGCTTTGGTAGCAACTATCTCTCAGTTTTTCTCTCAACCAATATCTGAGATTTCTTACAGTCAGGTTTCATAGTAGACAAAAAAAATAGAGACAGTGTTGATGAATGCCCTGAACAACTTTTTCCTGGCCATCACCAAGGAATAGAATTATAATAGGATCACTTGAATGAGTGACATTTAAGATGATACATTATGCTTTGCATAAAGACGACTCCTAACATAAAAATCAATGTCTGGATTTTATTGTGTCATTTAACTTAACTCTTGATTTTCATTAATTTGGGAAACGTTGTACTCCCAGCAGATACTCAAAAAGGAAAAGGCAGCTTTGTCCTATATTGCAAGCACATAAATAGCAAATCTCCCCATGCCAAGATTCAGGTCTATTTGCAGAGAGTTCCCTGCTGTTCTCACTGCCCCTACTTTCGCTATGATAATAAGATCTTCATGAATTAAGAATACTTCAATAATTTTCTGTAACAGTCTTTTCTTGTGGTCCCTCCTGACCTCACTTCCATGCTCAGCCTGGGTCATACTTAAGAGCTTACCCAAGGCTTTCTTCAGCAGAAACAAAGATGAAGCAGCACCCTATTGCCTCTCCTTACATTTACAGATGTGCACTGAGGTAGTCCTGCACATTTAGTCATGAAGAGAAAACACAAAGCTGGAAATGAGGGCAACTATTCTGCAGTAAATTCTGATTATCCCTTAATGTCAAACTGACATCTGACTGTGATCCAGTTTTTGAAAAACATCCTGAAAAATTGTTGAGGGAATAGAAAAATGACCTTTTTAATAAATGTCTTGTTTCAATAAGACCAAATGCTTCAATGACATTTTCTCTAGAATAGTTTCAAAATTATGAGGTAAATTTACATTAGATATTAGGAATAGCTTCTTGACCGGTAAGCAAGATGAAACTCACAAAAAAGAAATTCTTGTGAGGCTAGATTAGACAAAGCTCTGCCAGGGATGCTCTATTTAAGTTGATTGTACCTAAATAGCAGAGGAATGGACAGTCAGTTGCTGTCTTCAGGCAACTCCCAGCCTGTCACTTCTGAGATACTCTGCAATAAAACACATTATCACTAGCAGTGAAAGAAAATGCTCTGAATTTCTCAAAATGAAATGTTTCAGCTATATTGAAAAGGAATGAGTAGACTATTTTTGTAAAACCTACAGATAGAAATATTCCTGCAAAAGTGCTTTGATTTAAGTAGGACACAATCTTCCATCAGGAATTTTTTTAACCAGTTTTCCTCTTCGTCTCTTTGGGGGGTGCTTTGTTACACAACTGTAACTTTCACCAGATGTTCTTCCCATGGCCTGTTCCTTGTGTGTTTGCTAGAGAAGTGGTTTCACAGTTCGTGTGTTTGCTGGTCCAGTGTGTTTGGATTGCAGCTCTGCAGGACCTCTTGTGGGTCTGGCTTGTCTGACTTACAGCAGTGTGCAGCACCCTGAGGGAGAGGTCCTTGCAGCAGCACATACATTGCAAGAAAGAGGGAGGTCGTGCTGCTGGGTTTCAGGTCATTGGCAGAATCCAACCCAGCAAAGGCTATGCCTGTATTTGCAAAATGTATTTTGTGTCCTGAAAACTCCAGCCAAGAAACTGTCAGTGTGGATCTAATTGCAGGTCAAATTGACAAACAACAGTATGTGCTTGACTCTTACCATTAATCTAATTTTATATTGTCTGTAACCAGAAGCCATGTCCCTTTATCAGAAAGTTTCACGGGCTATGTCTATAATAGTAAATAAAACAGGCAGGGGCAGGTCTCCAGTCTTGAGGCCAATTGGTGCTGCATGGTGTGTGTCCAGCTAGAAGGAACTCTGCTCCCCTTCTCCCATAAATCAGGGCTGCCAAGTCCAGGCTACCACTGCACAGAGGCCTCTGCCCTTGCTACCCCTGAGCCCTTCCTAGGCAATGTTTGAGATAGCAAAGCCAAAGCCAGTGTTAGGGACTGTGGTAACAGTTGGGGAATGTTACTGTTGGATGGAGACCTGCAGACCAGCACTTGGCATGCACCCTCACCTTCTTTAGTTGATTTCTGTAGCTGTAACCATATGTGAAGCCATACCCACTCCGTATTTTCTCCTCTCAGCATTTTGGTAAGGTAAGGAAGGGCTATACTGAATTTCCATGCCTCCCTACCCTCACAGTTAACACACAAAGAGGTGGTGTGGTTTGCCCAGGTTTATGCAAAAATCTTGTAGAAAAACTAGAATGCCTATGCCAGGCTCCATTTCATACCAGACCAATATTGTTTAAAAATGTGCACAAACAGAACTCTGTTTTATGCAAGGATTTATTTTGTCTGTTGTGGCAATGGGTAGGGACTTCAAAGTATGTGTACTTTAAAGTATTCTAAACCATATTTATAAAACCAAAAGATACCTCGGAATAGATGGGAAACAATGAATTTTTAAAAACACTTCTCCCCTTAAAATTTTGATACGATACAGTGTCATTTTTGCCTCCTGTTTGTTTAGAGTGGAAATTTATTTCAATGACAGTGGCAGCTTCTCACCCCCACAATGTTCCATAATTATCAGGTAAAAGTGCAGAATCAACAGAAAAATCAGTTTTATTAATTGCCCACAAACATAAATCGTTTAGACAATAAAACTCTACTTCCTGCTTGGGCACTTATCCAGGCAGAGCTCCAGCTGAGATTTATTTCCTTTTATTTAATTTTAATTGAATGTACTACCACAGATACTGTGAACAAATACGAAGCAACTGACTTAATTGCATATTTTTTTCCTTGGAAAGCATGACTTTACACATCCCCTTAATACCACCACAGTTCCTGTGTAATCTCGCTGCCTTTCTCACTTCGGCTTTTGCCAGATGGGCTGTGTCAGACGGAGCAGCCGCGCTCCGAGGTGTTAGCGCTCTCGGCTGCCCCGGGCGCCGGGAGCTGCTGCTCCGGAGCGGGCGCCGGAGCCGCCGCGCTGCGCCCGCGGCTGCCGCGGCCGGGCGGCTCCGCTGAGCCGAGAGCGGGATCCGCGCCGAGCAGCAGGTACGTCTGTCTCTCCTGCCTCTGCTTCGGGAAGGCTGGCTTTGGAGAGAAAAGGGGGGTGGACAGATGGGGTGATAATGCCCTCAGCCACTCTTACTGGTCTGTCAGAGCCCCCGGCTTCCTCTAACAGCATCCCAGCGCTGCCTCCGCACTTACAAATTCTCTGTTGCAGTAATACCAGCACAAATTTCCCTGTGGCAAACTCCAAGCCGCTGCCCTGTTGTCTACCATGTGCACACCCAAATGTTCAAAAACCCTAGCTGGACTCTCCCAGTCATGCTGTGATAAAGCAAATTGAACTCTGCAGTTTTGCCTTATGATATTCAAACTGTACAAGAATAAAAGACAGCAAATAATTTTTTTTGTACATTTGGTAGTTTTTGTGGTTTTTTTTTTTTTTTTTTTTTTTTAGGATAAAGCTGAATTTTGATGAATCTACATGAATTCCTACGGACACAGTGAGCTCCTCCCAGGATGTCTCTGGGACCCTGGAGTGGCCCGAGGCACTGCCAGACCAGTGCATGTTCAAGCTGTAGTCCCAAATCAGTGCTACTGCCAGGCTCTGCATGGAGGACGAGGAGAGAGTTTTATCAGTAGATTGAGGGGCTGTGATTGCCCCCTGGAGCAGAGGTGACACTTCTTTCCTGCAGGAAAGAGAGGGCAAAGAACAGCATGGGGCTGTGGCAGAGGGACGTTGCTGTCAGGGAACTGTGTGGTCCCTGGTGGTGAGGAAGCTCATCATCCTGCTCCATGTTAGCCCAGTCCTGTGGAAGCAGAGTGATGGCACTCAAGGGACTCTCAAGGGACTAGCCTGCCCAGGAATTCTGTTCTTTCGCACAGTCAGCGTCTACTCTTTATATATCAGACCCTACGTGACTTGCTGCCTCTTCAGACTTGCAGCTCAGTGGTTTTGATCATTAGAGCCTCTCACTGTCTTTGTGCATTACTCCGTTCAGCTGGGAATTGTTTTCAGTGAGAGTCATCTGCTCTGGAGCTGATCCCAATCTCAGCCACAGATAACATCAGTGAAATGGAAGGTCTAGACATAGAATCATGAGCAAGAAATAATGACTTAGAGAACTCTTTTACAGATCAATATATGTAAAGATATGTAACAACATGTTAATGCAACTTCAGTAGACAGATTTTCTGAATGTTAATGGCAAATCGTATTTTGTTCTTGGTAAAGATTTACCTTTCTAACGTGTGTTGTATTTACTTGTACAATAAATGTTAACAAAGTAGCAGATATATTTATTTCATTCTATAGCATGTATCAAAGAGCTATTTATTCACTGAACAGTGATCATAAATTTGGTTTCCTTAGTGATTTCCCCTGTGTGCATGAACTCTGGTTTATGTTCAAATTCTTTTCCCTGTTATATCAAATTATTTGTCTTCAGGGAAGATGGGTGGACTGAAGAGACAGAGTAATATTTGTGATGGAAATCTGAAAAATGACTGCTTTTGTGATTATTTACAAGGCAGCTATTGGAGAACTGTGTGTTCATTATGTTGTGCTAAAATTATAGGCTCAAAAAATCTGGCTTTTATCCACAGAGATGGAATGGAGCGTGTATTAATTCCAACACTTACAGTTGCCTATCAGGAAGATAGATGGAGGAAGAAATTCACAAAAGGCTTCTCAAAACATAAGTTTTTTTCTAAAATTTCCCTTCTTCATATGGATTTTCTGCTCCATAGTCTTGTGACTCTGGAGACATGCCTTAGATCACTTCATTGTAATATCTTGTGTTGAACTGAGTGGTGTTCATGTGAGCAAATGAGAGAAGGACTAGCCCCTTGGGGTTTCAGTATCCGGTGTCAGGTTGTTTGAGGAGAAAAATCGTCTCTTCTTAAACACTTTATTCCTTCACATTCTTCATTTCTACCCTGAAGAAGGATTTTTGAAAGTATAGTAAGCGTCTGGGATTTTCAGACTAAGAAATATAGAAATGGGGGAAGAAAATGTTATGCCTTTAAGCATTAAAATCTTTCCTTGTTTTTTACAAGCAAAGAAATTTGAATTACAAAGATGCAGGTTTATATGAGGTTGCAACCGTATTTGAGGCTGTACAAGTAGGATCTAAATGATTTTCTTAAAGATGTTAGAAAATCCACACACCCAATAATGTGTAATGCTCCTTGCTCTGCAGCCTGTTGGGAGCTGCGCTGTGCTGACTCTCTTTGGGAAGGGATGGATGACAGTACTGTGTTTTCTCTTTATCTGTAACTCACTTGTTATTTTCTTTTAATACTGGAGTACAAATGTGAGATAAATTACAGTATTGTCTTGGCTGTGTGTTCTTCCTGGGATGCAGTTCCTATTCCATGGATTGGAATACATTGTTAGGTTTGCTGTTTT
Source organism: Vidua chalybeata (assembly GCF_026979565.1). Taxonomy (NCBI): domain Eukaryota; kingdom Metazoa; phylum Chordata; class Aves; order Passeriformes; family Viduidae; genus Vidua; species Vidua chalybeata. The sequence continues at coordinate 56,777,081 of NC_071534.1, read as the reverse complement.
AATGGCATTTGGGGGCTGTGATCAGTATCTGCTCAGCTGTCCCAGATGCTGTCACACTTGCAGAGTTCAAAATAGTTGTAGAAGTGAGTCTTGAGGAGGGATTAAAGGTTTGAAGCTAAACTTTGCTCCTTACTGAGCAAAGAAAGGTTGAAAATCTTCTGGATGTAAAGTGGAGCATTAAGTAGCCCATGGCAACAGTAGTGATAGTGCAGGACATGGGCAAGGGGATTTGAGTTGAGTTTAGAAACAGAAGATACTTTTGTTCCTTTCCCCACTTCTAGCAAAATGATAGTGTTTAGTTACCAAAAGTATGACTGCCCTAGAAAATTCAGCAACTAAAAGAGCAAAGCAGCATTTTCTACACTTTCACCTTCATTTTGTTCTGTGCATTCATCCTTGATTGCTCATACACTGAGTGACTGCAAAAAAAACAACCAAACAAGCCCTAGCAGATCCAGTAATTTTTTTACTTGCTTGCTTTTTTTTTTTTTTTTAATCCTGCTTTACCAAGATAAAAAAGTGAAAGGCATACAACAAGGGAACATGACAGCTCAGGAGAGGAACAGTGAAGGTTTTCATGTAAAACAGCTCATTTTGGATTGATGCAGGAATTGATTGCTTTAATGACTGAAAAAGCAAAGGATGCTTAAAGGCAAATTATGTGTTTTTTGATACATATAATTTCTGCAACTCATGTCTTGTAGTAGTGTTAGGATCTGATTCTATGGGAAAACTCAGGATGGACAGTGAAGCTCATCTCAGATTTTCAGAACTATATTGACTGTTTTGCTCTAGTACATTATGACAATCATTTTGGCAGCCATGCAGCCCCTAGATTTTCTAAAGCGGTCTAAGTGGTTGGCAGTTTATTAATGTTCCCATAATGGTGCCATTATGCAGCTTGTTTCTGTACTGATTTCCTAAGTAGGACACAGCAACTTTTGTGGTGGCAATTCTTGTGGCAAGGGCTGAGTGAAGTGTGTCACACCATGTGAGTTAATTTAGCAGCAGTGCATTCCCCAGACAAATAAGAAAAGACACTGTTGTATGTGAAAAAGAGTCTTGAGCTATGGTCCTTTAATGTAGTTATAAGAGTGTGGTAGTGTTTTAAAAAGGGGAAAGAAATTTAAATTCATAAACTTAGGACTTGCATAGCAAACCTGGCATAAGAATTGTAACAGTTTCTTAATGCACTTGTTATAAAATTACTAAGGAAACTTAAAGGATACTAGCTATTAGCAAATTATTTACTCAAGATATCTCAAAATACCTGGTCATGATAGCTTTTTCCTTAGCTACTTCCTAATGACCAGAAAGATCTTTGTTTTCTAATTTAAAGTTTCTCTGACTAGTTCACCATAATATCAAATAATTGTTGCTGAAGGGCAGTTAATGATCCAATATATAGTTATTGTAGCAAAATGATGTCCGTTAAGGAAGCAGTCTTTAAAAGAATAGTTAACCAGTTTTCATGGAGCTCTGGCTGGTGGAAGTGCATTTCCTTAGCATGATACTTATTTAAGCACATTTTAGGAACAATTTAAGTCAGACATTTGTTTTTCTCTAAGGGACACTGAAAGTTTTCCACCACTGAACAAACAGATTTTCACAGTTCTAGCTGTTGTGTTCCTGAGCAGTGTTTCTCCTGAAAGGGTTTCCTACCAGCTGTGGACTTACAATTTATTATGTGTTGCTGAAGCTCTAATGTCTTAGTTAACAGGCTGTTAATTATGTTAATGGTGCTTAGGAAAAGATTATTATGAAATTTAGTTAATAGTCCTTTGCAGGGCAAAACCATTGTAATATAGAGATATGAAGATATCACCATGGTGTCTCTCAGTGAATGAGAAGATGAAGAGATGAAAAGGATACATTGCCTTCTGCTGAAACCTTACAAAAAGAAAAAGTGAAATTTCAAAATAGATAATTTAATTGGAGTCATAATGCAGGTCTGGCTACAGCCCATTCAGCCTCTGGTGCTGTTATGTTTTGTCCCATTGTCACTGACAGTCTTCAGAACATGATGGCATTCAAAGTGTAAAAACTAGTTAAGTATAGAAGTAATGAGAATGAAAATCCCTGAGGTAAAGCCATGTCATGACATATTTCACTACAAAGAATAACATAGGCAGATATTTCCATGATGAATAATGTGCTAATAAAGTAGTGCGTTTGTAAAACTAGATTGAATGGAGCAAATTAGAGAGGGTTTAATAAGACATATGATATTATTATGGAGCATATTTGTGCTTATTTGCAAGTCTTTGGTAAATTTGCACTTGGAAATTTGGTACATAATGGCAATTCTGGAGTCACTTGAAAGAAGTGAAAAACCCACGTGAAGATAGATGTCTGTGAGAAAACAGCAGTTAGTTCCACAAGGTAAAAACCCACAGTGTTTGTTGGAGTCTTATATATGCAGTACACATCTTTATGAAGGGTGGTAAGCCAGATGATTTTAATCCAGATTTATTAATCTTTTAAGTTATTTAGACTTGGCACATATACTCTCTGTCAATTAGAAAAATGTAGTGTTATAAAAAGCATACTTTAATAAGAATTTTCTTTAAACTAATAGTTTCAGGATTTTCAAGGGAAAAAAAGGCGAAGTAGTTTCCCTGTCTTGCTACAATCAAATCCTCCACCATGCCTTCAGGTTTCAAGCAACAAATCAGTATTTATTAGGAGTCAGTAAGTGGGTATTATACTTAGCATGCTATAAACTAGATATTTATAGAATGGTCCTCTGGATAAAGAATCACAGAATGGTTTGGGTTGGAAGGGACTTTAAGGATCATCTAGTTCCAACATCTTGTCATGGGCAGGGGCACCTTCCCAGTGACCAAGTTGCTCAAAGTCCCATCCAACCTGTCCTTGAACACTTCCAGGGATGGGGCATCCACAGCTTCTCTGGGCATCATGTTCCAGTGCCTCACCAACCTCACAGTGAAGAATTTCTTCCTAATAGACTAAATTTACCCTCTTTCAGCTTAAAAACATTCCCCCTTGTCCTATCCCTACATGCCCCCTCTCTCTCAGCCTGTCCTCACAGAAGAGGTACTCCAGCTCTCTGACATCTGTCTGGCACTCCCCTGTGCTTACAGCAGAATTAGCCACAGAAAGTTTCTCAGAGTCATGATCAGACATCTTTTCAATATCTGCAGGTGGGGAGATTCCAAAACATCTCTGGGCAACCTGTTCTGATGTTTGACCAACCTCGTATCAAAAAGTCTCTTACTCGTGTTTAGATGGAATTTTCTATATTTTGGTGGCCAATTCCTCTGGTCCACTGGACACAACTAAGAACAATGTGGCTTTGTCTTCTTTACTCCCTCCTGTCAGGTGTATCATTGATAAGATTGCTTTGATGCTTCTGTTCTCCAGGCTGAACAGTCCCCATCCTTTGAGCCTTGTCTTGTGTGAAAGATGGTCCAAGGCTTAATCACCTTTGTGTGCCTTTGCTGAATGCACTCCAGTGCATGCGTGCCTGTCTTGCACTGAGAGCCCAGCAGTGGGCACAATACTTGGCTGTGCCTCACCAGGGCAGAGCAGAGGGAAAGAATCCCCTCCCTTGACCTGCTGACAACATTCCTAGTGCAGCCTGGGAGCCTGCAAGGGCTCATTGCTGGTCTGTGTTCAACCTGGTGTCCACAAGGAACTGATGACCCTTTTATGGCAAGCTGCTTTCCATCCAGTAAGCCCTGTGCCAGTGCTTTAAGTTATACTTAAAATTAAATTAATTTTTTAAAAAAGCTAAAAGCAAGTATTTCAGGCTTTCTCTTCAAAACAACATTTTTGCTTTTTGGTTTTTTCCTCCATTAAAGGGTAATAACAGTAGCTGAGCTTCAGCAATATGATAGGTAAATCACCAGTGAGAACACCAAAGTAGCATTATGTATAATGTTACATATGCCATAAGGAAGCTTAGAATCAAAATATATAGAAATATAGAAGGATGGTGATAAGCAGGTGGAACTTCTAATGAGAAAAAAAAGACATGGATGATTTTATACTACAGCCAGTTTAAGTTATATCTCTTGCTTTTATGTGGGGTTTTTGCTGTAGGTTTTGGTTTCTTTAAGAATTACTCAAATAGCACAGCATAAGTTGCTCAGTTTTCAGTATTAGAAATTGTCTTTCAGGTTCAGCTGAAGAAATGCAAAGGAATCAGTGATATAGTCCTAAGGCCAGTTCTGGCATATTTGGAAGCAGAGATGGAGCTGCTCCTAGGCAGTTGACAAAAGTGCAGTTGACAGCAGCTGGAAATGCACTCTCTGCAGCCATTGTAATTGACACTGTGAACAAGAAGTGAGAGAGGCATAATATTCTTGTTTGGATTTGCCAATAACTTTGTTATGAGAAAACTTGGGCAACTAAAGACGCTACAACAATGTGCCAGACATTTCATGTTTTGTTGACACACTGTTAGAAACCAAAAGGCTGTCAGGAATCTTAAGCAAGATAACATTAATTATGAAAAACTACCTGATGAGAATCCATCATATCCCTGCTCAAACATTCCATTGCAATGCAAAAGATTGTAAGAGCTGAATTAATTAGTACACACTGCCAATGGCATATGCCAAAGAAGATATCTAGTAGGAAATCGAAGTTATGAACTGATAAAACAGCAGGTGCGCTGACAGCTCATGCTACAGAGAGATTTGGTTGGTGAAAATCTACCATTTAAAGACCAAACTGCAAATCTTCAACAGAAATGTTATTTCAGTTTTCATATATGATGTGAAAGCTGAAGCATTGGCTATAAAGGCAGAGCCATTATCTGTCAAAGGTGTGCTTCTGGGCACCTGGAACAGTATGATAGAGAGTGTAAAGAATAGTTACATTGAATAGAAACATCTTGGAACTAGCAAGAGAAAAGCAAGCAAAACAAGAATTAACACAGAGGATGGACTGGAGGCTCTTTTATTTGATTCGGTTTTGCTCTTACAAGATTTGATGAAGGAAAGGATCTAAAATTGGGATATTTGTTTTTTTGTCCTTGGTGCCTTACTGTGATTTGAATATGTGTAGTGTAGAGTGAATATGTGCATCCAGAGTGTAGACAGTTTGTTTTATGATGTATTTTCTCTTTTGGCCTCAAAAGTAATAAGAGTATTTCCACTGTGAATTTTCAGGACTTGATGAGTTTTAAAAGCATTCTTCCCACATGAGAGCATTATATGAAGAATGGAATTACCAAGCTACAACAAAAAATATTTTGTTTGCCAGATGAAACAAAAGGAATATTAGCCTCTGCAACAGCATACTTAAAAGTTTAATTTATATGCAACATAATTGATCTGAATCATAACAAAACAGAATAAACACCTTGGAGATTTCAAAGAAAATGTTAGTATTATTACTTGATTCAAATACCAAGTGATGGTAATATAAAAATATTTATTTTCACACCATGTTGCTAACATGACAGCTTGATAATATTCTTGATGATTATAGCTGACATTTTCTTTGAAAAATAATAAACAATATGATCTCCTGGAGCAATTACACAAATGATTATTGGTAATGTGCCCTGAGATATTCATAGAGAATAGCTCTCAGAATGGAGCCAGGGTTCCTCCAAGGCTGCTGTCGTGGGTTGACAAGTGCCTCCCATCTCTCATCAAGCAAGTAAGAACCTGAGCCTGAGAAGTGAGAAAAGAAGAACTTTCAGAAAAGACATAATGATTATTGAAAAAAGCTGAGAATTACTGTGCTTCAAGTAAAACACAGAAAGCCACAATGCCGTTTTATGCTCAAATAAAGCCGATCCATTATGTTACACAGAACTCACAGAAACATATTAAGCACTTAAAGTTTCCACAGGATAAAGAAATATACTGCATATCTCATCAGTTAAATACTTATTTTTGAGGAAAGATAAGGACAATATTTTTATGTGCAGAAGTGATAATGCTGTAAATGCAGACAAATGATGGTAAAATCCCTGTAGGATGGTAAAGCTTCAAGTACAACAGTGTTTCACAATAAATCTTAAAAATCTTGAATTCCTCATGTCTTGAGCAATGAGGGGAAGTCAACATAGATACATTTTAAAATACTGTACAGTGCTTTGCACATCACCAAATATCGATGAATGAATGCCTGTGCACAACAACTATAATATATGGCACAAATCTTAGGACGGTGAGCTGAAACAAAAAAAGCCACTATGCAGCATATCTTAAATTCAGTATGCTTACTCTTATGGGAGTTAGGGACTTAACAGCCTATTCACAAGACTTTTGTAGAAATTAATTGAGTAATTTTTATTAATTCACATAATTAATTTTATTAATTTATTTTATTTAATTAACCATTGATTAATCACATAGTTTATTAAATCACTTGCATTTCTATCTAAATGGATAGTTTTTTATAAATAAGAAGTCTCTTTATGAGTAGTTTCATTTATGAACAAAACCTGATTATTAAAACCATGTATTTATGTTTGTGAGTCTGCAGTTTGATGTTTAATAACTGAAAATATCGTGTTGCAGTAGACTAGTAGTAATGGCTAAAACTGTCTATTAAAAGTTTTGTTGGAAGTACAGTACGACATATGCCCATCCCTGTGCTGAAATGCATGTTAGGCACTCCTCTATTATTGAAGAGAAATTATGGAACGTATAAGCTGAAAACTCAGCTAATGTCAGAGCAATATCCTGACCATTATGATGTTATTCACTAACCATTTCACCACTTGGAGTAGGATATTGATATTTTCTTTGCTAGAGGATCACATGGGTTAAAGGGCTAGTATTTTGTTCTTTATATTAAACTCTTCCTTTTGAAAACACACTCTTTTTCCTCCTCCATTACTGTTTCTGGCACTAAAAGGTGGCAAGGCCCAATTTTTGGGTATGGTTTATGGTCTAGTAGTAGTTCTGCATGGGAAGAATGCTTGACGCAATGAAAATAACTGAGTAGAGCCCAATGTTGTCAGCAGCACTGTGGCGTAGTACAGTGTCATATTCAGCCTCACACATGTAGCCTGGGGAAACATGCCGATGAAGAAAGTCAAAAACTTGCATATGGACAAGATCATGCCTTTCACCAGCAGTCAAAACTGTCACAAGTTTCTCTTCCTCAGACCTGCTACAGATCACAAGGCGGTAAAGCGGATGATTTTGGGCCAAGCTAATGTCAGGGCAAAACAAAATGGGCACAAACTGAAAGACAGGAAATGTTTTTTAATGTGAGAGTGACTAAGGACATAATGGATTCTCCATCCTTAGGGATGTTAAAAAGCTGTCTGGATTTTGCCCAGGACACCCTGCATTTGGTGGCCCTGCTTGAGCCGGGGGTTGGACCAGATGACTGACAGAGGCCCTTTCTAACCTTGACCACACTGTGACTCTTCAAAGATATCCTAAAGGTCATCTATGTTGATGAATGAACTTTATTGTCTTAATATACATATGGTTCTGCTCTCAGTACAAGGAACAATATTACAGACAAAGGCTGTGGTGTGGTCAGACTTTCTTGGCAATGCATATTTCTGTTTTGACTCCAGACCAAACATTTGCCTTAAGGACATGATATTTGTAAGAAAATCCTAAACCTTTTTTGTCAATTCATACTCTTAGAAAATCCAGCTTTTCCAATTTTCTGAGTCAGAGGAACTTTTCACCAGAGTGTGTTACTGGTATTATTCATATACACTATTATAGGCAAACTTGATAATACATGTATATAAAAAAACCACAGGTCAAACACCTGTTGTACAGGTAATGCAAAATATTCAGTGTAGGTGTAATAAGCACAGGAAAGCATAAAGGAGAAGGTTAGTAGTTTGCTGCTGAGTATTTAGTTTACTGAACATAATAGGATTGACAGGTTCAGGACTTATTGATTACACAGTCCAGATTTCAATTTCTCTTCTGACTGGGTGAAAAATACGTGTACCTTTAAGTAACTAATTTGTACAGACAACTGTGATAATTATTACTTGAAAGAGAGATTGCAGAAATAGGTGGTCAATTACATAAGCTACTGAACTTTCTGAACATGTCTTTTCTCATCTTTTATTTGCATAAATACATATATGTAGACACATATATGTAGATGATTCTCTAAAAATCTAGGCTTACTATTAAAATTTTTTCATTTGTGAAACTGGACTGTGTAGAAAGAAAATACAAAAAGAATATAAATTACTCCAGATAGATTTGCATAATGTGGGAATATCACTACATTTTAATATCTATTATAATGTTTCTGATACTTAATAAAATCAGGTTAGTGCCAGATTCTAGTAAAGGTCATCATAGTGCATTTTCATTTTATAGCTACAACATTTCCCCATTTATAAGGATTATTTTAAACTGAATGAATTAAATGAATGAATGACATACTACAGAGGTAAATATTAAGGAAGGAGTATTTTTATTTAAGTTAAAGGATAGTTTGGCAAAAGATCAAATGACTGTAAATTTGCCACGAATAAATTTAGAGGGGAAATTGGAAGAAGGCTCCTTATGCATCCAAGAAGTATGTTTCTGGAACTGTCTGACAAAGAGGGAAGGGACTGAGTATTTTTAACTGTTTTTTAAGTAATATGATATACTTTGGAAAGGGATCACATAACTAAATAGGAGTTTTCATGAAGTGAGATTTGTCATACGATCCTGGAAAGTCATTTTGTCCCAGGGCACAAGTTTTCAGTGGCAGTTTTCACATACATGGTGTGTTACTATTCCCAAAGATATTACTATTCCCAATAGAAATGCTATTGCCAGAAAATCATATACTCATGTCCTTGTTGCTGAGTTTCTATTCAGTCCTATTCAGAAATAAGCCTGATCTGTATTTGGCTTTCTTACGGTCTGCATTCACTGTCCTCTGAAACCTTGGAGGTAAGCAAGTGGATATAGATGGGGTGAAATTGTACCTTTAATGGCTTTACATCCTTAGGTGTCTGGTTGCTGTGCTCTGATCACACAGTCAGTGTAAAGCTGGCAGTTGCCAGGTATGAGCTTAAGAGAAAATTCTTTCCTGAATTTAAATTTGCAGCAGTCCTGCAGTCTGTGTCTATCTTAAGACTCTCTCTGAGTTTTATTTAGCAACTAAAGCACAGGGACCTGTGCTATTAGCAAGATTCTCTCTTTTACCTAGGGCATAGTTCAGGTTTGGCTTTCTGAAGGAGTATTGGGAAGATTTTTTATTCTTTGCTGCATGGCAAAGAATGTTTTCAGACTTCTTTCAAAACAGACAGCTGTGGCATGGCTGCCTGAAATTTGGAAAACTGGACTCTGTGAAATGGCTAGTTTCTCCCATCCTTTGTTCTTGAATGAGGTCATCATCTTACTTGTTTTGAATAGAAAGTTTAAATTCCATTTCTTAGCAAGTAATATGCATTCCTTAATTTTATGATTCTGTAACCATTTTCTTACAGAAGTTTTTTGTTGATCATCTTTCTTCATATTTATACTCCCTATTCCCATTATATCATTACATAGGTGAAAGGAGACACCTGAAATGGAAGCTTTGCCTTTGATTCTGATGCAAGAGGGAAGAAAAGAAAGTACACTGGAATCAGTATTTATCAGTGGTTAAACCTTTACTCTTAAGAAAAAGGATCCCATGGAAGCCAGCTTGTGAGGTCTAATGACAAAACTGAAAAGACAGAATTGCATAGTACTTGCTTACTACACCTGCCTTATCAGTGTTTTGAGCTTCAAACCTGAAAAAAACAACAAAATGCCCTCCTGAATAAAGTCAGTTCTCACCCTTTTGTGAAATACTGCAGGCAGTGTGTTAAATACCAGCCACTGTCTGTTTGTCTGAGGCCCACAGCTAGCCAGCAACACTGCCAGTACCAATACCACAGTTTCCAGTTCTCATCTCTGTGTCTTATGCATTAAGTGTGCTTATATAATGATAAATTTAGGATTTGTAGTGTTCCTGTTGTTTTTCATAATGTCCACCCATTAAAAACCATGAAATTGTAAATGCAATATGAAATAATTCTGACCTTTTTTCTTCAAATGTGTAAAAAGACTCCAAAATGGCAGGCAAAGATTATCAACTTATATATATTCTTTATTAAGAGAATTCGCTATGATTACCTCTGCTTTTCCCCCCTCTAGATTTTCTTAAATCTGTTCTTCTTCATTGTTGTGGCTTGAGATTTTCTTCTTCAGGGTGAGGGGAAACAACTCCTCCTATTCCCTGTTGCAGAAATGAACTTTACAGTGCAAAGGCTGTCTAAACCCACATTCCAGCTGTCACTGAAAATTTTAGCATATTACAGCAAATAAACCAGTCTGCTGCTGAAAAATAAATTAGAATTAGAAGTGGTCAGAAATGCTTTGCCCTGCTCAGCTTGCCTGTGATACATGTGATGAATTTCAGTGAAAGAGGTTTTGATCACAATTTCCATCAAAACTTCACTTTCCAACATTTGAGTAGTTTGCCAGACCTATATAGCTTCTCGATTAGGAAACAATCTAATTTGGACAGAGGATTGAGATATGTAGTTCTTTTAATTTGTTTTCAAGGACATGAACTATATTGTATGGGATATAATGGAGAAAAGTAAAAAAAAAGGCCTGAGGGCTCCAATACAGTAAAAAGAGTTTTAGATGGCAGAAATGAGAATTAAAGCATGCAGGAGAAAATAAACTGGAAAACATATACTAAGTGGGATGGAAAGAGCAGTAAAGCTAAAAGAGACCTTAGGGAAGAGAGAGGACAGCAAATTAGACATGAATTTGTAATCTGATATTGAAGCAAAACAAGGCAATGAAATCTGAGCTATTCATACAAAAGAAGTGCATCATAAAAATACTCCAAGTAAATGGAGTAAATATTTTTGCATCTAACTTTCCCTATAGACGATTTTAAATCAAATTTTATAAATAGAATTGCAAATACAGAGTGCAAAAGGGGTGAAAGGCTGGATCTGGTAAAATACAGGCCATGTGAGTAGCATCCGTCTTGCCTGATTTTACATGTCTAGAAGTTAATTGACAACAAAAGAGTTGCCTGTCTTAAGAGGAGACACATAACCCTTTGGATATGTCTGTTTCTACAGATTGACTTAATGGTGACCAATTTGGACAGATGAACTTTTCCATAGTTAAATTTTAAAGAGGTGAATCATGTATTTTTGTTACTAAAAGACCCGAGAGAACTGAGATGAGAATGACTCAAAAGGTCTAGAGTATCTAGAGATGCTTGCAAGGTTTGAAAAACTACTAAGACTGAAGATGTCATAACCATTAATAAGCACAGAAAAAAAAAAATGAAAGCTTTGAGGAATGTGAAAAAATATTTGAGATATAAATGTGCATAACGAATAAAAGGGGATTGAGGGGAATTTAGTATTTTGTGGCTCGTACATGAAACACACAGTCCAGTTCAGGTGAAGGAAATTAAGAAGCAGCAGAGAGAAAATTTGATCCTTCAGTAAGGTGCTTCTTTTTTTTTTTTTTTACCTTCTCACAGCTGTGACAGCATTGCAGCACTGTCAAAGCACTAACAACAGTTTAACTGAAAGGATATCCAAGTTGTTCCACCTCCGAGAGCCATTTAATAGGTGCCTTCCTTAAATCGACTCACTGTCCAAGGATGTGGCATCTGGGTGCTGCAGTCAAACTCAGATGAGCTGCAACACTTTGCACACAACACCAAGTTTCTCAGAATAACACTGCTTTTGTGGGTAACCATTTCCTATGCCAAAATTGTTGATTTCCTACCTTCTATTTATTGCAGATGTAAAGAAGATATGTTGACCCTCATGGTTTCATGATAACTAACATTTCATAGAAAAATCTGTGCGTATTTTGTAAAAATCATTACTTCATTTGTAACAAAATTGGAAATCTATTATTTTCACAGTAGTTTTGAGAAGATGAGGTACTTTGTTTTGGTTTGGTTTTCATGTTGAAGTGTACATTTCCTAGTGTAAATTATTTCATTGCTATCAATTTAATTTAGCCAGCATCTTTTAAGGCAATTAATTGCTTTTGCTTACTGAAAGATCAGTTTTGTCAACTTTAAACATGTTAACTTACACTTATGATGATGAAACTCAAATTAAGGCTGACATAATTAAGCTCTGAGGATGTCACCCCCTCTCCCTTCCATAACCCTGTGAATGTGAGCCATCCTGTCTTGTAACATGCAGCCTTTTATACTGAATGAACAAAGCTGAGGTTGACACAAAATATATCCTGGAGTCAGACTAACAAAGCTCTTAAAATTACTCAGCCAGACTCAAAATCTAATTATCTTTCAGCTTTCTTCCTTTTACCATGAGAATGGTCAATAAAGTGGGTGCAAAGCCAACTCAGAAATTACATTTTAGATGCTGATGGCAGGAGAGGGAAAGGAGAGAGAATTTTCCAAACCTGAAAATAACCCTTGTCTCCAAAGTCACAGGTAAGCTTAGGTATCATCAAGTTTGAACACAGAGTGGTACAGTTCATGTTACACTGTTTAGTATGCACTGACTGCACAGAGGGAAGAGCATGAGAGAAAAATAAATGGACTCAGTACAAAATAAATGGGTAACATACGGCTTTTGAGACTAAGACAACATTTCACTGCCTCTTACTGTTTATTTTATTTTAGGTTGAAGTACTTTATCCTTTATATTTCCAAGTTTCTATATTTGTCTGTGGAGCAGCTGGTGCTATTTGTTCTGGGTGATTTAATTTATTTATTGCTATGTATTCTAAAGACATGTAGCTCTATCTTGTAATGGTTTTACTGTGTGCTCTTTAAATTGAAACAGTTGATTAGGAATTTTTTTTCTTTGCTACACCATCTCTTGAATTATTTTAAAGAACAGTTGCATTTCAATGCATTTTTCTTAAAAAGGGAATTTAATCAAAGTGAAGGGTAGATTTGAATAATGCTGTTATATTCATTAAATATGAATATCAGGATGCTCAGGATTGCATCATTAGATTTTGTTCTCTGGTTAAGATGTTCACAAAGTCTGCAAATATAGTTGCAAAGTGATATACAATCCAGAAAGATCCCAAATAAAACTACTTTTCAATTGAATGTATTTGCTTTCAACAGTTTTCTCTGTTTTAGTACTAGATAATATTTCCTTTTTGTTCATGTTCTGTTGTGAGATACAGACAAGAATGTAGGAGCCTTGTAAAAATAAATTTTTGCATTGCTAGTATAAATGTGCCTGTCCAGAAGTATTTTTATCTTTAAAATGAAAATATCAGTAGATATAACCTATCCTGACATCCATTCTGATCTGATTAGACTGAAAACACAGATCTGTTGATTGGGGAAAATTAGTTTGGTAACCATGGCAGAAGGGAGATTTTACACTATAAAGCAGTTCAAGAAAGAAGAGAATGGTAGATCTATAATACTTTTTCTTTCTTTTTCTATGCTGTTTCAGGAATGAACAGAGAGCTGCAAGAAAGTTGTTATTGCTTGCAGACTCTATCTTTGATGACCCTTGAGAAATAAATCAGCAGTAGTTCCTTATGCAAGACTCCAGATAGCAGGAGCATTGCCACAGCTGACTCACACTTGCCCTGTTGATGCCATTGTTTAGCTCTTTGCCAGTGCCTAAACAATCAGCAGAGCCATTTACATTTACTCCAGGGCAGATAAACTGCCAGCTGAAAAGCAAATCATGTTAAGGTCTGAAAAAATAAAGATGCACAAGCATTCAGTTGTAGATGGAATGTGTTTTACATATTCACTTTGAATTTTTTTTTGACATTCACTTTCAATTCATGTGGGGGATTTTTCATGTGCAAACCTAGTCATTTTTTTCATGTTTTTTTTTTTTCCCTAGTTTTGGTGATTCTTTTTTCCCAAACAAAAAAATTTAAATGCATGAAAATTAGGAGGAGAATTATGCATCAAAAAACTCACGAGTTTAAGAATCTTTCTATCCTGCTATAATCAGGGAGTACATTTGAGGGAAAGTTTACAGGTGCTTAATGCACCACCTCTTCAGAAGTGCAGGGTTTTTTTGTTGCTGTTTTTTTTTAAGGTAAAGCAATTTGCTGTTGACCTTTGACTTTTCCTTTTTATAAAAAAAATAGGGGTTTATGAATTTATATTTCATATCAGGGGCTGGACATGCAAAGCAGATCAATTTGCTAAATAACTCATCTGAAACTTTGACTGAAAGAGACGCATCAGGAGAAGCTGTGCACTCTAATCACTTCTAAGAAATCTGGCCTTTGTGTGCATCCAGGAGAGCACCACGTCTGATGTATCTTAAACCAATGCTCTGAGAGCAAACCTTGTGTTGCGTAGTCATTATCTGAAACCAGAAGCTGTTTTTTACAATTTATTTGAACAACTTTATGGCTTGTGCATGTCAATGCATTGATAGATATCACTCCAGCTGTGTTTCAGATATTTTATGTTTTTGAACAGAGGTTGTCAGTGAGTAGCAATTCTCTGTTGAACAAACACAGGAAAATCTGAAGAAGCACAAAGTATTGTGCTTTGAACTGTCATATCTGTAGGCAGAACAATCCAGTAAATGATTCTCTCTACTGTGTCAGAGCATCAACCCCTCTGAGGCATCAAATATGGATAGAGAAAATGTTTAATATTTGTTAGAGTGTAGGGAAGGATACCTGGCATTCAGTCCTGATTCAGGAGTTGATGATCTGAACTCCATACTGTCCTGTAGAGAATGGAAAATAGCTACACAAGCAGAAAAGTTTTGCTTCTCTTCCAGCTGCAGTATGAAGTTTTCTTTGGTGATGTCTTTTAATCATTTCATAGTCCTTAGAAAAAAAGCACCCTATAGAAATTCAAAGTATAAACTGCCATATTAAAAAGAGTAACAGAGAAGCACAAAGGCTTATGTATCTGTAAAAGCCAAAAGAAGCATTTTTATGAGTCTTAAGATACAGCCCCTGAACAATATGCTCATGCCTTTCTTACACACTGCCCTTTGAGAAGCAGAACAGAAGAGAGCAAGATGAATCCAACTGTCCAGCTTAGAAGAGGAACTGTTTGCGTCAGGCTTCAATGGTCTGGCTCCTACTGATGGGTGAAAACAGCCCAGTTGTTGTTCAGAGTTGTTGCTCTTACCAGCAGCAGCACTGTACCTAGTACATATGCTCCCAGCCTGTTCTAAATGTGCTGCTCTATGACTCAATGCCATTTGCTTTTTATTGCTACACTGACGAATCCCTGGAGGAAAGGAGTTTAGGAGTCCCTCATGAGATTTGTGTCTGATGGCCTCTTGATAGCTCTGGGGCTCATATCACTTTGATCACTTTAATTCAAATAGAGTAGGATGTGTTTTCCCCTGCTCTAGGCCTGCCTATATTCCAGCTGAATAAATATATCCTTATTAATGTTCATTTGTGCATAGACTTGCATTTCTGCTTGTGACTGGATCTTGACTGGCAGCCCTGGTGTAAATTCAGCCCCACTCTAAGCTCCAGCTAGACAAGCTTGCTCACTGCCAGTATCTAAAGGTATCTTTAGGGGGAGGATATCATTCATAATTCATAATTCATAAATTACTATTTAATTGTATCCTCTCTGTTGATACTGCTGTTGAGGGCACCAATTAGTTTCAATTGTGCAGGTGGTTTTAGTGGAGCAGACAGTTAGGCTAATGGGAAACGGACTGTGATCATCTACCTCATTTCACAGAGCTAAGGAGCAACACTCTAATTTGATCTGAGTTCAATTATTCTTGACTGGAACTTGTTTTAAACAAGCAACTTCGGTGCAAAAAGGCTGTTGGGGCCATTCAGCCTCTTGATTTTTGTTTTGCACTCATAAGTCTCTTCATCAAAAGTACTTGACAGTAACTGGCTTTGAAGTAGCCAATGAAACATTCCTGTTTGTTTTGAAACATCCATCTAATGGATGCTTCTTTCCCTGCACAACCATTTTGACATTTAATTCTTGAGAACTGTAGGGAAAACTCTTCCTGTAAAAATCCATACAGATAAATCATTTAGTAAGAGCAATAGCACTTGAAAAATTATCAAATGACCTCTTACAGAATTTTAGTCAGCTCATAGATTTATGTTTTCTTGTGTGCCCATGAGCCTGCATGAGCAATTAACCATGTTTATCACTGTTTTCTCTCTTCTATTCTGGTTCTGGAAATTTGAATTGTAACCGTTGTCGCAAAGGTGACAAAAGGCAGAGGGAATAAAAACAGAATAGAAGGTAGACAAAATTAAGGTGTAAATGTAAAATGTAACTACCCAGATATGCTCACTGACAGCTGGTCATTTCCCCAGGAAAAGCCAGAGAGCTTGTGAGGGCACTTGAGAAGTCAATGCCTTTTTGGTCTTAGGAGGCAGATCTTCTTGCCACACACAAGTACTTGGCTTAAAGGTCATGTAACTGCCAGTCTATCTGATTTTCTCTTTCAGAAGCCTTTTGAAATAAGGCTGGCTCATCCTCACTGTCATCTTGTTTTTCTTTCTATTTCTCTGCAGGGCTCTGGTCCAGGATGTCCACACTACGGACTTACTAGTTTGATCTCTGTTTATTCTTGAACAGTTCAAGTAGATCTAATTGGAAAGTTCAGGAAATTATGGTTAGGACACAGAGAGTAACTCCTTCCACAGGGTGCACCATGTCTGACTCTTCCTACCTGAGAAAATCCTCCAGCAATAACACCTCAATAGGCCATGAAAAGGAGCTCATGACACTTCCCTAAAGGACCGAGGTCATGCAAGGGAGCAGCCTTAAATGAACAGGCGATAGGCAGTGCAAGAGCACAGCACTAAGAGGTTGAGACAAGCTCTGGAGCCACTTTATCTTAATTCCACTACGCCTCACCACCTATGGTCAAGGGACATAGAGCTGGGACAGTCACTCACCGCTCAGCAACAGCCTTTTGGTCCCAGGTGCCCTCCCTGGTGACTGGGTGTGGGATGCATCATTACTGCAGCCTCTAGGTCTTGTGTGACACTCAGTGACACTGCATTGCTCTCCTGACAGTCTGGAACCCAGTGGGACTCACGTGTGTGGGAACTGCTCCTCTGGCCCTCAGGAAAAAGGAAAGGGGAACTTCTCAGGGCTGTGGTGATGAGATGCTGGGAAACATCCCCAGCAAAGTTGTCCTTCATTTTTCTGCTGGTGATATAGAGTTGATTCCTCCAGAGTGTAACACCTTCTGTATGAGTATGAACTAAATGAACATAGATTCTTCTAGATGAGAAAGAGATGAGTGAGGAAGACTAGTTAAGAGGCTGTATGATGAAGAGTGACATTGAGAAGGTCACTCACTGACCAAAGTCTCTTTTGATACAAGGGCTTGGGGGAATGAAATTAAGTTGGAAAATAGTAGGCCCAAAGTAAATAAAAGTCAGGCATTCTTCAAATAGCAAGTAAGTAGTCTATGAAAAGCCTTGCTATAACATCTTGTGAAAGTTAATGTCTTTCAAGAACAACTGGACACATTGGCAAAAAAACCTGTCAAAAGTTATTAGATATAATCACCTTTGCCTTATGATGTTCCTTTTGTTGGAGGTGAGAAACGGATTTTTTGAGAAGTGCTACTAGCTTTTAATTTCTCACATTCTCTGGTCATATCTATTTGTGGTCACTGCTGGAGCCAGCATCCTAGAGTTTTGCTGTATGCTGACAAAGCCTTTCCATTTTACTTGAGCCCTTTTCCAAAGGATGAGCCACATCATGCGAAGGGTCTCTGAACCTCAGATACTCTAAAAGGGCAGCAGGCAATATGCTCCAGTGATACATGATAAAAATTGTCAATAGACCTGCATGAGAGGATGGTTGTCTCACACAGGGTGTGTTAAGCAGATGAGAAGATGTGGTCCTTATCAGAGGGGCATCTTCTAATGAGATGTTAAATATTCTGAGCTAAAAACTTCTGTGCAACTGTGTGTGCCACTTGATGCATGTCATGGACATAGAGGGCTCATGCTAGCAGAATAGTATGTAGTCTGTAAAACGTGAATATAAGCTGATCCCTAGCAATTGACCATGGATAGATATTTGTTCCTTTAAATTGATTTTGAAGTCTGCATGGACAAAAATCAAGAAAGCAGGTGACCAAAAGAGTTTTCTGATGGACTAAGTACCAAAATGGTATTGTTTGAGGATTATTTCTTCCTATAATAATAGAAGTATTATCCAAGTCAGAAGAAATGATTTTAAATTAATTGTGTTTCTTTTTTGAGTTCAGAAATAAATAAGGAATTGAGAAAAACAAGGGGACTGTGTTGAAATTATTACTGTTGTTATTAAAAACAACTCTTTTGAGCCCGTGGCTATGTTGGAGGGAGTAATAAACATTTCAAAAATCAAGGGCTGATTTACAAATGTTGAGCAACTGTGGTAAAAATTTCAAAGGAGCTCATGTCCTATTCAAACTATGATTAATCTATCTTTTGTTCTTAAATTTAAATGCTATCAATTTTACTTCTAGGCAATGTTACTGTAAAAAGAAATTCAGCCAAGGCCATAGTATTTTCCCTGTACAATATCTCTTCATGTGGTTAGGTCTGGCATAGGGAAAGGGTGATTATGCTTTGTTTATCTAATATAGACTTTTAGGAAAATGCTAACACAGAACTTTTAATATTTAATATTTTAATACTACTTTTAATATTTAGTAGTTTCCACTCTGAATAGAAAAATGTAAATATTCTGCCTGACTTATTAAAGATATCAATAAAGCAATCATAATCTGACAATTTAGAAGATTTTTTCATGGTTAGCATTCATTTTGGTTTTTCCTTAATCCCAGATCATAACTGAATCTAACTAACTTTTAGCTGACATCATGACATGCTGTTCTAAGCATGTTCACTCTGTCATTGAGAGAAAGGGATTTCCTGAACTCTGAAGGCCACTGTGAAGAGAAATAATCTTGAACCATGGCATTTGATAAACAGTATTTATATCACCCCCAAAAGTAAGTGTATTTGGAGATTAAGTGGCAATTGCTAGAACAAACTAGCTTAGAGGTTATTCTTCAAATAGTTATTCTTCAAATACAGTTATTACCTCATGCCATCTGTATTCAAGGTGTCTCAGAATATAGAGAACATGGGGTAAAATTATCCTTACACCAATGAAAAAAGTTGTTTATGTATGGCATATTCCTTTATTGTATGAAACAATCAGGGGAATATTAATTGTCTCGATGAAGAGACCAGCAGTTCAGTTACTTTTAGAAAATAGTAAAAAGTACCTTCCTGATTCAGCACAGAGTTCATTCAAGCCTGTGAAAATTTGTATTAATTCGATATATCATTGTTATAAAAACTGCACTGTACACAGCTTATGCAATAAAGTGTAATTTAGCACTTTTATTTTCAAAGTACGTTTGTGTGCAAATTCATTCTCGCATTGTAGTGCCTTCCCTTTTTTTATGGTCACAAGTAACATAAAACAATGTTTTTCTCTTCAAGAAAAACACAATTTAATATCTTGTATATGTCTGAAAGGGGATAATTGTGAAAAATAGTCCTGTTGTTGTTTGGAGAGCTCTTGAACCATGTGGGTCCCAAACTGAATGTTTTTGGTGAATCTGGTTTTTCCCTGGAGAAGTTAATGGAGATAGACCTTAATCCCAAGCACTGGAGGCCGCTCATCCCAAAGCAGAAACACTTACAGACATAAGGAAAGACAGAGACCTCAGATCAGTGAGACAAAATGAATATGGGCCATTGCCTGTGCCTACACTTGTGCAGTGAGGGAGCGGCAAACCTGCATGCTGCATTAATCATGCCTCAATGCACAGGGGATCAAGACCCTAAATTCTTTTTAACTTGGCATTTTCAGCTTGCTGGAAAGGCATGGAACTCCTCTTTCACATGTAGTCACACACTAATTAAACATGCAGAATCACGAAGGCAAAAATTTTCCAGCAGGGACATTGAACTGGCCAGAACTTTGAAGAATATCCACTTAATTGCCTTCTAGTGAGCTCCCAAACAAAAGACTTTAAGCCACCAGAGCTTGGTTGTACTAGAAATACAAACTTAAGTAGCTTTTTAAGTAACACAATCTCAAAGTGACTGGCGATAAAAGTGTCTTATAAAAAATTTCCTTTGCTTGCTGCAAGTCTTTGCATTCACACTTATATTCAGAAACTTTCTGTGTTGCCTCAAACTCTGCTCTGTGCCTTCTGGTCCTGGTGAGGACTCTTGCCACTGCCTCTGAGGGCTGATGACTGCCTTCTCCATGTGTTCTCCATCTGAACACATGCACTGCACTTCAGAAAATGAGCAGTCTCCCATTCCTTTAAGAAGTGTCATTTGATATCTGTTTTAATCAAGAATATAACATATGCAGCTGAGGACAAGCAAATCAAACATATGTAAAGTTTTATCTGGTAGGGGTTTGAAATTGTGCACAGGTCAATGGTCAACGCGAGCTGGCACTGCAGGGGGGGCTTCTGTAACACAGAGTGCTCTATGCATACCCATTTCTCCCACCTTAAATCACTGGCGGGTTTTGTGGATGAGAAGGATGTTTTTATGTATCAAAAATGATCAGGGGTATGAGTAATTCTTCTGCTTTCCAATGGAGTCCAGGCTGAAGATTTCAACTTTTTTATGTTTTCACTATTCCAAAATTCATCCATATCTTTATTATTCCAAGTGAGACAAACATTATTGTGTATTTTATTTAGGTTTTATTTGTATTTCTAGAGAGTCCAAAAGCGATTTTGCCTTCATTTTTATTTTAATGGGATTGTTCTGCTTTGTCATTGGCCTAACTTGCAAAAAGTTGTGGTTCCTCATGCACCAAAAATAAGACACCACATAATTGAGAATAGATATAGACATAGATATAGATTCTATAGATAAAAATGGTATAGATATAGATGATATAGATATAGATATGACAGTGGAGAGAACATATTGCGTGCAGTGGAACATAGTTTAACTTAGTTTGTGGATGGAAGGTCAAACTCACCTCTGAAAGATGCCTACAGATTTCCACTGAAGATACTTGAAGTTACAGGTATTTCTCTGAGTTCAAAATACAGCCCTGAGATATTAACAGCCTTTCTCAAGAAGCTGAGCATGATAAAAGTCTGGGACGACTTAAAGTAGTAAGTCAAAAGTCAGTGTGAATTCTCTGTGGCGGAAGCAGTGAGGGGAAAATAGAAATATGTTCCACAATAATTTATAGGTTTGGAAGATTAATGGAGAAAAAGGTGCAGACATACAACAGAGATAAAAAGCAGTATTATCCAGGCCAACCCACACACAGAGATCAAAGTTAATTTGAAAACATAAGTGTTTAAAGAAAAAGCAAAGAGCAGCTAAAGTAAGAGAGGGTAACACTGAAGAAAAGAAACAACGTGTTAAAAGAGATACTAGCAATTGTAGAAAAGAAGAACATAAAAGTAAAAAGGAGAAAATGTCTCAGGAAGTTGCTGGTATCGTTAAAAAGTATCTTGATATAAGAGATATGTGAGAGATATTTCAGAAAAAACAGACTATTTCTTTGGATGAAATTATGCACCAGTAGAAGGGAAAGAAAATTACTAGTGGAAGCATTAAATGTGATGCAGTTGCATGTAAGTGTGGAAAAGGGAATGTTCCAAGTAATCCAGGCACAAAAAGTATATGACCACTGGGGACAAACACAAACCCCTCTTGATCATGACACTGAGTTACAGCCTTGCATTAGAAAACCTCCTGCCATTTTCCAAATTGCATGCACTCAGGACACTTTTCCAAATGTTTTAGAGATTATAGGGTTTGAAAAGGATGGCTATGAAATGGGGAAATGGAGGACATTAGCACACAGTATCAGAAAAAGCAACACATGCCAGCTCCTCCTACTCTTGATCTTGTGTCTTCCTATACAGACTTCTGTAAAATTGCTGCTTTCTCTTTTCATAATGAATTCTCAACATGCTACAGCTACTAAAAATGCTCATGGCCTTTCGATTACAAAGCAGGGAAAATCTCATAGAGATATAGGAAGGTGTCATTCCTACCTTTCTGGCATAAACGAAACCCAAAAACCACTGAATCACTTCAAAGGGAAGTTGAGATCTTGGACAGAATTAGGAAAAAGCTAAAAGAACAGTACCAGTCTGAGAAAGCCTGCTCTCAAGAAGAGCTTGAATGAATTTGATTTTATCTGTGCCAAGAAGTACTTGTACAAAGAGGAGAACTCAGATGCAAAATTTTCTTAGATCCATTGAAAAAAAGCCAAAAGTAGGATGCCATAGCTAATCAGAAACAGGAGAATAAGTATAAATAATACTAATTCTAAGGAATTTTGTTCCTGATGTTTTTAAATCTAGCTTGAAGTCTCTCAGGTAGCTAGACTGCATGTTGGGAAGTCGTGGACTTGATGACTGGGTCAGGTTTGATGGTATTTGGTATATGAGAAGTCAGATTAGATGATCATAACAATGCATCTGGTTTTATAATGTACTTATATAATTCTTTTCTTATAAGAAAAGACATGTCTTTTCTTAAAGACTTACTATTATTGCAAAACTCTTTCTCTGTCACACTGTATTACATCTGACATATTTTCTTCTTTGATGAGGTAGATTATTAACTCTGAATACATACAGGTTCTAGTATTATTTAATGGACTTTCTCTGGCACCTATTGCTGCATTTTTGACTGCTTGAAGAAGCATTGTGAACATCTAGATTAAAATAAGTTAGCAAGGGTAGTTATACATTCAGAGCTTTGTAGTTTGATCATAATGACGCAGTAAGAGACATTTAACTAACTTCCCAGAAGCTTTTCTGCTACCTGGAATTTAGTAGCAGGCTCGTATTTTCACCATGCTGAAAGAGGCTCTCTTCCAGCTTGTGTTCCTGTGCATAGACACAGACACACATATAAAGTTGCCATATCAACATATTTACATGCATGAAACACTTCTAAAAACAATAACTGTGTCCATGAATGCTGAACCTAGTCATGCAAAGTTTTCTTCTTCATTGAGTGGGTAGAAAGAAATTCTGTAGAACCATAAAATATTCTGAGTTGAAACGGACTCGCAAGGATCATCAAGTCCAGCTCCTGGCCCTGCACAGGACAGCCCCAAGAATCCCATCCGTTTGCCTTCTCGAACTCACTCAGGCTTGGTGCTATGCCCACTTCCGTGGAAAAGTGCTGTAGGCTGCTTCACATGAAGTCATTAGGAAAACTGTGAGAATCCAAGAGACTTTCTTGCACTTTGGAGATATTTCTCTGTGTTATTGATTTTTATGTTTCCTCTGAGGTTGTGACTCTTTGTGCTCAGTGTGATGAAGTCTACATCTTTTGTAACAAGTATTCAGCAGTCCAGTGTTCACACTGAACAGCA
Source organism: Vidua chalybeata (assembly GCF_026979565.1). Lineage (NCBI taxonomy): Eukaryota > Metazoa > Chordata > Aves > Passeriformes > Viduidae > Vidua > Vidua chalybeata. The sequence continues at coordinate 56,753,825 of NC_071534.1, read as the reverse complement.
AGCAGCAATCCCTAAGACAGCTTATTGTTTTTCTTCTCTGCATTCAGAGTATTGTCAGGGCTTTCCTTTAGCCCACTGTTATTCTGTATGTTTATTCTGTCACTTACAGATGTAATCTGCTGAACATTGTACCAGTTTGGACACTTAATAGTTGCAGATGACTTGTGCATCTTTAGTATTTAATTGAATTGCATTATATGTAGAGATTTAGGGGAGAAAGTTATGTCTTTAGTCCTTAATCAGATGACCTGTTAATTATGCAGAAGACTCTCAGGCATTTCTGGAAGCAGTTTACAATCTTTACATGTATTTTAGCCCAACCTGATTGACAACCTTAACTATAAATGTAGCCATATATAGCTTATCTTTCAGACTTCTAGCTGTCTGCAGGAACACAACATCCCAGTTCCTACCTGAAATTTCAGCCTACCCAGGTGTTTGTTACATTGATCTGTGAAAGCTTCAGAGATTCTTACTGTTTTTAGCAATATCCCTCATTCAACTGTGCACTGCATTTTTTATTATAAAAAATGACTAAAATCACCCCCTTTTTATACACTATTATTCACCTGGATGGCCCTGAAGTGATGTCAGAAATACTCATGCTTCCTTTTTTTTTTTCCCCAGGAGATGCTCATATGTTGCCCATGAAAAAATCTCAGAAAATATTGCACACTGAATGCCCTGGCCTCTGGGGTACAGTCTGTCAGTGCTTAGGGCACAACACATGTTCAGAAGCTGATAACATACCTTTGTTTTTTTGAGTACCATTTCATGACATTTTGAGTTGACTTGAAACCCTGATGGTTATTGAAATTGCTACTTTTCTCCTTCTGGGATTTATTGACTATCTCATCCAAAGCCTTTAATCTCCCACAAATGTTTATTCTTTCATTTGAACTATCTCATGAGGAACTGAGAAGAGTACACAGATAGTGTCATGCAGACCTTGTTCTCTGGAGCAAACAGCCTGCTCTGCTCCAAGGCCAGATCAATAATGATGCTGATTTTTAGCAGTGGATTGACAGTGAAGCTATGCAGGAAGAAACTTTCCTAAGGTTGAATGGTAGAGTAGCAATTGTTTGGGTTATAGGTGGCTTTGGGACCTCACGGTCCTACCTTGGCACCACTACGTTTGATTTGGTATGAGAACTTTATTGCAGTCTCTGGAACCTTAACAGACTCTCAAATTCCTCCATCTCCTATGTTTGTTGGTGTATCTTATTTTCTCCTGCTAAATCTGTTCAGTTTCACAGGAATAGTCCTTGTTAGGAAAAAGTCATTAGGGCCATGGAACTAGGCCCTTGTCCCTGAAGAGGCAAAGTTGAGTGTTAGGTTGTATTCCTCTTTGGGGCTCTAGGATGTTTGATGCTCTGTCTTGAGTCAATGGCTTCCTTACTAGGCTCTGGGATACTCTCTGCCTGTTCTATTGCAGGGGTATCTGGAAGAAAATAAAGAAACTGACCCTAACTTAATAATGGCTAAGGCACTAAGCTGGGATAGGGCTTACTTTAGAGCATCCACCTTCAGACCTCTTTTTTTTCAGTGAATTATCAACCATTTTTATTAGGTATTAGCACGAAGTATCCTGGTAGGAATTGTGTTTCAGCTGAGTGCCAGGAAAGATAACAGCATGGTCAGCACACAGCACAAGGTGGAGACTGCAACTCCAACCAGATTCCATGACTTGTAGAGGCTCAAGCTCTTTCATCATATGCTCCTTCAAAGGATATTGACCTTTTACAATCACTGTTAAACAGTCAGTTCTTACTGCAGAATTTAAGACAGCGTTGAAGGGGTCTTCATTCTCATATGGATTCTGCCAGGGTGTGTTGTGAATGTCCTTGACAAACTAAACAGAATTTCAACAAATAAATGCAACTCAGACTGTTCTGCGGAAGTGATGAGAGGGGCCAGTAGTGTACTCTCTCTTTTTCATTTCTGAGCTGTTATGTGCTTTTATGAGTGTCAGGGTTTCACCCCAGTCAGCCTCTAAGCCTCATACAGACACTCACTCACTCCCCTGTAGCAGAATAAGGGAGAGAATTGAAAAGGTAAAAATGAGGAAGGGTTGAGATATAGACAGTTTAATAGAGAAAGTAAAAGTCATGCACATAGGCAAAGCAAAACAAGGAATTCATTCACCACTTCCCTTGGGCAGGCAGGTGTTCAGCCATCCCTGGGAAAGCAGGGTTTCATCACATGTAATGATGACTTGGGAAGACAAACAACATCACTCCATCCTCCTTTTCCCAGTTTTATATTCTGAGAGTGATGTTATATGGTCTGGAATATCCCTTGAGTCAGTTGGGGTTGGCTGTTTTGCCTGTGTCCCCTCCCAACTTCTTGTCCAAAGGACAGCATCATACTTATTAATGTGAGGAAAATTAACTCTACCCCAGTCAAAACCAACACTTTTAGCCCTAGGACTTGAATGCACAAGGGATTTGTGCAGCAGCTGTACTGTTGTTCAGAGAAGGAAAAGAGAAAAGACTGAATCTGTCTTTGAAGTTTGAATCTGCAGAGCAGCTGTAAGAGCATGCAGAGTGCAGGAATAGATCATGGGCCATAATATCTCCTTTTTCCTCTTGTTTCTAGTGGGTGCTTCATATAGATATATATGTGATGAAAGTCTGCTAGTACAGAGATCTTGTTAAATTATATATTTGCAGTAATTTATCTAAAACTGTGATACACTCTGCACCACAAGACTTAAAAGCTGCTACTGAGAAGATAGCACAATATAAATAAGACTCCAGTGATTTTGTAGTATTCAGGCTTGCTGGCATCTAATTCTGTCTCAGACTAAAAATCTTAGTGGTTGTATTTTAGAAGCCCTGATAAAAAAATAGGATGAGAAGAAAGAAAAGCAGTGAATAGGAAAAGTCAGCAACTTGGAATACAATTTGTAGATATCAGGGTGAGCCAGAAAGATGCATGTCTATCCTAGAAAATAGATTTCCTTCTTCAGGCAGGAAAGCAGCATTACTCCCTTTTCCCCCTCCTTCATCTCTTCTTCCTTTGATGCTATACAGCTGGACTGCTCTTATTATTATAATTTTTCTGTTTTCCTACCTTTTAAATTTAATTTCTTACAAAAGAGGTGATAATGAGAATAGCTATCCTTGTCTTGGAGGAAGCCTTATCAATCCTAAGCACCCAGTTGGACCTAAAATCTGAAACACTTTCTGGACCATTTCCTGCTGCCATTCAAGCTTTCAAATTTTGCTTGTTTGTTTTTTTTTTTTTTTCAGATGAGGCAAAATGCAGAACACATATAAGGTGAAATAAATTACTTTTGATGTCCTGAGCTAATAAGTCCTCTAGCATTGTGGAAAGATATGAAATGCTATGCATAGACTGTGAAGCATGAATTTAATAGGTCCTTTTAGTTATTTTCCTGATGGCAACCTGCAGTATTTGAAACACTCTGACAACTCCCCCACCCCAAATGAAGCTGTCAGAATACATTACCACTGTTCCAGTTGTTTCCACAACTCCTCAGCCCTGCAATGTATGTTCAATCCACTGTGTAGCATATGTATTATGCCTGTCATCAATTATAACTGGATCACGTGGGCATATTTTCACAGATACTGTGGGATCAACATGGCCTGCAGTTGTCTAGAGAACAAATCAATCCACAGCCTTAGGGGTGCAGCTTCTAGCACCAGGGACCTGAGTTCTGCATAGATCTTTTCTAGCCCCATAAGATTTGCACTGGTGAAGACCACAGGGGCATTTGCTCCATCCTGATTTGCAGCAGTTTAACTGAGATGGGATTTGAGGGCCAGGAAATGAAGCAAGTATTTGGTAACCAACTGGGAATGCAATATCTTTGAACAAATGTGCTTACACTTTAGGCAGTTTCTGTTACATATATTGGCATTTCTAATCTACTAACACAGAACATTTTAATTGTACTTGTCTTATCAAACCTGCATAAAACAAAATCTGCTGAGTTCTTCAAGATGCTCCTTTGTTTTAAGCAGAGAGACATTTATTGCAGTCTTCCCAGCTTTATTAATAATGCTATTAATATTCTTTTTGCACAGAGCAGTAGTGGAAAAGTGCCTGGTACTCATGGGTGTTTCATTATTTAAAATGTAAATAAGAAAGGCTGCAAGAAATTAACCATCTCAGCAGGAAAAAAGGAACAAACCTTTAGTCTGACAGATATGAGCTTATCACTGTTTCCCTCATTACAGCATGTGAAATACTTTATAGTCCTATATTTGTAACATCAACAAGAATATTTTTTCTTTGTTCATCCACAGAATTATCCATCTGCCTGTTTCTTTAGGAAAGGAATCTAGATGCAAAATTTCTGAATAGCCTGTAAATTGGTTTTATTTTCACAGAGTTATGAAAAAAACTTTCCTTCATTCATCCCTTACTTTCTCCACAGTTGAACTGACTGGGTAGGGCAAAGAAAAGGCAAAGGTAAATGTATTTCATCTGTCACCATTGAGGCCTTGGGGAGCTCTGCATGTGGAGCTCTCTGTGGCATATATAAAAATATAAAAAGGAGGGACATGAAGCTTTCTTTTGGGCCTGTACACCTCAGAGGCTCTTGGTGGACAGGTCCATGTCAAACTGAGCTGAGAAGGATTTGAACTGGCTGGGATTTGACAGCTTTCATATCCTGGTTGCAGCCCTGCACTCAGTGTGAATATCAAGTTGATAATTGGTATCCACATTATAAAATATATTTCTTTAGAGATTCTTCAGCTGAGCAGCACTATTCTCCCAGCTAGTCCATGTTTGTTTTCAGGTATTCAGAAATCATAGTGAAAGTGGTCTGAGAGCAGGTCCAAGTGACATGGGTCATCCTTCCCTGGCAGATAGTTTGGACATTGGATACTGGTGCATCACACACGGGATCCACAGCTGCTTTCCTGTGGTTCTGTGGTTCTTGTCACTGGTACCTGCCCCAGGGTAGGGAAGGACTAGGTAGAAGGCAGATGTGCACTTCCCAAATCTGCAGTTGGTGATTTTGTACGCAGTAAGCAACTTGGTCTAGTCACACAACTGCTTGAGGTTTGAAAATTGCATCACACCACTGCCTAGTCTTTCATACAGTCATAAAAATTTTTAGGTTAGAAAAGACTGGTAAGATGATTGAGTTCAACTATTAACTCAGCACTACCATGTCCACCACTAAATGCCTCTTAGCCACATCTAAATGTCTTTTAAATAACTTCAGGAATGGTTAATCTACCATCTAATTTCCTGGAGCACCCTGTTCCAGAGCTTGACAGCCCTTTTAGTGAAAAAAATGTATCCTAATATCCTAACTTGAGGCCATTTCCTCTTGTCCTAGTGTTTGTTCCTTGGGAGAAAATATCACCCCCAGCTGGATACAAATTCCTTTCACACAGTTAATGGGATCAATAAGGTCTCTCCATGAGACTCCTTTTCTCTAGGCTGAACAACCCAACTCCATCAGTCTCTCCTCATAATATTTGGGCTCCAAACCCTCCACCAGCTCTTTTGGCCTTCTCTCCAGCACCTCAATGTCTGTCTTGTCATGGGATCCCCAAAACTGAACATTTGAGATGTGTCCTCACCAATGCAGAGTACAGGAGGCTGTACCACCCTAGCCCTGCTGCTCACACTTTTGCTGATACGAGCCAGTAAGCCATTGGCCTTCTTGGACACCTGGGCACACTCTGGCTTTTGTTCATCTGCTGTTGACCAGTGCCCCCAGGTCCTTTTCTGCTGGGTCACTTTCCAACCACTGTGACCCAGCCTTTAGCACTGCAGGGGATTGTTATGACAGAAATGCAGGACCAGGCACTTGGTCTCATTGAACCCCAGACTGTTGGCCTCCACCCATCAATCCAGCCTGTCCAGATCCCTCTGCAGAGGCTTCCTACCTTCCAGCAGATCAGCATTCCCACCCAGCTTGTAGTCATCTGCAAACTGACTAAGGTACACTTGATCCCCTTGTCCAGATCATTGCGCTTTCACTGGATATTCATCATGACTGAAAAGTGAAAACTAAAACAAGGCAGATTACATACAATTACTGCAGATTTCAAGTGTGAGCTGTATTTCTTCATCCCTTAACAGAGCTAAGGCAGGAAGCCTTTGGAAGCTGTATACCCAATCAGGGCTCCAGAACCTTCAGAGTGAATATAGTTGGGCAGGATTTGTACTTTACTGAGATTCTCTGCCTACTTCTTAAGTATTTAACAGCCATATAAGATGCATCTTAAGAGTAGTATAAAAAATCAGTGTAGCACGGAAGGCAGGGTAATTTTTGAGTCAAAAGTGTAAGACAAGAGAAGCAATCATTAATATTCACTCTTGAACTTCAGTTTAAATAATTCCAGTCTTGAGTAATACATATGTATGGAATGATGGTGGATTTTGAGATCTTGTGCATAGGACTAGAACAAAATAAAGAAATTATTAGTGGCAGACTTCAACACATGAAAAAGTGTTTGAACTGAAAGGTTACTTTACAATAGGTAAGTACAGCAAGGATACTTGTCTGAGTTTACATTTGCCTCTCAAAGGTTCAGTATCTTTATAAAATAATGGGCATAAAAATGGTTTCCTTCTATTCGCATCACCTGCATTCATTTACTGGTTTTCTCCATATGTTATTGAACAACCTAAACTGACCTCAAGGCATGACAGACTTACATACTTTTTCAGCTGTGGAAACTACAGAAGAAATCATTCTCATCCTTTTAGACTTCTCTTTTATTCTCTTTTTAAAACTACCTTCAAAGACACTTTGTCATATAAAATTCTGACTAAAAAGGGAAATATTGGCTTATACTTTTCTGAGCTTCTGGAGCATCTGCTATTGTTGGAACTTAGAAGGAATGACTACTTTTGAATGTTTTCCTTCTCAGTGTCTTTTACTACCTGAATTGGGAGTGGTAGTTTTATTCTTTTTAACATTTATTGGTGTTGAGTGCTCAGAATCACTGAGGGAGTAAGGTGGGGAGAAGAGAAACAAAGAAAGCTGTTAAACTGGAATTATGGAGGAAGCATGTACTTTATATGACAATAAAATAGCAAGAATACCAGTTCTGAAGGTTAGAAAATACAAAGATAAAGCCACCTCTTCAGAAACTTCCCTAAAATATTTGATAGCTTCACATAATGAACTAGATATTGCTGACATATCACTTGCCATCTTAAAATTTATCTGCCATATTGTGTATAAGATATGCTATCCCTCTTCCAATTTATTGTCCAACACATGCAGTTAACTATTAATGAAAGGACAAAACTATATGGATTATTAAAGAAATGATATATGGAGCTGTCTATTTAAGTGCATGATAGCTGAAAGGTAGATTAATTTAGTATATGTCAATATATGGTAATCACTTGAATTATGCCACCACAGCAAAAAGATCAAAATGATTCAACTTGAGTACCTAAGGTTAGGGACCTAAATCTGTACTTGAGCAACTGCTTTTCAGGGCTGTCAGGTGTTAAACATGCAGCTCATAATCTTCACCAAGCTCAGCAAAGGCTGTCATTGCTATGCCTTCCTGAAAATAAGATCATCTGAATTTTGTGCTACTCTGTCTAACTCTTGGCTTTAGTTTGAAAACTTTATCCAGAGGTATCTGAGGAAGTGAGGGTTAAACGTCCCTTCTGTCAGCTTGAGTGAGATTTATTGTGTAATGCACTTCCTCCAAAGAAAGATGTTTAATGCTATTGATTGCAAGGTTGCCTACTTAAAATAGCATAATGTGACAAATGATGGATACCACATAGAGCAAAATTGTAAGGTAATTCAATATATGGACATGTATGGTATGTATATCAGAGTAGCAGCTTCATTCTTCATGAGGGTGAGTTAGAAGGTCATCTATTTCACTTAAAGGCATTGAACGTTTTTGTTAGTTTGACAGCCATTATGGGCTTGATCCTGTTATCCAAGGCAGTCATTAAACTCCTATTGACCTAAAGTGAGTAGGAGTAGGGCCAAGCTGTAGAATATGCAAAGCCGACACTATGAGAAGAAAAAAACCTGATGGATAATACTGCAGAGTGAAAAAAACATTATGGTGGCTGCTATATATAAAGATCCGAAGAAATATCTGATGATTTTGTACCACAGTATTACTTCTGTTAAAAATTTTCCTGCTAGACGTAGGATTTTCTCAATCTTTAAAGAAATTTATGCAACTTTGTACTGTTGTTTTTTTGCATCATAGAGAAAATTAACTTTTTAACTCTGTTTATTCTTAGATAGGGGTTGTTTGATGGTCTTTAAGCCTTACAAAAATCAGTGGTTTTAAGGGCATTTAGACTAATTCTTAAATCTCTATTAGGAAAACCAGGTAGGAAGAATGCAAAGAAAACTTTTTCTGGAAACAAGTATGTTTTTTAATGAAGAAGTCAGTAAAAGAGACAAATTTAGGAGAAAAAGAATATTTCTATCATTGCAATTCATTTCGTGCTCGAGCACAAAACCAAACCCAAACCATTTCTTATTTTTTCCAATCTGTCATGTGTCCTCATTCTCTTTCCTTCTTATTTGCAGCTTCCTGTGAAACTTTGTGTTGTAGTGCATAGCTACGCAGACGGAGCAAAAAGCTTTGTGAATCTGAAATGGGAGTTTCTGTTTCCTAAACCTAAAGTTGGAGTTTCTATTCTGTATTTTTATGTGCGTTTACCCTTCCCCCTGAAGCTATTCCCATTGGATTTCACCTGTAATGTATTCATACTGGGCATTGTTCTATTGGTTTCACCTTATCTCATTTTCCCCTATAAAACCTGTAACCCAACCCCAGACTGGGGTCACTTGTATGTGCGGCGTTCGAGCAAATACAACCTACTTTGGACTGCACAACAAGTGTCCAATCTCTTGAGTCTCTTTATCCCGGTCTTGATTGCACTCTCTAAATAGCTCTGTCTGTATCAAACAAACCCACAAAGGTGTTTGTTGCTTCTCTCCGGCTGCTCCCGGAAGTGCCTGGCCAGTGCCCCAGGAAAAAGGAGCTGGGTGAAAACAAGGAAGTCGGAGAGAGAAAGCAACAACTTTGAGGTATTTGCTTAGGAGTACACAGAAAGAAGACTGGGACTGGTCTGATGTACAAATGGGCTTCTGCCCTCTTGCTGATGCATATTTCAGCTTGACACATCCACCCATATAGTTCTGATCTTCCAAGACGCACTTGAGGAAGACCCAGTGCGGGGCTAGACTGAGGGACCACTCCTTGTGGAGAGCCACTCTGTTATCATGCTAATTATGGTCCCTGAGGTACAGTGGTTCCTCATTTGTTAGCAATGTTTTCCATGGCTATCTTTTGAGAAGCAGGATGTGAGGAGGTAGAAGAATTGCTTCACTGAATGAATCTGCATTTAGGAAATGGCCTGAAATGCCATTTAGGTAGCTCAGTGATATTTCTGACTGCACAACAAGAATAACCCAAGATTTTATGCAGGATTTAGAGAGTCATCCCTATCTTTCACACTGAGGCCATTTTGGTTAAGTGCTATAACACCAATACCTCAATGTTTTGTTTTCAGGAATCAATAGTATGTTACTTTTAAAAAATTGTACTTAGATATAATTCAGCTTTAGTATTTCACACTTATTCCAATAGAAAAATAGTAACTTCATGATCTGAGGTAATGTGATGAAATAGTAGGTTGAGTTTAAATCCAATATTATGTTCCTTGAAATACCCTGGAGCTTAAACTCAGAATAAGTTTACAGAAGACTTACTATGGTTTAAGCTCTGTTGCAGTTTTAATTCAAAGCGAGGTTAAATGAGTAAATAAGATAGCAGATGAAATGCAGAAGCTCAGAGAATGTTTGCTTTGGTTTTTTTGCTCATTCAAGCTCAGAAAGACAGAGAAGACTGCAAACACACCTGTCATAAATCATAGATATATTCCAAAAATATCCTGCAAAGTTAACACTTTCAGTTGGAGAAATCAGTATACGATGTTTTGCATCATTAATTTTTGATGTAGCCTTATTTAAAAAGTATTTTAAATGAAAGCAGATTTTGAAAATAAAAAGCAGTAAAATCTGGAAATGCAGTTTCAAGTGGATAAGTAAGTTCAAACAATGCAAATATAGTACTCTAAGGACTTTCTTTGCTCCTTCTTTGTTTGCAATAATTTTAACCTTTTTACCTCTCCCAAAAGAGTCCAGGGAATTTAGCAAACGGTATTAGATTTTCTGTAATCCTTAAATGAAGGCTTTGCTTGACTGTAGTTTGCTGTTAAACAAGGTTCAATTAATTAATTAATTAATTAAATCTCATGTTGTTGCTTTGACATTTCCAAACAGAAAAAAAAGGAGAAGGTCAGAGTTGTTGCCTGAAATGCTACAAACAGATGAGAGGATTGTTTCTCCCCTGTTCACTTATCAGAAGGCACTTGGTTTATATTTAGAAAGCTTACTTATCATATAAATTTGTCTTAAATTCTGAGTACTGTTTTCACTGTCTTGAGTTCCTTGTTAAAAACATTTTATTATAAGCCTAGGATTTTCTATAACTTAGATCACTGCAGTGGCTACTCAACTGTAGTTAATTCTGATCTATTTAGACTTGCACTGTTAAACTAAGTAGAAAGATTATTTTTTTTTTTAATTATACACTCCAATAAAGGTACTACAGTTGACTAAGTTTTGTCTACTAGAGAACAATTTTAGCAAGTCTCCTTTTGGTCTTTAGCAGTTCAAGTCTATCGTGTAAATTACCTTCAACCACCAATTCTGGAGCTCTTTGTTATCAGAATGCTTTTATTCTAATTCCAGAATTGTTTCAAAATGTGTGCCTGGACTTCTTCATTATGCAGAAGATAAAAAGTAGTTAAGAGGTTTTCTTACTGTCCCAGGTACCTTCAGGAGGTTTTGACTTTGAGATCAGAATCTCTCTGGACTCTTGAAGAGAAATACTAGAAAGGAATCCATGTTTTTAGCTTTTTCCAGTGCAATATAATTTTCTATTTGAAAAGATCCAGATAAGTTTGATTATTTAAGAACATTTGTCACTGATACTTCACTTTTTTATTTAACTAGGCATCTATTTTTAGTCTTTCTGTCATCCTTATTGTTCCATCTTTACTTTTTCTTCAGTTGTAAACAAGACAGCTTGCTACTTTTCTTCCAGCCCTAATGGTCTCTGAGCCACTGCCTGTAAACTGACACAGGGAAAAATTGTTCAAAGGACTTATGACACTTTAGAAGCTGTGATGGATGACTTTCAAGGTGGCTGCTGCCTTTTCCTTTTTTTTTTTCCCCATTCTTATTTGAACAGTGACTAATTCCTTTCCATTAATCCTTTCTGAGTAGTGAAGGAAAAATAAGGGAATATTCAGAAAGATACACAATAGTCTTTAAGGGTTTAATTAATAAATTTTCTGAGATATGTTGGTTAGCAATGGGTTTAAACCAGACCAGATGTGCTTTTCTCATGGCCCCAAACAAAAAAACATAGTCTGGGTTTTGATCACTGATTTACAGTCACCATACCTAAATACAAGGTTATAGCATATTGGATGCCCAGCTGGAAAACATGATCTTTAGAAGCAGAGCTAATAGCAATGGGAAAGTAAATCAGCTGAAATGATCAGTGTTTTGTAAAACTGGTGGTTGTTTCAGAACTCGCACAACATGTGAGTAGACCTGCACACTCTCTGGGTCTTATGTGACAGGAAGAAGAGATTGGGAAAGACAGGGGTGAATCTGGAGCCTTCCTTACAACCAGTGGCCAGAAAAGGAAGTTGCCCCTCTAGCAAGATTGTTGTTGCTCAGAATCAAATGTCTGATGGACTGCTTTCTGAGATTTATTCATTCTGCACTGGACCTGCATGTAAGTTGACATTTAAAATGCATTAACACAGTGCTGCTTGATGTACTGTATTATGCATCCTATTGGTTTTGAAATGGAGTTTAGCCTGTCAGCAAAATCCTCCTTGCTGTACTCAAATAAACTTAGTCAGTCTTGGATCAAGGTGGCTTAAGGGACATACATAATTTTAATACCTCTGTCATTTTTTTCTTTATTTTTTATTGAGTCTGTCATACTTGGGTTCTGTAGGATCTTTCTCCATATGTGAACATAGAGATATTCTCATTTGTGTCCACAGGGCTAAAGTATTGACACAAAATAAAACAACTTTAATTCCTATGCTTACTTGATGTCTTTATTTATATGATCTTCCATTATGTCTTTTATGCTTCATCTGTGCTTGATGACTAATTTTTTAGCACTCTGTAGCACACTCTGTAGTGTTATGTGATTTTACCCCATACAATCAGATATTTAATTCTGAAAAAAAAATCACAAATTTCAATATCACACCTCAATAAGCATTAGAAAAACCCAGGTTTTCTTAATTGTTTTGTACAACCAGACTTCATCAGACCTGGATAACTTTTGATGTGATCTTTGGTGAGATCTGGTGATCAACCCAGTGATTACAATAGCAAGCTCAAGGAACATCATGTACAGGCAACTTCCCAGCAACAGTCTGTATCTTGTTATTGTAATGACTGACATGGATTTTTACAGAACAACTTGCTCTTTGCTGTGTAAAAACAAAATCCTTCACTGCTCGGGAATGAAGGACACCAAAACCCACCTCTGAGGCATCTGCATGATATCCTGCCCTTAAATTCCGATCCTCTTCCTGTTTTTTGGCTGGCTCTTCTGGCTTCAGAGAACATATTTTTTATTTAGTAATTGAGAGTTTTTCTGGTTAGTGATTTGGATAATTGAGATGATTCTGTATATATTAATATTTACCAGGTTTTCATAGCAATCTTTCTTCCATGACTACCTCTGTATTTTTCCCTATTAGTTATAAGGCATACATCACTAGTCTTTCATTCAGCAACATGACAGCTTCAAATCCTTCTGAGGCTCCATTGAATGAAAGGTTGTTATTCTTGTCAGTGCATGCCCCTGTCATATTTCTTACCTCTGCAGTGAAATTTCTTTCTTTCTATACTCTAGGAGTTAATTTTGTTAAGTGGACGGTGGCAACATAAGGTTTCATTTGCATTCAGTTCCAGATATTTCTTTTGAATTCACAATCTTTTAGACTTTCATGATTCACATATGTCAAGTTAATTCCTCTCTTTGTTCATTTAGTGGATTGTTTGTCTAGTCTTTGTAGCCCCTCCTTTAATTTTTACCTCTGGTTGAATTCATGTCCCTGATTTCAGAGCCACAGTGGTATTTTACTGATAGCTCTGGGAAAGGGCCTCGTGTATTTTTGGTAGGAGAAATAACTTAAGAAATTAGTGTCTGCAGCTCATAGATTTTTATGAATGTTAGATTTTTTGGGGGATAATATGCACACAGTAAATGCAGTCACTTTGTACATGTACCTTACTGTATGACATGTAAATTTAATACAGCAAAAAAACTAGCTTTACTTTACTTGTGAACATTATTATATCTTTGCATGGCTGAGAGATCAGAAGACATATAATTCTGATAGAGCTTTTTTAAACTAGTAAACTAGCTGTTCTTTTGAAGTGTTCATCAAGATTGATATAATTTTGGTTTATTTCTTGCATTTAGGTTGAATAAGCATTTTCAATAACATAGATAATATGGCAAATTCTTACTTGCAACCTTAGAAATTATTACCTTATTTGGTTTGAATCTAATGTCTCCTGCACTAGAGTCATGCAGCTTTAGCCTTGCTGCATGAACTTTGCTTCCTACTTTAGGATATTCAGTTTTCACAAAAGTCCAATGGTTTTAATAATTCCTAATAAAAGATCACAGTTTGTATTACAAATGAAAGGATCATCCTCAAAAAAATGAGTGCAACTGAATAGGCAAAGTTTTAGTTCTCCTTTAAAAGACATCACTAGTCTGATAATTATTGCTGACATAACTCATGGACAGAATCAAGTACCATCCTCAAAAGTATAGGTATTACATTTATGCATATATAAAATATTGCTAGAACTAGGACTAGAAGTATGAGAAGGGAAGGAGTCATAGCACCCATTTTTAGACACTAGGAGTTAGCTATCAAGTGAAAATTGGTCATTCTAGAGCTCCCCTATAGGGCAATTAATTTTACTTATCCTTAAGTCTTATTATGAGATGACCTTTAAGAAGTGCTTACTTCTTTTCAGTAAGTATAGAAGAAGCCTAGTTTGACTGAACACCATTTAATTAGGGCGGATGAGTCTCATTATCTTAGCACTAGATGATACCAATGGCTTCTAGTATTCAAAAGTAGTCCGCACTTTAACAGAAATATGTGAGAAGAAAAGAAAAATACTTTTAATCATGAAAACATCAGTTCTTCTAAATGAAATAAAATAAAGTTCTCTGTAGAAGAGAAGAGTTCTCCATAGCTCCCATGTTCGTACAAGGTTTGTTTCCTCCAGTACTGACAAATCGTCAGTTCTTCCAAACACATTTATGTCTCCCTGGGAGAGACCCTTTCCAGCTGTGCTGGGGTGAGGACATGTTTCCTGCAGAGCTGGGCTCTCTGCTCTTCACAGGAATCTCCCATTGCTCACATGAACTGTCAGGGCACCCTACTAATCCCTGCATGCCTCATCCTCCACTGCAGGGGGGTCTCCAAGCTGAGCATACACAGATGTTTGTTGGGAAAGCACAATCCCCTCTCCCATCACTTTTTCTGAAGTGGTTTAACCTGACCCAGATAGAAACAGCTGAAGTAATCAGCCAGCCTTCCCCTCCACTGCCCAGTTGCAGTCTTTTAGCCCAGATTACAACCTACAGGCTCAGACACAGTAAACTGTAGAACCCCAAATCCTTTAAAAATCTCACCAGAAAATGGTCTCCAAGAAGTTCACCTATAAGTTTCACAGGGAATTTCCAATCTCCATATCATCACTTCCAGCTTACCACTGACACAATTCTGATCAATATGGCTAGTGCAAATAACCATGAATAAGGTTTTGTAATCATGTTAGAAGTGAACAATAGAGCTTCACAGGCTGGAACTCCTGCTATTTGTCACCTTTATATTCTTGGGATGTGTGTGGAGAGTTTTGGGGATTTTCAGAATTGAAACACTTAATGGGAACAATACTTAAAATTTGATATGCCCTATTCACAATACTTATTATTTTCTTTCTCCATCTGCATATAACTGTTCTGGCATGAGTCCTGAGGTGCCTGTCTCCTGCCTCCATTCCTTGGGATCAGACCGCATTACTTCTGCAATTTCATGTTCTGAAGTACCTAACAGATCTCACTCTTCAGGAGCAAGCACAATGGTCAGGGAAAAAAAAAAAAAAAAAGACGTTTTCTTGTCCATTTGGCTTGGTGCCCTGCTTATTTAAGCAGGTATATTAGATGTGAACCATAGCACTGCCTTCCTTTTTTCTGCCCTGCTTATAAAGGACAACAGTGAGCTGTCTCAGCTCTTTGACAAAGCAGCTGCAGGTGCTGGGCATGAAAATCACCTTACTTGGTGGATCAATTTTTTCTCCCTATTCTCTCTCATTCTACAACCCTCCTAAGCACTTGACAGTATGTTGAGTGTTCATCTGTGGGCTGAGATTCCTAAAATTCTTGTCAAGCTCAATATCTCTCACCGGATCTAATGCTGAGTATTTGTCTGCCTTATAACTTGCATTACCCCTATCAAGCCTCAGCTCACTTTGCTGCTTTCTTTGGCTATTTGAGATGGAACAGATGCAACAAATGTTTCAGCTACTCTTTTGACTCAGTCTATCAGTTCTGCTTTAGATGAATGTACAAAGTTTTAACAACTTCTTTGGGGAGACTATTTAAAAGCCAGATGTATTTTACAGTTAGGAAGACAGAATAAGTAAAGTTTACTTTTCATGTTGTACAGGATCTAATTGTATGCTACTTATTATTTTACTGCGAATTTAAGTTCATATAAGAATATATATGAATATATATATGAACAATTTTGCTTGAGCTTTTTTATTCCTTGAAATTTCAGATATTATGAGGAAGTAAATTGAATTCTCAAAATTTTACATTCACATAGTTACTAAAGGCATTGGCTTCTATTTCCAAAAACAAGTGAACAAGTCTGTTGTTTATCATACAGAACTGTTTAATAGTTGAATGACCCTTGCATCAAATGCTGTATTTCATTTTCGTGCAAGTACAGGAACCTAATGCTAGCAAGGGAAATAAAAATTGAGGAACATCTTATGGAAAGACTTTTATCTTCTCTTAATAGTCTTTTTTTCTTTGTGAAAGTCTGGCTTCTCCTTTTAATTTTATGCCTAAAAAGAATATTAAAATATTTCAACAGAAGACAGTGGACTGCCAGTACAGACTGATAACAAAATTTATCTAGGAAGAGTTAAATTAATGACTAATAGTCAAAACAGCGATTATGTAGAAGGCAGCATTGCAATCAGCATTGTAAACTCACAGAAATCAATACTGTACACACAAAAATCAGTTAAACAATACCAGATAAAATGTTTCTTTGACGTTTTCCAGGTGGCTTGGTGTCTTCTTCAAACACAGAAGCTGATTTTTGCTGACAGAAATAGGTACTTTGCTGTGAAATGTGTTCAGATTTTAATGTGGCAATGGAACATTTAACCTGGAGCAAATATGTGAAAATGTCATCCAGGACAAAATTTGACAATTACTTTCCAAGCAGAACAAAATGCACGCTTTGCATGTAATGGTTCTGAAAGCTATAAAGTATGGTTCTTACAGTCTTACAATGAGAGCTAAATGAACAGCTATCAAAACTGCAGGAAAATTATCATATCCAAATTTGAAAATAATTTTAAAAATTTTTGTTTGCTAATAATTTTCCAATCACATATATAGGGATTGGTAAAGAAATATTGAAATAACTTACATAAATGAAGACAATTATGAGTTGACTAGTTTACTGTTTATACAGCTCACAATTTCTCACTTGCCCAGAAATATGCCTATAGTTCTGACAAGTAGCATTGAATCTAGAATTTCCACAAATTCTGCATGTGTGTTTCTTCTCCATGTTTTTCATTGAAGAAACTGGAATAGCACAAAATTATCTTAACTTTACTGGAATTTATGAAGTGTTCAGAACATGTAAATTGTCAATCTTTTCTATTATTTGGTACCTTTGGTTGAAGGCACTAACCACTATTAAGTATTCAATAGTCATGGAAAATACATCCATAATTCAGCATTATTCCACCTACTTAAAACTACTGCATATATTTGTAGTATCTCAAATTCTATTACTGCCTCTGTTCCATGGAAGAACAGATTTTCTTTTAGTCCCTGGAGACTGTATGGCATTAAGAAGATGTTTATGGTGAGAATAACTTTATTAAGCCTACTAAGTTATGAACAGAGTTTTATATATCTACAATGGAGCACTTCATAATCTACCTTCACACTAATTTCTATATATCAATCCTACAATTCAAAAGAATCCCAAAGGTTTTGTAAGGACCAGGAAAAAGCCCGCAAAAACCCCACACATGGTCCTAAAGCATAATTTTTTAGGAAGTTGTGAAGCTGTACAGCAGCAGCAGAAGTATGCATGGGTACACTGGGAGGAAGCTGGACTCTGTGGTGTAGTGCAGCTCCATCCCACTGCTCTCTCCCAGCTTTGCTGACAAGCTGCTGCTGTCCTGAAGCAACCAAATCCCATTTCTGATGTTTGAGTAAGGGCCCTGAGTTCATCTTCCTCACCTGCCTGTGCAATCCCCTTCCCCTGGAATGTGGTGGAAGGTGCCCCCATGATCCTGCCTGGCTGGGGTCAATGAGTCCTGACCTGCTGGCCACCTTCCTAAGGTTACTAAGAAATGTTGTCGCCTCAAAAACAAATGGCAGCAATATGTTACTGAGGTTATGAGATTATGAGATTAGTTCTGAGCTAAAGGAAAAATTTCAGAGCAGGTCACATTGAAATGAGTTTTCCAATGGTCAGCTGGTTCCAATTAATCAGCCTTCTAGGTGATTTGGTATTCCTTCTTGGAAAGTAAGTCAGTATAAATGATTTCTGTACTTTCAATGTGAATCTTTTTTCATTCATAAAATTATCTTTTTTTATACTCCAAGTAGTCCCACCAGGTGTGGAAGCAAATGCACTAAGATCTGAGTTAGCTGTCTGATCTTGCTAAGAACGTAACACACAGGAACATGACACCAATTGATTTTAGATACCTCATTTTATTAATGCTACCTGTGACACCTCACATCTGAAGTTTCCCATTTTAAATTTTGAAGAAGTTTAATCTCAGAAAAAGCTTTATTCAATCATTGTGCTTTTAGATGAACAATGTGCACTCTTTTCCCTGAAGTTTAATGCAATACAATTTTGTTTTCATGTATTTCTGCTTCACCAGTGTATTCCATTAAGGCATTTTCAGAATCATAAATCAGAATACCTCTACTACACTGTGCATGTATTCCTTAATAAAATCTAGGAATGTCTATGTGGGGACTTTTTGTTGTTGTTTCTTGTTTAATCAGTATGTTCTGACTTTTTTTTCTGAGTGAGCCTGTTGCAAAATTCCTTGAAGACTGATATTTGTAACACTGAAATCTTGGCAGTTGTTTCATACTGCTAAATATTTTTTAGCAATTAGGGTGCTGGTTCAACAATTTCTACCCCATGAAAGACATAAATTAACTACAGTGATGCCAGAAGGCTTTGATACTCTGTACTTTCCAACATGACAGGCTGTCTTCGCATTATTACTTGGAACTCTGTGTTCATCATTTTATATTTTCACTGTCAGAACATGAAATGTGACTTTGGTGGAAAGCTGGGAACTGATTTTTCAAATTATTAGTTCTCTTTGGTGAAATTTAGCCTTATTGCCACTCTTACAGATGATGATCCTTGAGTATATTTAAAAAATCTTTAGAGTAGAAACAAAAATGAATCATGGCAATTAAAATCCTCTTCCAGTTACAACAACTCTTTAATATATTCTTTTCTGAAGTAATGTTTTAAATTCATAACATGTTAAAAATTAAGTACTGAAAGCATATTAAAAAACATTTAAAAAATTCTTTCACTTTTCACCTGTAATTGAGTCATCAATATTAGCAACCAGCTATGAAACTAATTTGGCTTATTGCATTACTCATCCTCATATTTTAATTATTGATTAACACTCTTACTGACAGTGAAAGGTTCCCTTTGAAATGCAATTACTGCATTGTAACACTATGTTATGATTGTCTCCAAAATTATCTGTGCCACAAATTTTTTTATAATTAAAATAATACGTCTAAATTTGCATCTGGGCAGTCAGGCAAGTATCTTCATACTATATTCATATGTATTAAAGGATCATTTGTAACAGACAAGGGAATTAAACATCATGATATGGCTTATTTCTCCAGAAAATTAACTCAGTAGCCAAATGAGTATCTCATGGCTTTTGTCACCTGCTTACCTTCCTTCATTGCCTGTATATCTCTTCAAAAGATCATGTTTATTTGATTAAAATACAATGTCTCTAGGAAATAAAAATAAAATTCTTAATCCTAGCAACACTCCGTTAGCACCTTACACTAAGTCAATCATAACATGATGAAAATATATTAATGTCCACATTAGCTTATTATATATGATATATTATTAATCTTATATTCAATTTTAATAGACTTTAGAATGTGTAAGTTTGGCTAAAGCTCTTCTTTTAGTCTTGAAGAAGATTGTTTTCTATGTGTTGAGTTTGAAGAGACATAATGCAAAATGTTCATGTTTTTAACAAGCTTGAGTGATTACTGCTTAGTAGCCAAAATTCCCTACACACTCATGAAAACTATTTTTGAGCTACTGTAGTGAACTTTAAGGAACATCAGCTTGTTGGTCACAGCACAGCCACAGTTTCTTTTTTATCAGCTGGGTATTGGGTAAAGCTGAATATGTGGGTAAATATTCCCAAAATTGCTTATATTGTGTCTGGTCATCTGCACTATTGAAATGAATCAGTTTATCTTGTCCACATCCCTTTTTTTAAGCTATCAACCAAATTCACTTTGTGTTGTATTATCCATACTGTAATGGATTTAGGGCAGGTACTGTGAAAATACAGAGTCAAGTCCACTCCCTAATAAGTAATTCAAGTGTAAAAAGAGAAAGTCAGAGACCTCGTCTAGAACTGAGTCAATTATGAAGCTCAGATTATAGGTTGGAATGTACTTAAATTTGACTAGAACAAGAGGAAGTCTGTAGCTGTGAAAAGCACATTTAGTAAGCAGTGACAAGCAAGTGGGATAAGAATGGCTCCTGGGGGGCAGGAGACAGCTTGCATTATCAAGGACTCTGTGTAGTGTTGAGGACTGTTAGGAAAGGAGTAAGCTGGTGTGTAAGCATGGAAAGGATGCAGTCACTGGGGCAGGCTGAGATGTCAGGGAATGTATAGCTCTCATGATTGGAAGTGCAGTCACAGGGGCTGTTGTAAGTCAGACAAGGTAATTTTTTTCTGTTTATTTTCTCCCTATAAAACATGTTTCCACTGCTTTCTTATTTATGTTGCTTTTCATGACTTTCTTATTTACAGAAGTAGTCAATAATCAGTGCTAGAAGTAATTTGGGGATAATCAATGTCTTATTCAGAAGTATTTGTCTTATTCCAAAAATTTTCTTACCTCTTTCTTGCAGCAGTTATTCTTTTTCACTCTGTGTGTCTTCTGTTTTGTGTCATCCTTAACATCTGTAAATTTCTAAATACATAAAAATACATTTTTCTGTAGTTTTACTGTTAGTGGACTAGCATCTCCACTTTTAAGGATCAATTAATTACATTTTACTGTAGTGATATTTCTGATTTTGAAAATCAGAAAGGCAGATGTCAGCAAAGTAGGTTAAGTAGGTTAAGTCCAGTTTCTTTTGAGGAGGGAATTATGAGACCAAACCAAAGATATTATACTGAGACTTATCATTCCATCTTGTTGTCACTCACAAAAATCTTGTCCTTTTCCTTCTGTGTGTACTCCTCCCAAATTACCGAACTTCTTTTTAAATTTAAAAAAAGCTACATGAAACAGTTTCATTAAAGGACTCTGCTTTGGGTAGCTATATTCCCAACTCAGACAGTGTTACAGATACAAATTTCCAAACAATGTATATTCTTACCTTGTAAAATAGGTGATCTTTGAATTTCTGCAGCTGCTCCAGGTCTCAGGCTTCATCCTGACAAGTAATTACTTTTATGCAACTTCCCTGTGTGATTTAAAAGCTGTGCAATTTTTATAGAATGGCATATGTAGCCCAAATACTGATAATCAGCCCAGGGTGCCAGCTGACAAATTGTGTTTGTGGTGCTCTGGTGAGCAGGGATTTTTCTGTCCAACTATAAGAGCAAAGAAAATCACAGAATGGCCTGCGATGGAAAGGACCTTAAAGAGCATCTAGATCCAACCCCCTGCCATGGGGTTGCCATGGTTGCTATGCTGCCACCTTCTACCAGACCATGTTGCTCGGCGCTCTATCCTTGAACACTTCCTGGGCTGGGGCATTCATAACTTCTCTGGACAATCTGTTCCAATGTCTCACCACCCTCAGAGCCAAGGATTTTTTTCTAACATGCAATCTAAACCTACCCTTTTTCAGTTGGAAGCCATTCCAACTGAACGGAATATGCCCTTGTCAAAAGTCCCTCTCCAGCTGTATTATCGGGCCCCTTTAGGTCAAATAAACTACATGGATCACTTCTAACACTTCCTTAACCTGTCCCCTTGGGTTACAGAATAAAGCTGTGTAGACTCCATGGAGCTGATAGAATAGATTTTAAAACTAACAAGTACTTTGTCTTTCATATTTTTTGAGGTTTAATACATTTCTTAAGAATAAAGTGGTCTTCAATACTTTGAACAGATACTATTTTTATTTATCAGAACTTAAATTTATAGCAATGTTTTCAAGAGTGCAGGCCTACAATGAAGTGAAATGCAAAAAATTATTCAGAGCAAATAGCAGCCTTTTTTGAATACCACTTTCAGGTCCTACAAACTTAAAATGCCTATTCTATGAACATAGTTTTTTCCTTTAGAGGGGTCTCTGACTCTGGTTTCTGTAAATTTTATCATTTCAATTCTGTTATTAAAATAGCTGCAATGATAAACATTCAACAACCAACAGTTGCTAAATTATTTCATTCATAGGTGCTATCAGTCACTATAGCTGCAAATTATAATATTCAAAGTACATATGCAATTGATCATTTACTTGTTGCATAACTCATTCTCAGTCATTTTCCATTGCTGTTGCTGATAGAAATCTTTAGAAGGATGATTAATGTGTTCTAGATAGCATGCTAAAGCCACAAGATTTGCAGCTGCACACTTGCCAAAAGAGAGAAAATACTTCTGCTCTGTAGTGCATGTAATTAAGCATCCAGCTGTTGAAAATGTTATAAAATAATGAAGCATAATTGGAGAACTTTTAAGCAGGATTTCTTCTCTGTCTCATAGCAGCTGGTACAAATGGAAAAGCCTAGTAAACAAAAAGTGGCATTGCTTCTTCCAGTTATGATTTAACAAGAAATTGATATATGCATGCCCCTAAAAAAAGAAAATTCAACAGAGTAACTGAAGTAAATAAAAGTGAGGAAGGGATCATCAGAACTATTGACTGTGAATAAATCACTAGAAGCACATACAGATAATGAAAGAAGTAATTTCCTATGACATTATCTGCTAAGCAATGGCTTACCAACAGCAAACCTTCCAGAGAATAATGTGGCATTTTCTCGAATGCACAGCAATTAATGACAAAGTACAGCTCCAAATAGTTTCCTTTTGAAAGCCTCTTTGTACTTTTGCAAGAGGCAACAATACCATAGTTTTACACCTTTGCTGGTGTAAATCAGTGTATTTCCAAGGAAGTCACCCACATGGTGCTTGTATTTATTTAGTGAGTCTTTAAGTCAAAGGAAGGAAGGTGATATCAAAGAGTAATCCTTATTCATATGCAGAGTTCCACAAATACCAAATGCACACATTCATATAGTCATGCTATTAACTTTGTGAATCTAAGAAAGGGACAGTATATGGAAAACAGGAAACTGTAAACCTTTCTCTTGAGCAGCCTACAAAATGATACCCACTCTGAGCATGCCAAAGGATGGAATGGATCATCTGTGTCACTGAATGTTCCTGCATCATATGAAGTCTTGCGTAACACTTATATAACGATTTGTTTCCTAAAGCAGGTGCACTCCATGTTCAAAGTATTTATAAATTTTCTGTACTACTTCAGTTAGAAAGCTGTCCCAGCACTGTACTTTTGCAAAGCTTGGATGAAAACCTCTCATTTAACTGTGTATTTATTTGTGATTACTATACTTACATGCATTGTAACAATGAGAATGGTTTCATGGACCTCAAATCGCACAAAAAAAGCTACTCTGGTCCATGTAATTTGAATTGAAAATTATTGTTTATTGTAGTAATATTAGAAGGAATTGTGATCTAATTGGTCACAGATAGCACTAGAGCACCAGAGACCATCTTCAGAGAGAAAACCTAGGAAGAATGGTTTATATGATAGTTTTTGAATACACTTCACTATATCTTGATTTGATATGATTGCAGTACCTGCTTTCATCCATATATTTCATTCATCCACCAATGGTTTAGTAGGATGACACTACCTTTCTTCATAAAGCAAGATTTCTAGAATGATGCAATGCCCTTGCTTTTGTTAAAGGCAAAATCCAGGGGTGGTGGATAGCTAATCTGCCTGAACACCCAGAAGAACTGTTTTAGCTTTGTAGTCTGAAGGATTGCTGGCAGTTTTCACAATTCTTTAACCATTTCTGTCTAAGTCCTGACATCCATGTGAGTAAGAATGGGATTTATTTAACTATTAGCATTTTTGCCTGCTAGCATTCTTCAGACTTTTCCAAATCTCTCAAAAGCTATTTAGAGCTTTATAAATTGTGCCTGGCAAGGCAAATTTTTAGCAGTAGATTATATTTGCTTTTTTTTTGAATTTTCCTGACTTTCTTAACCTCCATTTTCTGTGAAAACCAGACAGATTAAGTACATTGAACAATACAAGACAATTCAGTTTCAGATTTAATATTTAATATTCTTGCGTTTTTCAATATGAACTTTTATTTTTAATGCTGCTTTACTTTTTTTCTATCATAGCAAGAAAAATGAATGTAGCATATTTCTGGACCTGAAGTTTCTGTGCCAGTAATACTTAAATGATCATACTTTAGGCAATGTTTTATATAGGGTAGTTTTTTAAAGTAAATGCTGTACATTCTAAGTGGGAGAGGCCTTGAAAAGGGATATAAAATATGTAATTTCTGCCATATTTGAAAGAATAACATTAATCTTACCTTTGAAGCACATGCTTTTGTTAATACGAAACCTTTCTCAGTGAGGATATGCATGTGTGAGTAGTCAATTGGTAGCTAACATAGCAAATATACTCCCACAGAGGATAAAACTAGTCTGAAAGCTGGTAGTGAAAACCCAATATTTAGGGAATAAATTCTCAAATTTATTTATCCCCACTATTTTTAAGGTCTTTTCCTTTAATTTTGCAAGACATTATCCTGAACCTCCCATCTTTGTTTTTAAAGGTGAAGTTTATATGTACAGTAGATCTGCAGAAAATAGTTGAGGTATGAATGAGGTATTGCTGCTTTGACTGCTGCTTTTATTCCTTCTTGCACAATAGTGTACTACTCAGTGCAATTTGCAACACCTTGTGTAGTGAGGAGCAAGATATTTTGTATTAACTGTCCATCTAATGTGAGGGAGAGCCAAGGGTGACAACTCTCAAAGTGGAATTCCTTTGACTTTTCTTTTCCCATATGTCATTTAGGTAAATAATCTAAAAGTCCTTTACTGACTCTTTCTATAATCATTTGAGACTGAAACACTTTGTTGCACCCTGGAGTTTGGGGTTAGATTAGGGTTTTTAATTTATGTTAAAATAAGTCAAGTTCTGTAATCCCGCGTTTCCCCTGTGTTGTTCCCCCCCGCGGTTTCTGACCCCATGTTGCCTGCTGCTGGATCTTCCCCCTCTGCCGCTCCTGTAACCACCCTGCCGTCCGGCCCTGGGAAACCTCGTGCCTGCCACCCCAAGCCGTACAATCCCGCTCAGCCCGCGGCTGGGTGCCCGCCCCTGTGGGGTTCTCTGGTTGGTTGCTGTTGCTGGCGTCACCGCCACGGCAGCCGCCCCTATTGGCCGTCAGGCCGTGGATCATCTCGCCCCGCCCCTCCATAAAACCCTATCCTGCTGGCACCCAGGCGCCATTTTCTCCCATGCGAGTGCCGGGAGCGGTCGCGTCCTTCCATCGAACCGCGCCACGTGTTCAATAAACCGTTCCTGCCAAGCACGGAGTAAATGGACAAATTCCTTACCTCTTTACCGGATCCCTAGCGCACGGTAACAGAGGCTGGCCAGCCCACGCGCCCGAGACACGGAGCCGTGTCCGGGAACCTGCGGCAGCAAACCCCGGCAGCACGTGGAAGCTACGCCACAGCCGGGCTCCCAAGAGCCGCGTGCAGCCAGGGAGAGCGAAAACCCACGCCGCACACTTGTGCAGTTGATTCAATTATCTAGTCTAAAGAGTTAGCTGGCTATGATGACTCAATCTCTAGGAGTAGACACCTTTTGCTATTTAGTATAGAAAGACCAAGATGACTTTTTTAGGCTAGAGACCTTGTTTTCAGATGAGTGTATTTGGAGATGTGAAACCTACCACCACAGCCTAGTGGAATTTAGAAATCAAGACCCACAGTCACCTTCTTTCAGACAAGCTGTAGACTCAGACAGACATATCTGAAGTAACTTTACCCAGTTCCTCAATTTAAAGATTTCAGTATAATCAGAAGAGTGAGGGATAACCTTATGTGATCCATCTTCTGTAAAGACAGATGTGCAATGGAGTGAATATATAATAAATTTTATTTTCTTGCAAATATCAAATTTTATTTTCTTGCTAATATCCCTTCTTTTGGAAGAATATATTTTAATGTAGAAATGCATTCTTTCTTTAAATTTGAAATAAAACAAAAGATTCAGTCACTTGTTTGTAATTATCTTGCTTAATCAAAAACATATTAATAAATTAGTGGAATTCACCCCAAGATTATAGCATGAAAAAATGCATTTTTTGAATAACCCAAGCTCATTACAATCCTAGCTTGCTCAAAAAGTATATTTATGTTCTTACTTTCATGTATACCCATGAAAGAAACATTCAGTGACATTGAAAGTCATTAATGCACTTAAACTTGCAAACTTGCTAATATACATTGTTATAGAAGTCTTACAGTATTTCTGCTGTTTCTGCACATGTATAAGATGTATTTCCTGAGCCACAGAATGCAGTAACATACTTTAACTCAATATATCTTGATTAAAAAAATGCTTGTGATAAGCTGCTGCATGAAAAAAAAAAAAAAAAAAAAAGGAGTGGTAGCTTTAAAGTACACAATCCTAAACCACAACAATCCTAGTTGAGTTGGTCTGTGGTGCATATGGTCATATGGTATCTTAGGGAAATATCACAAGGAAGGCACTCATAGTGTTGTTAGACACCTAAATATTTGCTTTAGTATTTAAATTTGACCTGACTATAAGTCATGTCCAAACTGGAGGCCAGCTAATCACAGCTGTCTTTCTGCAGCCTTCTGGATCAAGGTGACTGCTTTTTGTGTTCCAATGGATACATTTTTGTTGGGTCTACGGAATGGAGGATGTGAATTTTTGACTATCTGAAAAGTGTTGCTGGGAAGCTATTATCACCACCTTAAAATGAACACTTTATTGCAGTTATAGTCAATTAGCCTATCAAATCTATGACTATAACCTAATGTAGGAATCTACACTGAAGCTAGCAACACGAGTCCAAATCATCAATAGAAAGAGTTGTCATACCATTCAAAAATCTTAGGGTGACTTGTGCAGGTGAACATGTCTGTACAGCAGACACCCAACATTAGGTCAGATTAATTCCACCCTAAAACATTAAATATGGCCCGATTCATATTATTGCATAACAAATATTACTTGATAATGTTGTATCTTACCAATATTCCAAGAATAATCTTAGCTGTTGCTCATATGCAAGAATACTTGCCACTAATATAAGTTCTAACTACATACTTAAACAGTCTCATTAGATTATAGCTTTGTTCAGTTCTTTTTCTTTATCCTCCTTATTCACAACAGGTATATAGTCAAGGTCAAGTTCCCTATCAGTATGCCAAAACACACTGCTCTTGCTCAGGATTTAGTCTAATAACTTATGTGTGTGAAGCTGTAAATAACTGCTACATTTAAAATTTGGCTTCTTGGTGTTAAGCAAAGGGAGTGCACAGCCACAATTTTGCTTTGCTTTGCTTGTATGATTACAAAGGATCTTTAGGATCTTTTTATCTCCCTTCTAGGTTGGAGAGATGATGTTGTCATATCTAAAATTTATATTTCTGAAGTAGAAAGTCATTCCGATCTCAGAATCTTCTGGGGAAATTTTCCAGATCCTCTCTGTAGGCAGCATGGCATTACTGTCAATTTGCCCTAGATATATGAAGTACTGGAATTCATAGAACAGTAATTCATGATGAGAAGCTGATGCTCAACATACAGTTTTTGTTTTAGACCTGTATGGGATATCAAAAGCTGAGGTATTAATCCAGTGTAGTCAATATATTCCTGACACCAGTTCCGGTCATTAGTCTCATTCTCAGTTCCAATTCATGCATCCAGCATTATCTGAAGGCCATGAGGAAGGAATTCTTCCAGCACTTTACACAATTTCTTCTACAGGTTTCACTCAGAAGCCTGCAAAACCCTCAACAAATGAGACCACAGCATCCCTCCCTATCACTTCTGAAGACTTTCACATTAAACATTAAGACTAAAATGTTGTGAATAGTCAAGAAAAGCTTTCCGTTTCTTCATACAAGTCTTTCCAATTTAAACATCTTTTTTTCTTCCACGATTTAACTTCCATTACAATCAAGCTTATCTAGCTCTTAGAGTCACAAAAAATCTTGGAATAGATAAGCTCAGTACAACTTAGTACAGGTTAGACATGCCTGCCAGTTTCTGTAGAAAGCCTGAGGCAATGATATATACCTGGAAGTGTGTCATATTTGTCAGATATTATGAAATTAGGAGTATGATACCTTCACTTGTTAATTGTTGTTTTGTCTTGTAGAGCATGTTAAAAGCCATACCTAATGTACAGATGTGCACAACTTAGTTTGTGTGGCCTTTCATTTTTTTCCACAACTGAGTAGACCGAGGGCCTTTTTATGTCTATATAAGACGACCCTTTATTTATGAGAAGAATCTCAGCATGAATTCCATGTC
Source organism: Vidua chalybeata (assembly GCF_026979565.1). Lineage (NCBI taxonomy): Eukaryota > Metazoa > Chordata > Aves > Passeriformes > Viduidae > Vidua > Vidua chalybeata. Next base: position 56,725,574 of record NC_071534.1, on the reverse strand, counting down.
TGGAGAATTCACTTAGTGAATCTTTGAACAAAACTTAATATATTCTTACACTCTTACGGACATTTGCATTCAACTACACATTCGCAATTTTTTGTATATTTTATTGTTTACATTACTTTGGTAAATAACAGAAAAAGAAAAAGGCTATGTCAGAAAGTGATTAATAGACTTTCTTTCTTCTTGTTCTTCAAGTTTTGTTTGTATTTAATTTGTTTCTTAGTCTACTAGATTTCTTGAAGCATTGTATGTATTGTTCCTTGAGTAAATGTACTCTGAAGCTGAATTTTTTTTCTCTTTTTCTTAAGCAGGTGGTGATTTTATCCCTGCAGGTCGTTGTCTTTTTAAAAAGAAAAATTAAAGGAATGATCTTCAGTTAGATTAACACAACTTTGATTTAATATTAAGTTGTGAAAGGTGGACATTCTGTGCATTGTTTACTACATATTTTTATCATGCTATGCTTCTTTTTAAATTATTCATAGAGCATAAAGGTGCCTGTTTGGTTAACATTCAAGCTCAAATAGAATTTTATTTTCTTAATCTTATAGTTTCTTGCAAACAAATAGTAATTTCTGAGGGAATGTGATTTTAAGAGAAGATGGAAGAGATTCACTTCCCTTTCTGCAGAAATAAAAATCCTAAAATTAGTGACACAGAGATACAAAAACCCAACAAGACAACTAAACCAGCACTCTAATATACAAGGTAAGTCACACTGTTGAAACGGCGGCTGTAAAAAAAGTGCAATATATTCTGTATTACTCGAGTGCATGGTCTTATAAAAAACCACCAAAATTGCAGACCAAGGCACATGATTCCATTTGGTCTATTTTATAGGACATTTGTCATGAAGTATCTAATATCTGCTGGAAGGCAAACAGTGCACATCACAAAAAATCCAGGTACGTGCATTGGTGTGATAAATTCATGACATGGATGACAGTGTTGCTGATGAAGGGACATGCTCTGCTGTACCTGATCCTTAAAAGCAAGGGAAAACTGGTTGAAGATTTTGGCTGTTGGCTGCAGTGGCCATGAGATGGTGGAGTTCAGGATACTGAGAGAAGGGATGAAGGCAAACAGCAGGATTCCAACCTTGGAGTTCAAGAGAGTGAACTTTGACCTGTTGGGTCTGTGCTTGCAAGAATCCCATGGGAAACCACATTGGAGAGAGGGGAGTTCCAGGGGAGATGGTTGGTTTGAAACATTATCTCCTCCAGCCTCAAGAATGGTCCATTCCAATGAGCGGGAAATAAAGCCACTGTGACAGTACACATACATGGGTGAACAAATTGCTCCTGGTTCAACTCATGCAGGAAAAAAATACATGTAAGGGGTGGAAGTCCAGTCAGATGACCCAGGAAGTATGCAAAGTCCCAGAATCACAGTGATCACAGCCTTTTTGCTGGTCCTAAAATCACGAGCCAGACACAGGTGATAAAAAGGGGTTACCTTTATACGGATTCTTAGGTGCACAACTTGCTAGGTGCAAAGCACCTGAAGATGCACATGTAACATAGAGCACATAAAATTTTTATGTGTTTAGTAAGTTAGCATAAGTGACAAGAATCCCCAGTTAGAGACACAAGTAATGAGGTAATTCCTCCCTGGTCCAACCCTTTCTGCATCCCCCCTGACTCCCCTTAGATGTGGTAGTCTGTTATTGTATAGTTTGTTCTTCTGTAGTATGTTTTAATATTCCTTGTTACAAGTTTGTAATGGCTCATTCTATGTACTCCATTTGGCTTCCCTAATGGTTCAGTCCTGAGTTGTTTACCACAGTTTTCCCTGCCAAAATGTATGTCAATCTACTTGTCAATCCACCCTTGTTCCCTTGTCTCACCCCTGTCTGTCAAAGATTGTACACTCCTTTGGTTCTGGAGTGTTCCCTGTCTTTCATCCCTTCCTCGAAGCAGAATTGGATTGTAAGGTTTGCTCCCTCCCTGTGTTGGCTTCTATTGGGAAGCTCTTACTCTGCACCCCTCCCCTAATGCCCTCCTATTGGTCAAAGGTTGTGTCCTCTCCATGTTCCTTCTACCCTTTAAAAGTAGTCTATTCAGGTTCAGACCTGTCACTTGCTCTGCCCCCCTTTGGGAATTCTCCCCTTTGAGAATTAAATTCTTGGGGACTCAGACAAGTGTCCTTCCCTTATTCCTTTGCCTCAGTTTCCTCTTGCCCTGTGCCTCTGCTGTGCTACCCATGCCGCAGCAATCACCACCACCCACAACAGTCTCGGCAGAGACCCGGGGACAGCCGTTTTCTTGTTTGCCCTGCGGCCGCAAGCGGGACAGCGAGCTGGTGAACTTCCATCCCGTGGCCACTGAGAGACAGACAGACTTAGATAGTAACTAAATTTTGTTTCTGAAATTGTCTTGGAGAGCTAGTTTAAACCTTGGCTTCCCAGAGAATCTAACCATGGACTCCCAGCTTGGAGCTACTGGGGAATTTATTTTCTCTTTCTGTCTAATAGAGTAGGCAAAATGCTCGCTACAAATACTATAATAGGATACAGAGCTACAAATGTAAATATAAAGAATATAGAAAATATGTAAAAGCAAAAAAGGCAAAATCAATTCAGCATCAACAGAACAGCTGAAATCAGCTGGCACCTCTGGACATCATTTAGTCAAACTCTCTCACTCAACCCAGGGTCATCTGTAGAAAATGGCACAGGTCCATGTTGCAGTGAGTTTTGAGTATGTCCAAGGATGGACACTCCACAACCTATCTGTGCAGCCCATTTCTGTGTTCAGTCACCCTAAGTCAATGCCCACAGTCAGATACTTACGCTATATGGTCAAATATTTTAAAATGCTGTATTTAATAAAAAAAACCCAAAAAAACAACAAAACAAAACAACAAAACAACAACAACAACAACAAATGAGAAAAGAAAATGCTTTTCCTACTAACCAAGAGAGGGTTCTAATCTCTATAGTACAGATACCTTTTTTTCACACCTACTTTACTGGGTGTAAAAAAGCAGTGCCTAACTTCTGTGTATAGAAGATGGTGAACAGTAGGTATCTTTGAAAGCCTCTAGAGAGAGTTCCTCTCTGCCTTGTTTTACGTGCTTAAATTAGGCAGACTGATGTGCCAATTATTAGAAATGGACCAATGTAGAAGAATGCAGAGAGGAAATGAATCTGGGAAGCTACAGCTTATTTCCCTTCCAACAGAGATTTCTTTAAAAGAATGTGAATATTATGTAAGTTCAGTAACAAATTTCATTGAATAAATCAGTTTGTTCATTCTATCCCCACAAATATCTATAAACCAAAAAGGCTATAATTTTTAATACACACAGCCCCATTCATCTACTTAGATGCATGGCTGAGCTATTGCTCTGCTTTAAAAACCTTGACACATGATGATCTAATCTTTTGCTTGAAAGGTAGATAGTTGTACGAGCCACTTCTGCCATTATTATTCTGTTAAAAACTGAACTCCATTGATTCCAATTTGTCGTTACCTCACAAAAATCATCAGCATGCACTCGTGGAACTACTGCAGAACTAATTCCTCTCCAGTCTACACTCTGAGTATGAATGCCCAGGCATAACATCTCATGCCTTAAAGGCAAAGTAAGAAAGGTAAGAAACCTCCCTGTCCTTTCACAGGGCTGCTAGTGTCCATGCCCTGTGCTTTGGTGATGCTTATCCAGTATATCTGACTAAGAAACATTTACCCTCTGGAGGCCAGGCCTACAACCAGCTATGAATATGAAAATGAAAATATAATTTACTCTTACTGGTAGCAATAAAACTCAGTGTAAATAAACCATTATAATCTGATATCATCCCAACAGTAGGCAAATCAAAGTGGTTGTCTACATCCTATATTTTTACTGCATTTGCCTGCCTATGAGACAGTAGCTTTCAAGTAATTTTGGCAACTGTTATTCTTTCTTTCCAGTACAGGAATAAGAACCCAAGGGGGACTGGAAGCTTGACTTCAAAAGGGGAAAGCTTTTGCTACAAAGGTTGGTGGTAAAGCAGGAGCCCATCAGAACCTAGTTTTTCATCTGAGCTGTGTTATAAAGAAACTTCTCATACTCACTTTAAAAATGACTTTTTTTACTAGCTTTTTGTTTACGTTTTATTAAATCTTCCTTATCCAGTGAATCAGTAAGAATGGTTTATGCTGTTATTGCATGCATCTCCATCCTGTAAAGAAAATTATATCCTTGGTATGAGGAACAAGTAAGGATGACATAATCTGCCCTATAGTACTCACTATGGTACAGTAAATCCATCATATTAGGTAACATCCATGGAATAGAAGTTCACAGCCTAGAGGGAAGTGCCTTTTTTAGTAATTATTTATTAGAGAGTCACTTTCTTTGACATTCAAAATGGGATTTAAAATGGCAAAAAGCCTATAATTTTGATTGTTTCTACCTACTTGGAGACATAGCTTAGGTGTGTGACTTGGCAGTGTTGGGTAAATGGTTGGACTTGATCTTAAATGTCTTTTCTAACCTAAATGATTCTTTAATTGTATTGTTCTATAATTATAACCTCTGTTTCCTTTCATCAGTCCCTACTGCTTCTCAACAGCAGCCTCTTTACCCCTTGGGAACTGCATCTATCTTACTGTTAAATGCTGACGTGCTGTTTCCCTAAAAGGGTAAAATGAGATTAGAAACTTGGCTCTGTGAGATGATAGGAACTTGTCTGAAATGAACACTGTCATCCCATTTTAATCACCCCGAAATGTTTATAAAAAAATTTCTTCTTGTGCTTTATCTTTCTCTTTCTTTTTTTTTTTTTTTGAGCCTTCTGCTGTTACACTTTCATAATACATTCATACAATGAATATCCAAGTAATTTTGTCACATATGATACAAAATTGATTTCACTGAGCAGAGCCACATTAATCTTAGTTTGTGAATTTGAGCATGCATCTCAGACTGAAAAAAATGCTGTTGTAAGGAGACATATGGTGTAGGGATAAGATACTCATATTCACTGCCTTTGCTATCTATCGAGAGAGTGACTATTTAATCCTTCCTATTTTAGAGACTTATTAAAAAAAATGGGATAAGTTGTTTCAGGAAGTTCCTAACACTTTGACTACATAATGATCTTATAATGACCCATAAGTTAGATACCCAACTTTTTAAGGGTCTAATGAATAATAATAATAAATTACATCCCAGTGAAACCAATACATCTTCCTTGAATGAACTGAATACTTGAACCTTGCTGAATGTTTTGGTTTTGCTCTTGCTGCTTCCCTTTGCTTGGTACGAAAAGACTGAATATTTCTAGTTTCCCTTTGCACATAAAGCATGCACCACAAATAATGTTACTTCTTCACTAAGGCACCATTTAAAATTTTAACTGCTATACGTAGTGCAAAAAACTAATATTAGATATGGTCCTGTTTTATTAGTTTTGACAAGTGATTCTTATCAGTTGAACTTTCTGTCTGCTGTACTTAGAAAATTGATTCATTTTTCCTTTAAAGGTTATCATACCTTAAATTCAAGCAGTTTGGGGTGATCTTTTCTAATCAGTATGCTAGCTGCATTAAAATGGCCTTTGACTAAAAGTATTAAATCCTTCTGGTTACAAGTTGAAAAATTTGTACTTTGTTAGATATGCTATTATTCCCCATTCTTGCCACCAGACTCAAATCTATTCATTACATATTAAAAGCCAGTAACAACTCAAATTGTTAGAACCTATGAGATGAAAATTATGTTCCTCTTCTTTTGCCTACAGGAGGAAATTGCCACAGCTTTGGTCTCCAGTAGTTTTGAAAAAAGTGTTTCAGTCACAAGCCAAATGAGGAGCAGGGAAATTATTAGGGGTCTACTTTTATTTGAAAAATCAACATTTACTCAGTGAACTCAAGTGGAGTGTTCACTAATTTATTTATATACTCTTTTCCTTTTTTCTTCTCTCTGTAGATACACACCCACAAACCCATGGATTCATATATTCACAAAGTAGACAGTGACAGCTTGCCATATGCGAGTATGTTGATTAAGGTTAAAACCACAAAATCGATTTTCTTTCCTCCTTGTCACTGCATACAAAATACCATTCATTCTTATAATGGGCACAATATTAAGGGGAAGTTCATTGCATTGACTCTTTCAAAAATCTGACTGAGATTAATGATAAAACTTCCTATTATCTAGTGGCCCCAGGATATTTTAACAACATTTTTTCCTCTGTTTTTTTTTAAAAAATCCTCAAAATTCTCATTCCATTCAGATACGCAGAAATCTCCATGTCTCCCAAAGCCAACTTTTCATGTCCAGCAGTTAAAGCCATATGCACATGTATGCACAATAAATATGACTAATTTACTTTTTTGTTGTTTTTATATTTTTCTCAACCACACATTTAAGTTTGACAACTATTATATGTGACTGCTTTTACAGATTCTTATGAATAGGTATAAAATCTTTGCTTGACAGGTTACTTATGCCAGCTTATTGTCTCTGTTTCCGTAACAAAGAAGAAGATGTAATTAACATTTCACAGTAAATTTTTCTTACGGATTTACTGATGGAAAGCAATGTTGATATGCTGCACTGAAGTGTGGGTTCAAGTGAAGAGGTACATTACAGCAGATAATTTATTCTCAGTAGTGGAAGAACTTCTGCTCTGGAATGCCAGTATGCAATGTGAGTGCCCTTGGCACTCAGCATATGTTCATAAGGTACTTGTAAAGACAGATCTAGGGATGAAAGGAGAGGAAGGAAAAAAAGAGATAATTTTCTTCAGAGTAATTTTTGGGTTATTTAGAGAAGTTTTATTATAGATTTGTAGTTGGACTTATCAGTCAGACCACATAACAAGTAAAATTGTTCCCTAAATGCAATGTCTTCCTAAAACTGAATCTTAAAAAAGGGATAAGAATAGCAAAACTAAAGTAATCTGACAAAATTTTTAATGTATTCATGTATATTAACATTACATTTTTTTCTTTAGAAACGTATTCTTAAGCATGCAAAGTATATTAGAAGAGATATTTTTCACCCTATTTATCAGTTCAGGTGAAGTATATCAATAAAGCAGCAGGAAAAGTGCAGTGACTAAAGAAGTGATTTATTGATACTTTGGGCTTGTTAAAGCAGGTTAATGTCAATGCAATTAACTTCCGGATCAAGTCAGTCCACTGCAAAGTGCAAGCTGACAGAATGGCTTTGAAACCACATCCCGAAAAAAATGAGAGCATCAATGAGCATCCGGCCTCAGAGAACCTGCTAGTGAGAAGGCTGACCCTCTTTCAGTAAAAAAAATGGTTTATTTTGTTGGAAACTGTTCAAGTAATGGGCCAGTGAGCAGCACACTGTTCAAATAGTTTCAGACCTGTATAAAGAAAAGGAAGATGAGATAACAAGACAGTGTATAGAAATAAGGAATTAGACAAACTTGAAAGTAACAGTACTGCATGATCAGCAAGTGGCCAGGTTACAGGATGTCAGCTTCATTTGCAAAATATTAGATGCTAATTACATTGATTAGATGAAATTCTGCCGGGAAAGTGAATAATTCTTCATAATTTACTCAATTATATAATAAATTAGCAAAGAAGTTTTTTAAGATGTTCAGACTGCTTCTTAAAGTGAAAGTTAAAATGTATGTAAACCATTGGAAGGTAAAATTAGCAACAAGAAAATGAGCTATAAAGGGAAAGCAGATAATAAAAAAATGCCCTCTCATATTTCAGACAGTCATTTAAATAAATTTCCATGTGTAACAGACCATATTACACATTCAAAAGCAACTTTTCTGTTTCAATGCTTCATCATGATAATTTAACAACAATTGAATTCAGTCACATATATTTTATACTTCATAAGTTACTGCTCCTCCTGTAAGTGGTGGCCTCCAAATTTTGATTATTTCCATTTATTTGCTGCCCATGGATAGGGGCAGCTGCCCTGTAGGACTCCAGACTGTGCTATTGGTGATGTAGAAGAGCTTTATGAAACTCTGAAGCAGAGCTTCCACATGAAATGAGAGCATGGGAACAAGCGAAAGGATCCTGAATTAATTTCTCCAATCCTTACAATAGGAGGCACAGTGGGGTCAGGAGGTACAGGCTACAGGGCTGTCTTTCCTTTGATAACAGCAGCACTAAAATAGATTTGCTTATGCTAAAGGAGTGTTTCCACAAAGAGATCCCAGACACTGTCCTTCTTGTGTCAGCTTCCAAATCATTTAAACAAGCATTGGTCTTAAAACATCAATAATTGGGTATGTAGTTTTTACTACTATATGTTTTAACAAGTTCATCAGATACTGAGAACAATTAAGCTGGCAAGAGCCACCAAAGGCTTGTTACAAGATTGCTCCTTAAGTAAGAACCTTTCAGAGTCAGAAAGTTCTTGTATTTAGTGCTATTATGCAGCACAGATAATGGAGAGTTGTAGTATTTACTTGGTTATCAGTCTTACAGGAAGTGTTGAAAACTAATAAACTTGTGACTTAACTCTCTTTTAATTTAGTATTTCTGCAAGTTCATTAATTAATTAATTAATTAATTAATTAAGTTCAGTAATTAATTAAAAGCTGCAACTTCCTCGAGGTTTAGTGACATGAGAAGAGTTTAACTCAAGCTGAGGTATTGCAGTGCTATGGCTTTCCCCTTCCAGTAAAACCTATCAGGTTACACATCAAAGAAGAAAATGAAATCTTTAAACCGTAGAATAACATAGGTTGCAAAGGCCCTCCAGAGGTCATTTAATCCAGCCTCCTGTTCCAAAAGGATAAGGTTGCTCATGATGATTTGCAGTCAAATTCTGCATATCACTGAGGATGGAGATTCTACAGCCTTTTAGAGATACTGTTTGACTATTCTCATGGTAGAATACTTTTTCCTTATAGATTTTTCCCCCCATGTTCCCATGTTGTATCTTAAGTTCATTCCTTTGTGTCCTAGTGCCTCTTGGCAAAGAGTCATTGATTTTGTACTGATATAATACCCTCAAGGTTCTTACAGACAAATTGTTTAATAATCTGGTTTTGTATCTTTCTGAGGACTAAATTTATGAAGTTCATTTTTTAATAAGTAAAATGAGTTCTGCATAATTTTTAGTACAGAGAACTTCTTGTTCGATTATGTCTATTATTGGTCAAGTTCTGAAAAATTACACCTCTGCTATATAATTTTTGCTGAAAGTACTAGCATGTTTTGGCTTGGTCTAAAAGTTCTTCTTGTCCTCTTGGTTTTGACATTACTGATAAATCCTTATAGTTTTTGGAAGCAGATATCAACAAGAAAAAATTCTGGTCTGATAAGTTAACTCACACAATTTTAATAGTAACAGTTGGCCTGTTTGAACAGAAGTTAATCTATCAACTTTAAGTGATTGACTAGTATAGTCTCTTCAGTGTGACAAGAAAATAAAAAAACCCTACAACTCCAAAACCAACAAATAAATTTTATTGGCCTGCTGAATACTATTTTATTCTGTGCCCATAAGTCCATTGTACCTGTACAGTCTTTAAATAATGAGGAAATGTTAAATAGTATATACATGCTGTCTGAATCTTATAGAAATCTGCATTTCAGGAAGTTTAAAGTTTGTAGCATGAAAACTGGTAATGTAAAGGAATTAAATTACAAAAGCCTAACTGAAGGAGAAAGTGTTTTGTATGTGATGAGAAAATGCAAACAAGGTATACAAAGAATTTGTTGTTTATTTTTTGTTTTATCTCTGTACTTGAGTGCACCTAGAAATCCTCATCTTTTTTTTTATCCTGTTGCAATAAATTCTCCATCCATCTTTTCTGCAGTTTTCCTATGATAAATATTAATATAATTTATATTTAATCCTTATGAGAAATAGATTTTAAATGAAATAGATAATTCATATGCTGACTTCCTACTGATTGCTTTCTTTACTTCCTTTCTTCCTGTTAGAGAAAAGTTGCAAGAAATAGTCTTCAAATAATTATAAAATAAAACCAGGACAGTCTAAGTGAAAGGAGAATACATAATAAATCTTTTGCTGCAGAGGAAGATCTTCAGGAAGCCAAGTTCTTGACCACTGCATAACTGCAAAAAGATCAGGGTCATCACATGTCACTACCAGAAAACTGATACTGCCCATGGAAAAAATGTGCAACCTCTCAATGCATACTTTTAGAAAAAAATACTAAATTGCAAATTATGCTACCTAGTCTTTTGACAATTAACTTTGCTGCTTTGTTAGTAGGTCATGTACTATTCTTCCACACAAGTTATTGCATGTTAAAAAATGCAGAGTTAGAAGGGACCTACAATGTTGATGTTGAATGGCTACCTACAGTACATATAACCTGCAATGGTTAGTAATCTAAGATCTCTCTTAATGATTGTGCTGCATAAGAGAAGATTAACAAATTCAATAAACAAAAGAGTGAATGTGTGAGTTTTAAACAATGCTATGTTTGCTGGACCTTCTTATTAGGTGATTTCCATTATCACATGTATCACTTGGCATATTGATTTGAATATGCCTTCTCAACTGACATTCCTATTCTAAATGTCCTCCTTTGATTACTAAAAGGAGAGCTATTAAACCAACAATTTTGAATCTGAGGTATTAAAAGAAAACTACCTCAATATGCAATTATTAATGGATCTAAGGGTTTGCATGATTAAACCTATAATTGTAAGTTGTCATGTGGCTGAACCTGTATTAATTTGTGCAATAGCATTACACCAAAATAACAGAGACCAGTCCCTGATTTTAATACCTAGTTTTAGTGCATAATAATAGATGAGCAATTCTATAATGCTTTTGCTAAACTGCCATCACTAAATAACTTTTCAGGATACGAGTCCAATCGTTATTTAATTTAAATGTCTGTCTGTTCTTTAATCTACCGCTTGCTGGTGTATTACCATTGAAACTATGGGAATTATGCCATGGCTTGTTGAGGAATGACCTGTAACCTGTAATATAACCTGGAATCACATTCAGTTTTTCATGCTTGCATGGCATTGGTGGTTCATAGATATTCCGTGACTGATTAATAGATCCAGCTGCTTTTCCTTCTTTATTGTTTCCAACTGAGAAGCTCCTGGATTATAGAAGAAATTCTCATTATTGGTCCCTGCATGAATGACCTTTACTTTCTGCAGTTGAATTTCATCCATATCTGCATTCCATTCCTTAGTGTTAGGGAGTCTTTCCATTACAAGAATCTGATCTTTCCCATGCTCACAGGGTTGCCAATTTTGTGTCAGCAAGTGAAATACCTTTACACTTTTCTTTCCAAGGTTAATAATGAAGATATTAAATGAGTGTTGATCAGTGCTTCATTGTCTACTCAGAACTCAATATTCTCTTACATACTTCTGAAATTTCCTTTTGAGTCTCTCTTTATATATTTTACTGTTCTCATTCGAGTTCTCTTCTTTTCCATTACCATTACTAATGTCTAATATAATACTGAGTGGCACCAAAATCTTATAATTTTATCTTATCAGAGTACACACTATAGTGTATATTTTTATATTACAAAATATATACTTGCACTTAGTGCAAGAAATTATTTTAAATATCTGATGAGTTTGTTGTAACCTACCTCTAAGAAGCAGTCCTAGAGGAGAAAGACCATGCCTAGATTCCTTCACCAGTAGCTGGAATAATTCTGTTGGATATCACCCGGGGCAGTTGTGTGTCTCATTAGCTACCCTAGTTTGGAGCAATCCCCTTGGTCTGTTCCATTTGAAATCTAGGGTGTGCCCCAGCATGGAAAGTGATCAATGTCTGTATATTTCTCCCTGTTTCTTTGAAGATTCCTTTCATCCCTGACCTCACAGTGTGCATGCTTATTCCTGGCAGACTTTGTGCTGACTTTCTTTGGGATTTGTTGCAGTGTCAGATTTGTTAGTCCACACTAAGGACTCTCCAGTCACAAAAACACTGCCTCTCATCTTAAAGCTCTGTTCTGAGTTATTTCTCCTGTCTGTTAACTATCCTGCCTTCTCTTCTGTGTAATGTCTTTGTTTATACTTGGGCAATTTCTCAAAGCTATCTCCATTACATCTTCTCTTATGGGACTAGCAGCTTCTCTCTTCTGTCATCCTATTTTCTTCTTCGGCATGTTTCTCCTCATTGCTGCCCACTGCAGCATAGCTGTCCATAAACTGACTCTTAATCCTCCTGCCATTTTCTTACAGTCATTCTTTCTTTTGGTTTGTTGATCTGCCATTCAGTTTCTGTTGTTCAGTAAATGGAGGCTGTCAGCTTTTTATGCTGTCTTCTCTCCCATTTATCTTGATATTCCTGTCTGGACTTCTGTTTTCTAAAGTCCATGTCCAGTCTTCATTTCGTCTTCTCCATGATCCCTATGGGGAAAACTCACAAACCCAGGTTCTGTCTGTCACTTGCTCAGGGAGAATGCACTTCTCACAGGTTTGTTTGTTTTTTTTTTTTTTTTTTTTTTTTTTTTGGTTATTTGGGTTTTTTTAAAACCTTTATCTTCCCTTTCTGGCGAGCAGTTCACTGTTACTTGTTGCCTGAGTAACTGTTCGAACTCCTTACCTTGCCTCTAAAGCTAATCATAGGTGGGTTAAAGTTGCTTTACACAAACTCAGTATTTTCTGTCATTTGTTGGGCTCATTAGTCAGCGATCTCCATGTTACAATCTGACTTTTATGTCTAGGAGTTTACAATTGTCATGACACCTCAAAATACAGGAACAAAAATTAATTAAACAAGAAAAAAAAAATTTCAAATAATTCCACTGCTTTTTAGCTGAAGACAATGGTAACATAAATGTAGCCAATGAAGCATTTTTTTGCAAGATATTTGCTGTTCCTCTTTTGCTCTGCATCAAAAACATCCATATATATGCAGGTTTGTCTCCTATTTATCAGCAGAGGTGTCCTAGCAAATGCTTGCTGTTCAATGTTTCTCCATATCTGTCAGATGCAATTCTCTACAGAACACCTGCAGAAGAATGTTGTAAAAGTAAATCATTGGAGACAAGGTGAAGTGTGTACTCTGTTTTTATAATGCATTTCAATGCCCTGTTCTTTCTCAAAGCATGAAGCTGTAATCCAACAGATCTAACTGATGAAAAGGCAAAATGCTCTGCTTCTTTTAAAAGAATTTAAATTCCTTTTTCTATGAAAACTCCTCTTGGACACTGAATCTGACAACTGTATTTCTTTAGTAAAGAATTTAAAAGCAGGAGTCATAGGTTGAAGAATCTGGTTTCTCCTTTTTGGGGCTCATAATGAATTATTTAATTAAAAAAGTCTAAATTCTAATGCATTTTTCAAAAGTATACATGTATTTATAACAATTTGATGCAAACTCACTGAAATTAGAATTGTACCAAAATCTAAACAGTTGAGAATTCTGAAGAAACCTTAATCTTCAACATCATATAAACTTTAATCTTCCTTTATAAATAACTGAGAAGACTCCTATTCCCTGAAAATTTCTTCCAATTCTACCAGTTGGAGAAAGAAGAAACCTATTTTCTTGGCATGAAATAGAAAATTTATCATTGTTTCACCTGAGGTCTGTTGACGTCTGTGTTTTCTATCAAAATGAATATAGGAGAAAAACTATAGAGAGATAAAGCAAAATTACTTTCACAAGCATTAATTGCAAACTACAGAACTACTATACTTTTAGATCCTGTAGTTTAAACTGGTACAGCTTTTAACACTCCTGAAATATTTCTGTTCTGAGGAGCATATAGATGACATATAGGACCTGATCTTTACAAGGAAGTAAAATTTGAAAAGAAAATGTACTTAAAAGTACACACTACGCATATTATTCATATTGAAGACCTGATTTTCATGTACAATTGGAAGAATGGTAATTAGACAAACTAGACTACAGTTCTTTGCTATCATACCCTGAAAAGTAAAAGGCTTTTCTTCTTTATTTTGTCACTAGGAATCTGTTTCAAATGGATTAGTGACTTTTTTTTTTTCTACTAAACGCATTAAATTCTTCAGAAGTTCTTTTGTCTGGTAGCTGAATGGTCCTTTCTGGAAAAAATTTGAGTACAACTACATTGTTGGATGAAGATTATGAAGATAAGTTACAAACTCTTTGATTATTTCCTAAGTTTTCTGCAGTATAATATGTAACCCAGGAGGGTTTTTTTACATTTTTATTACAAAAGCCTAAGTTTCAAATAGCTTTGTAAGTTCAATTCTGTTTCCCCGCACTTTGAAGATTCAATACAATCAAGACACTTTGGGATGAATTTTAAGAGTTATGCATGAAAAATAATCACATACAGTTTGATCAGAAATAAAGGGGGTTTGTGTGTAGTTCCTACAGATTGCTTTGGAAGTTTACCCTTTTAGAAGTTCATAAGATGCAGCAAAGAAAGGCCTTAAGGGTTAGACAGGAGTTCTAAAACTTTTAAAATGGTTTCTATGTCTCTCTCATTTTAAATTTCTGTAGGTGTGACCCAAAGTCTGTCAAAGTAAATGCAGTTATTTCACTTCTTTCCATTACATTTTAGACCAAAAAGATCCCTTAATTTTCTGAGTGAAAGCATATGTTTGACTGATTTTTGAACTCAAAAGATTATTTCTTTTGAGAAATAATTAAGATAATTTTAATGAAATGTCTTATCATCACAAGTTGGACATTTAAATAATTTATTAATAGAAAGACTGTAATTGGAATATGAAATGAGCCTATTAGGTATCACGACTTCCTTTCATTGTCCCTGTGATGTAAACATAAAATTTTGCATTCTGCTGCTTGATATTGACATTTCTGAAAATTTAAACAAATTAAAAAACCCAAAAAAACAAACAAAATATCAGGAGGTGCTGAGCCAGTCCTGACACTGCTCTATTATTTTAAGATGCAAGTTGTAGGAAGTACTAGGAAGAGTTACTCTCAAGGCTTGATTAACTCTTTATATTTCTTAAGGATTTTGCCATAGATGGCATAAGACAGAGAGCATTGCAGGTAACTGAACTTTTACTAAAATTTTGCATGATTGCATAATATTTATGGCATTTGCACCATATTGTATTAAGATTAATGATGACTGCTTCAGAAACACTCAAACTGCTAAGGAAGAGAAACATAATGAAATGTAATGCTTCCTTGTTTTCTCCCAAGATATTCTCATTCTTTTCACTTTTATTTACAGTACAGTAATTGTTTTATTCTAAACTTGTAGATGATATTACATTTGGAGTGTTTAAGTCACATTGGAGAATTGGAACTAGCATGTAATAATACAGAAATAGCAGCACTTTCACTTTTAACTTCATTTTTTTAACTTTTGAACAAAAAAAAGCTGTTGCTAGAGATGATTCAACTGTTCAAACTACAAGGATTTGAGTTTAGCAGAAAGTGTGGACTATTGTTCAGCTTACTAGAAGTATTGATGCCTACAAATTACTTCAGAGCTTAAAGGACTTAAACTAGTTGAAAAGTAAGTTGAAAAATTCATGTGTAGAATTTATTCCACAAATTTACTTAGAGTAGTCTAGATTACTGATTGCAGACACCTTCCCCTGAGAATTGATCTCTTCCTACTGTGAATTGCTCATGAGCTGATTTTCAGTTGATTAATTATAAATGTGGTGGGAATGGGGAAAGAACAGCTCCACACAACTTAAATTTAGGCAACTAACTTAAGTGCCTGAGACAGCAGGCTAATCTACTAGGCTTCTTATATACTCAGTGGAAAAAAAGGTATACTCTTCCTCAGGGAGAATTTAGACAAAATTTTTAAGCCCCTGCTCTGACTTCCAGTACTTTTATTTTTCTTTACAAATTCTAAGAATATTCTCAGCTGTTTCTGTCATCTGAAATTTATAATTTCCCTTAATACTCCAAATCTATAATTTGCTCTTAAAGAAATTAAAAGCATACATTTGGTTTAAACACATTAAGGCAAAAATTTTGCTTGAGCACAGCAAAAATAGTACACAGATATGTTCAACAAAACTGGCTCTTCCCTGGAAGTGTTTAAAAAGAAAGGGTAAAAGAGTCCATCTGGGGCAGAAAACATCCTCCCAAAGCCCTGCAATTAGTGTAGAACCATGGAATGGTTTGGGTTGAAAGAAACCTTGAAGGTCAGCTAGTTCCAAGCCCGTACCATGGGCAGGGACACCTTCCCCTAGATTAGGTTTTTCAGGGCCCCATTCAGCCTGGCCTTGAACATTTCCAGGGATTGGGTATCCATAACCTCTTTGGGCAACCTGTACAGTGTCTCACACCCTCATAGTAAAGATATTCTTCCTAATATCTAACCTAATCCTCTTCTCTTTCAGTATAAAGTCTTTCACCCTTGTCCTGTACCAACAGGCCAAACAGTTTGGCCTCTTTTTATATGCCCTCTTTAAGTACTGGAAGTACTGATGGAAGGATTAAACAGTACCTGTCCCAGTACAAACCTCTAAGAGACACCACTCACTACTCGTTTCTCCCTGGACAATGAGCTGTTGACCTCTACTCTCTGGATAGGAACATCCAAATGATTCCTCATCCACTGAAAAGCCCATGCATAAAAATCCATAGATCTATGATTTAGAGAAAAGGATATAGTGGAGAATCGTGTCAAAGGCCTTACAGAATTCCAGATAGATGCTCTTCCCTTGTCCACTGATGTTGTCACTCCATCATGGAAGGCCTCTGTGTTGGTCAGGCAGGACTTGCGCTTGATGAAAGCATACTGGCTGTCCCAAATCACTTCCCTACCCTCCATGTGTCTTAGCACAGCTTCGCCGTGAATCTGCTCCATGATCTTCCCAGGCACAGAGATGAAGCTGACAGGTCAGTAGTTCTCAGGGTCCTTCTTCCTACCCTTTTTAAAAATGGGTGCAATATTTAACTTTTTTCAGTCATCTGGCACTTCACTTCATGTGATGAGTTTTTGAATATCATGGAAAATGGCTTGGCAGCTATGTCAGCCAATTCCCTCAGGAGTTTGAGATGTATCCCATCAGGTTCCATGGGATTATTTTGTTCAGGTTCCTCAGGTAGTCATGAACCTGATTGTCACTTGGAAGGCTTTGCTCTTCCATCCCCTATCTTACAGACCATCTACTCAAATGGTGTGGGAAGAGAGGTTACCTGTGAAGACTGAGGCAAAAAAAATGGTGAAATATCTCAGCCTTCTCCTCTTTTATTGTATTTATTTCTCATCAGATGGGGTTTGCTTTCTTTGGCTTTCATATTTTGGCTAATATGCCTTATATGCCTGTAGAAACCCTTATTATTATTTGCATCCCTTGCCAAGTTGTGCTTCAGTCATGCTGTGGTGTTTTTAACCCCAACCCTATACAACCGAACAGTGTCCATAAACTCTTCCTAGGATACCTGTCCCTGCTTCCATTGCCTATATAGTTCCCATATATTAGAATAACAATAATGGAATTTCAACAAAGTAATGGTATGGATAATTAATCAACTTTTATAACAACATTTTGTAAGATATGTCATGACCAAAAAAAAATCTACTAGGTTGCTGGACACACCATGTGTAAATGCGTTATCTCCACAGAAACCATGTGCTAAGATGACCTAGCTATACAGGTCGAGATATGGGTAGCTGTGCTGCAATTACTCTTTGTTTTGCTGTACACAACCTACACCTTAGGCAGATTTCCTTTCTTAGTTTGAAGAACTGAAAAACTGGTTTAAAAAAAGGGGTAGTTTGAATATGCCTCTTGCTTGGTCTGATGCTGTCCCAAAAGAAGTTTACCAAAGATATGGTTTATTGTTTTTTCTCTCCACCCACGTCAGCTGATCTCTTAGATTTAACATGTACAATATCAGTGCTTGAAGTTGTGATTTCAAATCTGGTTTTCAATAAAAGGTACCAGTATTGACTTACTAGCTATACAAGTAACAAACACCCAGATAAATTTTATTTAAGCAAAATGTTACAAATCCCCATTTCAGATTTTTGTTCAGGTCTATAAAGGGTTGTAAAATATATTTTCTAAAAGAGTTTGTAACCATTTCTGGAATCCAGCTAGTAGAGTGAGTTTAAGGCCTAAGGATTTAATTATGTCCTCTCAGATCAGCAGAATACAAAGAATCTCCATTTACAATAATTAGGTAATTATTATAGGTAGTCCAAGTCACACTGGTTGGAAAATCTGTGCAGAGGATTACATGCAGGAAAACCAGAAACAACAGATGCATGAGAAAAGGCAAGAAGAATGAGGGAACTATGGATCACTGAGGGCAGTGAAAGTGTATAAGATGCTTTGAACTAAAATTCAAAATAATCTTGAAAAAAATGAAGTTACAGTCAGAAAATAATGATATTTATTAGGGAAAGGAGAGCTTTCAAACAGGAATAATCTGCTGCATAATTAAAGAGTGAGGAACCAATCCTTCAGAGAAAGATTTTGAGTTATAGCTGTTAGCAAGCTGAATATAGGTCAGAAATGCCATGCTGAATGAAAGAAAACAAATTTGTAGAGCATGCCAACACTTGTACAGCCTGTAAGCCATATGCATATCCTGAAGCTAAGAATGCTTTGCATTTTTATTCAGTCTGAAATAGTCATGGCAGTTTGTGTCAGCTTCTTTCTCTCTTCTCCGTGGGCTCTAATGAAAGTCCAGGTAAAGACCATTAACTTCATTGTCCTACTTCCCTCCATTTCCTTTTCTGTCTTCTCTTCCTGTCTTCCATTTACCAGTTCCTTTATTATTTAGATGGGTTTCCAACTAAATAATACTGAAAAAAAAAATGAAAAACTAAATAATTAAAAACTCCTGATATTTTGGTTAGTAGTCCTTGAAATCTGTTATCTTTCTCGTTCATGAACTTCCAGTCTCTTGAATTCAAGAAGCAAAGTCCTCAAGGGAGAGGCTTTTGGATCTCACAAATTACCCTAGATTCCTTTCAAGAAAGTGAGTCTCCAACTCTTGATTAGTAGATACATGAGTTCTCAGGAGCCATGGGTTTTGATTTTGCCATAATTTGCCTTTATTAGGAATGGGAAGAAAACCACCTTTACATTTTTAGAGATGAGTCTCTTAAGCCTAAGTACTATGTTCCATTTGGGATGTGGATTTAGTTCTGAACAAGTCATCTGAAACAGATATTTCTGTCTGTGCCCTGAGGGATTTATTGGCAAAACTAGCCATCTATTAACATTATCTTAGGACTCCACACAGGAAGAATAGACACTATAAATCCTAGTTATATAAAAGCCCCGAAGCTATAAAGTTTTACTGGGGAGCAAATAGAATATCCCAAAAATTTCAAACCTGTTTATTTTACTCAGAATGAAAGAACATTCTGAGTGGAGCTTGGCTAGAAACATCTTTGGGGATGGCCATTTTGCCCACCTCACACTAATCAATTACACATCACATCTTGCTCTTGAGCACTTTTTCTTAAAGACATAAAATAATTTTTCCTGGGCCATGCAAAAGAACAGGAACTTGTATTTCTAATTGCTAGGTCAATGGACTTGGGAGATTAGATCTAACAATAAAAGAAATTAACAAATGTATCCATAATATCACACTGCATTAGTGGTAATAGTCTGCAATTTAAATTTACATTACTCCTTAGAATTAATGTTTCTCAACTGTTAGATAAAATTAAGATTGTACAAAACCCAATTACTTCTGATCATTTCTGTTAGTTTTTCCTTACTCGTCTCAAAACAATTATTGCAGAAGATCATACATTTACTTAAGCATAGTTAAAATTTTTCTTGTTAAAATTAGAAGATGGCTACCTACTCAGAACTTGTCAGTAAGAGGGTACATGGTGTTCACACTTGGAGGATTTGAGATCCCAAAAATACTCCTTGCTTTGTGTTTCTTAAATTCTATTTTTGCTGTACATACTATCCATCATGCATACTTCATTCTGGCTGACCTCATTTGCAACAGGTATTTTTCCAGCAGTTACTGCCATATCATCATAGTTATTCTGTTATTATAATTTATTGTACTGCATTTCCAACCAAATCATGCTTTAGCAAAGAAACAAAACATTACCACTTATCACAAATACTGGCTTTATTTTAACTTCTAACCAATAAAAATCTGATTCAAATTCTTCTGGAAAAAAGGCTGGTTTTTGCACAGTATTATACCTCCAGTACAGTTTATTTATCCAATAAGATTTTTTAATCTGTCTTGCCAGTTTGCATTTCTGCAGTATCATAACAGGTCTAAAAAGCCACCATTGTGCTCAATGGAGAAAAGAAGTTTTATTACATTATGTCTTAAAAAAAAAAATTACACATTTATGAAGTCTAAAAATTCATTTTTTCAATATAAACCTCGAAGATGACAAAACTGTTCTGTACCTACTCTTATAGGTGTGTGAATAGGTACAGAATTAATATTTTTTCTTAGAGGTGTGTTAACTTCTAAGTCATTTGTAATTTATGTAAATCAGAAAACACCTAGAAGAATAATTTTGTTATTGAACTATGGCAGTTAAAATAAATTTTTAAAATCTTCACAGGATTCAAGTTTACCACCTCATTTAAAAGATTTACAATGAAATTACAAGAAACCATAAACATTTGTATTTATTTACCAAAAAACCAAACAACTTGTTACTCATGTGGGATGTATCTCTGGCATGCAGCTGTGCTGCTCCACACACATGCAGCTGTGCTGCTGCATTAACCTTTCATTTCCTTGATCTTATTCAGAGGCAAGGAAGGCAACTGGAGATGTCTAAAGTAACTTACAATCACTGTTCAAGGCAAGAAAAAATACTACGGAATCTTATCCTGAAAGTCTATAGGGGCAATATCTCTTATTTGGATCCCATGGAAACTTAATGTAATCTAAAGGAGGTCATCATGTTAATATTCATAATCATGAGGGTACATAAAACACCTGAGTCCTCTCATCTTGGGCCACTTTTAACTTGGGAAATGCCATTTCTTTCTAAATAAAATTAAAGCACTGGAATTCTTCAGTAATTAACTGCTCTAAAACGAACCCATTTTTCTTGTTTAGATTAGAATTATAGAATTATAGAACAGCCCAGGGTTGAAGGGACCTCAAAGGATCACCTAGTCCAACCTTTGATGGGAAAGGGAACCTAGATGACATTATCTAGCACCCTATCCAATCGCATCTTGAAAATCTTCAGTGATGTCACTGGGAAGGGTATTCCAGTGAATGACCTTGCTGCAAAAATCCCTCTTATATCAAGAGGGAAGTTCTTGATACTTAATCAACACCTTGAAATGGGAAGAAATAACTAAAATTTTTCTGTTTATGAAAGTCTCTAATAATTTATATGGAGAGTTACAGAACCTGAATCCTTTGGAAGTTCTGCAAGACTTTTTAAGAAACAAACTAGGGTAATGCTTCTGCAATGCAGCATGCTGCTTTTGATCTCAGCTCCACATTATTTTGCCTTGCTAAACAAAGGGAGTGGTATCACTGGATGAAAAATAATAGTCTGAAGATTTGATTCTTAGTCATCTATTTATGACAATGGGCTTTATTGCCTCTACTCTTGAAAAGCAAGACCAAGACAGGATAAACTACTCATTAAGATGTCATGAAAAGCCTGTGGACAAGGTCCTGACCAAGATGAGATTGCCAAGCATGTTACTGGAGAAAAATCAATACATTAAATTCTACCAAAAAAATTAAGCACTCCTCCTAGGAAATTGAATATGAACAAATCATTCAGTGATTTAGCAGCAGTAAGACAGCCGGTTCAGATACTTGTAGGAAAAAGAGAACCACAGGAAAGCTGCTCATGATAGGGAGCAGTACTAATCACACAAAAGTTAAAATCATACAGATACACTGACAAAAGGACATAGAAAGGAGGAAGAGAAGTGCCATCAACTTAACAATGAGGAAGTGTATTTATATTTTATGACAAAAATGTATGCCTTCCAAAAAGGAAGCCGAAGCAGTTTCAGGCAGGCTGTGGGACTGGTGCAAGAGTTTGTGTAACTATGAAGTAAATGTTGACTTAACATCAATAGCAACTGAACAAGACTCAGAGTGGATTAGTTCCATCCTTAAACTTATCAAATGAGGGCCAGGAAATTGCTTGGGAAAAGCCCTGTCAGGAAAAGCTACACATTTATAATAAAAGCAAAGGAGATACTGCCATTATTGCAATTCACAATCTTCACACATATTGAACAGCATAAAGCTGTCAGGGCGTTGCTTGCCAAAAAAAGAGACCTTGACAATATGTTCTATGTCTACCTGATGTGCCAAAGACATTACCTGAGGAGGAAGAAGGAAGTTTTAGAATGACGCCAAGTACAATAGATCAGACATCCAACTTAAGAATTTTAACAGAAAATACTGAGAATATGAAATAGAACTACACTGTGACTTCACAGGCTTCAATAGCTCATTTGATCATTCATGGCAATGAATACTATAGACTGTGACGAAGACACTCAACATTAGCAAAAGAGCAGTGACAACCATTGAAATCCTTTATTATAGAGCAGGGAATAAAGTCCTTAAAGGCAACACACTGAGTAAGTAGTTCCATATAACAGCTGGTATAAGAAAGTGATGTCTCCTGTTGCCACATCTCTTCAATAGTTTCCTTGTCAAAGGACTCTGAATACTTTGAAGGAGTGCTATCAGTTAGAGGTCGTAATAATACATGTAATCTATCCTTTGAAGGTGATGTGGATTTGATAGGAGGAATGGGACCAGTATACGGAAAAGCAATGACAAACCTGGGCAGCACAGCAATGATATATGGTATGGAGATCAGGACAAAAAAATAGCAGTGTAGTGACAATGAAGATTACTGACTCTAAAAAAGAAATAAATATCAAAAGCAAGAAAGTTTAATGGAGGGACTTATTCAAGTACTTTGGTACTACTACCATGAAAGACAGGAAACTTGAAACAGAAATCCAAAGAATTGCCCTCATGCTAGCACTGCTCACAGTCGAAAATACAACCTGGAAAGACAAGAACAACTTTAGTAGATCCAAGAGAAGGAAAAAAAAGGAACTTAGAAATATTGTGTTCTCAAGAGCATGAACAGTGTGAAACAGGTGAAACTCAAACAGCAGTAACAGAATGAAGAATTCAAGCCTTTGAATTCAGATGTCTCTGCAGAATTCAATAGATACCATGTACAGTGCACAGAACTAACAGCTCTATTACAGGAAAGCAGGATCTGCAGTAATTGGATCCCATGAGCCTCTGCTAGCAGCAGTGTAAAGAGAGCAGCTGGAAAGGTTTGGCAGTGTGACTACAGCAAAAGTCCTAGCAAACATAAATTTGCTGAGAAAAAGAATGAAAAGAGGAGGAGCTGTTTGTGGACAGCCTGGTAAAAAATATCACCAGAAGTTGGACAGGCAAATCTCTAGCAGAACAACTTCTAGCAGTTCAAAGCACCTGAAATGAAAGTTTATGATTATCACCTTACTATGACTGAGCCAAATGAGGGGAAAGGGATTATTGCAGTACAAAAATCTGTTATAAACTCCATCAATACAGAATTCTAGAAGGCCACATCACTGTCACTGCATTTTCTAAATAGATAAAATGTAATTTTTTGTTCTTTGCTGACTTTCTTCCTTGTATTTGTTCAAGTGATATTTAATAATTTCCAGACCTGCTCTTCCTCCCCTAGGTAAAAGGGAAAAGAATATTTGCTCAATACGTTTCTGTTAGTGGATTAAGGACAAATCTGGCAGCTCAAGAGAGATGAAACTGTCACAACATCAGGTCCCCAGGTTCATCAGTAGTGAGACTGAACATATAATCCCTACGCACACCAGGAACAGGCACAAACATGTCTACACTGCATTCCAATATACAATGGTCTGCACAGATCAAAACAGAGAGAGACACAGAGCACTTACACACAGATAGCACAGAAAGCAATGGCCTCATTCTGCTTCCCTCTCTGCTGAGCAGGAAGGAGATCTGTTACTGAGAGTATGTATGTGTGCATAAGCCCCCACTCCCCACCCCCAGCTGGGCTTACACTCCCAGTTTGCCCAGTAGCTAGCACCTGGACACACAAATTCCTGAGGCCGCAGCCATGCTCTAGTTGCTGATACAAATGTCCTCACAGATGCACACATACACAAAGAACCATCTGAAACTCCCCTGATCCCCATAAAACACCCCACAACCTATCCCTAACTTTTTCATAGAGACCCCCTGACTCCTAGATCACCACACAGACTTGGTGGCTCACTTGGCTTGATCTTTGCTTGGCACTCACACACTCATTTTACATGCTTGCTCCAGTGGTTAGCCCTATGGACATCTGTGTCCCTGAGACCTGTGGTCCCACTCCAGTTTCTAGCACTGCCATCCACCCCCTGGGCTCTTGGCAGCTGCTTTCACCTCCTGTGGTCTGCCTGCAATCACAGTCCCAGATGCACAGAGGCACATGAGAGTTCCTCATCTGGGAAAGAGTAGAAAGGAAATTAGTAACAAAACAGGACAGTCTGTGCAGATCAGGTGCAGGGCATGGATAAACAGGTTTACCAAACAGCAAATGATTTACATGCAACTGCGGCTTTACGTTCTTTTCCCCGGTCCTGGGCAGTTCTGGAGAGCCCGGCTAAAGGCGCTGCTTCTCAGTGGGACCAGGGCTGCCGCGCAGCCCAGGCGCTGTTGCGTTCGCGCACTGGGGTGGGGCTGGCCGCGCTCTGTGGCCAACGCTGGGGCGAGACAAAGAGGCGACAGAGGCACACCCTGCCCTTGCGGTGGGCTGTAGAGCTTTTATTGTTGCGTGGAGCTGTGATGGAGAACTGCAGCTGCTCCCTAGCGCCGTGTGGACAAAATGGCGATGGGACTGAGGGTGCGTGGGGTTTTATAGGGGGCAGGCCAACGGGGGCGGAAGCCCCCCTTGCTCAATGGGGACAGGCAACGGGGGAGTGACATAGACTGAGGCAACCAATGGGGACACGACAGGGGTGTGCACAGTGCTCCGGGACGAATAGGGAATGCAGGGATGGGGTAACAGACACAGAACTCTCAGGAGTGGACAGGGGGATGACCACAAGACTGGCATGGTGATGCTCCAATGGTAAGTGACCTGGAGTGGACCACCGTGGGGGGAACATGGGGGTGCACAGGGGTACACAGAACCGGCTAACTAACATATATCAGAACCCAGGATGCAACATGCAACAACCCCTACTTCCCTCTCTATTTTCCCACAGTTCTTCTTCCTCAAGCCACCTTGATTCCTCTCTTTTCCCACCTTTAATTACACCCTTAAACTTCTTGTAATAAATCTTGTGCAGTCCCCAAGTATTCTTCCCCTTCACCTCATAACATGTCTCATGCCTCTGGACAATGTCCCCTCGGTACAAAAGTTGCTCTGTTGTTTACCTCTGGTGATGGGTTTCACATCTGGACAATGAGACTGCAGCTGTTCTGTAACAGCCCTGGGAAGGGCCTTGACAGTGTGTTATTTCCTTTGAGACCTCAGTTTGGGTTCCTCCTCTCCTTGTTCTCCTGTCTTGGTCTGTGGAGATAGTCCCTTGATGGCTTAATGGATTTTGTGATGATTCTGGAAGAAGCCAGGCCAAGGCATTATTTGGGCTCCCCCACTGGTCTCTGTGCTCCTTTTTGGGCATATAGACCAGATTTATTGCACAGTTGTAATTGGCTACTGTCATATGACATTACCTTTTCTTCTGCTGAGCAAGGTAAGAGGTTGTACTTGTTTCTTCTACCTTTTATTTCAGTTTACTTTTAACTTTTGCTGTACAACCATCTTCTGGGTAAGCATCCCAGAGCAGGTTGTTTCTCAACCTGTTGGAGACTGACATGGATTTAGTTTGTGTTTTTTTCATGCCTTTTCTTCTGTAGGTGTATATCTAGCTGTAGTCTATCACTGCTGTATTCTTTCTCTCTGTGCTCCTTTTGTATCAGGAGAGCTAATATGAACATCTTTTGTTAGTGCAAAACTTGTGATGTTAACAGAATCCAGGAGACATTGGAACTGTGAAAGCCTGTAATTCAGGTCATTAGACAGAAATGCATCACCTCTAATGTTCCTGAGCTCCTCAAACTCAGCAACACTATCCTCACTGTACTTCTGTAGTTGAATTTCAGCTGGATTCAATGTGCTGTCATGAAAACTCTTGGACAACAGGAGCCATTGCTTATGCAATCTCTGTTCCTAACTCACTATATAGATATTCATATTCAGCTGGGTCCTGCAATAAACCCAATGCACTTAAAAAAAAATTTAATTAGCACACCAACACAAGGAATATATATTTGAAATTCATGCAGAGTCTCTCTACCTGTGGTGCTTCATTTGAAATTTGAATGCTTTCATCTTTCTACTATGCTGCACCATCCACACAGAAGTCTTGGGCGAGTCCTCCCAAACTCCCTCCTAATTTACTTTAAATTCATTAGTCTCCTAAAAGACTATCTGGCATATGAATCACCGAAAAGACATACTACTTTTTTTCTTGATTCTTTGGTGATTCCTACTGAGCAAAGAAAATATGAAGGTTAACTAATTCTCAGCAGAAGGTTATTGTGAGTAACCTAAATGTGGAATATTATCAAATAGGAAAAAGAAAAAAAGAAAAGAAAGAAATCAGAGTAATTTATTTGATTTAGGCTTTATTTCTTGCTTTGAATCTGCAAAAATAAAATGAAAATAAGATATGGCATGGACATTCTGTGTTATTTATGTGCAATAATAAAGAACAGAATTGCATTATTTTTCCCACAAAAGTGGAGTATTTGATGCATGAGGCAGTCTCATAAATACTGGAAATTCTCACCCAAGTCAGGTTCTGACCTTGCAATCTTCATTTATGTTAATGGTCTTTCAGTTTCACCAGAAAGTCAATGGGACTATTCTTATCAGTAAATATTATTGCTTCATATAAGTATGGTACATCTTGTGGTATTTCTGCCTGGGTTGGATGAAGAGATAAAATTCTAATTACTGTGAAATCCACCTGCTGGCTTTTTCCTCTCCTGGTTGTAAAAAAAAAGAAAAAAAAAAGCAAAGTGGGTTGAAAGTTGAAAAGAGTTGGATATTGTAAAGATAAAGTAAAAAAAATCAATGACAAGCTGTACTAGAGATGTAAGCCAAAAAGGAAAGGTTAGGTGGAAGATGGGAGTTCAACAGAGCCATGGGAGACAAGAGCAATAATAGTTGGCAGCAAAATGTGAAAATTGGTTCAGAGATAAAGCACAACTATTCAAAATATAGACAACATGTATGACTGAAAAACATTTCTAGATACTTTTGGAAACATTTCAATTTTATGTATTCACCAACAGAAAACTCCCTAGTGGAACAAATACAATGGATCCATTTCCAAAACAACAGAATGGGTGCACAATCAGCCAAGTGCATAATGGGTATTTCTGTTTCCATAGTTTTTTTTTTTTCATCTGCCTGTGTGTGGTACTCTTGTAATAGTTTCTTGTTTTCTTTGTTTGGCTTTCCTGAACTCTATAAAAATCTCTACAGCTTCACCGTATTCTCTTTATTTCACTTAATTTTATTTTCTCTAATGCAGATACAGAAGAACCAAAATGATAATTCATAAATAAAAGTTCTCAGAAAATGCAGGAGTTGCATGAAAAAATTATCTTTTCAGATGTCCTGAATAAAGCATCCAGTATTTTGTTTTGCTTTGATGTGCTGCCAGTTGTTTATTAAACCACCACGATTAAGAGAAATATTTTCAGTATCAAGAAGCACTGGGAATTCTAGCTGTGCTTCAGTACAAAGGATTTTAGCACTTTGTGCTGAAATGGCAATGGAGAAATTTGAAATGTTCAATGACCTGCAAGCTCCAATTCTATTTGCATTCTTTGCTGTTGTTGCATTATTTAGATAGTGTATGAAGTAAGGCATGTAAAAGTCTAGCTGTTTAACTGTCTATGCAAGCTTTTTATTTCCTCTGTGAAATTTCTTTATCTTGCCTAAAGTTGCTATTTAGTCTTCTATTTAAATATGCTTCTTATTATTTTAAGCAAATCTAAGGTTAGTAAGAATCAATCATGACATGGACTTGCTAGTAATTTGCAATTTATAGAAGCCTAGTGACCCTCAGCTTCTTCTAATTTTGAACTACTTTTAAAAATAACATTCTGAAACTCTCTTTTTATAAGCATCCCATTGGTTTAATGGGTTTCTGATGTCTGGCACCAGCTGAAGAGCTGACTAAGGTTTCTGACTGTGAATAAATTTGGTTTTGCTTTTTGAGTAGAGCCAATTCTGTTTTCTCTTCCCTAAAGTTTGACAGACAGGCAGACACACACACAGAAGTGGTAGTTCCTAAAGTAAGCTCACATAATTGCAAATGATTAAATTAGTGGGGATCAGTTGGTTACTGATCTGAAATAAGGTGCTCACCTGAAAAACAGACCATTCAATAGCCTAACTCTGTCCACTTGAATTACAGAAGCAAAAGTTAGCCCACCCTGTTGACTACGCTAATATATTCTACCAGGCATTAGCAATGAAAACACTTGTAGTCAGTTGCTGGCAGTTGGATTAATTTACCAGACTGCAAAAATATGGCAATTTGTAAATCTCTCATTGTATTCAAAGACAAGAGAAACAGGGTCTTTTTCATATTGATGATACATGCATGCTGAATGTAATATTGAAAGTTTAAACTTTATACTCCTTTACTAATTTAAAAATTATTACTCTGGCAGGAACACATAGATAATATTTGCCCATTGTGAATACATAATATGTAGGTAAAGTGGCAAAGGATCAATTTAGTTTGTAGAATATAACATGTGGGCTGTGAATTTCTTTCCTCTCTAATCAATATTACATAGATACTGAAGCTGCCAGCATAAAAATTTTCCAAATTCTAAGTGACATGATTCTTTGTATGTGTTCAAAAAATCATTTGTAGAAAATTGACCTGAAGTATTTCAAGCTGAAAACAATATTTTATAAGCATGATCTGGGACAGAAACAGAGAAAGAGAGAGAAAGCACTTTCCATTCATATCTTTAATGGTATCCAAATTTCCAACGATTCTCCCTGTGTTTTGGAAAATATACATCAGAAAATTGTGCTCTGAGAATGTGCTGAAAGTAACTTTTCCTTCACTTCACATAAAAGCCTTCACAGATCCAAAACTTCAGCCTGCTTGCTCCATTGAGAGTGTTTTTGTTCACAACACTGCAAGGACTTTGGGCAAGTGTTAGAGGCACAAAACCTGCTAACTTGTGTTTTATATGACTTGCATTTGCTCACAGCAGATGGAATTGCACAGAAACTTTTACAAGTTCCTGAATATATTGTCTCCCACTGGAGCTCAGCCTATGGTATTCCATTCTCAGAGCTTAACTGCACCATATAGTCCCAATGGCACTCTGTAAGTGAAAATGCACTTTCAGAGTGTTTCAGTGACCTCGATTGCACTAGGCAGGTGGGCCCATTTCAGATGTGCCAAACCAGCAGATCTCTTAAAGAGCTGAAGTACCCATTCCAAGTCTGTGATTTAAGTAATTTTAATTAATCTCTACTCCAGAGCACTGCTGCTTACTTCTCTGCCTTGCTTACATATTTTTTACCTGCAGCTGCCGACATTTTAACTCAGAAAAGGCTAGACATTAGTAGCTAAACCCATAACAAAATAAAAATTATTTGTAACATTTGAGATCAAAATAACCACTAATGTAAACATGGTTTCTGTCCGGCAGCATCCCACTCACACATACAGCACACCCATTGGAGAAGATCTGAGTGATAGTCTGCTCGGCATTTTACTCCCAGACCATCACTGCATTTATTGCATATAAACAATGCTCCTGTTGCTCATGCCTGTTCCATATTGTTTAAAATGGATCTCATCATTTCCTCATCTTTCTATTCCCTCCAGTGTGCCTGGAGTTCTGATTAGTAATTTACCACAGAGTTCTGTAACTGTGAATACTCTACTGCTGCTGTTAATTAAATCTGTGTGGGTAACTATTCACTCACTAGAGACAATCATTGCAGCAAGAGATTGTCAGGCCTGAGGCTTTGCTCTAATAGAATCTGTACATATCCCAGAGGTGATATGTTCGGTATCTGGAGAGGAAACAGTGAGCCAGATCTTGTAACATATCCAACCAGTGAATCACTGAATGAATGCAAAGGGGACAAGCTTCAAAAGACAATGTTCCTAAGACTGAAAGATGGGCAGAATCAGAGCAAAACAGTATGGATATTTTATCATTCTTGTTATAATGTAATCTCATAACCTGAGATTTAATCCATGTTTCTTTTAACTTTAATTTGGGACACATGACTGACATGGAGTGCTTTAAGTTGTTAAAATTAATAATTTAGAGAGATGTCATACACTGTGAATGGTATTGTTATATTAGGAGCATAGATGAGTTGAGGACACACGTGGTAAAAGTGGTTTATAGCACAATACTGAAGAATTGCATAAAGGAGCTTTAAAGAAACTACTGACAATTTTCCATCAGTTAGTTTCAGTGGTGACCCATAAAACATTCCCCTGTCAAATAATGATATCTTTTGCCATATTCAAGGGATTTTCAAACGTGTGTCAGGAGGTTATACACATCACAGGGAAATGGAACATTTTTAAAGGTTACCATTGTCTTCATTAGCCCCATCACATTGACAACAGGACTGTTGCCTCCAGCAGGCAATTGCTGCCTCATGAACTCTGCACATGAATTGCTGCAGTATAGGCATCTTCAACAAGATCCAGACTATTGTTAGGAGGCAATGCCTTAACTGGGTTACACAGATTGTTTAAGAATTATACAAAGCATAGCATTTCTCTTTATTGAAAGCTATAAAAACTGTATATTATCATCCAGTCTACAAAGTGAGTGATTAAAAATTATCTTTCTTCATACAGATGTAATTATCTTTTTATATGCGCATGGGGTTGTATAATAAGTAATGAAACAAGAATTAGTATAATAGGTAAAGAAAATACCTGGTTAGTAGACAGTGGAAACACCTCTTTTTTGTTTTTGTCTTTATCTTATTTTGCTTTTCTCTTTTGTTTTTGCATATATACGTAATGCTAGTACACAGAATGCTCTGTATGTTCAGAGAACCAGTTTCAC
Source organism: Vidua chalybeata (assembly GCF_026979565.1). Classification (NCBI taxonomy): domain Eukaryota; kingdom Metazoa; phylum Chordata; class Aves; order Passeriformes; family Viduidae; genus Vidua; species Vidua chalybeata. The sequence goes on along the minus strand of NC_071534.1, from coordinate 56,694,599 downwards.
AAACATCTCTGTAGTCACAGTTAATAATCTATTTTCCTTGTTCAATAGATAAAGGTGAACTGATTTGTTACATATACATGAATAGGCATACATATCTACAGGCAATAAAACATATATATAGCTAATAATACATGTTTTATATAAAATATATCTGATAAATAGTTGTATATATCCAAAGAAGAGGACAACTAGACTATTAGGTATTATTATGAAGTCTGGAGACAAGAAGCTTTCAGGAAGCAGGTCATTGCCTAGAGCTGATATATCAAGTGTTTACCATTTAAACCTTGGGTGTCTAATCCAAATGGGTCATCTAAGCCCCAGCTGTAGCCACTGTAGTAATGACCTCTGGAAGATTTGTCACACCTATTGTGGGTATTTTATGGTTGTGCTTATGTCTCTTTATACCTGTCTATCACTGCAGTGCTCAGCAGAGCCACCACACTGTTCATGATGAAAAAGCATGAGCAATTGGCATGATTTCTCTTCTGAGCTCTTGACAGCTTCATAATTTTCTTATGTTCAGGGACTGGAAGAGCTTCAGCAGGTTACAGTTTTGATCACTGGAGGGAACCAGAGGTGATCCACTGAGGTACTTTGATGTCAGCATGTACAGCTCAAAGTGCATCTGTGCCAAATAAAAATTGCCAAGGGGAAGTTGCTGATGCAAATAAAACAAAGAATAAAAGGGTAACTGATGATTTAATAATTTGGGTTTAGCATAAGGATCTTGTAAGATTGTTCCAGGTACTGGAATGGAGACAGATATCTTCTGCTCATTGACAAGGAGACGAGCTCAGCACTTTCCACCATGACTCTTTTTAATGCATGCATATTTCAAAAGCACATTGTGAAGAAACTCTGGTAGACACAGACCTTGTAGGAGACTTGGTCATGTTGTTCCTCTTTCATGTGACTTGTGTGGATTCTGCTTATCTGGCACACAGAAGTCAACAAGCACAGTAAGAGTAGTATTAAACAACACTTGAAAAAGCCTGTGAATGTGTAATTGAGGATCAATTTGTGATGCACATGCCTAAGAGAATATTTCCTGACTTATCCTATATTATTGCTTTTCTATGACATATAATAAATATAGCATGTACACTTATTGTGTCCAGCTATACAAAATGAGACAGCAGCAAATTTAGAAACATCCAGAAACAAGTAGAAAATGAACTGGAGGGCCTTTTTGTTGCTAAGTGGTAATTAATAACTAAAACCAGCCATGGTTACTTACATGGAAACAGTGTTGTTCTACAAAGTGCTCCTGGCTTTAACACATTGAAAAAATTAGTCGATGGTTCAAATGAAAATTTTATGGGGAAAGTATTTGCTTTACAGTTCTCCTTTTAAGAAGGGCTCTCTGTAAATTTTTATTTGGTAGGATAAGCACCCAGAATCCTTTCTAGTGGAACATACTGGAAGTGTGGGAAACTCAAACCCTGAAGCTTTTGTGAATGCTACTGAAAATGGTGTAAAGAGAGATTTCTGACAAAAAAAAAATTAATAGCTTTTTAAAGCAAATTTAAGATAAAAAGATTAATACCTGTGTACTTTACTTCCTCCTTTTTCCATCTCTGTCTAGCATATTAGGGAGCTTCATAGTTTTCCTTTCTGGATCAGATTAATTTCTTTACTGTGATTAGCACTCAATTTGACTGTTTACAGTGAGCACAAGGGGGGAAAAAGTATAATTTAGTGAAATTGCTAAGAGATATTTGGTGAAATAGTTGTGCCTTGCAGAAGATGGGCAGAGCAAAAGGAGCTACAGATTGATGAAACCAATTTAAGAAATCATTGACAAAAATAAAAGTAAATTATAAAATTCTGCACTTAATTTCATGAAGAGAAATCAAAAGAGAAATCAATAATTTCTTAGATGTTATCATTTTTTCCAGTATAATGATCTCTACATACTTCATATGTATATTATGATGTGCAAACATTAAAAAAATGAGATTTTTCTCAATCTGTCATGGGCACGAAAGATCTGTTAATGTTTATTTTTCTATAACTCTAATTTACAAAGCAAGGTGACAAACTGAGCAATGAGAGAAGGATGAAAAAGACTAACAGTATCACTTTGCATTTTAGCCAAGATGTTGAGCCAGCAAATTACATATATCTGCAGTACAACAGGTTATTTTTGCTAGCCTGCACTCTTGCTGTTCCACCTTAGAAAATTATGACTCATATGTTTTAAAAGAAATTCAAGGATTAACAATCGAACATATTTAATAACAAGAGAATCAGAATTTCAGTAAGTTCATGAAAAGTAAATAAATATTCCAAGTTTTCTATTTCATCAACAATAACAGTTGTCATACCAGGAGTTCAGTTTTATAATTCCTTAGAAATCTGAATTCTTTATTTACCTCTAACAGGAGAGATTCTTACAGATATTGAAGTCTAACCTCCTTGATTTTTCTATAAGCACTTAACTTTTCAGTGCTGAGTTTCATTCTGATTATTGCTCAGAATCTGCTTATAGTATTTCATTTTGGTTTAGACAAATTACTTACTTGTGTCCTATTCTTGAAGCCTCCATTCAACTGAACTTTATATGAGTACTTGAGCATCAGTAGTGCATTAATGAGTTTATTAACTTCTGAGTCATAGGAATTATCAAGATGGATCACAAGTAACTTCCTTCAGGACGATCAATCACTTATCTACAAGACCTGAATCAAATGTTCCAATGAAAGGTACAAAGAAAAGAGAAGTAAATGGACATAAAATAATATGCCTTCTAGACAGTTTTCTACAGGCTTTGCTGTACTCAGAAACCCTAAAACCTTTTTTTCTGACAAAACACACACACACATATGCACACACACACACATGCATGCACACACACACACACACACATATATATATATATATATATATATATATATATATATATATTTATATGAAAGTTCCTCTGGATAATCTCATCCTTTTTAAAAGAAGACACTATTAAATACTTTACAAACTTAATTTACTTGGACATCAACACAAGCATCAAGAAACAGTTTTCACAGTGCTTTCAAGAATGGCTTTCTTTCCTGCATCATATCTAATATCTAATTTGCCTAGTTAAGTGGTTAGAAAGATCCGTAGAATTAAATCTTACGCAGTAACATCAATGTCTTTCCTATATAATTCCAGGCATTTTCTCTGTGATCTGCCAAGCAGTGAGATAAAAGTCCCACTATTATGCTTTCTGATTATTTTGATTTGAGAACAAGAAAGAGTAAGGGATTTCAATGCAATGACAGTAGACTCTTGTTTTTGGTGCAATCATACTTAACTTTAGGCAGGTGGCTGTGGTGCCAAGTTTAGGACACTGTCTACTCACAGCTTTTGTGAAAGTTACTGAAGAAAAAGGAAGAGGAGCATCTCCAAAGGGTGGTCCAGATCTTGGGTGGTCTGAGCTGCTCTCCAGAAGGGTCTAATTTTTCTTTTCTGAATACCAAGGCAGAAAGCCAAGGCAATAACCATCACGATCACACACAATAACCATCACAAGAGTGAGGGATGGTCCAAACAGGAGCAGCCCAATAACACATTCCGTGGTAGTTTAATAGAGTCTTCTACATTCCCTGGTTCAACATGTAGCAATAATCCACAAGAAATGTGAAAAGTTTAATTTTATTTCTATCAATCTGTCAACTAAATGCTGTTTTTGAGCTAATAAAAAACTTAAAAGGGGAGAGGGATGGGTCATGAACATCCCTTCTTACATTGTACAATTATCCATTTTTAGGAACTGTTAAGATATGTTCAATACACTGACTCAAATAGGCAGAACACTGAAAAGAGGCAGGAAAAAAGGAATCCAAATGCTTTCAAATCAAAATGAAAATCAAACCATTTTTGGTTTGTGATATTGGTATTACAAAAAAAAATCTATATGAGTTTGAAAGCAAAATATGTACATTAGCAAAATAAAGGGAGACTTAGTTATGTGAGGAAAAGGAAGCATATGGGACATAAAACTAAGATGTTGTGTACAACAAATGCTAACAGGCATGAATGCCTGTTAGGCTCGATGACCAAGTTGAAAGGAATGTATTATAGAATCAAAGAATCACAGAATGGTTTGAGTTGGCAGGAACCTGAAAGGTCATCTAGTTGCTACCGTCTTGACATAAGCAGACATGCCTTCCACTAGGCCAGGTTGCTCAACAATCCATCCAACCTGTCCTTGAGCTCCTCTAGGGATCCACAGTTTCACTGGGCAATGTGTTTCAGTGCCTCATCACTCACAGTAAAGAATTTTTTCCTAATACTTAATCTAAACCTACCTTCCTTCAGATTGAGGCCATTACCTCTTGTCCCATCACTACATGCACTTCTCCCAAGTCCCTCTCCAGCTTTCTTGTAAGCTCCCTATAGATACTGGAAGGCTGCAGGAAGATCTCCCTGGAGTCTTGTCTTCAGTCTGAACAACTCAACTCTCTCAGCCTGTCTTCATAGAAGGGATGATCCTCACCTCCCTCATCTTGTGGACCTTGTCTAACTCTCGTCAGCAGGTCCTTCTTGTGTTTGGAGTCCCAGAGCTGGATGCAGCATTCCAGGTGGGGGTCTCATTTGAGCAGAGCAGAGGAGGAGAATCATCTTCCTTGACTTGCTGGTCAAACTCATCTTGATTTTTGCTGATTGTCCTGCTAAGGCAGCAGCAAAACAAGAGTCAGAAAAGTTGACATTAGCCTTAAAATAATCTGCAGAATTACAGTAACATTTTCTGTGAGACACATTTTCACAGACACATAAAATTAAGAAATGCCTGAACTGAGATTTTAAATGTAATCTAAACTGTATTTCAATGTACCTTTGTCTTATAGTTATTAATTGCACAGTAACATATGCCCTGATGTTGTCTACCTAAATTAGGCACATACTGAAATACCTGAAACTCAAGAGTAGTTATTCAACATTCTGCTGATAGCCTGTCAGGAGGCAGATAAGTTTTACATCTGATTCTGCCACTGCAGGAGCTGAATGGTCCCTGGGGTAGTCTGTTTCATCCCAGTGACCTCAGAAAAAGTGGAAAGTAGAGGCACCTCAATTAAGTGCCTACAGCGTGATGGGATAAATAATGGCAGGAACAGGACTGATTCAGTTCAGAGAGGCATCTGTCAGAATGAATGGTGCAGGTTTAATGAGCAGCTAATCAATATTTGGTATTCTCACTGCTGGTAAGTGAGCGAGCACATGTCATCTTTGCTGAACACATCTAATTTTGCTATCCATGTAGAATAATTAATTTCCTCATTAGTATTTCTGTGGTGCTTCTCACTGAAGTATCTGAATTACTCATAAAATGAATTGGTGCATCTTCTTAATAGCTTGTACAAGATGACACACAGAGGCAAAGACTGTCAGGATACACAATGCTCAGCACTGTAGCATCCAAGAGTTATCTACCATGGCCACAGCAAAGCTCATACGGTTGAATTATACTCCCAGGTCAATTAGCATTCAATGGAAGACAGTATTTTTGACTGGAGCTTGCCTGTGTCAGGACACCAAGGGGATTAGGAGGTCCAAGCTGAACAGATAGATAGTACAAAGACATGGATGGGTATGTCTGAAATTGAAGGAGGATGCCTTGGAAGTTTAGCAAGACTTCTCTCTAAAACCTCTTTTGAGTTTACTCACGTAGTCTGTTCTCTCAATCAATTATTTAGCATGTTCACCTCAAGAACTTGCCCACCTTACACCTAGAGATAGGAAGCAAGGACTTCAGGGTTTCAAATCACCATATGGTTTATGTTTTAACAGAATATGTTGGGGATGCCTGGCAGTAATCTAAATAATTCTTAATGCAGAACTCGTATATTAAGAAGGAGGGAATTAGAAGGAATATTTGCCAAAAAATCAACATAACTAGTCCCAGGGAAATGTCATTTTTGGATCTCAAAGGGCTCTAATTAGGCCTTTTGAATCCTGTCTTCGCAGACTTGGATTCTGCAAAACCTTTGCAGAATATCTGCTTAAAGCCTTTTTGTGCTTGCGGTCATCTCAGATATCTAAGCAAGATTGGCAGGATTGTCCTGCATTCCTCCTAAATTCTGCCAAGAAGGCATTTCAGACACCTGCTGCTGCCTGAGAGGGAAGTCATAGTCTCACTGACGGCTATTACTTGAAGACTAAGAGCATTCACATGTGAAGCTATTCTGGGTCACCTGGCATGGTGTAACTGACTGTTCTGTGGTCAGTTATTCTTGTGTCCCTTCCCTTCTGCTCCAGGAAGGAATAAAGCAGCAACCTTCTACACAAATTTTGCTTTATTTTAAAGTGCATTTTCATCCCCTTGGGAGCCCTATTTTCTTAGACAGAAGCCCTCTGTTTACACAACCCTGTCTCACTCCCATGCAAAATGTCACTGTTGCAGTGTTTTGACTTACCTATGACTATTTTCCCACTGCTTTCCAGGCTCTAACAAGAAACATCTCCCAAGAATGCTTCTCACACTGGTTCCTAGTTTCAGTTTTTCACCTGCTCCCCATTCAGAAACACATTTGAGTTTTAGATTTCCTGACCAGATCTGATGTTTCCTTCTGCATTTGCTGGTTCTGAAGCTCTCCTATACATCACAGACCACTTACATCACTTCTGCCTGTTAGTACTTTCCATTTCTAATCTTTGATTGTGAAAAGAGAAAAAAAAAATTAAACTAGGTCCATCTCTGAAAATGATGGCTTATACCATAAGTGAAAGGAAAGGCCTAATTATGAGAACTATTAAAATGAAAAGTTTTATCCTATGCATATCCAAATCAAGTAGCATTCATACTTCAATGAATAAAATATGGGGACAATCAGGTGCAATAAAATGTGGGAGAAACAGGGCTAAAAATTTCTCAGAGTGCACCATAACATTTACCTGGTATGATCAGGGTTGCAGAAAGAGGATATAGAATTTGTGGCATAGAGACCTATAGGGAAATTGTCTTCAAGGTTCAGTAAGTGGGATTATCTCCTCATTCCTTTTGAGATAGATATACTGAGTTCAATATTAGCTATATTGTGTAAGTCTTTGGGAAAAAAAGAAAACCTGTAAGACTGAGGGTCTGGTTAACATGAAAGGCTGCTTATGTTGACCTATATAGCCATAAATTGCAAAGTACTTCATAAAGCACTTCACCTCAGCTCGTACAGCTGGAAAATTCTCATCTGCAGTTAGTAAACATCATCTCAAAAGAACATTATTGAATACATTTTGACCATGTTAGAAGAATCGTAGCAGAAACAATAGCATACTTTGGGAAGAACAGAGAAAAACATGTGAAACATTACAAGCCTGTGTACTCTGATGATTGCACCAGCTCAATCCAGCTATTTATTCTTGCATGTGAATCTGGTCAAATAGTGAACCATTTGAGCATAACCAATGGGAGATGTGGTCATTTACTTTCTCCTGAGACTTTCCCAGGGTGAAAAGTTGCTAATAAAAATAAATGGTTTACAAATTTTAAATGTATACATAACACAAAATTAATCTTTCTCTAGCCACTAATATAACTGACTTTTTGAATAAATACTTTTTTTTCTTTTTAATTAGTATTATGAAGATTGTAATGGATTTTTCTTGTTATAAAAGTTTGCCATATGCAGCCAGAAAAAGAAAAAAACCCTGACAATTTTTCCCATATTAAAAAAGAAGTGAGGTTGCTGTTCTAACTACAACTCCAAAACAAATTCACTTAGTTGTGATTCTTGTTAAAGAAAAAAAAATTCTAAAAACACTACTATGAGTTACTTAAAATGTTTAAATTTAATAACTGTAGATAATAAAAATTAACCTGTCTGTTATTTCTTTTCCTACATTAAAATTTCAAAGCAGTTTTCAGTAGGCTTTTAGCATACCTAGGAATCATTTATCAAAATATATATGTCTGTGTGTATTAAGCAGTTTGTTTATATTAATGATATTTTAATCACAGGAGTCTAGATCAATATTCTGGATATAGTGAGAGTGCTTTGTTGTCTTTCATCTTCCCTTGCACACCACACTTTTTAAAGGCCCAAGAGAGAGTTAATTTGAAAGAACTAATAACTTCACATGTGTAAACTGCTAATACTTGCCTATAGTGTTTCATTAGAGAAAACATTGTTATGCTGAATTATTACAGGAAATTGCTTAATACTATTTGACTACTTTTGCTGTTATCCAGTTAATGTATTATTTTCATTATTCAGGAGTTCTATAATTAATGAAGCGCTATTACATGAATGATGTGTTTAATGAACAATGTCAGAATTCAGTGGATAGATTCTTAATGATTTACATGGTGTGCCTAACATTGTTTAATACCAAAACAATATAGGAGATGAAAATGCTCAGTAAATATTATTTTTGGGGCATTCTGGTTTTGAGCCTTTTTGAACAGAAATTGAGGTTGCACTTAAAATAGCTTTCATAGCAATACAGAGCTCTAGTTTTTCACCTGAGAAGTCTCTAAACCCCTCTTGCATTTTGAGTGATTTAAAGACTTTTGACTGTAAAGATTCAATCGATAGTTCTTTCAAGAGCTTAAGATTCTGACACTTAGATAGGTTCATCCTGAAGCCAGAGATAAAACAATCAGCCAATTTGGAGTTAACAGCTCCTGACTGGCTTAAAAAAGGACAGTGAATTCCTTCCTTTATGCCCAGATCCCTGGCAGGTCTGCTCACAGGCAAAGAAAGAATTGGACCACAGTGCTCCTAAGGCAGAAATGCATAACTGTCACCTTTTCAAAGAGGAAATGAAGGTGATATGTGGTATCCTAAAGGGATGTCAAGTCAGGCTTGGACTGGGGTGCCACTCCTTTCTCATCTAATATGAGAAAGCATTCACACTTTGTGTGTGTGCTACATAAAGTCAGAACAGCATGGACTAGTAGTTTCCAATAGTTTACAAAGCATGCTCACTGCAATTTCAAAAACAGCAACCAAAACCACTGCCCTTATTAAAGCTCCTGCAAACCCTTTTCTTGCCCTATTCCTGCTCACTAATCACATTTTCTATAGGACTAATTTATAAATATTCATTTCTTAATAACTATTTCTGTAGTAAAATTTTCAGGACTGTTCAATAAATTCTCAATTTAATTTATGTTTTTCTAAATTTCTTGACTCTTTACAACATTCCTTTCCATTTCTCTCCCCCTCCCTCCTTTCCTACATAATTCTTACCTATCCAAGTGCTTCTCACTTTGTTCAGCGCTTTATCATAGAATCACTGTGGCTGGAAAAATCTCCATGATAATCAAGCCCAACCTTTGAGAGTACCACCACCCTGTTAACAAAGCCATAGCATTGTTCAGTTGTTTCTTGAACACTTCCAGGGAACGTGACACTACTACCTCCCTGGTCTGCCTCTTCAAATGCTTCCACCCTTTCAGTGAAGAAATTCTTCCCGATGTCCAGCCTGAACCTCCTGGGTTGCAGCTTGAGGTCACTTCCTCTTGTCCTGTCACCAGGGACCTGAGGGAAGACATTGATCCCCACCTGGCTACAACATCCTTTCAGGCAGATGTAGAGAGCAATAAGGTCTCTCCTGAGCTCCCTTTTGTCCAGGATGAACAACCCCAGCTCCCTCAGCCACTCCTCATCAGACTTCACCACTATATGGAATCTAATCTAATCTAATCTAATCTAATCTAATCTAATCTGTATTTTTTGCTCCCAAAGTATTTTTCGTGCTAGTACTACCTGCTGTCACCTCTTTTTGATGTCCTTGGATGGTATCAGAGAACGAATTCTGTCATTCTTTAAATACAGCAGCTGACATTCTCAGACAGTGAAAAGGTGTGGATGCTGCTCTCCAAAGAGAGTTAGATGACAGCTTTGTGTATGCAATGCCTAAAATACTTTTTGAAAGTATTTTCTGGGTTGTTGTTAAGCAAATAACTAAAAGGAAGATATATATAAATGTAAGTTTCCTGGATATGTTTTTAAAAGTAAAATGTGTCCTTTCTGGGTTAAATATGATGTAGGAGAACTACCAAGAAATTAAGATACTAAAGCAGTCTAGGTCTTGCAGGAACATCTTAAAATTGATTTCAGTTTAAAAGAAGGGTGTCTATGTGTTTGTATACATACAAATATAGAAATACTACAGAAGCATCATTGTTTAACAAAAAGCTTCAGGAGATACTTAATGAGATACAATTTAAAAGAATCTCAAATAGCGGCCTAACTACTTTGAGCATTAGCTTGTTATTTCTGAGAACATAAAAAAATAATATTTCTACTTCAGTTAAAGCAATAACACAATTATTCTTTTTTCAAGATAGAAAATGTGCAGAGCCGGCAGTGCTCCAAAGTGTGCCCAAGTAGAAGCACATTAAGAAGACATTAGCAGTATGGAGTCCAGAGCAGCATGCCAAGCATGGCAGGCTCAGGGCTTGTGCTCAGGTGGGCTCAGCTCTGCTCAGACAGCAAAGGGCACATGATGAATTCTGAGAGTTTAAAAGAAGACTGTTCTAAGCTTGAAATTGAATCCAAAAAAGGGTGACAGAAAATAACAGATATATCAATAACTCTCCAAAACAGCTTCTCATAGATTCCAACAAACAAGATTTATTTACATGAGGATATTTAAACATATATATTTACCAAATTTCTGTGGGATACATTTTTGTTCTTCCAGACTGAATAATATTTTTTTCAGTGCAAGAGTCACAGACGTCCAGCAATTAGTGGCCTGAATATTGGTTGCTGTCTTATCTGTGTTTGTTCTAAAGTTTAATGGAAATTTATGCTACAGAATGCCTTTAGTTAGTAGCTTCAAAGGCATTCAAAACATCTTTACAGGAAAAATAAGTTGATTACTTGCAAACAGTGCATAATGGAACAAGTGTGAACAAATATGATTCTCAACACATGAGGAGTTGTGTTCCTCTGAAAAGAATAGTTTTGCTTGAGAATGGAGATAGCAACACAAAGAAAAAGCAAGAAGACCTGCAAACTATCCTATCCTATCCTATCCTATCCTATCCTATCCTATCCTATCCTATCCTATCCTATCCTATCCTATCCTATCCTATCTTATCCTATCCTGTCCTGTCCTATCCTATCCTATCCTATCCTATCCTATCCTATCCTATCCTAGGTAAGTTTATGAACTTATTTCTTACTCTCAAAGTGCCTGAACACTCGTCAGAGAAGTATTAACTGTTGTGACTATGTATTTGCCACATACACTTATGTTGTATACCCCATTTCCAGGGGAGCAGCACAGCAGTAGCAGAAAGTAAGGACTCTTACTTTTCTGGATTTTTAGCCTTTCTTCCATCATTATTTTTTAATATGCACATCTTGTGACATATTTGTTAGAGAGGGCAAGGTAAAAGAAATATAGTCTGCACTGGGGGCAGTAGCAGAGGAAATCTATGATGGCATATTTTTCTGGAGGGTGTGGGTAGAGGGTAGGGAGAACATGGAGAACATTTTTGCCCTGAATTTCTGAGAAATTAATGTCACGTTCATATCTGAGTTTTACTCCTGCAGTAGAGAGCTCTGTTATTCTAGGAGACTAGAGCTGTCACTGATGCTTTTCCTTTATGAGCTGTAGGTTTTTGTTCTGCTATCTTGGGTACAGGACACACAAAAAAAAAAAAAACCCTAAAAAAACACTGTAGACCCAAGACCTTGAAACGGAGTATAGATTTTATTGAACGAGCACCAAACTTATTCTCATGAGGGACCAGATCTGACAATATGGTATTAGGTACACACCCCATTTGGCAAAAAAATTTAAAGCAAATGCATCTACTGTGAAGGTATTGGTATTTCTTGTGACATATTACATATCACTTAGACAGTCTGCTGCTCCTTCTGCACAGAAAGCAGATCAGTGGGGGAGACCTGGTATGGAAGGTAAGGCTCTTTCATCCAGATGCTCTGCCACATGAATGTGATTGCTCTGCCATGGTGCCAGGACTGGGGTGTCTGCAGAGTGGTGTGCTACAACACATGGATTAATCAGTGTCAGGGTATTTTTTCTTGCCCGTAAACTCAGCTGTGAAGATTCACAGAAAATCTGTGTGCCACAGCCTTCTTCCAAAAGACACCACTGGAAAATGAGCTTGATGTGTTCATGATGGCCTCTGTTTCTAGGAGATACATGGCTGCATTTGGTGCCGCTTTGAATTTTTTAGGTACTGAAGACATCACATCAAGGTATATCAGTAATCCCTGGCCAGCTGAGGATTGCAGAAAGCACCAACAGTTTGTGCCAAGATTCGCCTGCAATATGGGGTGAAGGCTAAGGCTCAGTAGCTGAGGAATGAGACTCCATAACTCTTCAGAGATTGCTTTCTGAGACCAATGAGTAGTGCAGGAACACTTATGGAGTGTGGTGTGAGCTGATGACACCTAGGTCTATCCCTAGTTAAATTACTCTCTTTCATGAGAGTCATTAGGTGGTCTTTTTGAAGCACCAGATCATCTTGCTATTAATCCTGTGTTTGAGTGAAGGACTGATTCAAACTTGGGCTATTTTCAAATAAGGGCCACTTGGTTCCAAGCCATTTAATCAATTCACCTACTTCATCTCTGAGTGTTGGTGATGTAGCACTTTGAAAACATGATTAATTACTGTGGGAAATCTCAGTGGTAGGGAAGAGAAGGAGAAGTTGGAGTAGAGTTCTTATCCTGTGCTTCTCTAGGGATTCAAAGCCCTTGGCATTTTCATGTTGATGATTAGACACAGTCCCAATCTGAATGGAAAGGCTGTACAATCATTAGCACCCAATGACTGCTAAGTGCCTTCAGATATCTGTGCTCAGAGCTATAGTGGTGACTGTACAGAATGAAGGTAATGCCAGGCTGTGAATCCTAGTTTTGCAGACCCTTACTTCTCAGGGTATTTCTTCAGCAGTGATTTAAGTCTGACAAAAGGACTATGTTTTCCTCATACCCTTCTCTTCCCAATGTCTAGTTTTGGACAGCCACTCCATATGCAAGGCATTGTGACTGAGAGACCTCACTGACTATTCAGCATACAGTACCACAGTTTACAAAACTCCCAAAAGCATGAAGTACCAAGCAAGGGGATATGGGTGCACTGATGGGAATTTGCTTGTAGAAGCAGTCTTGGTAAGTAAAACTGTTTTGATTGAGAGGTGGGCATAGCCAAAATGCCAACATTTATGTCCCCCAAAAAACTTTGATGTGACTAAACTTGCATAGATTGAGGCTGAATTCAATTTAGACATGTATGCTGCGTTGAAACATGGGCACCAGAAACAGGCTTCTCTGTTCTTACATCCTGCAAGGACTCTGCCAGAGATGCTCTGAGATTTCAGGACTCTGTCTGCTTTAAGCTTTAACTAATAGAGTGGTGACTTTTGCCAGAAGTGTCTGCTTAGTAAGTACAAGAATTGGTTTCCAGTGCTGTTCCAGGGGTGGAATGAATTTCTAGCAGAGTGCCCAGATGACTATATTGCAGGCAGGGTCCTGGAACAGATGGATTTTTATCATGGAAAGGGTCTGCATGAAGCTAGAATTACAGGATTCATGAGGTCAAAGGTGAAAAATTAAGTGACTATGCTGGCATCTTAAAATTCAAATAGAGGTGGGAATTGAATTAAGTAATCTCTGGATGATTTTTTTTTTTCAACAGTTGTGAAATAAAAAATATAGAGAGCATAGGTAGCTTTTATTGCAACCAGAATTATGTGTCTCTGAGTGTGTAAATATGTATGCACATAGTAGGGAAAAAGAGATTGATTTGCCATGTTCAAGTGCATTTCTGAATTTTCCCAAAATTGGTGATATAAATAATGATTATATTTTATTGTTGAAATATCTCAGCTCTGTGGCACCTTAGTTTTTCTGTAATCTTGAATTCTCTTTGTGCCATTCCTTATTTCATACTGATGGACTTGGAACTGCAATGCATACTGTAACAAATGGAAGGAGATGGGCATCTGTAAAGTGTGGTCTCATTTACTCTTCACTTTATTCAGGGTACACCTAGAGAAGGTAATACATTTTGCACTCTTTTGGTGGTGAATGATGATGTTCTGGATACTTTCTGATAAGAATAAAAATAACTCAAAAATTTTATTTGTGTCTTCTTATAGTTTATTCTGGCAAAATTCAGCTTTAAAAGGCAAGAAACTCTACTTTTAACAAAAAATTACCTTTTGTTTGATTTTATTTTAATCACGGGGATAGAAAGTTTTATATTGACATGACATGAGTGAGACAGGATCTATCTGAGGTCTTCCTGGTTTCCTCTTGATATTATTGATCTTTTTTTTTGTGATAAAATTAGCACTGGGCAATTTTCTGGGTAAAACCCAACAGTTATTCTTTCCTGAAAACTTGCAGTTGTCTGTTGTTCATTTCAGCCCTAGCAACAGCAGACTATAAATGGCAAAGTACCAAGCTTATTGTCAATATGCAGCTAATAAGACATCATAATTATTAGTTCAGATGTATACAATGGAATTTACATATTTCTGTAAGTTTGACGTGCTTCCTTGGCAACTGCTTGTTTTAATTACTTCCTTATAGGCCATATGAAGAAAACTGGAATGCTAAAGTGAAATTTTTACTGTATATCTCCAGGGAGGCCAAGCAAAATATGTTCCTTGAAATCACATCCTTGAAATAATTTTATGTTGGTTTGCAGCACTGGCTACTGTTAGGCAGCAGTTTCAGTATAAGAAAACTATCAGATAGAAATACCTGAAACTAACTTACTATGGTTTGATTTGATTGCTTATCATAAAACTACACTGCAGCTGTTCAAGAGAAGAATGTACTGAGCTTGTCTCTGTGAAGGCATCTGCAAAATTCCATCTTTTGTAACTCTTCTGTTTGTGAAGAAACTGATTAGTTCCAGCTTTTGTATCCAAAATCAGATGCAAAGTTTTTGCGACTGTTGAGTTTCTTGTTGCTTTGTGGATGAAAGTGCTTGTGTCTAGATTGATATCATAAGCATGGAAGATGCTTTTGAGGTGGTTGAGTTCAGTTCCCTGCTCTCACACCCTCCTTATACCCTAAGGAGTGCTTCTGTGTGCCCGGCTCTCAGTGCATGCTCTGGCTTAGTGCCAGCACCTTGCTGGGGCAAAATGCACATATACACCTCCTGTCAGCCTCTTGCTTTCTTCACAAAGGCAAGTTGACTGAAAAGGAATTTTAATGTACTGGGGCTGGCATACCCAGAATGAAGCACTCATTCACACTTCAAAAAACCAAAAAGAAAATGCCTGTGGAGTTTAATCCTATACGTTTTAATAGTCTTGAAGAAGAAGAGAGTCAGCAAAGAAATAGTACTGCTATCTGAATGTCTCAATGAGTTGGCCCTGATGTGCATAAATTCTGCATCCAGAATTACAGGTTTATTTCTTGTTGCTTCTTTGCTGTTCACACCACAGCACCTGGTATTTTTCAAAGCACTAATGAAGAACTTATTTTCATAACCCAAAATGAAGGGGTCAGCATCAGCTCTGCCTCATTTGCAAGGAACTGAGACACAGAGGAATGATAACATTCACTTAAGATTCTAGACTATTGTAGCTCAGTTGTTCAGATGGTTCTAGCCAATGTGAAGTGCACCCACATGCCTACAACAACTCTGTGTGTCGCTGAGGATGTTGGAAAAGAACTCAGAATTACAATTTGCACACATTTTGACTAAGATACATGTTTAAAGCACTGTAGTTTTTCCTGGGTAATTCTACCACGGGAAAAAAGTCATAATTAGCTGGTGAGTACTGAAAGGATTTGCCTTGTGTTAAGAAGGAAATCTGGCAGCAATGGCTTCTTCAAATCATTTAGCCCTGAAACAGATAGGCTGGCTACTGAAAGCAAGAGAATTGTCAAGAATGAGTCTCTGTAACTGGTGAGAGTGAGAGGGAGAAAAGATGTGTATATCCAACATTTGTGGCCTATTCATGACCAACATAACGTGACCTCACACACCTACCATTGCCAGCAACTGGAATAGACCCAATATATGCCAAACTTTGCTGTAAAGTTTAAATGAGTTTCTGTGTGGTATAGATAAACTGAGACTTCTTGAAAGGCTCCTGACTTGGTTAACCAAGGCCCGTTTTTAATGTGAATGGTGAAAATCAGATGTTCACTCGTTTTACATCATCATTGGTTTCTCAAACAAAATAAAAAATCTTCATGACCAGAAAGTCAAAGTACAAAACCCATTTTTCCTCATGTCTCTCTCTGAGTAGACTGAAAAATTTCTTTCAAAGATTTGCAGCTTCTTTTAGTCTGAGCCAGGCACACATCATGAAAAATGTACTTTTAAAGATTAAGATGTAGAGAAAAATAATATAAAATCACTGAAGAACAAACCACAAAATTTAGATAAATTTGTGAAGAGCAACAATATTTTTAATAGCTTTTGATTTCTAAAAAAGAGTACTTACGCACATTGTCTTTGATAAAATCTCCTGGGTTTATTGCCTTCTTTGCGTGAATATTTTCTATGAACAGTGATGCAGAAACACTGACTTCATTAATGATACATGCAGTTAATTTCTTGGCAAAATATTTCTGAAGGAACCCATTGCTAGGATTTAGCTTTATGCAAAACAAATCTTTATACCAAGGAGAAAAAATACATCATAGCCAGAAACAATAGCTCTTGTGCTAACCTCTGATTCTACTGACTGTGGCTTCCTGGCCCCTTCAGTCTTAAAGGAAACATCTTATAACTGAGAATTATTCCGAATACCATCCAGTTTAAAAACAGGAGCCAAAACCAAGGAAAATATTTAGATCGCATGCCAACAAAACAGCAGCACAAAAACTGGCTTAGCTTCAGTTAATGAAGTTTACATTTAATTCATAACCTTAACTATATTTATTAGATATTATTAGAGTTGACAACAGTGTGTGAATGTAAGAAAGCCTCACAATGAATGTGGTACAGGTTCAGGGGTTTAGTGGCCAGATAACTTGAAGACTTACCTAATAAGGAAAGGTCTTGCTAGGTTATATACATAACCCAAATCAATAGTTTGCTTATGCTTTCAGGAATAACTGTGACACAATAATTTTTCTGTTTATGGTTTTTCATCTCCAGAATATTTACCACAACCTTATTTTCTGGTTTCACATTAAATAGGGTATTGTTGTTCCTATATTTCTTCATTCAGATGGATTTATATCAGTGAATTCTCAAAATTTCTTGTGAAAAATGAGTGTGTCATACACATCACTGCAAAGTGTACCAAGGTCCTTTACACATAGGGCTGTGTGAAGGGCCATACCTCAAGCATAAAGGTATAAGTGGAACCTCAGAATGGTGCTACCACCCAACACGTAAAGGGTCTTGTATTTTTACACAGTATTTTGTCCATGGATGTTAAACTACCAGAAAATAGAAACCATCACTGTAAAAAGAATTGGCCAAGAATAGATTTTCTTCTTACTGCTGCCTGAAAGTCACTGAAAGCCTTTCTCTAAAACACAATTCTCTATGAAAAGTTGTACTAACAATGAGGCAAAGAGAATTAAATAATATCTGAAATTCTGTGCTTGTCATCATGGAGTATAAATTTACAAGATTAGTCAAATAAATGAGATGTCGTAATAAATGGGCCCTCCAATCTATATCAGGAACTGCAGCTTACAATGTCTTTAATTACTCATCAGGTTCTAATTTCAAGTGCTCTATACCTTTCCTTGAAAAGCTGTTCCTGACTCAAATTTTTATCTTTATTGCCTTTGAGGCTTACATAAGTGTTTTCCCAATGATTTATGCTAAAGCTGCTCCTATGTAAAGTTTTAGTTTGTGGGAGATTTTGCCTGTTTGATGTTCTGATTCTTTTCCCTTTGAAGTTCAGCAGAAGTCCTGCAATTAATGCCAGGGAGAATAGGATCTAAGGATAAATGAAGGAGTTGAGGGAGTCACTAAAAAATTACTTCTACAGCCTTTGTCAGAGAAATAGTTCTGCATTGGTTTTTGGCCTCCAGCCTTTTTAAGCTCATCAGAGTCTCACATGCACATTCTGCATCATTCCTAAAAGACATGTCCTTGAGCTTTACTCATAAATTATGAATAAAACTGGAGATTATAGGATTACTAAAAAAAATGTGTTAGAGGTAAATCAGTACCTAAAGGGGAGAATGTGGTTGACTATGCTGAAGGAAACTACAGGTCTTCCATTGTGGTGAAATTCCTTAAGTACTTGACTTAGGCCAAATTATATTTAATGCAATAATTGATATCCATTTAAAGCTTTGAGAACGTACTAGTGGTATTTGCATATGTTTAGAAAAATAATTCAATGTACTAAGTGTAAGAATATAATGAATGAAATTTATTGTCTTGAGAACCGGAGATGCAGACAGGTGAGAAAAAATAATATTATTCAGTAGAAGCAAAAGCTGTGAAATTTCCTCTGCTTTCAATAGCTGACTAGATGGAACAGCAGGGGAAAAGAAAGAATTGGATGTATTAGTGGACTATAAGATGTTTTGGAAAATAAGATTGTGAAAAAGTCCAGTGTTCAATGTTAATATCCCTTGAAATGCTAGATTTTCTCAGCTAGAAGAAAATTGAAGCCAGAACACATGCCTTCTTCCCTCTGCAGCTGTGTTGCTTGCAGAGGCAATGACCCCAATCCTGTTCCCAGCTGCTATTCACTTTCTCCTTCACATCGTGACGTGTCTTCTAACTTGTTTTAGCCAAATGAGCTAGGTTGTCTTAAAAAGTTTCAACTGAAGATGTAAATGAGCTCTCCCAGCTTATTTAACCAGAAATAAAAGACAATAATCACTTAACTGGCTTGCTGGCATAATCTAAGCAAGTGATAATCTATCACGGTATCTCCAACAAAAAGCAGAGCAGAATGTTAGCCACTGGTTATCAATAGTAACTTTTCATGGTTGTCTTAAGAATGGAGAATTCTGCACTGGGTATGATAAGAGGTGGAATATAAGCTATAACAACAGCCAAAAACTACAATGTGCCAAAATACAACTGCCTTGCATTTGAGGGTTAGTTTTGGTGAAACTGGAAAGCATAGATAAAATATTGGAAGACCTGAAGAAGAACACATTTTGTGACTACACATAAGAAATACAGAATTCATCAAATCATACAACTTCTAGTCTAATATAAATCCCCAGAAAAAGATTTTACCAAGGAATCAAACCTATTTCTAAGTATGCTGAAGATAACAAGCAGATAAATAACAGACATCACTGAATTGTCAACAGTAAATCATGTCAAACCTGCCTATTTCCTTCCATGACAGAACTGCAAGAACTGTGAAAAGAGGAAAAGCAATAGATGTCGTATAATGACTTTTGTAGGGCATTTAAAATTATCTCTTGTGACAATCTCATAAGCAAACTTTGGAGTCATAGTCCAGATGAAAACTACCAGGTGGGTGTTAGACAGCTTTGCTAAAAGTACCCATGGAGTCTTTGGCAATATTTCACTGTCAGAAAAGAAGGAAGGGTCAGGTGTGAATATACAGGGTTCTGTCATGGGTCTAGTTCTGTTCAATGTTTTTATTAACAAATTGAACTGAAATTGAATTGAAATGGAAAAGATGTTTATTAAATTTGCAGGTGTCATGAAACTGAGAGACATCACAAGGATGGAGGCAGGATTAAAGTTCTAAATTATCTTGACAAATGGGAGAAATGGCCTAAAAATTGGATGAAATACAAGGTACAGCACTTAGGCAGAAATAATCTGCAAGATGAAACCAGTATGGGAACAGCTGACTCACAAATATATTTCAAAAGAAGCCTGGGAGATACAGGGCAAAAGCAAGGTAAAGATTTTATGCTAATATCTGTATGTTGCATAAGCATTGAAATGTGTACCAGTTTGAGAGATTATAGTGGCAAACAAAGAGAATGATGACTACTGAAAAAAATTATCCAAGAGAAAAGATTGAATGAATGGGATTATTTATTTAAACTGCAGCAAAGATACAAGGAAAATGATAACTGTCTTCAGGTAATTTAAGCAATATTGAAAAGAGAAAATATCTGCACTCTTTGTGAACAGTGTCTTCAGATGAACCAAGGAAGGCCGAGTTAAACATAGAGGAGAAAAAATCTAATGATCAGCAAGATTAAAGCATAGGAATTTTTGTGCAAGGAAGGCTGTGGAGTTCCACTCGCATCTTAAATATTCCACCTTCCAGGACTGGCACATACAGATGACCTTGCTATGTGGCAGGTCTTGATAGTGCCACAATTTTTAAGTGATACAATGACTATATAGCACAATAAAGAAACATTCTTGGCATTTTTATTTCATAAGAATGTTTCTTTATGAAAAGTGAGGTCCTTCAGTAAAGTCTAATATGCAGTTTCATGTATGGAAACATTTCACTACAGAAATAGGTGTCGGCACAAGGAATTCCTGACATCAATTTATTAATAGTACTATAATCTGAAACAACATAATGTCAATATGGAGGCTTAAGTTAGTGAAATGGTAATGATCTAGTTTCAACCAAATATAGTAGACAAGGATTTCTTCTGCAACTTTTGGAGGTTCTCATGGGTCAAAATTAATGCCACTGTCTACAGTTTTGGAAACAGAAATAAGGCAGTATTTTCATACACAAGAAACACTACTGAAAATACTTGGAACAAAAAGCATTCAGCTTTGCTAAAAGCCAGACTCAGGCTGCCTGGCCTTCCTTCTGCTGTGGTTACAGACCTAACAGAGAAAAGCAATCACTTTTCCAGCATACTGTGATGCCAAAAGTGCCCCATAAGCCTTTGTTCAGGGTCCTCATCATCTTCAGGAGGCTGGATCCCTCTAACCACATCTAAATTACATGGTGTTTTGAATGGTGCAGTGAGGACTCTGGGTTGGAGCAAGGAGACAGCTGGAAGAAGAGGTCTCATTTGGACAGAATGAAAAAGAGCTCTGTGCATATTTATGGGAAAATGCATCTGGAAAATAAAGAGATAGTCTTAGGCATGGAAATTGAAATATGAGGCCTCATTCCCTTTCACTAACTTGTTCTTCTTTCTTTTTTTTTTTTTTCTGAGACATTGAACTAAATAAGTTTCAGATTTTATTTTCCTTTCAGTATTTGCAACCCTGAGAAAGTCCCATAAACTCACATTAGTACTCTGATATGAAGATCAGCACTAGAATTCATCTGGATTACCCTGTCAATACCCATACTACATAAAAATTAATGTTAGTTAGTTAGCTAATTAGTGACTCTGACAATAAGATGGACATTAGTTTTGGGTTTTTATTGGCCTAAGGAACATGCAGCATTTATTTATATTTAATCATGGAGCACTACTGTATATATTGTTTGATGGCCTTTTTTATTGTACTGTAGTTGTTATCCTGCAGTTTTTAGTGATTTTGGTCTATGAATCATTTATTTCTTCTTTTATTTAAACTTTGATGTCTAGATTTGCTCTGATGGCAACTATACTTTTTGAATAATCATAATTTCTCAATGAGATTGCCTTTGTTCAGAAAGCCAATACAAGTTTTGTTGCTTGTGTCATCCCAATCACCACTTTAAATATCTATCATGACACACCCAAACACTACATTAACAAATAGCTTCTTACAGATCCATTGATTCAGGAATTCAGTTTACCAGGTCTCAATTTTGCTTTCAAAAAAGAATGTACTTTCCAATGCAGCTCAAGAAATGGCATTGAATATATGTATTGTTTTGTCTGATTTAGCAGCATTTCTAGAATCTGTTTGCAGATTCTTTGTCATGCTATTGTAGCCATGGGCCTATACTCAGCAGCTTACTGTGTTATTTTCTCAGTGAATCTTAGGCTTAGTCTGTCGTAGCAAGGATTTGCCTATTTCACCCTTTCTGAAATAGAGTTCTCCCAATTGAAATGAAGTTTTTATATATGTGTAAAAAGGATTATATTGGTGAAAAATATTGTAGTGTAGTGCAGGTTTTAACAGTAATGTTTTGATGGCAAAAAATAATTTCCAAATACGTCATAGATATTGCAACACAACTTTCCAAAACAAAGCTTTTAGATTGAGGTGTATATGGTGTTATCAACATACCGATCAAATTACTGTCTCCATCATCTGCTTGTTACAGCCTGATTTTGAACACATTTCTGCAGTGGACTTCTTTCTTTGTTTTTGTATAATAATAGTAGTGTTATTAATAACATCATGCTGTTTAAAAGGCTAAGACTCCACTCTACAGCTCACTAATACCTTTTGTTCTTTTGTCATTCCAGGGTCATTGAGTTGGCTGCATTTGCTCTGAAAAACTTGGACCAGACTATTTTTTCAAGATGTTGATCAAAGTTTGAGTAATTTTAAGCATGTGTGTGAAATGTGAGTAAGTGCAAAGAATATCAGCAAAATCTAATATGGTCACACAATTGCTAACACTTTTTACTAGATTAAAAGGACTTTTTGAGCCATTCCTGGGTGCACTTTGTTAGAGAGATGTTAATATTTTCCAATAATAAAAGATAATAATAAAAGTTAAAAAAAATTGAAATATTTTTCAAAAGCAAGAAAGAAGCAGTAATGGAGAAAAGAATGAATTGTCATCAAATGAGTTAAGTATAAAGAGTGGTAAGAAGATTAAGAGACTGAATCCTTACAAATTAATGAATTCCTATGAAAACACTTAAAAAACTCCCAGACATCTCAGCCTTTCCTCAGGGCCCTTAAGTAAATAAACCAATCCTGTAATGTCACATAACATAGCATAGCATAACATAACATAACATAACATAACATAACATAACATATAACATAACATAACATAACATAGCATAGCATAATGTAACATAACGTAACATAACATAACAAACGTAACATAACAACATAACATGACATGACATGACATGACATGACATAACATAACATAACATAACATAACATAACATAACATAACATAACATAACATAACATACATATATCTGAAAAATAAAAACAAGCTGCCATTAGAAATGGTTGGTGATAGGAGATAAAAACGAAGGCATTTTACTGGGAATAAAGATAGAAACTTCCATACTTGAAATAACAACTGAATTGTATTCTGGAAGGTATTGTCTAGTTTACCCTGAAGTAATGTGCTTCATTTGGAAATCATTTGGTAAAAATAATGTCTTCCCCTATGCAGGGAGTCAGACAAAATTATCAATGGGGTCCTTTCTAGGCTAAAGATCTATAAAATTTCCATTGACAATTTCATTGTGATTTGAGGGCACTCAACTCAAAGCCATATGAAGGCACATTAAAATAATGTAAATGCAAAGGTAAAGCAGAGGATCAGAATGCTCCTCTTTTGGCCCAAAGTGATTCACAGGTGAAATGCAGACCATGGTTAATTCCTAAGGCAGCCATGAGTAGGAATAGATCTTGACTTTTCACAGAGATTGCATAGAATCCTCTCGCTACACTAAAAACACTACTACTTGTTGTCCTCCAGTGAAGCTGAGTTTTAAAAATTGCTTAATTTTCCTTGTCAAGTCATACTGTCATCATGTAATGAGAGGGTAAACTCAATACTTATTTCTGTGCACTTCTGCTCATTTACCTTTCGGAAATGAGAAAAATTTTGATTTCTTTCAGCTAGATTCTTAAGAGTCAGTTGATAACTTTGGACATGCTCACTTTGAAGACAATGCAATGATTCTTTAATATTTTCACTCTTCAATTTCTGATCTATACTTTTGATTTTTTCTTCTTCTAGTGGGTTACATAATTATGAGAATTTT
Source organism: Vidua chalybeata (assembly GCF_026979565.1). NCBI lineage: Eukaryota > Metazoa > Chordata > Aves > Passeriformes > Viduidae > Vidua > Vidua chalybeata. Next base: position 56,670,921 of record NC_071534.1, on the reverse strand, counting down.
AAAAAATCCAATTGCTCACAAATAATACTGTTCAGGATTTCATCATTAGTTCTAAGTAAGATTTGGAGAAAGACTTCTATTGTAATTATTTGTGGAAATAAAAAATTGCTTGGGTAATAAATTTCACCAACAACCCAATTAACAACAACTTCACTTCTAAACCCCCTCAGCTTAAAATTTGACCCTTGGAAAATTCATCAGGTTCTCAAGAGAAGTGGAAAATGTGACAAGAGAACATGCAATGTTTTCCAACACCTTGAATTTATACTTTACTTAAAAATTAATTTTAATTTTACAGTTTAGTGAAACCTCTATCAGAAAATGGCCTCAGAGTCTCCATTTGCATTGTGCTTTAAACCATAAGATATTTAAGTTAGTGTATTTTTACTTTTTTAACTGTTTGTATTTGGGTAGTGTTAATAAATTATAATTTCACAAATACCTTCTAGTACCATCCATTTACTTCTGTTTCTGATTAGAAATTAATGTAGAATTAATAAGAAAATGTTTCAAGGTAAAAATCAAGCTGGTTTTAATATGAAGGCAACAAAGTTTTAACTCTTTTGCATGATGCACATGTACTGTAGGTGTTTCCTAAAAATGGTTAAATATTCACAGCATACACTGTAAATCTTGCCTAGATTATAAAAATTTAAGAAGTGTTAAGCCTCACTTACAGTTCACCTTCTTTTGCTGATTCCTATTACAGTAAACAACATTTTCACGCATCTCAGTAATTTTCAAAGGTCATTTCATTGGCTCAAAATACATGTATTGCAGAAATAGATTATGTAATCCATTTGCATTTCTTCTGTAGTTAATAAGAGTCTCATTTGCTTACACTTCACTTGAAATGCATATCTATGTCATAGCAAATGATTAGGCCAAGATATTCAATTAAACCTGTATGAAATATGTCTCACAGCCAAAATCTATTAGGACTTTTGTGACAGCTTGTTGAATGGTGGCAGAGGAAAGAAAAATGTGGCAGCTACAACACTGAGAACAACAAAAAAATTTGCATTACATTTTCTTTTATCTGACATAGGTGCAATATTATAAGATTCCTTGCATTTTCCACCTCCTGCTTCATCGTAGAATTAATCCTGTTTTTAAAGCATTCCACATTAAGTCTTTTGGCTTATTAACTATTAAAGTAGTCATTAGAAATATAGTAATTTTTTGAGGAGAAATATATATATATATATATATATATATACATTATATATATATATACACATTATATATATATGTATATCTCATAGGAATCTAAGAATATTTTTCAGAAAAGTAACACATATTTAAACCTCTGATATAAAATGCCAAGAGCAGTGACAATAAGAAAACAATAGTTAACATTTCTCTTCTTTGTTTTGCAAACTTTTCCCTGGCAGAGGGCTTGATTTTTTATCTTCCTACTGGATTTTATATTCTCTATTATTATAAAATTTCACTAGAAAAACACTATGTACTTGTCAGTTGTCATTTATTAATGTAGTAAAGTAACAGGGGATAAAGTTATAGTAGTTTAAAGAAGATCCATGAGGAGCATTGTTTTCTTCCTTCTGCATGACAGTGAAGATTGTATTTGGTATAAATATTCTTTAGGAATCAGGTTTTACTTAAACACTTCATCATTGGATTAATCAAAGCTCTTAGGAAGAGATTAAATTTCAATTTTTCATGAGTCTGTTGTTGTCCAGAGGTAAATATAAACATATGCTCAAGTGCTGTAATGTGCTGGAATTCTACTTGCTGGATTTCATGTTGCTAAGTGGAAGAAATCACATGAGATTTGTGGATATAGTTGACATGTTCAGATTGCAATAGACATTTTTTTAATGGGAACTTGAGCTAGAACATTGCTTCCTTTGCTTCATGACACTTTTCAAACTGTTGGAGGATTTCTTGTTGTTGGCATTCTTTATTTGTGTTGTAGTTCTACCGGCTACAAAAGGCACTTTGACTCCTTTTGTGTCTTTTCCTTGAACAGGATTTTTAAACCACTGGAATTGAAAATGCAAAATAAGCCAAGGATTTCAGTAAATTCTATCTGGGCTCTGTGCTTTGGGTTTTTTCATTCCATACTTAAAGAAAAAAAAAAAAAGAAGGAAATAGGGTGAAAAATGAAAATAAAAAGAATGAAACAGATTTGCACAAAGAAATACACTTCTTAATGCATTATAGTTGAATATTTTTTTAGAGGCCCCACTGGGGAAGTTCACAAACTAGCAACATAACAAGTCCAGCTTGGACTTATTCATATTTAATGGGACTAACTTCAGAAGAGTTGATGAAGCGTTTATGTAAACCCCTCAGGCAGCTCATAATTGGCTATGTTAAATGAATCTGAATATATTTTGAAGAGACAATAAATACTCAATGCCTTGAAAGTATCTGGCTGAACTTGTGAAAAATCACAAGGGTATTTTTAGAAGTTTGTGCTGCTGCAGTATGATTACTCTAAAACCTTAGCATAATTATAATGAAAATCACAGCTATGAACAGGGGAACTCATTTAGTTGAGCTCCAAGCTGTGGGGAAGTGAGCTGAGACCTAGAGAGAAACTTACAGGCGCTGGCTATATGTTGCTTCCTGAACTTTTAAAATGTTTTTTACTTAGAAAATAGAATTAAAATAACAATTAGCAAGGGAGGAGGGACCAGAATCTAAGACTTCTCCCTGATGATAGATACCATCAGTGTGCTAGGTGCAGTGCATTGGGGAACCACAAGGATAACTTTAATATTAAAAATATTTATTATTAAATTCCGGAGATTTAAACTTCACAGTACTGTGAAGCACCAGGGACAGAGAAAGAATGATCTAGTAATTTTGAAACAGGTAAAAAAAATATGTTATTATAATTATCTGATCTAACCTAACGATTGCAATTGGTCAAGCATCTTGTGTTTGTTTCCTTTTCCATGTCTTTTGAAATTTTTGCTCTTATTTATGACCACTCCCTCCATTTAAGAGTTAGGTTGTGATTTAGCAAATCAGCACAATCATTCTAAAAATATACTGGAGTTTTCCACACAGCAGGCAAAATTAAGTAAAAGCTGATTAGAAGTGTTTATCAAAGTATTTAAGATTTTGTTACTTGCTGTATAGCCCTGTTCATGTACTAAACCATAATGGTTATCCAGCACTTAGAAGAGAAAAGAAAAAGTGGACTGCTTGTACAATTTAGTAAGTCATTTGAGCTGCTGCACAACTGTTATTCTCTGATTAATGTAACTGCTGAAGCAGGGTACATATAGATGATTATGAGCTTCATGCATTACATAACTATCAGGCGTTTCCCTGTGAATAAAATCTTAAAATGATTTATGAATAAAACTATTTCAACAGGAGTAGCACAAGCTTAGATCATGACTTGAGCCTGCTACTCCTTAAGGGTTCTGTCATTGATTTAGAGAGGTGTTAATGGAAGGTGCAAACTACCATCCATTTCTGGGAGACTCCTCTTGATGTCACTGGACTGCAAGGCCTGAGCTCAATGACAGGGGTTTCATGTGCAATAACTAACTGCCCTTTCAGTTCAGTTCAATGAGGGACCCCTTAAGATAATTTATATTTTTTGCTCTATGTATTAACCTCCATAACTTCAGACTGGGCTCAGCAAAGGGATTTAGGTGATAAAGTAGCTCTTAAACAGAAATACGAAAAATAAACTGCTGTATTAAAAAATAATTCAATCTCAGCTGCTTTCCAAATGCACCCTTGCGTAAAGTGCAGTGGTGGTTTGCTTTTTGTGTTTGGTGGGTTTGAGGTTTTTTTTTTGCCTTACTTCCACAGGCTTCTAAAAATCTGCTCTCAGTCTTAATCGTAATGGACAGGTCAGTGCCAATCACTGCAGTTATTCAGGATTTGTGAGTTCCTCTACTTTTACTATCATAAAGGTTCAATTTAGTCAGTTTTCTTGGATCAGATTGCCCCCACTACCTTCCTTTTCAAAAATGACTGAAGAGCTGTCAGCTCAATTTTAAAAGTAACTTACCAATTAAAGCACAAATCAGTAAACAAAGGCCCTGAATTTAAGTTCTGCCTCATCCTGGAGTGATCAAAACACATAATATTGACCTACATGCATGTGTCATTCTCTCATTACTTCAAGATAGTTTGTTACTCAGCTCTTCTGTGAAATCTGTTTGCATTCAAAGTGGAATTAAAGTACTGACAGGTCCATGAAGATTCTGCAGGAGTGAGAGTGGGAGTAGGGCACAGACTGGATCACAGAGGATCAAAGATGGCTTGTATGCATTTATTTCAGAGCGCCCTTGAACAGAACACATACCACAGTATGCTCCTGGATTGTCCTGCTTCCTTAGTTCTCCTGCTTCCCTTGGTACCCCAGTGAGTCCTGAGGTGCCCTGTGCATCTTGAACAAGTTATAGCAAAAGGAATGGACACTGCAGATTACGAGCATTAGAGCAGTAACGTGGAAAAAGGGCATCAAACACATTGATGTCAAATTAACTGGCCTGACAGATGGAGCCTGACTTTTAGCAAAGTTTGCAACACACCTCCAAGTGACATTTTCATAAACAAAGTGGACAAGTATGTTTTCTGTAAAAACATTGCTAGATGAACACACACTGTGGTGGAAAACTGCTTCTGGAGGAAGCGTCACTTGTTTACTCCCCACTACGAACATAATTCAGGAGAAATCTTGCAGAAGTCTGTTCTGGATCTGAATTTATCTGATGTTTTCATTAATGGATCAGGTGATGGAGTAAGGAATATAATACATTCTGCTTATAAGACAGGCTTAGAATAGCTGTTTTGTGGAGAGAGATGAGAATTTAAAACCATCTTAATAAACTGAAGGCATGACTTGATAGAAAGAAGATAAGATTCAAGACAAAGAGATGAAATATTATGAATTAAGAGAAGCTGAATTAGAAAATAGAGATAAACAGACTAAGCAGCAATACTGCAAAAATAGATCTGGATGTTGCAGTCTGACACAAAAATGTGATATTTTTTCAAAATTGAAAGGAAACATTTTAGTATGTCTTAGCAAGAGTAGGACATTCAAAATATATATGGTTCTAGACTGATAAAGATTTTTAAAGTGTTTTTTGGAGGGAGGGGAGGAAACACAATTGGAGAAAGATATAAATTGGAAGAACCCAGAAGGTAACAAATATAATAAGAAATTTCAAGATGAGTTGAAAGAATTGGTTTGTTTGTCCTTAAAAAAGAAGACTAAAGAGAAATGTTAACCCACCATGTGAAAAATTTACTGGAAGAGAATTACATATATTTCTGAGAGAATTAGGCTAAATATTGATAGAAATTTTAAAGTATGGAACTGAATATTAAAAAAAGGTGGAATGTCATTCACTGGAAGTGAATGAAACCAAAGCAGGTAAGAGGTTTATTGTGGCTAGTGAGCATGCACACACCTGCCCTAGAACAGAGGTCAAGACTGCATCTACATGTATGTTATTATACTGTTAGATGCTAAATAAATTATTGTTTGTAAGGTGACTTGAAATTGTAATTTAGATAGCTTAATGTAGTCTTACATACTGAAAGTTTACAACTTTCTACAGCAAAAAAGGTTGCTTTGGTGAAGAGCCAATCATATCCTTATCACTAGAATGCAAGTACAGATAAAAGGATGAGTTCTATTAACTATATTGAGTATTTAGCTTTGCAGAAATGTAGGCAGAGAAAATTTAGGCCTCAGTAGTTGGTTCAGCATAAACACATTGCTGACATATAGTTTATGGTGCTGATTTTTAAGGAAAAGAGGGTCTGATTAATTGGGCAATACCCATAAAATACAGTAATAGCTTTGGTTGGAAGTTTTGGACTGGATACTAGCATTACTTTGGAATCAGCTATTTTGATTAACAGCCTGTAACATTAAATTGCAATAAGAACACCACTATGGTGAAGATGCTATAAAGCTGGTGTATATTGAAGTGAATCTTTTGTCTAGTCAGTAAGGAAAGAGATACAACAAAACATTAAAAAATTTTATTTGAAAATTATTGCAAAATTGACGTATAAATCAAAAAAACCCAGAGTTTTAACAAGCAAATTAGAAGCACAATACTTCAGAGCATGGTATTTTTTGAGGCCAGGATGTCTTCTTAATTGGGCCAAATAAAGGTTTGAACATTAAACCAGACAGTAAGCTTCTGACAGATTTTGCTTTGTGAAAGTGTTTTATTTCAGTATTATCTATAGATTAACACAGTGCATTTGTCAGATTCTGTTGAAGTGAACCTCCAGCTTCCTGCAATCATTTCAGAGTGCAGAACAGAGTCAAACTTAGCACATGCCAGGCATGTTGAACAGACCTCACTTTATCTAACCTAATAATCAACTCAGACATTTCAGTGAAACATCACATGCTTCTCTTTATGGCCCTTGGTGCAGAGAAAGATTACATCCACTTATGTAGTTTAAAACAAATCAACATCAAAGTGCTCTATTGATTTATAAATGACTCACAAAAAACTGACAATCAGTGAACTACAAGCTGAGGATCAGTATCAGTAAAAACAACAGCTAGACCCAAATTATGAGTCAGAAATGTTAATTAACATGCACAACTATTTGAATATGCTTTTGTAACTAATGCTGAATGGTTCTAGTGCATATGCATATACTTCTGCACATCCATACACATCACAGGGGTCATCACAGGCACACTGCTCTTCCTCTCCCCTCCTGGCATGCCATGTGGGTAACCCCTTGCAGCCCCTGGGAAGATGCGGGTGCCATTTTTCACCCCACAGCCCGTCTCTGTGCTCATCACAGGTAGAAAGCCTCACCAAGAATTGACCTGATAGCAATATAGTATATGCACTGCCAGGACAAGTTCCTTAGCTAGGCAGTAAGGTTTAAAGAGCAATAAGCCTTTCTGAGTCAGTCCAGCTAGAGCAGGATAAAATCTAATAAATTTTCTAGGCTGTTTCTCTGCTAGTACTGAAACACTCCCCAAGGTACACTGCTATATTTTCCAGACTTAGTCCAGTGTACTTTTATGTGCATCAGGCAACGTACCTTCTTGCCCATATTTTGTTTATTTTTTATGTCTGGTTAGTATTCAGGTACCAGTATGAAATGAAAACAATATGTCTTTTCTGAAAGTTCCTGGTAAATCCTACTGTTCTCAGGTGTCCCTTTGATAAGAATATGAAGCACAGTTCAATAGTGAAATGAATGCCATGAATAACATTTTACCTAATGTGCAACCTTGGCGTAAGATGAAGGAAGTGCCTGCTGGCAATAGCCTGTGGGTGCAGGGGCAGCATCTGAACGAACCTGGAGAGAGTACCTCTAACAATTATATATTTCCCAGGATGATACATACAAAACCAATTCTAGTACCAGCATTAAGAATGATCTACCTGAAAAAAAAAAACCTGAGAGACAAACACAGAAATAAAATAGCAGTTGACAAGTAGAAATAAAAGCATTGAAGAAATTATGCCCCTGATTGCATGGTATGGCTCTTCTAACTGGATGTAAAGTGCAGATAGCTGCCGAGACAGAACCTTTCTGTGTACTCAGAGCCTCCTCCAGGCGCTGCTTTACATGCAGTAAAAACCACAGATTTTGGCTTTTTGTTCCTCATTGGCAGTTGCTGCATGATGAAATGCTGCAAACTTGCACTAGGATAGCTCCAAATCAGAACCTGCTCCAGCTCAGTTACTAGAAAATCAGCTCTGGATTTCAAAGGCTGCAGGGTAAGTTTGGAAAAAGTTGAAAGACTTAAGTGTACTCAATTTTGGCAAAGTATATGCTAATCTCTGATGAGACTTGATGCTGCTTGAGCTTTATGATCCACTACAGTAAACAAACCATTACAAATGAAGAGTCCTACAAAACCACCTACTTATTTTTCTGAAAAGTGTATCTTATCCTATTATGTTTTTTTAATTCATGAGTAGTGATTTCAGTTTACCTCTCTATTAAAAAATCAGTAGGGTGTCACTGCAATTTATGAGCTGATTCAGATATAAATGCTGGGTTTTTTCTGTGAAATGAATATTCTCTGAGTATTCGCCTCAGGATTATATTACTAAACAGTGAAATTAAATGAAAAGCCAATGTAATTCTTTGTTTCTCTTTTACTTTTTTTTTCTTTTTCTCTAAGGAAAAAGGCTTAAAGAAATCAACCAGTTGGTTTTCAAAATAAACATAATCCATTTCTTTAAAAAAACAAAACAAAACAAAACAAAATCCAAATTAATTTGATTCTCAAATCCTTCCCTCTTCCCGCAGCTCCAAAATCCTTCATCAAACCCCAGAGGAAGGCACAAAGGGCAGTACTGCAATAAAATTTTTCTTGGTCTTTATCGATTGACAAAACCAAAGTCTAATAGAACTAGAAGTGGAGCTGTCCATTTAGACACAGAATCACAGAATCACAGCATCACAGAATGGGTAAAGTTGCAACAGTGGGTTGTCATCTGTTCCAGCCTCCCTGCTCAAACGGGATCAGCCTATAGCATATTGCACAGGATTGCATACAGATGGTTTGGTTCTTGAATATCTCTGGTTACACACCCTCTCTGGGCGACCTGTTCCAGTAAAGAAGTTCTTCCTCATATTCAGATGGAACTTCCTGTACGTCAGTTTCTGCCCATTGTCCTATTCCTGCCTCTTGTCTCATTGCTTAGCATCACTAAAAACCTGACTCCATCCTTTTGGATGTGATTTTACAGAATCACAGAATCATTTAGGTTGGAGAAAACCTCTGAGATCATTGAGTCACACCTTTGAACCTTCACCACCTTGTCAATGAGACAATAGCACTAAGTGCCATGTCCAGCTGTTTCTTGAACACTTTCAGGGTGGTGACGCCCTCACCACCTGGGCAGCCCATTCCAATGCTTAACCAATCTTTCAGTGAAAAAAAATCTTCCTGATGTCCAACCTGAACCTCTCCTGTTGCAGCTTGAGGCCATTTCCTTTTGTCCTTTCACCAGCTGCCTGAGAGAAGAAACTGACCCCCACCTGGCTACACCCTCCTTTCAGGCAGTTGTGGACAGTAATAAGGTCTCCCCTGAGAAAGGAGGGGACCTCTCCTCCTCTTCTCCAGGCTGAACACACCAAGCTCCCTCAGCTACTCCTCATAGACTTACCCTCTGGACCTTTCACCAGCTCCATGCCCTTCTCAGGATGCACTCCAGCACCTCAATGTCTTTCTTGTCATGAGAGGCCCAGAACTAGATACAATGCTCCAGGTCCAGCCTCACCAATGTCAAGTACAGAGGGACAATCACTTCCATTGTTCTGCTGGCCACATTATTTCTGATCCAAGCCAGGAGGTCGTTGGCCTTCTTGGCCACCTGGACACACACACTGACTCATGTTCAGCTGCTGTAAACCAGCACTCCTGGTCCTTTTCCACTGGGCAGCTTTCCAGCTACTCTGTTCACAGCCTTTAGTACTGCAGGGGTTTGTTGTGACCCAAGTGCAGGACCTGGCATTTAGTCTTGTTGAACCTCATACCATTGGCCTCAGCCCATGAATCCAGCCTGTCCAGATTCCTCTGCAGAGCCTTCTTACCCTCAGCAGATCGGCACTCCCACCCAACTTGTCGTTGTTATTTGCAAACTGACTGAGTGTGCACTCAAACCCCTCATCCAGATTATCAGTAAAGATATTGAACAGGACTGGTCGCTTGGTGAGCCCCACTAATGATAGTCTCTCTTCAGATGCTTAGACTGATAAGGTTTCCTCTCAGTCATTCCTTCTCAAGGCTGAACAGGCCCATCTCTCTCAGCCTTTCCTTGTAAAAATAGATGTTCCAGTCCCTTAATCATCTTTGGCATCCTCTGCTGGACCCACTCCAGGATCTCCTTGTCTCTATACTGAGGACCCCAGAACTGGACACTGAACTTCAGATGTGGCCTCACCAAGGCTGAGTAGAGGGGCAAGAACCCCTGAACCTCTGGCAGTATTATTACTAATGCACCCCAGGACATCTTCTTGATCTGGTCTTCTTGGCCACAATGACACACTGCTGGCTCCTGGATAGCTTGTTGCTCACCAAAACCCCCAGCTCCTTCTCTGCAGAGCCACTTTCTGACAGGCCAGCCCCCAGCCTCTATTGGGTTTATTCGTCCCCAGGTGCAAGAACCTGCATTTGCCATTGTTAAATTTCTTCTCTGCTCATCTCTCCAATGTGGCAGGGTCCCTCTGAAGGGCTGCACAGCACTCTAGGGTATCAGCCACTCCTCCCAGGTTTGCATCCTTGCTGCAGAGGCATCTGCCCCTTCATCCAAGCCATTGATGAATAAGTTAAACAATACTGGGCCCAGTACTGAACCTTGGGGGACACCAAGAATGTCTCAGACTAGACTCTGTGTGACTGATTAGTACCCTCTGGGATCTTATTTCTTAAATATTTTATACTTGTTCAGCCTGTGTAATTTAAGGCAACATGGGTGGAATGAATCAAGTCTCTAAATCAGGGATTCAAAAAAGGGATTGAAAAGATCAATTTTATGCCTTATGTAAAATCCCCAGTAGCTTAGAAATTCAGTAGTAAGACTCTGCTTTTCAACACCAAACTTTCTACACTGATTTGTATTGTATTTGGAGGAATAAAATGGAAGTAAAGTTAAGTTCAATAAATGTGAACTAAATTAAATATGAAATGTTCTACAATAGGAAACTGATATTGAAAATAATTTAAAATATCCAAAATTGGAAACCAAAATTACAGAATAAATATTAATAATACTGTAGTATGAAAGCAAAGAAGATCTGTTTACATTAGTTAAAACATGCTTTCTTATTATTACTTATAGATTGTATGATTGATACAATTACTTAAAGGTTGTATGATTGATACCAGTAGACTTCTTTCTGTCTTTCTCTGTTCTGAAAACCAGTGCAGTTCTGCGGCTGCACAGAGTCAGACCACAGGTTTGTCTAGTCTAATAGCTAGCCTGTAGCAGTAGCAACCAGAAAAATCTTATAGAAAGATTAAGGGAAAATGGAAAATATTATAAAGCAATTTTCCTTTTATATCCTATCAGTTTCTGACAATCATGAGGATTAAGAATTTCTGAGCTGCAGGTTAGGCACAAGACTCATTTTTAATAGCTGCTGACGGACTTTTCCCCATATACCAAACTAATCCCTTTTTCAATTCAACAAAGAATTTTGTGACGTTCTTTTGTCTGAATTGAGCCTGTTATCAAATAATTTCACTGGTTATGACCAGTTTTCTGTAGCAAAGGATGTAGTGAATAATCATACCCTATTCCTCTCTCTTACCCACACATGAGAGAGTGATGTTCTGTCTCAATTATCTCTTATCCAATAAGGACACCTAATTTATTCAGTCATTCCTATACGGAAATATGTTTTGAGTCACTGTTCTTGGTCATTGTTTAGTTTCTGTCTATACCTCCTAAGATGGGAGGGTTTTCAAGTTTTCAAGGGGTAGAATTGGGCTTTCCTAGGGAAGACGGTGTATGTCTTTACAAATTAGGTGTTTAGCCACATCTTGTCACCTGAGCTCCTCTTTAATCCATGGACACATATTAGCATCTGTAGAATTGTATCACTTGGACATTTTTAAATAAGGTGACTTTTTGCATTTATTTTGCCCCTTTTTTTTTCCCAAATGTGGCAAAAGTTGAACAAAGTAATTTATGTCCTAGAGCATTTTTGCAACTGATGGATGAATAAATTCTAGTCTGGTGTCAGTGGTTTTATTAATACTATTTACATTTACGTTGTTTTTTGACAGCTACCAAATGTTGAGCTGTTTCCAGCAGAATGAGTAACAAAGGTGTGCTAATCCTATAATTTATTCTTGTTGAGATTTTGTGTGGTTCACCTGAAAACAAAACAACAAAGGAGAGCTGTGTCAGATATAATTACATATCTGTAACTGGAAATTGAAAGCAAGATTTCTTTCTAGTATCCACCAGAAAAATCTTACCCAAATCACTAAATGCATTGTATATTATTTTATGAGAACAATCCTGACAATTTTTTGTGACAATTTTTGTACGTATTCATAAGAATATTTTATTTCTGTACTGAATTTCATATCAGTAATTATTTTTTTTGTCAAGTATTGGGGAGTTCTAAAAGTATCCAGTTTAGACTTATGCTTGCTATAATTATGTATCTCAAAAAAATAGCAGCAACAAGCAAGGAATTCTAGAAGCAAGACAAGCAAGTATACAAGATGTATTCTCTCTTATATTGTCACATCAATGTTCATATATTCCTTGTCAGAAAAATGTTATTTCTTTCCTTTTAAATATAGTTTTAAGGAATTCCCATGGCTTGCTGACCAGCTTGTCTGCATCCTCAATTGTTTTTGTTTTTTACAGAGCAAGGGAACAGCATCTAAGGGACAATTTCTGGAACTGTGAGAGGACTTGGTGGTCTGTACCTTTCAAACTTAAGACTGTGCTTAGGTGGACACATTTCTTTTTCCTCTGCATTGATTTAAGAAGCAGCAACTGAAAAGTAAGGCTTTTGAATCATGTTCTGTCTCAGTGGTCTTTGGATACTAAAGGACTCCATGACCTCATTCCATTCCATGATCATCTAATCTAGTCCTCTGAACTGAAGTCAGTGTGTTTGCTGCTGGATTTTATAAAGAGATGTTTTGAAGAAGAGAAACATTTCTGAGTTCACATATAAATTTCATTTGGAGGAATAGAATCTTGCAAAAAAAATAGTATGTGGAATTTTTAAATACTTTGATATTAATTTGAACTGTAATCAAACTTCTAATGCATTACTTTTTTGTTCTTTGCAGAACTGATCTTTACAAGTAAATGTAATATTATATGCAAAAAGGATTAGGGATAAAGCAGTCTAGACCAGGAATACACAACTAACATAATTTTGTTGTCATTATTATTGTTTTAAAGAGAAAGTATTAGAATGACATTGAATGTTTCTGAAACAAATAAAGGACAAAAATGAAATACAAATTAATTATTATGTATTAATGGAAAGAAGGTTTCTGTGTATATAGATGCTTTAATATGACATTTTTGTTTTAGGGTCAATGTAACCACGGTGGGTCGATACAGTTTTCCTTTTCTGCAAGAGACTGGACACAAGCATAGTCAGTTCTTAGAGAACATAAGGAGGTTCCATGAGTGAAGGAACTTAGAGCATGCTGTACCTTTAAAGGTAAATGAAAAGCATTTCTGATCTTTAGGTATGAACTGGAGAAGGACAGCTTCTTCATTTCCAATCTTCAAGCCATTTTATGAAGTGAAAAAATTGAAATATACCCAAAAAAAGACAGTGCCAAGATTAATAGTGAGGGGGATGTTAAAAAAGAAACTTTCCAAAATACAAGACCTATTGTCTTTTAAGACAAAATTAGAATACGTGTAGTTTTAAAGGACTGTGAAATGTTCTATATAGGTTTAAGCTATATTATTAAGTTCTGGTAATTTATGAAACTAATGCAAAATAACACTCCCCTCTTTTATTGCAGGAATCCTTGATTTTACTCTCTGAAGTTTTTCCCATTATCACATAAATGTTCTATCAGACATCCACCTGTAAGCGTATATCAGTTTCCCCTGCCCTCTTTGGTCACTCTTTTGGAATTTTGATGCAGAAAGCACATCTAATTTTGGAATTGAGGTACAGTACCCATTTTGGCACCAGTAACTGGACAAAATCCTCACTCATTGTCTGTTGTATACTGGGTTGGTTCAATTAGAGATTTTAATAAATGTTAGTTAGTTGGTTCTCTGTACCCCCATTTCCCCTCACAATGGTTTGCTCCGAGTCACTTACCACAGGAGCTCTTACATGTCAATCTTGTAGCCACTCCTGGCTTCTTCTTGAAAGTTCTGTAGCAATCACCCCACCTTTGCATTCCTCTTTGTCCCAGAACGCTGTACCCACCTCTGTTATGTTCCCATAGGCTGTTGTGATCCGTGTCACTCCCCTGTTGTCTGTCCCTATCGGGTGAGGGGGATTTCCACCCCTGTCTGCCTGCCCCCTATTTAACCCAATGCTTTCATTGTCCATTTGCCATTTTGCCCTTGTGCTGCCTGAGGACGGTCGCTCTGCCCATCGCTGCGACCACGCGGGAAATAAAATTCTCAGGCCCGCAGGCAAAGTGTGCCTTCTCTCGTCCCTTTGCTTCCTCTCAGTGTAAGGCTACCAAGGCTGTGTACCCACACTGGAGCACTCGGCACCAGCACAGAGGCGAACGCCTTAGCCCTGGAGCATCCTTGCACGCAGCAGCTGCGGTCTCACAAAGGGCAGCGCCTAGCTGGGCTTCAGGCCCCTGCACCCGAGGCTGCAGTGAACAAAAGCCACAAGTGCACCCAATTTGGGGCCCAGGCCATGAGTGGTGCCCAATGTGAGGCTCAAACCCACAACCCTGAGATTAAGAGTCTCATGCTCTACCAACTGAGCTAGCCAGACTACCCAGCTGCCTGTGGCTGCAGTGAACAAAAGCCACGAGTGGTGACCAACTGTGGAGCCCAAGCCACGATTGTCAACATGACTTTTCAAGGTTTCTGAAGATATTTACAATTAATTTTTTGTGATTTTGATCATGAACTGAAGTCAATTAGATTTTATTGTCTTGGCAGAACTCCAAAATGCTTGAAATGTATCACTAGCCATGAGCAGTTCCTTATGCATTGCAGGGAATACAAATCTCTTAGTCTGTTTTCTATGATTTTTCTCACTTATCTGACTAGAAATATGCTTTTACCATTCTTATCTCATGCTAAATATGGCAGTACTGTTTGTCTTAAGCATCTCTTAAGCATTTCTTAATACCAAGTTCCCTAGAACTTTATCACATAAAGATTCAGTTATTGAGAACTTGAGTCTTTGCACTGAATTGGAAAAATGCAAGTGTTGTTTGTGTTGTTGTGGATACTAAGAATAAAGGCATCTGCCTTTAGAAAATCAATACAGCAGACATCAGGAGATCATTTATATAGCTATGGAATGGTCTACAGGAAAAAAACCTACTACATAGTGACTACACAATTTACAGATGAGTATTGAATCATCTGAAAGTAAAGGACCAGAGAATAGAAAATTCTGTTTCTAAGTATGGAACCCACAGTTTGATTTTTCTATTGTTTGTTTATTCGTGCTTTTTTTTTTTTTTTCCCTTTAGTTTGGTGTTGGATTGCTTTTTCTGTTTTGTAGAACACTATTAAATTAGTTCATATGAAATACCTCAGCTATGCATTGGCCACCTCTGAGACTCTTTCACAACACATGGTCTGGCATTATAAAAATGTCTTTAGTGTTGGACTCATAAAGCTTCGACAGAAAACCTCCACTTGATTCTTTTGAAGTCAATATATATTGGTATGTACATATATCTCCTAGCTTTGTGCTATTACAAGGAATATGGTACCTCATATCTGGTTAACAGAGAAAATAGCTACATATCGTATTAATGGTCTGAATTCAAGAAAAAAGAATTGTACCTTACAAGACTTAAAACAGTACTATCACATGCAGAATAAATAAATTAACAGATATAGTAGACATATTAATGGAATTTCAAAACTTTTCAGGCATCCTTGCATCTTGAATAATTATTGTGAGAAACTGGAATTTCTGTAGCAGTCTACTGGGACACAAGAAAACAAAAAAACATCAGAACTGTAGCAAAGTCTGAAACGCACTGTAAAAAAAAATAAAGAAAACATTGATCAATACTGAACTACTTTCATGTATTTACAATATGAAAATGATGTCAAAGAGATCTGCTGCACAGGTGTCCAGATTAGTTTGATATCTAGAGTTCCCCTATCATCAACGCAGGGGAAGAAACACTATAAGACTCCAGCCTATCATACCTACAATTAGAAATTTATTTTAAGAAGGGATGAAGTCAATTTTATACTTGATTTCACTGACCACAAGGAAATTTACTTAGCTGCGGGCATCTATATGGCAGATATCCAGCTTTAGTTACCTGAATGCCACTGGATTTTTAATTTTGGTTTTATTTTGGTTTTATTTTTACAAAATTAGTATGTTATAAAATAAAATATTTTATTTGTTCAGGCTCTTTTTCATAATTTATTTCTCAGTCTTCCAGTCAGTTGAAAATATCTGTATTATAATTAAATTTCTAGCTGAAAGTTTCCTATATTTCAAGCATATGGGAGACTGTACTAAGAAGTGAGAAAATAGATCCAGATTTTTGAACAGTTTAAGTTCATACTTTTTCCTTGACTACAACAAGCTGGGGATGTGGAGGGAGTGGACCCAGGGGAAGAGGTAGAAAGAGTGCATAAATTGTTCAGGTGATTAACTACTAGTGTTGTTACAATCACTTAATTTCAGGTCTGAATTTACCTAGCTTCGAGTTTTTCTCCTTTGAAAAATTTTATTTCCTGTCTCACAGTATAGTTCTGCAAAACATTGATATGCAGTACTTGTAGTAATTATACATTATTTCTTAAGATTTCATTGAATCTTAGTCTTGAAGCAGTATGTTCTATCTACAGTCCTAGTAAAAATTAGTTTTACACAATTTAAAATGCTCATGTTGAACATAGTTAGGTGTTCTTATTTTTCTGTTAGTAATTGAAATAACATTACTATTCCATTTGATCAGTGTAAAATATTTCTCATTATAATAAAAATTGGAGATTATAGGGGATAAATAAAACACAGGTGATATTTATAGTTTTGATCTGTCAGAAATGCTAATGATAAAATTTGAATGCTTTGGGATTCAGAAATTGAATTCCTGTTTGGATAACTAAGCATTTTCATAAAGCTGCAAGAAACATGAAAGAATTTAAAGTATTTACTTAGATTTTTCTTTTTTAATTCCTGTATATTTAGTAGAACTTTAATTCTGTCTCTGTACCATTTATTGAAGCAATATGGGGAAGGCAAGTTTGCTATAACTAGAAATTGATAAAATACTAGTTTGGTTAATCAATAACACAATACACAATGAAAATATTGCAAAATGAATTCTGTGTCAAATATGAGTGCAGATAGATATCCAACTTTCATTGCTTTCTTGGGAAAAAACCCAACCCTTATAAACACTGCTGATTTGAAAAGGAAACAAATTCACATGCTTGTATATGTGCACATACACGCACACAGACACTTTTCATGTCTCTATGAAGTGGGGATTTGGATCTCACCTGTGCTGGCCTGATCCTTCTGCTTCTCCTGATCATTGGAGCTCATCCAAATCAGAGAATTGCACTTTGTCTCCTTAATGTCAGTAGACTTCCCTTAGGATCAGGTATAAAGAAGGCTCATTGTAAGTCTATTTAATTGAACTCTTCTTTGTGAAAAATTATTCCACTGATATAAGAGTGTATCTGTGTGTGTAAGAGAAAAATGCAAAAAGAAAAAAGTACTATTCCTACTAATACACTTTGCTTAAACATTTATCTGATTATATGGTTAGCTTCAGGATGTCATTGAGTGCTTTAGCTCTCTTTTGTTCCTTTCTAAATCTTGGATCTAAGAAATTTCTCGTAATGATAGCTGCATTAAAAGTAGTTTGCTTGAATAAAAGATTTTTTCTAGAAGTCTGTATTTCCTGTTTAAACAACTATTTGGAAGTGTTTTTTCCACCACAGTATCTAACTTCTAGTAAAATATTTTTGCCCAAACAGACTTTATTGAATTACATTGAATTTACTGTGCATTCTCAGCCTGAGTTTATTTGTCTACTTCAGTCACACCTAATTAAGAGAATTATCACCAGACTGTCTCATTTAATTGGCTGTTGAAGTGCACCAAACATTAATAATTTAGGAACCAGGACTAAGGTTTATTTTCTACTTCTGAGTATTGAAATGAATGAATAATCTGGATTTACAGATTGCAATAGCAAGGTCAGCAAAGATTAAGATGATTTCAGTGTTTGTAGAATTATTAAAAGATTATGTGTTAATATGGGATGCAACAGAAGGAATAGGAACATAGAAAATTTGAAAAAAAAGAGGTGATATTAATTTAAAACATATCCTATGCAACTGACCAAATATTGTAAGACTCCCCTATACAGAAATGCCATTTAGTTTGCTTAGACAAAATACCTAAAGTGTTTAAGGTGAATATAAATCACCCATTGGTAGAGGTAGGGAAACTGTTGATCAGCATAGAGAAAACTCATTAATTTTCACATCACTGATTTGCCAACCTGTGTCACATTGCTTTCTGGCAGATCAAGACAATAGAGAACTTCATAGTACTAATTCTTCATCATTTAAATCATGTATGTGGACCTAATGAAAACTATTATCTTTAAAACTTAAAAGTAGACTACAGATGTATGACTAAAACCAGTGCATTTTTTTGGTGCCATTTCCCTGATTTCTTCTCTCCTCATGTCTGTATCTGGTTTCAAATTGGTTCTATGTATTTATTACACTCAAGGTTAAAGTTTTTCTCTTTAAATTAGATTCATCCTTTCATTTATAGTTGGTCTCCTCTTCTATCCCATAATGCCCATATGGAATTACACCAGTGTGAACTTTGAGCTAAACAGTAGTTTTAGAGATGCTATATCTCCTTTACAAGAATGCTGTGTATGGAAAGGTTATACTGGAATTGTGAACATGTGGTAATCTGTAGAAGAATTATATCTCACCAGAAGAAACTCAAACTCTTAATGGTGCATTGTACACCATAGCTAAATAGATCATTCATCCCAATTCTCCTTCTTTCACTGCAGTGTTTCATCATCCTTCCTGTTTAAAACTTTCCTGTGAGTGAAGCCTGTTTTCATGTACTTCACTTAGAAAAATCAAAAATTAGTTCTTACTGGCTATTAGTTAAAATACTGAGGGAAAGATACATGGTTTCAATACTTCTTGAATTTTAAACCTTCTAATGCTAATTCTGATGATATTCAAGGGGAGTTGTTTTATTTTTTTTTTTTTTTTTTTTTTCTGAGAGAGACAATTTATAATGGATAATGTACATAATTACATGATAAATCAGATCAGGGTATGCTTTTATTGTGTTAAGCAAAACTATATCAGCTACATTATAAGGGAAGAAGAGTGGTTGTGCTACCTAGCTAGATTCAATTTAATATGCATTTTAATAAAAGTAAGTTGTGTTTACTCTTTTTCATGTGTGGAAGCCACATTAACTCTAAAGAGAAAGCACTGATAGTAAATTGCTGCCAGGAAATCTTTGTAGCAATTAAGCAATTCAGATCACTAGGTCTGCCAGGTGATAGGTGATAACAAACCTGCTTTCTGTGTCATCTGCTTTACACTGCAAAGTAAAAAAAAAAAAAACAAAAACCCCAAAAAAAACCCCAAAAAAACCAAAACAAGAAAAAAAACACCCCACCACTTTTATACCCAACAAAGTAACAAAAATGTTAATCCCATGAATAAAATTTCAGAGGAATTTTATATATGGCTTCAGATAAAAAGGTTTTTGACATTTTCTGGCTGGTAACAGTTCTATTCTAAGAGAGGGAAATCTTCCTTGAAGATAGGGAGAAAAGGAAGAGACTAACAAATTCACTGAAATTCACTGGACATATTGTTGCAAAGGTACCGCTGTTTTTTTGTTGTGGGGAAATATATATAATATATGTTTTAACATTTTAAAATATAGATGGATTCAAGAAGTCTACTCTGGACCTGAAGGTGAGGATGCATCATTGAGTTTGTTGGCTTATACAATGTAACATGAAGCTTTAGAGAGCCTGATGCTGAAACTGTCAGTGTACCATGAATCACTGGTGCATAGGATAATGCATTATTTTTATATGCTTCTCCCTGAATAAAAATGACAACAAATAAGGAGAATAACTTAGCAAAATATGGAAGACAAAAGTCAAAGCTGAAACATTTCACTACAATTCTGGAGGTCAGCTGCTTTCCAAAATATTCAGATTTGAAAGATACTAACAAAAACACAGTCTTATGGTAGTGGATTGTTTAAATATTTTCGTCAGAATTCCTTTGGATTGACACAAGGTATAGCAGTCTTTTAATTATGTGCTCAATTATTCAATCATAATATATGAAGAATGCTCTTTCTTAGTCACAAAGCAGCTCAGTGATTTTTAATCCATATAAACCAGGCTGCTGAAGAGGAGCAATGAGCTAGACTGCTAGCATGCACAACTGGGTAACATATTTTTTCTACTGGAGGATTTTTCAATGAAATAATAATAATAAAGCTATTGCAGAAAGTAGAGGTATCATATTGCATTTTTCACTCTCCCGTGGGGTTTAGTCCATTGCTGTTGCTGTGATGGTCTCTATTTCAACTGTGCAAGTGATCGTCTTGCCATAATTATCCTTCCCCTCTTGTACCTTTGGTGTAACCTTGCAAGTGAGCAACTCAGTATATCAGGTCCATTTGAGGTAATCTCTGAGCTGTCTAATTGTACAGTGTTCCATTGTTGGTACTCAGTGCCTCATTTGGTAGTTTTTCTCCATGGATTTGAAATACACAATGAAGAAATTGCATACATTATTTCTAAATATATCTTCTGTTTAGCCGTAATCTTCTGAGTTAATATGATTATTATTATTTTTGTAAGTGAAAAAAAAATGCTCCCCTAATCCTCATAAATTAAGAAACAATGTTTGTTTCATCATTTACTACAGTGTGTTTTTAGCCTAATAGCAATGTGCTGTAGGTGGTACTTAAACTTTTAGAGCATTTTGAGCAATTCAAGTAGTGCCCCTGTGACCTGTTGCGTGGTAGTTTCACTGCAGAAGATGCCTTTAACTCTTTCTGATTTTCTTTTAAGAACAGCTCCTTTTTACAATATTAACATGTTTACAAGGCCACAGCTCTTTACCTTTAAATTGTGGTAAATTGAGATACTCACAGATGAACATAAGGAAAATATTAATTAATGTCAAAATTAGGTGTGGGAGACTCCAGCCTCCCAGATTTCTGTCTGATCCATGACAGCAGGTGTCCCTTTGGAGCACCACAATTCTGAAAAGGACTCAATATGCCAGGAGTTTGATGTTCTTCAGAAGAGCATTATGGAACAAGTGTGAGAGACTGAAATGTTATGGTTAATGGCTTAAACACTGTTATGAAGAACTTTTGCCCATTATGGCAAAAATATATAAAGAAGCTGTGATCACCTAAGCCCACATTTACCTGTGGGCTTAAATATACCCCCTGACCGTAACTTTGGACTGTGAGTTAATCTGCCTAAAGGATCTTGAGATAAGATAAAACTGACACCAGATCCAATTTTCTCAGGTCTAGAGAGAAATAAACAGGCTGAGAGAGAAAAATGTATCCACAAGGAAAGCCAAACCCAGTAGCTGTCCTGAAAATCATCTCTGGCAGGGTTCAGAGTAGGGAAGGCCACAGCCCACAGACTCATCTGCTGCTCCCCAACCGAGGAGAGAGTTTTGGGTGTGTGGCATAACCTCCAGTCACAGGCAGCAGCCACCCACCCTCCCTGACACAAACTGGCTCCGGTGTAAACCTCCCACCTTGGGAAGGCCACATACACAGGAAATTCACATGTTAGGCAGCTGAGGAGGTGTCACAAAACATCAGAGACCCTCAAACCACCCCTGAGACTGATTCCTCACACCTTCCACCTGGCTGATGATGGCTGCAGATGATGCAAAGTGATGCAACAGATCCAGAGTCTGTTGAAGGAGACTGTGTCAAACTTGCTCTCCCAGGGGAGGTACCTGGGCATTCCCATGTGTCCAAACATATATTAATCCATTGGACTCTATGCTTTGCAGGACTCTCACCACCAAGAAGACCAGAAGAGGATCAACAAACAGGATGCCATGGGGATCCATAGAGTGGTGATATTTTCTACTTAATCTGTTACTCTGTTACTCTTTCCCTTGGCCACTCACCCTTTTTCTATTTTTTTCTCTCTCTCATCTCACATTTACTGTTAAATAAAAACCATACTATTGCCATTGAGAAATGGTCTCCTTTGCACCTTAATTTGGGCAGAGGAATTTCTCTAATAATTCTAATAACCAGATCATAAGTCCCTTTTTTTAAAAGAAGTCGATGCAGCAGCAGGGGAAGGTGTTGGAAAATTCTTTTGATTTCAGTGCAATGGTGTTTGATCTCTATATCTGTGATGAATATTCTTGTGCCAGGAAATGCTTCCTTATTTACCTGCATCAGTGATTAATATGCACTAACAGATGTTTTAGTTTTGAGAACAAGGATTGGTTGTAAGAGCAAAGAATGATAAGGAAAGTACATTACGACCTGATCACATCTTTGAGACACTCAAGGAGAAGAGATTCATTAGAAGATCCAGAACCATATCCAAATAAGTCCATGGAAATAATCAGCCTAAATGCATGTACAGAGGCAATGTAATCAATATGAAATACAAATGTGATGAATATTAATTATTTTTAAGAATATAAGTTGTTCTGTTAGGTTGCTGAGTATGCATTGCTTTATGAGCAATCCCCATGCTTCCAGCACTGTTAATAATGTAATGCTGGCTTTCTAACATAGCAAACTGGTTGGATATTTATTTTGTATTTTTCAGTGGCAAGAGGAGAAAGGAGGTATTGAAATGTGTGAGATATTTGAGAACTAAATATTAGGCTGGAAAGTGTGTTACAGGGCAGTGAAGCAGTGCTCAGTGTTATTGCTAGTGGCTGTATGGACTGTCTTCATGATCACTGGGTGAATTGCTTTACTAGCAATTGCTGTCAGTGGACATCAAAGAGTTTGGGACATCTGGCATTTTCAGAGAAGATAGGTAATTGAATAGGCTTAGCAGTGTGACAGGAAAACAATTGGAGAGTTACTAAAAATACATGTCCTATTACATTCATATTGTAAATTTAAATAAGATCTCTCCTTACAGCTATGAACAGGAGTAAGATTAAAACAAAGGTTTTTCTTAGGTAGTCTATATGCATTAAATATTTAGCTCATGCTCACTTGATTTAACTGAGCATTAAAAAAAGTTTTCTGATAATGAGAGCAAGATATTGCTACTCACAGTGAGTAGACAAGGAAGGAGCTGCAGATGAACATTGTGCTGTTTGTTCATCTGTTATGTAACTAAGAATATTTCTGAAACTTTGAAAAGGAGATGGCCTACAAGGCTTCAAAAATAATGCATGTAGGAATTGAAAATCTCCATCAACACAATGGTGGGTATTTGGATCATCAAAACAATCATTATGATTATAGCAATGAAACTGGTTGTTATTATAACACATTTTTAGTTTCAAGCCTTTGTAATTTTTGCAATTATGTTGAAAGCTCAAGACAGCCTTACCCAACATGAGAAAGATTTTAAATCTGTGTTTAGCCTTTCAAGACTGTGAGCGATTTACTAGAATGTTTAACTTTCAAAGAGGGTGCCCATTAAGAGCATTAGTGGGGGAGTGCATTGATTTATCAGCTCAAATCCTAGGCTTAAATAAATTCAGGGAAAAAAAGAAGTGAAATAATTCAAATAGCAATCAAAATGTGAAAAAGCTACACTTTAATACTTTTAAAGTGTAAAATCACCACTTTTCATATCGGATCACTTTTGTCTATTTAAGAGATCTTAAACATCTCTCACTTTGGAGTTGATATCCACAGGATCAATTCATCAGCAGATAAAGAACAGCAGCCAGGAGTATGCTTTGGTGATAGCTTTCAAATGAAATTATTGCTCAAATAGACATGGGAAGCAAAATAAGACCTCTCAAAGCTGGAAGATGAATAAGCAAGCTCACAATTATGAAGTAGATTAATCAACTTTCTTAATAAAATTGTAGTTTATAAAATTAATTTCTGAAGGAAGGTAATTTAAAAGAAAAATCCACATATTTTAGTATTACTTGTAAAGTGATGGGACAGACTTTTGCTTTTTCCAGCATTAGAAGTTTGATCTAAACATATCCAAAGGAAGCCTGCAGTCTTAATTTCCACCTCCATACTGACTGATGCAATTTTTCCCCCTTTATTCCATATCATAAGTTGGGATTTGTGTTGTTTACATTCCCCAATTTGATATAAAACTTATTCTTTCACACTTTAACATCTATCATTTAATTTTTTACTGATGCGTATTTCAATCTCTCCCTTAGCCTAAATCTCATTAATTCCTCTTTTACCAGGGATGGTCCTACTTGTTCTACTTGCTGGATGGTCCTACTTGTCCCTTTACCAGCCATGAAAGGCTTTACATTGAAAGGCACCTTAGCCTGTCCTTGTGACCACTTCCCTCCCTCTCCACATTCCTGCAGGGCTTCATCATCTGTGGTTCCACCAAATTCGGTGCTGCTGTACTCTGCTATTCTGTTTCAATGACATTACCTGCCTTCACTTCAACACCTGTATTTTCCCCTAACTGGTTTAGTTTTTTTTTTTTATTTTATTTTCAAAATTCCTGTGAAATACTTCTTTCTTCTCATTTTCTCTCTGTAATTAGACTAAAGATTTATTAGCCAGGAACTGTTTCTAATAACATGCATGCACAGTGCCCAATTCAATAAGGTTCTTATTGCTGTGTGAACCTCTCTGCTTTATGCATATGAGCCTGAATAACCCATTTTGTAAAGCCACACCAGATTACAGAGCAAAACCACATAAAAATATGGAGTGGTCAGCACCTGTGCTACTGCCTCTGATCCTCCAGTACAGATAACCAGGTAAGCTATCATGGCTGAGCTACCTGCTAGTGGTACTTGGCAGGTCACCAGAACAAGGCTTGACCTCACTGCTGGATCTACTGCAGTTTCTTACCAGCTCAGCTGACACCCCTATCCATAAAGATGCTGTAAAACAAGTAAAACATAACATATCCAATAATTAATTATTCCTGGACTGGAACTGTATTGTTTGGCTAAGGATAATTCCTGAAATGATACTGTAGTGTAAGCTGAACTTCACTCCACTTGCTGTCTGATGCAGAAAGGAGGCATCTACAGAAAAGGTCTTTCTATAAGTTCGGGTTTCTGTCACTAAGAAGACATCCCTTTTCCTTAAGTCTAGTGAGGGGAAGGAAAAGGACCTGAATGTTCCTTCTGCTTTAGGAATGAAAGAAAACACAAGAAGAAGAACTCTTTGATGCTTTTTTACCCTACTTTGCAGCTGAGCTTATTTGCATTTCAACTTGATATTTGCTTTTCCCTGCTGGGTGCAGCAGCACCTCTTCCACAGATGCCCTAGAAGAGAAAAACAAAAAAAACCCAAAAAACCCAAAACAAACAAACAAAAAAAACACCAACCAAACAAAAAAAAACCCCTATATCTGAATACTTATCTTAAGGAAAAATTCTCAAGGTGTTGCTAAGGAAGTGGATATTAAAATAGGTATCTCAGGCTATTTCTGCTCAGAGATGGCATTCACAGGTCCCTGCAACCATTTCCCCTCCACTCACTTGTGTTTAAATCTCCTTAATTCTTTTGAGTTTAATGCATTTTAAAGTCTTCTAAAAGTAAAAGTCTTCTAAGTAAAACAAAGCTAAAAATGGAATTTGCTAGCTAATAAAAGTCCCTTAACTATTATTAGTATCTTGGCACTCTTTCTAGGTTGTGAATCTTTTGGGACTAATTTACTGAAGCCCTATTATTGAGGTATTAATCATATCAGACTTCCAGCCATGTCTGTCAAGTGCTCAAAATAAGTGTAATGTTATTTTTTTTCACATACAATGTCTCCAACTTTCCAACTGTCAGATAAGAAAGAAAAAAATGATGTGGCACTCCTTTGGAATTCAAATGTAATACCACATTCATTCCCAATCTAGTACATTTAAGACGCTGTGAACCTAATTCTCTGTGGGAGTATATTAGTTCAGCTTCACTTATCCCAATGGCAGGCTCTGCTGATTGATATCAGCTGAGAAACTCTGCAAGGTACACATGAGTAACAAGCACAAACCTTGAAAAAAAGTAGGACCCTTTCACCTCTTTGCCTTCATTTGTGAGCTCCAGGTTAGGGGTCCTTGCTACTCTAACACTGACTCTTTTTTCAATGAGATTTTAACACCTTTCCTAGCCTAGGAGATTCTCTCTTTTCTTCCAAGGTGGAGGAAAATTGTTCAGAAAACACTGCAGAACAGGAAAATTTCAGCTCAAGTCTGCAGATGGTAGGAATATGTTCAATATTTATTACATCCAGAATTAAGTTGTTAGTTATCCTCAAAGTTAGGAATATGGTAATTGACAAATAGTAATATTGTTTTCACTACCAAAAGATTTTCCTCTCTTTGACTCTTTCATTACTGGTATTATCTGTCCCACAAAATTTCTTTTGCTTTTGTCATTTACACAAACTCTATGACAAAGAACTACAACCCTTTCAACAAATAACAAAATTACTTCACCTCCAAGCTACTGGCTTTATTTCCCCATAGCTCATACTCATCTCTAATTCCTGTGGTTTCTTTTTCTACTTTAGTCCACCCATATTCAACATAGCACTGGGTAACACACTGACCTCATGATATCTAATCCCTTAGGCTGGTCTGTCTGGTCATTTTATGTATGAGGGTGCAAAAGACTGGAGTAGAATCTCCAGGCTTGCATGCTGTTGGTGCTGTCTGTGCAAGCTTGCTATTATGTGGTACTTTCCTGGCCTCACACATTAAATACTCAGGAGCTAGCACAGAGCAATGCCTCAGAACTTTTACTCCTCATTAAACTGAAATAAAAAACCCTCTTTTTCTTTCGGGAAAAACTTGTCTCTTCCTCTACACAAGGCAGAAGATAGGTGTGTACATTTTAGTTTTTCAGACTTTACCTCAACTCAGATTATTACATGCCAAGATTTTTTTTATAACATGAGACAGCTCTACTTCTACTCTGGTAAAACTCATTTTTCTCACAAGTTATACAAAAGATAACATTTTTTTAAAGGTTTCTGCTAGGAGAAGCAGCCATTTTTAGTCCTGAAGTCACCTGGTGCCTTAGGTTGTATTGTCAATGTCTGAACTGACCCCATCTTTCTAAGCCAAATACAACCTCAGCAGCAGCTACCTAGCTGGGATACACACTTTGATAGATCTTTCTATCTGGCAGACAGCTCCTATCTGGGCCATCTGTACCCATCATCACATGTACATCACATGCTACCACTATCCATGACTGTATGGCAAAAGAACATTCATTTGTTATGCTTTCCCTGGCAACTCAGGCCTACACATCACATTTGTATAGTGATGCTCACTGGAAAGGTTCTGCATCTGTGAAGATACATGCAGCTGTGTGTCGCCCTGTTCTTTTGAGAGTTTTAAAGTTCTTCTAAAAGTTCCTATGCCTTCTGATATTTACATATTTCAACTGAGTTTTCTCACACACTGTTCATGTAAATAATGATTTGCTTTGTGGGTGGAGAGAATTGATAGACTGTTGGTTTGACTAATGTGGTTGGAGAGGTGGCAGTTTCACCCTCCAATCCACAGGCATTTTTGCTATTGTATATATAGTGGAGTCAGAAACTAAAGTTTGCTTTTTTGGGTTCTTTTTCTTTCCTTTTACATCAAACCTGCTTCTGTGAGTTATTTCGTGTCGCAGTGTGACAGCTGTGCCTACACACTACCTGCTGGTGAGGAACTCTGCACGACTCTGTAGGTGCAAATGCAGAGTAAATAATGCATTAGTGTAAACCCACTTGGCTTGTCCTTTCTGCAGACAGGAAGAGGAAAGAGAGTTTATATTAATACACATAAACTTGCAGCAAGACCCATCATACACACAAGCCTCAACTCTACAGGCTGGACTTCCACTGCTATAAATGCTATTACACACTGCAGTTTCCTCATTCATATCCTACTATTCCTTCTCCAATAGTCAACCACTCCTTTTTTTTCTCTCCCTCTTTTCATTCAACCAATGGTTTTTCCACTTTTTTTTCAGCCTCCTGGCTCTGCTCCATCTTGTGGTAAGTCCTGTCATACAGGGACTCTCATTTTCTGGGGTCAGATTCATCCCATAGAATTGCTTTTTTTATCCTAAAAATAGTGTTCATCTTCAGCTTTCTCACCTTTTATTCCTCCCCCTTCTCTCCTCTTTAATAAGCACTTACCATCTCCTTCTGGGAAGTATTTTATGTTGCCAGTAAAGTCTTCCTTGTCTGACTACAGCATTCTGCTCTTCTTCCTCCTCAGGGAACTGACCATACTGCCATCCCAAAAACTTCAGCAAGGTGAAGGTGCTCTTTTTTTTTTTTTTTTTTTTTTTTTTTTTTCAGAAACAATGCAAAAACCCATGAATTAAGAAAAAATACAGATGCTGCTGGCACATCACATACCACTTGGAAAATTCACAGTAACAAGATCCTGCTAATACAGGTTGGCCAAGTCTGTAGATGTATGAGCAAGTCCTGCTGTCCCAGTCAACTGCTTGTTGCTTTGAGTCTGCAGAATTGGGACTTAAACACAAGACAGTCTGTGCTGCTGGCCCCTGACCTCATACCTGTCTGAGGATACAGATGCTTTGTTCTGCAGTTGCAAAAAAGTGTGAGCCAACACACATTCATTCTGGACAGCTGGGAGGTTTGGACTTGAGCATGAGCTTGAAAGCAAGGTAACATGACAGCAGAAGACACCCAAGGAGGGAAATTTCTTACATGACGCACATACTGCCATTCTCTTCAGTTAATCTTGATGGGAGTGGTAGTGTAACTAATCCAACTGTGAAAACGGTAAGACATCACAACTTTTGTATGTCTTCCCAAATATTGGAAAAGAGATGAAAAGTCAAGCCAATACAAATGAATTATAGGATAGGTAAGCTTGATATTCCTGTTCAATCAGAAAATTGTATACCTGTCAAATGCTGTGACATGACAATCCTCATTTGTATATAAAAGCAAAATCATCTCTTAAGCTATGAATTTATGAAATTTATTAAGTCATTGGAAATGAAAAATATTGAACATATAAACAAAGGTGCAAAAAAAAAACTTTTCAATATTTTGACTGGCCATCTTCATGGTTATTAAATTTCTATTGAATGTAGAATTTTGGCTTAGAACACTTCTTGTATTAAAATTCTGTTATTGAGAAACTACACAGTAGCCTTTGGCATTAATGAATAAAATTCATGTATGTTATAAGAAAAGGGAAACTTGACTGATAAGAAGGAAAAATATTATTTCTTCTATGTTAAAATTTATGAAGTGTTGTTTATTTAATTTTTTGTTTTTCACTTCTACAACTTACTTTATGTAATATATAACTGTATAATGTCTACAAATGGATTCGTGGTTTGCTAGTAATCCTCAATGGATATAATATACATGCAGTGCTTCTGAAAGACCTCCACTGAAACCATCTCATTAAAATTTTTCTCTTACATTTGTCTAATTTTTATTAAATACATAAAAAAGACCTCTGTCATTCTCAATGCTCCTAGCTTTTATCTAAATTTTTCATGTTTTCAGTTTCCTTTGTACCTGTTAATCTGATTTTTAAAAATACAGCATATTTTAATTAAAGAAATGTGTGCATACATGCAAGAAAAGATAATAATAACTGCATTACAGTAGAAACTTGTTAATTTGCATTAATGATAGGGAGAGCTATGGTGAATTACAGAATTTTGCAAATTAGCATCAAAGTAAATAAATAATGAAAACCAGAGGGTAGTTAATCCACAAAAGTTTCATTAATTCCTTTTACGGGTTGTTATTTGGCTATAATTATCTGCATTTTTTGTTTTTCTTTTATTAAGAGCTAGTGGAATATCTGATGTGTTATTATGCTAAAAATTATTTCTGCTCCACAAAGTTTACAGTCAAGAGGACACCTGCAGAAAAACAAGAGACCATTCTGGAAAATATACAGGTGAGCCTGACCTGTTATTCTTCCTCATCATCATCCATATCCATTGCTGAGATCTTCCAGCAATGAGCATGATAGTGCTCGTATGCATACTGGAACACAACCTATAGACAGAAAGTCTTTAAAGTAGACACTGGAAGAAATTGAAGGGAGTTTTGGACTGTTCATACATAAGTGGAATGCAGGTTAGTGAGGTTTTGATGTATGATGCAATTAAAATGAAACTTATTACAGTATAGTTTCATTTAAATTTAAAATAATTCAAAGGTGAATATGAATGTACAACTTTTGTAAATAGGTCCTGATACCTTAAAAACTGTAGCAAATTGTGTTTTAACTACCAAAGGACATATTTCATGCTAGTAAGGCTACCCAGTCCGACCTCCCTGCTCAAGCAGAGTCATCCTACAGCACGTTGCTCAGGATTGTGTCCATATGGCACGTAATAGGTTAAACAATACTGGGCTCAATATTGAACCTTGGGGAACACCACTAGTGACAGGTCTTCAACCTGTGCCACTGATAACAACCCTCTGAACTCTGCCAGTTCTCAATCCACCTCACTATCCACTGATTCAGCTCACCCTCCCTGAGCTCACCTATGAGGATGTCATGGGAAACTTTGCTGAAAGCCTTTCTGAAATCCAGGTAGGCAACACCCACTGCTCTCCCCTCAAGTCTCCAGCCAGTTGTCCCATCATAGAAAGTAATCAGGCTGGTTAAGCATGACTTCCCTTTGGTGAATGCATCCTGACTACTTATCGCCTTTTTGTCTTCTACATGATTAAAATGGCCTCCAGAACATGCTCTTCCAGGTGAGGCTGGCTGGCCTGTTCCTCCTTCTCTCCCTTTTTGAGGACAGGGGTAACATTTACTTTCTTCCAGTCCCCTGGCCTTTCTCCTGACTGCCTTGATCTCTCAAAGATGAGGGTGCCATAACAATGATGTGTGCCAGTTCCCTTGGCACTCTTTGGCAAATCCCACCAGAGCCCATGGACCTGTGGATGTCAAATTTGACTAAATCATCTCTAGCTTGAACCTCCTCAAACAATGGAAAGTCACCCTTCCTCCATGACCTTCTCCGTCGTCTTCTGGGTCAGGGATTCCTGAGGGCTAGCCTTGTCAGTGAAGACTGAAAGAAAGAAGGTGTTCAGTATCTCAGCTTTCTTTGAAGGTTCTGCTGCAGTTTCCTGTTCTATTCAATGGTGGGTCCACATTTTCCTTAGTATTCCTTTTGTTATTAATTTAAATTGCATTGGAATTGATTTATATTCAAATTAATTGAAAAAGTTTTTCTTGTTGTCCTTGACATGCTTAGTCATATTTAGTTCCAAATGGGCCTCGGCCTTTCTCATTTCATTTCTGTATACTCTGATAACTTCCGTATATTCATCCCAGGTATCATGTCCCCTACACCTCACGTATCTCCTGCTTATGTGTGAGTTTTCATAGGGGTTTCTTGTTCATCCATGCAGGTCTCCTGCCTCTTTTGCTAAATTTCTCATCCATTCTCTAGGGCATATTCCCGTATGATTATTCCAAGAAGATTTCTGAAGAGGGCAAAGTTAGCTGTCCTGAAGCTCAGGTGTGTAACCTTTTCATTGCTCAGCTCCTTGCAGGTACCAACCTCCTTGATCTTGTGGTTGCTGTAGTCAAGGCTTCCCCCAGTGCTCACATCACATCTCCATACTTTCCTTGTTTGTCACCATAAGGTCCAGCAGAACACATCTTTCTGCACTGGCTCCTCTATTACCTGTTATTGTCTTTTAAAGTACAAGAATTGCGGAGAGAAGAAAGTGTGAGGATTTATTTTGTTTTTTACCAGAATGTAAAAATTTGGGCAGTAATGCTACAACAAATTCCGTCTTATACTGCTCCAGTTACATTGGCAGTGCACATTCAGTCCACTTGATTGTGTCTGCCCCAGAAATGATTGGTGAGCTGTTGTCTGTGTGATGTGTCTAAACTAGAAGTGATTGTGGCTTTTTTCACTTTTGGTGTAAATTTTGACCCAGAAACTGTGCTGGGGCACAGCAGGTCACAGAAGTACAGATGGTGTTGGCCACACTGTCACACAAATGACTTTGTAAGCTGCCCTTACCTTGCTTTCAGCTTGCCAAATGCTCAGGCTACCTCCAGCCTCCAACTGCCAACTGTTTCAGCAAATCTTCTTCTGCCTGACTGTGGATTGTCAAGACAGAACCTAATTGAAAAAGAAGCATGGAGAATGTGAGGAAGGCACAGACATCTCTTCAGGTGAACCCCTGTTCTGCTGAAGTATCTGGTTCTGGATTTGTTCCCAGGCAATCCCAGGTCAAGTACTTTGCATACATGTTAGATAAGACCTAGGCTCTCCTGAGCAAGATATGTCTTTCTGTGAAAAAAATCATGGAATAGTTCAAGGGATAGTTCGCTTGGGATTTCTGTTCTGATAGACAAGAGCATTGGTAACACTGTTTCTATGGAAATATCTTACCTAGTTACTGCACAGCTACAAAGTATTAGTTACCTCTGTAATTGATGTTGGGCTTTTTTGTGGGCTGTTCCAGAAAAAAAAGGCACATGTTCATAAATGTCCTCAAGGTGTTCACATCTGTGTTATCTAAATGCTAGCTACTATTTCAGCCAACTTGGTCACATTTGAATAAACTGCAGCAGTCACTGAATTACAAACATTTACTACAGTGCTGTTGGGTATTTCACTGATTGGCATCACACTGGTTACTTCATGCAGCTAGGAAAATCCACTCTGATAACTTTAAAGTGATGATTATAACACATTTCATTTGGATTTGGACATGTCTGTCCTAACCTGGGAGGCAGATGAACTTTTCCAGCAATTCTGTGACCACGTCCTCCCAGAGATACAGGTTCTGTTGATACCATTGGCCTTTGTTTGTTTGGATGGCAGTGTGTTTCTTCTTAATTGCCATAAGTGGCGTGCACCAGCACTGCCAGTTGATGAATGGTGAATCTGTGAGACTGTGTGCTCCTGCAGCTTCTGCTCTGCCATCCACTACACAGAATGGTTCCACCCTGATCACCCTGATGCATGAATTCATACAAGCAAGGGCACACTGTGGAGCTGGAAAACAGACTA
The DNA here is from genome assembly GCF_026979565.1 of Vidua chalybeata. Classification (NCBI taxonomy): domain Eukaryota; kingdom Metazoa; phylum Chordata; class Aves; order Passeriformes; family Viduidae; genus Vidua; species Vidua chalybeata. The sequence continues at coordinate 56,638,086 of NC_071534.1, read as the reverse complement.
TTAAAAAAAAAAAAAAAAACAGTTTCACATCTAAGTAGCTGCAATATTAATTCATTTCTGACAGTATGGACAGATAATATATATGACTTTGCAGTATGCTGGAACATTCTGGATTATTTGTCCAAGTCTGCAGCAGCTGTTGAGAAAAAGCACCTGTGAAGGAACAGTACCTGCACTAATATTTGATTTATCTGAAAATGGATCACTTGAACAGCACAGATCATGAAAATGAGATAGCACAGAACTAAGTGCTTGGGAAGATGGGAAATAGGTGCAGTGCAGGAACAGATATTATGTATACAGGGGGCTATTCAGGGTCCAGATGTAGAGGAATGAAGGTAAAGCATGATGGGATTTATTATAGTTGGATTTAATTCAAGGACAACTCTCTCTGGTAAGATGTTAATTTCACAAAAGATTTCATGAATCTCAATCTCCCGTTAAAAAAAAATAGCAGTTAGAAAATAGAGTAGATGCAGTAAACCATTAAAAATGGAGGCTCATTTGATACTGATTTTTCTTGTTACTTTAGTGTCCCACTTAATAAAAAACCTAATACGGAAAACACTATAAATATGTCACTCATCATAAAGCTGCTTTAAACAATGAGAATGTAGTCATATAGCAGGATGAGTGTAGGCACTAAAATAACATACACAGTAATTCTGCTCTCTCACCCAAGAGCTGAAGAAAATGAAGTGATAATAAGACTACAGTGGTTGCAATCACTTTTATTATATTCATGCTCCACTGAAGTTTGATGCACGTGCTCCTGCCCCTACTACACATTTATGTTAGATAACTGGCAGTATTTTAGTAATGTGAATAGATATCTGTGAATGCAGGATTAAAACTTCCTTTCTTCTCTCAATGCTATTTATATTTCAAACCTTCTTGTGTCTACTCATGCCATAGCAAAATGTAGCTCTCATTTTAGTAAGTGTTTTTCATTGTCATCCTCCTTGTTTTTTCACTGTACTTCCATAAGTTTTTGTCTTTGAGATTTTATATAAATTATAAAATATAATATTTATATATTTGTCTTTGATATTTTATATCACAGCACTTCATTTCAGTTCTTTTCAGTTGAGTATCTGACATGGAGCTGTTGTCTCTCTTCACATCTTTTCATTCTTCCCTTTCTATAATTTGTTTATTTATCTTATTCTTCTTTCCAGTTATTTTTCAGTCCCCTTTCCTTTTCTTCCTTCTACTCAGCTCTTTATCTATACTTCTTTTTCTTACTGAATGCTCTTTTTCTCTCTTGACTCCTCTCATTTTTTTTCCCATTAGCTGCTCAGCCAGATATTTCTCATTTGTGTTTTCTTTTCTTCCCACTCCATAATTTGTTTGATTTTGTACCAATAGAAATATTCTCAAATGTACCAAGATGGAGGGGAACTCATAAGCAAATAGTGGAGAACTGGATAACTGAGAAAGGGGAAAAGGGCAAACCATGAAATAGGAAAGTATGTCGGTTTACAGGCAAAGATGGTCCATTTGGTGGCTAAATGGCATTGTCTAACACATATCATTGAAATCACTGTCACTTCCTTTCTGAGAATGAGGTCTGGGCCTAACATTAGCCCAGCTGGTGGGAACATGGTGCTAATGACACCTGGGCTGTGGGTTTGATACTCTTATGGACTATTGACTTTAGAGCTGGACTTGATCCTTGTGGAACTCTTCCAACTCAGAATATACCATGAAATCTGTGTGGTGAGGTGGATGGCTTTATCTGAGACGTGGGGCACAAGGTTGCTCTTTCTGTAAGCTCCATGAGAAAGTGGAGACATTTGATTTTTTTTTTTTTTTCTTCTTAAGCTGTCCACAGTACCTCTGAATTTTCTTCTTAGATGCTTTCCTTCCTGCAGCTCAGTGTTGTGAACAAATGCAATATCTGTCGGTATTTTGTCAATGTGTCATTCTGGAAACTACTTTGGCGGATAGCAAGGCTCTGGTATGTGGTATCATGCTCGTTGTTTATTAATAAACTTTTCTGAAAGATTCTCATAGAGCTGGCATGTAGTACCTACCATATAATAATGATGTCATACAGCATGGCATTTCAGGAGCTGGTACAACAGCTAAGTATGGCCCAGTTAGTGCAGAAACTGTGTAGCAGCAGAATCAATGTAGAAATCTGTGATGGAATTCCTGTGAGGGTAAGAAAGGGCAAGTAAGCAGGCATAACGTATTGCTATTAATCAGTAAACATTATGATGCTGGTATATCATCTCCTCAAGTAGCCCTAGTACAACATATGCTGCATTAGTAGCATATGTCACAAATTCTGAGGCCTTATATAACATGCACTATCTGTACAAAAATTTTAATAAATCACTTCCATGTAAAAAATATATCCTTAGCTGAGCATTTTCTCTTCTCTTGTTAGGAAACTTTGAATACTGGTATTGTATTTTATTGGGGAGACAGTCAACAGTACTGGCCAAAACCACAGGATAAGTTTAAGGTTGAAAACAGATCCCATATCACATTGTGGAGGAAATACTTTCCTGCATGTATTAGTTTTACATTGTAGAGTAGTGTATTTGGGTGGGAGCATGAGACACTATAGACAGTGGGTTGATGGAGGCTGCAATGATGGTGAGAATATCTAATACAACATTCTCTTCACACTAGATGCTAAAATTGTACTTCTCTGAAAAATGCTGTTATTAACATTGTGTCTGAAAGGAGTGTGCTTAACTTGTATAAATGAAATCTGGATAATGCCTTTCAAGTCAGGTTTCCTTTACTGTAGAACTTATTCAGTGTCTAAGAAAAAAATGAATGAGAAGGTGTCAGTGTTTACATTGCGACTGTTTAGTTGTTTGACATTATATGCTTAATTTTTTTGTTTTGGGTTGATTTTCATATTAAGATCCTGATGATGTAATTAGCTATAGATACTTAAGGTGTTCATATTCTTTGTGACTTTTTTTTAAAATTACGGTCTAAAAAAAATCTGATAGGAGGGTAGCATATGAAAACTGTATCTTGGAGAAATAAAAATCCACTGGATCATATTAGATAAAACTGGTCTGGGGACATTACTTCTTTATATAAAACATTACTGATATATGTACTGGAATGTATGTGTTCAAGGTAAATATTTAGATTTTGCAAATATGTTTGGAAAAAAATAGAATGAAAATTACAAGCATGAAATTAGCTTGGAAGCCTCCCACCCCTTCCATTCTGTACTGAATGTTACAGAGTTTAGAAGCTTAATGTATTCAGTAAAATTAAGGTGATAAGCACATGAACTTGCTTTTTAATTTCTTCCCTGAAAGACAATAAATTTTCCTTTGTCTGACTGTAGGATAAAACTGTCAAGATGAATAGTTGCCGTGCAAAAGTATGTCTGTCCATAGCCTGAGCAAAACATAAAAAAGAGTCTGATCATAATTTATAAACTTGCTCATGGCCAGTAAGTTTCTGACACCAGAGAACTTTTGAATCTAGTTTAAGAATGCAAAATGTAGATTTTTCTCCAGGTGAAAGAAATCCAGACAAAAAGTTAGTTTTAAAAGTTAAAAGAATTTAATCCTGTTCTCTTACTAGGGCACAAAAATCACTTCTAGCTGACTTTACTACCATACATTGCAGTTATGTTTACCAATAGTTCTGTCTGCTGAGATTTATTCATTCCCCTGGAGGTAGGTTTGAATAAGTAAGTGGTGGATATCACTATGCTTACAGTAAAGCCATGGGTACTCTGAAGAATATAAGGTCATATGAGAGAGACCTTCAATTCTCTAGTAGAATCATTTGAACTGGGAGTGAAAGCAGAGGTTCTGTTGTAGCAGACAGAATAGTTCAGAGATGCCTGGACCTGCCCAAGGGCTCCGTTTTCCTTTAGGATCTCCAATGGAGAACTGAACACCCTGTATGGGCAACAGACCAGCAGCAGAAAACTGCTTCTGACAATCTGGGATGCTCACTGGATGAGCATCAGAGCAGTGGATGTTATACTGAACTGAAGTGAGACTTTGAGCCATTATCTGACTAGACAGCTCTTATTTGGAATTTCTCCAGAAAATTGCTATTCATATGTTTTCTCCTTTTTTATTTTTTTTAATTTTCCTTTTATTTAGGCAAAAATATATTTGATGTTTATAGGACAGCAAATGATTTGACACAGGCTTCCTAAATGCTGCTGGAGAAGAAAGAAGTTTTAGGAAGTATGATAATGTGTTCACAGCCACAGCTATACTTATTTGCAAAAATTGGACTCTTTAACTAAAGAATTGCATAAAAAAAATAATTATCCCAATTCTTCCCGCTACCATTATTAAGCACATACTGCTGAAAAGATAAAATATGGCTCTGGAACAATATGATTAATTTTTAAAATAAGGCTATACAAAATCAGTGTGGTATGTACTAAATGAACTAAAGAACTAAATGGGTTAAAGACTATGGCCAATGGAAAACCTTCTCAACCAAATGAAAATTTTCTTCCTTATGGGTTAATGCAGGTTATTTGTCCTGGCCCAATGCCACTCATTCTCCTTATCAATGTCCTAGAGAAAAAGTGAAATATTTAAAAATGCCAAATCTTCCAGCAATGGGTTTTGAAAACAAAAGTGGTCAAGGGCAGCTGTTGTAGCTAGTGCTGTACATTCAAACAATGCATATTTTAACACATGCAAATTCAAAGTCTTTGATCTTAGCCCAAAGAAAACTCACTGCTGTGAAACATACTTCTTTCCTTGCATGATTTTGTAAATATTCTGGAAAATTTGAGAATTTTTAAACACTTAAGAAAGATAAAATCAATACATTCTTGCTCTGCACCCATCTCCCCTACCTTATTAAGTTGTGAAAAGCATGCAGATTCAAGCAATATCTTTTGGATAGGACAAGAGGAGTTGTTCTTAGAGAAAGTTAGTGGGAAGCAAACACAAGCCTTATGGATCAGGAGGGATTTTGTCATACTCATTAATCTTGATTTTCCCATCTAATTGTGCATGTCCTTTTTGCCCTTTTCTCCTGAAATGCAAGAATTCTTTGTGTCTGAAGGGGACCAGTTTCTGTCTAAATAAGTCTTTGAAAACCAGCTTCCACAAATCCATCACCTTCAAAGGAAGTGTTACAATTAAATTATAAAATGCTGAAATTGTGTTCTTCCATGTGATAGAGGCAGAAAAGAACAAGATTCTGCCACTTGCATCAAGAAACTGACTCCAACAATTCATTTGGCACCTTCTGTGAGGTTTTGAACTTTCAGCTGTCAAAGACTTCCATGAGTTATTTCACAGCATCCTGAAGTGAAGAGAGCTTAGGGGTAAAAACATTGTTTGTGGTGTACTTAGCTAAAGAGCACAGGCTGTATTTTATTAAATAATTTCTTTCTGTTTAAGGAATCAGTCAGTGTCTTCCCATATGATTCTGTAGAATTGAGATCCAATTAATAAGATATTCCACTTCATCACAAAATATGATGTTTATTAAATGCACATTAAAAAAATTTACTGGATACATGCAGAGCTTGCAGTGTTATTGCGTAGGACTGGATTAATCTGTCTGATTCTAGTAGAGTTTATTTGTAAAACATGACTTATTATGCTGTTGTAGGATATGCTATGCTGGCACTGCTTCCCACACTTTTATAGTGGCGATTACAGCTTTCAGCAGTCAAGCGACAAACTCCATAAAAGTACTCTGAAATTGCATTTTCGAAATTCCATCCCTACCTACAACTATAAGCTCTGAAGAACTAAAATTTTAATAAAATAACTCAGGAGTATTTAATTTTCCTCTACTCTGGATCTGCTACCTTATTACACCTATTCTGTAGGCTATTAAATGCTCAGTCCTGCAAAGCCTGCACTTGACCTTCAGAATGTGCAGAGATGCCAAAGTATGACTGAAGAAAGCACAGAAAAGCAGAGGTACAAAATGCTATTGTTGTGTTAGTTACAACTTCAAATGAGAATGCACAATCCTATTCTCTCTGTATCCACAGTAACAGGAGGTAGAGATGAAGGAATAGAGTTGATTTAATTGTACAGACATAAATAAAATTTTCAGGCCAAGAAAAAAGAAGCCATTGCATAAACACTAGACCATTTTCTAGTACATCTAGCCACCTAGAGAAGGAGCTCATAATCACATTATGACATAAAATCAATATCTTGCAAAAGTCAGAAATAAGATCATTAAAGAGCAATGTGTTGTATCTACAAAGGTTGCATATATACAGTTTGGTATTTAGGATATCAGACTTAGGGAAGGGGAAAAAAAAGTCAAAAATCTTTTTTATTCAGAAGTGTGCAACAATATGAGACAAAATAGGCATTTAACAGGCCTCTGTTTATGTTTTTATTGAGAATTTGAATGGGCTTGAAGATCTCTACTTTCTGCAATAATCACTCCAATGAAGTACTTAGAAAATCATGTTTTAGCAATATTTCTGTTATGACAATAATTGGTAAAAAGAAGCAGCAAAACTGAAGAACCCTTGTGGATATTGAGGGAGCAATATTTATTACATCTCAACAACATTTTCTAGGGTACTACTTGCACAAACCTGACCCTGTAAAAGGATGATGAGCTCCCTTATACTGGGGAAAAAATCCTAGTGATTATTTATTTGTAGTAACTTTTGGAAGATTTATATCATTATAAATTAAACTGGTAAAGAAATATTGATGCAACAGGAAAATTACTGCTTTATTCTATAGGATTGATATAATAAAAAGGTCATTAAATCAAGTAATTGTACAGTGTAGAGGACCTTTTTTCATACAGATTTTTATTGCATATGTCAACCCTTTATTAATGATATGAATGTAACCTATCTGCATTCAATTCATCTGCACTGGAGTATCTCAAGGTGAAATTTGGCCATGCAGGACAGGTTGACATGGGAATTAGTTCATTTTTTAGCACTGGTTTTGTAAACAGACTCAATCCCATTACTTTCTTCCAAATGGAACCTGCTTCAATGGTCATTCTACCCATGAGGCACTGTCATGCAATCACAGAATCTTCTGAGTTAGAAGGGACCCACAAGGATAATTGAGTCCAGCCCTTAAACGGCGTGTACAGGGACTGAACCCATGTCACTGGCATTATTAGCACCATGCTTGACCAACTGAGCTAGTCATCACCCCTCCTGCATTTATAAATAACCACCTCACATAACACAACAATGTAAAAAAAAAAAAATAGGTCTTCCTTCCTTTGTTTTTTTTTCCTCCCAAAACCTTAATTTTCAAAGTTAGAGTGAAATAAAAACTTTTAAAAGCAGAGAACTGTACCTGAGTAACAGTTTTAAGGAGGCTTATTTGGATCCTAGTCTGAGCTGATGGACCAAAGATTTGAACGTGTTCCAAATGAACATCACAATCACTAGAATACTGGCTATTCAGAGCTCTGGTTTTCACTCTGGTTTGATCAATTCCTTCCTAAGCCTGAGAAACCTTTACTGTCAAAATTCCTTCTGTACAGGAGTTAGCACTTAGTATGAAAACTTCCTGATAAGTGCAAGTACATATACAAAGTTATGGGGGATGGTCTCAGTTCCAAATCTAGGAGCTATTGTATTATTTTCTTACTGCATTTTATTATTATTATTATTATTATTATTATTATTATTATTATTATTATTAGTAGTAGTATTATTATTGTTGTTGTTGTTGTTGTTGTTGTTGTTATTAATACTTAAGGATTGCTTTAATCACTCCATGTTGATTGGGACCATTAACTCTGAATTTAGTTTTACAATGAAAATGGGAGAAAATATAATGCCTTCTTTAACATATTAATTTATGGTGGAAAATGTACATGGTATGCATGTCTAATGTAATAAAGGTAACCACAAGGCAGGGTACGTGGTTATCTAAATATCTTATTTGTAACAAGAGCATTGTGGTAATGATTTCAAGCAAATGGAGATGTTTGTATGAAAGACACAAAAAGAAAAGGTGAAACTGTGGCTTTTAATGAAACTGCAACCAAATATGTTATCTAAGATGTAAAATAAAAGGAAAAAGAAAAACAGAAAAAAAAAAAAAAAAAAAAAGCATGTTACAGGGACAAATTTGGAGGCATCCACTTTGTATCACAATCTGTTGTTGTTATAAGTGTTGTAATTCAGCTGCAAGTCATCAGTTGAGAATTCCCCTGAGAGAGAATATCTCCTGTTTCTCCACTCAGTCTCAGCAGAAAATAGGTGTGTGTGTATGTGTGTACTGAAAACACTGCTACAATATACATATTACCATCCAGTCTGGGATCTATTCAGAGATATGGCTGAACCAGATCTAAAATAAACACACAAGTTATATTAAAGCTGCAGTGCGAATTTGAGCATGTCATCTTATGCTGGAGAGTTATGTATAAGCAAAACAGTTGGAGGGGACAAAGAGTAGATAAAATTCCTAAATCTCCATGGGGTATACAGACTTCTACATACAACATTCCAATATATCTTTATTAAAGTAATTTAAATCTATGCTGATGCCTGTCCTCCCAGCTACACATATTTCATGGAATGTTTTTGTCCAACTGAATTCTTTCTATTAACTTACTTTTGACTACTGATATCACTAAGAATTTCAAAATCAGTTCCTGAAAATTGAGATCCAACTGATGAGATGAAAATAAGATGAGATGAAAAAAGTGATAATCGAGATAGGAAGCTATGAAGTCAGAAAGCCTTTCTAAGAAGAAACTAAACCCCACTGTTACCAGACCAGTGATCTGGTGGTGGTGGACAATACACTGATTTCATAACAGCTCTGCAATTGAAGATGGATGCAGCATCAGTAAGGTTAGGCCCTGCTGTACTACACTGCACCCACACACATCTCTGCTCTGCTTACCACTCCACTGTGCCCATGCCTGCCTCACACATTACTCACCACAGTCTCAAGGAAAAGCTGTCCTGGGACAGCTTTGGTTTTGGAGCAGAGGTGATGTGGCTTTGACAAAAGCTGTATATAACTTATTCCTAATTTGTTCTTCATCTTGGGTTTTAACATATTTTCCATTTAAATCTTGACTAGTAGATTTTGTAATTGCCTCTGAATTACTATATGATAATTAAAGGCTTGCAGAAGGAGCCTGTAATACCAGTAATGAGAGACCTACAAAATGTTCAGCCAAGCTGAAACTATCCTTTGCTGAAAAGGCTGGTGAAAGACTCACCTCCTTCATGCTTCCTGCACTTGGACGATGTCAGTGAGAGATGAGTGCTTCCACTGAAAGATGCTATTCCCTGGTGCATGACACAGAGTTCTCTACATCTCAAAACTGTAATGTATAAGGTAGGGGAGAAGGGGAAAGTACAACCTGCATAGTTCTCCTGAAACAAAATGTACAAAATCTGCAAATCTATGGCTACCAATGTTTGGCAGAAGGGAGGTGGGCACATTAATATTTTTCCTCTTGCATAATACATTTAAAATCTGTAAATAATGCCTTTCCTTTAACATTTGTGCTTATTTTATAGGTGTGACTACTGAATGTGATTTACAGTTTGAAAGTCATTAGTCTTTTATCATAATTTTAAAGAAAAGTATAAGAAGGAAACTAAAGCCCTGTGCTGAAGAGCAGAAGACAGTCACAAGACATCCACAATTTTGTGAGAATGGCATACTGATAGTGAGAGCATATAATTTTATGTCTCCCTCATGTGGAGTCTTACCTAGTGCCAGTAACAGCATAATACTGGATTAGACAGATATCATCCCTGATCCTGAGTAGTAATACCGTTTTTGTCCTTACTTTATTAGTGATATATTCTTAAAAAGTTGGTTATTGATGTTTGCTGCTGAAACTCTGATTTCAGGATGTCCCCTTGGACTGTGACTGATACCTACCATCAGGTAAGGATGTCAGACTTCTGGCTGACAGAAATCTCTCCAGACTTTTCAAGTTAACTGATTCTCACATCCCTCAGGCTCCCAAATATATGCATAAAATAAAATGTGCACAGATCTAAACAAGTTCTTGTAATGAGGAGTTGTGGTAGGTTTAGCACAGGAGTATTTAACCTTTATGAAAAAACCAAAATGTCTAGGCCTATACACAACACTGCAGTAATGTCTTCAAACATCTCATCATTAGGAAATATATCAATTATCCATCTGGAGATTAGCTGGTGTTGTTTTCACTGTGAAATGTACAGCTGAAATAAGCAGAACCATATTTTTTTAAGTGATTACATGCTATTTAAAAAAAAAACAAAATCAGTCAAGAGACAAGGAGATTTGATATAATTCATATACATATATATGCATGAATTTCATGTATATATATATAAACAAACAAACAAACACACACACACACACACACACACACACACACACACACAGAGTATTTGTGAACTCTGAAATAAATGTTCTGAAATCAGGTAAACAGCTCCAGTATATCTGACAGGTGTTTGAAGGAACGCACCTGACTACTGATACTTGCAAACAAAATAAATTCAACTGTTGCAATTTTGCACAGGTTCCATGGGGATTTGAGAGGTTGCTTTTTATTGTTAGTGTGTTTTAATTAATTCAATTGTTCTAAATAGATTATTTGAATGCAGATACTACCACAAGTAGCACATAAGAAAATAAGATACCACTCAAATAAGTGTAAATCCACCTTCATAAAACTAATAAAACTTCCTGTCATTCTTGCTATAAAAAAACAGTGTGGTTAATCATGTGAAAATATTGGTGCTTTCTCCTAGGAAATGTGACAAGGACCTTGATTGCATAGAAAATTAGATAGGGAAAAATGCCATTTCTTCAGTGTCAGACTAACTGCTTTTGCAAGAAATATTGGATGCAGAATATATTTTTTTGTTTGCTGTAAGGATGCTTTTCCCATAATTCGCTTCTTTTTTTTTCCAACTGAGGAAGACATTTAACTATGGAAACATTAAACCTAGTTTTCAGTCTGTCTTTATCTCTCTGATTTGTCTTTGTTGCCTTCCATCCTAATAACTAGGCACTAATGTGCAGGACTGATTTTCGGAAAATACAACTGGCAGTGAATTTAAGACAGACTATGGTTTCTAGCTGTATTTATCATGACTCTGTGTAGCCCTCTTTTGAGGATTTCCTTGAGATCTACAGTAGAGGCCAAGCTCAGTTCAGAACATGATAGTTTTGAGTGCTTAGAGTAGAAAACCTATAGTAATCTGCCCAGTCTAAGACCTCCAGGTCTGCAAATGACTCCTCTGATATGCAATCAGAATTGTTTGCAAATAATTACATTTGGTGTCAGGAGCTGGTAGCAGAACACAACACATTGGGGCTTTATGGGCTACTTCTTGAGCCAGAGGACCAAAGGAATATGAGGAATGACTGGTTATAGAAATGCAGTTGTAGGACGTTTTCTCCTTTGTCTGTCTGAAATACTGGAAGCCAAAAAAGGGAAAATGAATAGTGAGAGAATCTGGGTTGGAATCAGATACCCAGAGACAGACAGGAGATGACTGATGAGGTTAGTGCTGGACTCTAAGACCAAGACTGACTAGAATATAGGAGAAAGAATGAAAAGGGATAGGAAATTAAAGATGCGTGGCATGCAAAATTGGTGAAGAGCTAAAGCATATGGAGAAGCAAAATGGGCAGAGAAATGGACTGAGACAAGGAATTGGGAAAGAAAGGTGAGAAAAACTAAGGATTGGTATTATGGCCTGGGGTTCCTGGGGTCTATCCGACCCCAGCTGTTGTAGGTGTCCCGAATACATGTGAGGCTGGGCTGATAAGCACAACCTGTCCAGGTCCCTCAGGCAAACTCCCAGCCACAGGCAATCTTAGCAAGCAGCTCAGCTCTTAAGAGAGATCAGCTCTTTGGTGAATTCAGCTTTTCAGTGATTTCAGCTCTTTGCTTGCTAAGTGCCACGGGCAGACGCGTGGGGAGAGAGAGAGGAGAAAGCTGTATGAGGTTCCACAGTGTTGTCTTTATTGGCAGCTCCAGTGAAGGGGTTCAGTGACAGCTCTTCCACCGAATTGGGCAGAAATGGGGGTTTATAAAGGGTACAGGGGTGTTGGAAATTTTCCAATAGTAAGGGTCCAGGTGAATATGACCTATAGTCTTACAGAGAGATAATAAAGGTCCGAATGCAGAAGAGGGGCTTCTTTGGTCCTGTCATCATGACTAGGCATTTCTTATCTTAGGCAAGTGACCACCAGGGAGGCCTTGCAGGGCCTCTGGCTGCTACAGATTGGGAGTGAGGCTAATTTCAAAGTGGGACTAATTTCAGCAGAAGGAAAGCAAAGAAATGTAGAGTGTAAGACTGGCTAAAATGATTGACAAAAGACTGAATAAAAAGCTGATTGCAAGTGGGATGGTTGGAGGGACTGTAAGAAATAAGGGAAAGGCTAGGACTGGAATTGGAGACCAAACCATTAAAAGATAGAATTTTCTGGGAAAAAATGCTTGATTTGTCACAAGAAGCCTGTGAGAGCATGCTCATGGAACAGTGAAGTGAGCTGGCAGACCTTGGAGAGAATAAAAGAGAATCAGAACTAAGAAATGTGTCAGGAGGATCAAACATGGCACCAAACCTAAGTGGAGTCCATGGCTGGGAGTGATTTAGTTCTCTGTCTATCAGATACTCTTTGTGAAATCTGCTGTCAGGTGTCCCATAGCTGATCAATATAGGACCTTACAGAGGTTAATAATCTACTCCTTTACTTATTCTATTAGAACAGATGTCAAAAATGGGCATGGATGAGCTATATTTCAATTTAAAATTGCAAATAGAATATACAGGTGAGAAGGAAATTAATTTTAAATTTGTAAAAAACATATTGCAAAGGTCCTTTTCTTGTTAGATATAAGTTAATTTAAATTTAGGTTAAAATAATTTGTGAATAGTGCAAACTTCAGCATGTAAAATTAAAAAAATGTCATAATGCATCACATTGCTGGTCATGCTGAACCAAATTCCTTCTTAGCAAGTTTGGTTTTTTTTTTTTTTTTCATGACTGTATGTATCACTTCTTTCTCCTTTATGGATAAGGTTATCTCTGTGGATGATCTGAGTACAAATACACTGTTGCCAGGTTGGTAACAGAACATAAATCTCATCAGAAAATTCATATATACAAAGCAAAATGTAATAGTGGAAAAGGAATGAAAGCCATGGAAAATATTTTCATGGCCCTTGCTTTCCTCTTTTACAGGGCAATCACCTGTCTCTGTATTATCTGGGTCCACCAACTAAGTTTTTATCCTGTTTCCTATAGAACCTTTCAATTTTTAGTTTGCCTTGTGATAAAGAATGCTGGGTACCCAAAAAGCTGGTCTCTCTGGAAGCTCACTAGCTCAAAAATTAAGTGTCCAGGAATTCAAGGCAGTTGGACTATGCAAAGATAACCAGTTTGAGGAAATGAGCAATATGGGCATTTACCAGCTGGGCAGCTTGTGAAGGAAAGGAGACAGGTACCAGGAGACTGTCCAAGTAGGAAACACAGGTGTTCTGCCAATGTACGAGCAAGAGCTTTGAGGAGTAGATGGCATTGCAAGTGATACCATGGCAGAGAGCTTGATGATTTGGCTGCTGCTCTTGGATTAGTCATTTCTATTGAAAACTGTGACCAGCCTTTGGGATTAGTTTATAATTGTATCATTGGGGGCCTGATAGACAGTCCTGTCATTTACTCTAACATTTGCCAAAACTGTGGCAAGATCAGAATGCTTAAGACAATGTAGTTATTGGCAATATTACAGTTTCCTTGGCAAGCTAAACCAGAATTTTGTTAGCCAGAAAATATAATTAAGTTGATAGAAAAGTGGAGAAATAAGGTGAAGAAAGAAAACAAATCAGGAAGGAAAGGTAATAATGGGAACCCAGTTCCAACAGGTGGCATTATGCAAAAATCAGCTAAATCTCATAAAATGTTTTATTTTGCTGGCCTAGTCCACTCAGGATGCCTGATATGGTGAGGAACATTCAAATACAGATATGCCCATTCCTAAAATCATAGGAAATGGTGGTCTGGAAAAATAGCAATTAAACTGAGACATCAGCACCCCTTTGATCACTCTCCAATTAACACTGCCTGACAAGTGACATTCCACTCTCATAAACATCAATAAATCTAACACTTTTTGGGAATAGTACAATAAGTGTACCTTCCAGAGGTATCTCAGTTTATTCTAGTACTATGTGGTGTTCTGACAAGAAGTCTGCAAGTCTGTTTATTGCACGTCTTTAAATTTCAGCAATCTATTTTGCATTTTTGTTTTTCTTTTACCATATCCCTCTTTTGCCTATCTGATACAAAATTTCATGTAACAGGCTGAACCAGCCCTGAAATCATGAGTTGGCATTTGTTATTTTATTGTGACTACTTATCACACAGTCTTTTGCACATTCTATCTCTAGAAGGAGAATGAACTTTATAAGTGCATCAGCTCCAACAATTGGTATGTGGGCAAGTGATGAAGGGCTGTTACAATTCACTGAGCATCTTTCATTCCTTCTGCAGACTCATGTAAGTCATCTCCTTCCGTATCACTCCTCCAATAATGTCCTAGTCCCACAGATAATTTTTTTAGATAGGATGCTCTTTCCAGCACTTGAGAAAAATAAAACATGGCAAACCAAACCCCCAAATTCTTATTGGAATCATTAGGGAGAAGAAATAGCTCACCTGAGATGGTTTTTGTTACCACAGGTTAGCTTCCAATCTGGGACATCCAATCTGAAAGTTCAAAATGAACGACATACTGTTTTGAATATTCTGACCAAATATGACTGAATGATTATCCCTGAAAAAACACTGTCTAGCATGAAACAGAATAACAAATATGTTTTCTTCTTCCATCTAACCTTTCTAGCTGTGATTTTTGTCATTAGCTAAGGTGGTATGTTTCTGAGGCTTGTAGCAGCCTCATTCATCTCTGTCCATAGCTGCTTCAAAATAATGTTTTCTGCTTTAATGATTAAATTTTCCATTTCAGTGCTGTGTGTCTGCTTGTGTACTTGTTCCTTCTGTGCATGCCTTGTCAATGTAATTAAACATTACAAATGCCCATTACAATGTACACTGGAGGAGAATACTCCCAGCAGCACTGCCAGATGCGATCCTCCGGCTCATATCACTGTAGTTAATGCACAGACCTTTCAGTAACTGGCACAAGTGAGTGTATCCCTCCTCTCATCCACCAGGCTGTATCCAAATATTTTGTTTCCTTTGGCCAGCTTTAATGCTCTTCTCACATGGGTCTTGTTTTGCAGTAGCAAGATCTAACGGGTTCTGTAGCCTTTCTGTCTCACAGCAGATAATATGTCTAGAAACAGTCCTCAATAAAAGGAAGTTGGCAACTCATGAAAATGAATGAGGCAGTGCCCAGATAGTAGGGAGACTGAGATGACAAGAAGGTGGGAAAAAGAAATGGTTACTTGTGTTGGATTAGAAAGTAATTTTTCTCTTTGCAGATTTAAAACTTTGCTTGGATGATGATTAGATTTTCATAGTGGGGTAATTTTGCGTTTCCCTTTTGGAAGACTGAAGTAGCTTCAGTAGCTTTTAGGGAGCTCCTATGTATGCCCCAGGCTGCCCATGAACATTAAAGATTTCTTCCCCACCCACACCCACCCCATGACAGAATAGCTGGCCTAAGCTCTTCACACAGAGAGAACACACAAAACTATTCCTCATCATCTACTGCTGGTAGCTGCAATACTGTTGGATGTTGAAATAAGATTGTAATTGGTGTATCTGAGAGATGAGCTTGCATCTAAACTCAGTGAACAATTTCTGGGTTTTAATTCTCTTGCCATAAATGCTGCTTATCTGAAACAATCATGTTTAAGTGATAAGACAGAAAAAAATTAATCAAGTACACCACACAGTAGTGGTATTCTGGACTTCAGAACAACTGTAAAGAGAAAGCAGTGCTTGTAACTAATGCTTTTATGTAGTTTTTTAAAAATATTGCTGGCATGGAGAATAGAGAGAAGCAGAAAATGCAAAATTTCTCCTGTTACAGTTCTTGGGTCAAACTTGAGAAAAGATAGGACTGGGTATTCTAATCTTCCTAATTTATGATCCATCTGTTCATTTTACTGCATTCAGTTGTCAAAGAGAGTGTGTTCTTCTGCTACAGAAGACTGCAAAGTGTTACTCTGTGGAATTGTTCTGGGTAAGAAGGTTTTCCCTGTGAGAAGACAGTGTGGCAGATTCTGACCAGTGTGTACTGGTTAGTAGTTCTCTTCTGATATGAGTAAGGTTTTTTCTGAGATAATTATTTTGAGAAGAAGGGGTTGTCATTTTCCTAAAAAGAGATAAAAATTTCACTACAGGTGTTAGTTGCTTGTGAAAGATAACTTTACATCTGCAAACACTTAGGAAGGGATTTGCCTAAGTTCAACCTGAAGAAGAGCAATGACACTCTGAGTTCAAAAGCTCTACCTGTATAAAGCCTCATACCATTAAAATAACATAGAGTGAGTAAGGAGAGAAGTAAGGCATGTCCTGAGTAAGTAAGGGGTCTCTTCATGAAAAGGCCTTCTCTGTCCTTTCAGAGTATGCACCTCAGTCAGCCACTCACTCACTCACTCACTCACTCACTCTTTAACAGGAATAATTTACAAATAAGACCTGTAGATAAAAAAGCTTTCCCCTCTACCCTCATCCTTCTATACTACCATTTCATACTTTCACCAGGTTTCACCAGATAGCTTCTTCTACCAGTACAGACATGGATGTTATGAGGTAATTCACACTCTTGAACCAATGTTTCTTTGCCTAGGGTCTGGGAGTTCATGTGGGCTTTCCTCTCAGACCTATCTGGTCATGGGTTCTCCTTTACACTTTTCTTATAAGCTGTGACTCTAAAAAATAAATTCAGGTTTGAGGTAGATAGTGTCAGATGAGGGATAGTCCCTAGTTCAGGATGGCTCCATGTTTCTGTGAGGAGGCCTGAGCTTGCTTTAGCTCTATTTACACCAGCTTGAAAGCTACAGCATCTGTGAAGAGTTTAGAGTGAAATACACTGCCCATGCTTTTGGCATAATATACTTACCCCTAGGGGGTGAGCTGAGTGGGAAGTGGATGTACCAAGGCTGTGAGGGCCTCTGCATTGGACAACGTTCATGGAGAAGGTATGGCTCCATGCCGGCCCATCTGTGAACCTGCAGCATCCTGAAGGCAGAGTGTGTGTGAGTGAAACTGCCCCAGAAAGTGCAATTTTCCAGTCCAACTGAGCTTCAACTTGACTACTTAAACTTTAGTTTGCTTGTGAATTAGTGAGTTCCAATAAGCTGTTGCATGATATTTTCCTTGCACTGTTGCATGAAAATCTCCTTCATCCTATGCAGGAGAGTTGCAAAGATCACCAACCAATGAAATAGAAATAATTAATTTAATCAATTAAAGAATCTATTTCCCTTTTTTTTCCCCCAGAAAGGTCTTGCAAGGATAACTCAGGGGAAAGAGGGCAGGGGAAAAAAGTAGATTTCCTGATGAGATTTTTATTTACCTCCTGGGGCAAAAGTTCTTTGAAATAATTTAAAGCAGCAAAATAAGCCAGTACATCTAAGCAAACTAGCAAGCCTTTTTTATCAGTAACATTTACATCATGAATCACAGTCTGTCACAAGTCAGGAGAGAGTAAGATCCTGCTGTATATTGTTTGCTGTCTCTCTCTTGACCATTATTCATTTTACAATGCTTTGTGCTTGTGTTTTGTTAAAATAAAATGTTGGGCACACTAAAATATGTCTAATTAAAATAATTTTGTTAAAAATATGAGAAAAGCAAATTTTATTTCTATTAAAAATTCTGTTAATGAATAGAAAGAAAGAAAAGCATATCTTGACATAGTCTGGAGGATTTAGTAAACCAATTTCCAACAATATTTAGAGGTGTCTTATAGTCTCTGTTTTAATAAAATCTGACAATATTTAGGACAGTGCAACAGTGAATGCTTCTGGCAAAGATATAATTTAAATTCAGAAGAGTTTATGTGCATGTGCATTTAAACAGTTGTGGTGCAATTTTCAACCATCTCTGCAGAAATGATGAAGGTTTATGCTACCCCTCTCTGTTTCTGGCATTTTTAGGTAATTTCTTTCCTGTTTTCTGTAATTTGATTTTTCTCCATTTCTGTTTTCCTCTACCCATCCATCTTTTCCTCCCAGCTTATCTTTAATGTCAGCTGAAGACCAGCATGAAAAGATATGATTATATTAGAATAAATTTGTCTGATTTTTATTATGATGACAGATGTGAAGCTTATTTGTCTCTTGGGGATAATGATTAAATGTCTCCTTGCTTTTGCTTTGAAGAAAAAGTATCTGAAGTTGAACAGGAATGCTGAATGTTTGCCCATGGGTCTATTTATCTTGACAATTTAACTCACAACTGCACAAATTAACAGTATAAAATATAAATATTTTCTGTAAATATTTTTTTTACATTTTACTTTATAAACATATGAAATTTAATACAAAATTGAAGCAGTCTTCCTTGCTTAATTATAAAGTTGTTTTTTGATATTTCTCTCTGAAGGGATAATTTTTCACACAACTAATTGTTACTGTAGTATATGACAGATTGCCTTTTGACATTTTGTAACAGCAAATGCATAAAGGCAAAACAAGTACATTTTTGCAGGTTTTCTAACCACAAATAGCACATACCTCATGATCTCTGAACAAACTTAAAGTATCACCCGTCAGCAGCTAACATGCTGGGATAAATCTAGGAGCAGAGAGTACTAAGTAGGCACACTTATGCTGTGCTGGTTTAACCTAGAATCCAGGTCTTTTTTTCTTTTCCCAGACGCTCATGTTAGAGTTAAGTGCTGATGAGGTGATACAGGGTGTTGGTAGGTGCTGTGAATAAGCATAGCTAAAGGAATTTTATAATGAAAACTCATGGCTCCTCAGGCATGCCACATGGTCTGAGTGTGCACTTGCTCCTGCAGCAGTTCCTCAGCTGATAACAGAGAAATTTTCCATTCTGTGCAGTCCTGAGAGAAGATAAAAGAGACAGATAGTTTGGTTTTTTTTTAATATTAAATCATGTTTCTAAATGTTCCTCCTGTAGCTTAAATGACATTTAAGTTACTTCAACAGAATTTGACTAACACCACATACACCTCATACCCTTTTCAGACAGTACTTATATGGGAAATTTTATGAAAACTATTGCTTTTCTAGTTAGTCAGCATATTATCTCATAGCTTACAGAAGTGACAATCATGATGGCAATAAAACAAAGAGGAAATACAGTTTTCTATCACAGACAAAACATACAGAAATGACTTTAATGTTTTATGTTTGTAATATTGGGATCAGTAATACTTCTTGGAATTTAGAGACCTGTTACTTTATTGTATTAAATTATTTTTTTATCATAGCCTTCTTGAATTTTATAGGATGTAAGACATAGTGAGTAATTTCAGTCTTCTCTCTGTATTAGGAAGGTACTCAGTTCTATCAATATAAACATTAATATTTTATTCAATACAAAAAGTTTGTTAATATGCAGTCTGAGACAATATAAATCTTCATGTTTTTTTGAGCATTAAGGTGGTGTATGTTGAATATTTCCATAGGAAGTATTTTAATCTATCTATGATTCGAGGATATTTTGAGAGGAACACAACAAAGTTGCAATTCTGTCAGACTGTCTTCTAGACTTGATGTGCCTCAGAACTGGGCAGCCTTGGGTGTGTCAGTGAGACGGGGTAATCAGCCTTTGGCAGTTCAGGTCTCTGTGTGTCACCAACGTGCTCATTGCCATGATATCTGCTCCAGCCGAGGGAAGCAATTGGTTAATCAGAAAACTTGGATTGATGCAAAGTTACCCGAAAATTTTGAAGATCCAAAAGTAGTAAGGCTGAAATGTAGCATGTGCAAGTGAAAGCCATGATAGGTGTGTAAGAGGTAATTGACCAAAATAGTAGAGCTGGTGCTATTCATGCTTTTCAGCTTTCTTTTATATTATGTTGTGTATGTATATTTGCACTTAAAACCAATTGTGGTATGAAATTACCTCTATTATTTTTAGTTTACTATTAGCATAACTACTACATTAAAATTCTTTCCAAGTTATGCTGACAGCAGGTGCTGTGGTATGGTCAGGTGTGTTGACTCTGCATCTCTGCATTGGCACCACAGAGGAGTCTTCTCATGCAGACCTTACACCTGGCTTAATTTCTTGCAACCTACCATTTCTCATGGAAAAGTGTGGAGACTGTCCTCAATGGGCCATGAGATGCCCCTGGCAGGGGATCCCTGACTGTTGAGGCAGGTGTTTTGTAGTCATGGTCCATTCCACACCCATCATGGAGTTTCCAGGTGGAGAGGCACCACTCAGGCATGCTGGGCACTCAGCCTGGTATAGTGACCTATCAGCAGGCAATGCTCCTTGGCAGGCACTGGGGCCAGGTTGGAGGTTTCTGAGCTGGTGGTGTCCAGGTGCATGCACTGTCCACACATTGTGTGAGGTGTGATGCCCTCCAGATGACAAATCTTGCTGTGCCATCTGGGGCACTGCCATGCTCCACTGGATGCTCAAACAGATATACAATATTTGTGGCTGGGGAATGTGGTGTTGTAGTGTCCTCAGGGTGCATCAACAATTCAGTGTAAATGCAGCTATAGGCAACTGTAGTGCAGGTATGTCCCCTGAGAACACCATTAATTTTATTGATGCTTAACACACTGCATATCCTTAAAGAAGGAATCAATGTTATACAGCACTGGATTAAGCTGGCTTGGCAGATGGGTGGTTTTAAAAATCCAGGACTTGATTTTATATACCAGTATTTATTGTTACATTGGGTTTCCTTGCTGCCAAGTGCTCTTGTGACCTGATCACTGCTTTACATCTATTTACATTCTGTTAGAGAACTGTAGTCTTATGATGAATAAAGAGCAATAGGCAGGCTATTTGGTGGCACAATAAATTTTGCTGGTAAGCTGTGAGGCCGTATTTTCTGCTTGTTTGGCCAGAGTGACTCTTGTTTCCATGGTCTATAGGATCTATCTCTTCTGTTTTGCAAAGACAATATATATTAGAATGTTTTCAAAGTAGTTCTTAGGAAATGTATGGGAAAGAAAGGAAGGAGAAAAAGAAAAGAAAGAAGGAAACCTGAAAATCTACTTCTGACAGCCTATAATTCAGTGGTAACATTCCAGAGTCATAGACAAAGTTAATAGAACTGGAAATTATATTAGCCATGCCTATATATTTCTGTCACTTTCTGTCCATTTTTATTTTATAGTCGTGTTATACCGCTTACTGAGATTATGATTGTGATGTTCTATCTTTATTACTTTGTGGCCTAACCTTTCAAGTCTGAGCTTTCACGGACTAAACAGTAAATTTTGCTATAACAACCTCACTTAATTCCCCTATAAAACTGATGCTTCCTGACACTTGTTCACTGATCTGTACTATAAATATGGCATCCATAAATTTTAGAATTTAGTCTCATTTGATCCATACAAAACAATAATAAAAGTCTATAAATCAGGAAGCAGTAAGATGAGATTATTCAGTAGCAACTGCATCTAATTCTGTTCCCCAAATGAAAAAGTATAATTCAAAAATACCTTGAAAGGCAGCATTTCCCAAAACTACATTTGCAATATGACTGATTGCTAAATTCCCTCTTTAGCTGGTACTTAAGGACTAAAGTGTTACTGGGAGAACGTATGGATGAGAGAAGGGTAATGAGGAACAAGACCTCTGTCAGTACATGTGTGAGCTGTGGAGCTGTGTGTGAAGCAGCAAACAATTAGTTACCCTCCTCTCTGAGGAAGTAGGGAGACAGGCATATCTTCCTCCACTGACAGTGAATGCAGTCCTGCCATAGGGATCCGTAGTTAATGGATGACGCTGCCTAGCATGAAGCAAGAAGGAGAAAAAGGAAAGCTGTTTTTCTGAAAAAGAACCTTCCTAGATTAAAAACTCTTGCCAGATTTTCTCATACACTGGACATAAATAAGAGCCAAAGCTCAGTTTTCATTTTTATATAGTCTGTTGCTCTCTAGATTCCAGATGTGCACTTCTAATAGCAATATGACAAAGCACAGGTTCTGATTAACACTAATGATGCAATTGTGAATGGGCACTGTGACAAGACAAATGTTTTTTGGACTGCTTCAGCTTTTTACCTTAGACCTACCCCAATCTGCGTCCACCTGGACATTCAGGTAGTGACTTTCCCTTACCAGATTCCTGGTGGGATTTATGTAGTTTTTTCCCCTTCCTTTATTTTGTTCTTCTTGGGCTGTCTTGAACCATACTCTCTGTACAGTTAGATTGTTATTTTGTACAATCAGTGGCTTGAATAGAGATGTCTTAAAAATAAAGATGTGGAAAGGGAGAAATCAATAGGCAATGATTAATGATTCATTGGGAGATGATGTATAAAATTATACACAGGGAGAAAATTGAGAACAATTGAGACAACTTTGACAGTTGGTTATCCTCCTGTCTTCATATGTCAGCTGTCCCAGGTTTGTCAATGATATGGTTGATGGATCTATTTTTCCAGAATATATTTATAATTAAAAATTTCAAGTCTTGCAAGAAGTTCTAGATAAAAAGGGCTGGATGGCAAGAGTCAGTTTCAGCAGGAAAAATTATCTGCATTCTTTCAGCATCTATGTTGGCTGTTGCATATATTTGTAAAATATTCTTCATTTAGCCTTTCTAAGCCTGTAAGAGATCTTATTATTTTTAAACATAAAATTATTCACAATTTGATTAAATTAAGAGGAGTCCAAGAAGGCAAGTGTATCTTTATTCAAATAGAACTGAATCTTGTTCTATAAATATGTAAGTGCCTGCATGATGTCTTTGTACGAAATTGTGTTGAAAATGCGAATCTCAGAGAGCTGTTAATAGTCCTACTAAAAAAATGTAACCTTAAGGATTCAGGAAGTTAGATCATCTAAAATTAGGCACACCTCAGAACTGGTTTACATCAATTTTCTTTGCAATTTATTCTGGCTGCTCAAATATCATGGAAGCGAACGGTAAAAAAATGGATGGGTGAACTGACAGATGGATATGAAAAATCAGAAAATTAGTTTAAATTTCAGGATTTGAATAAATTAAGCATGACAAGCATAACACAGGAGCCCATTATTTATTTAGTTTATTTAGCTTTGTTTTTATTATAAAAAAATTGTCAGTACATATTGGAAATCTCATTTATCGCAGAATAAAAGAATGTGAAGTTGGCATCTGATGATGCTAAACCCAGAACTGCAGGAAAACACACATTCTGCTGGCAGGATTAGGGTGTGATTCAGAAAACTATGGTCATGATTTGAGAAAGTTTTGCACAATTTTGCTACTAAACTGACAAAATAGATTTTAACTGATAATGTTCCCTCCCCTCCCATTATTATTAGATTATATGTAGATAATATCAACTATAAAATTAAGCCATTTTGAAATTATAATTTGCATGCTGTTTGGTTAGATACTGGATAACATTTGGACATTTTTGTGTTATTCAGGGATAATGCATTATTAAATGTAAGCCAAAACATGAACTTCTGGAGATTTTGTATATTACTTCACAGTGGAGTGTTGTGCATATCAGAATTTAGGAGAGGACCTCAACATGTAATGATTTGTCCATTTTTTTCCTAAAGGAAAACATATATAAACATTTATTCCAAAATAGGAACTTAGTTTCTTTTGTTCTTGGACTGTATACTTTGATATACTGGAATCAAAAATTTTTATAGCCTATTTTGGCTGCCAGGATAATCAAGTGTCGATATCTCTAAATATTCAATGATAGAACAATCTTACTATCTTCTCAATCACTGATGAGCTAAGTAAATACACAAATAATTTTCACATCTTAGTTGAACTAGTTAACTATAGTGTAGAGAGAAAGACTAGCAGCTGTCCTGCATATGTTTCATTTTTGTTGTCTTTTTTCTCCCTCCTGATTTGAACCTCACATGTCTTCTTAAGTATTTTGGAGGCTAATACATTGATCCAACTCTTTTCATCCATAGCAATCCATGGATATTAAAACCCTCACAATAAAAACTGAAAAAAGATGCAAGAAATATCTCTAGTATGAAAGTAAATCCCAAAAGAAAACAGATAATATGGGTAAATATCTTTTGGTGAACTATTTTTAAAGAGCTTAGACAATTAGCAGTAAAAATTTGGGCACCAAAATCTTTTAACTCATGCCAAACTTATTTATGCCAAACTTATTTAGGCCAAACTTACACTGCAATAGTTTAGCCCATACAATGGTGTCAATTTTAAACCAAATTTGAAGCACATAATTGATTGTTTTACTTTTTTATAACTGTCATCAGAGCTGAAGAATGATATATATTTCTTAATGGCAAGCTAATAAAATTCCAGAAAGGCCCACATATTGAGATTGCCATTAAAATACCCAACAGTTGCACTGAACTGGATATCTTTTGGAAACTAGTATTTGTTGGATAAGCATGGGTTCTTTGAGGTAATTAATCAGCATGAATGTTCTTTTCAAAAGTTAAAAAAAAAGTACTGATCCTTCAAAATGAAGATTAAAAATAATTTTATACATATATAGGATTTATCCTAAATATACTGACAGTCAGGCTTCAAGTTCTGTACAAACTTGAGAGTAGAACATAGTTTATGAAAATTCCTATTTATGATGTGTCATCTGTTGGATCACATTTTAGTGATCTAAGGACTGCTTTCCTTTTTGATCTGCTGAAAATCTTTACAAGACTTCATAATTTGACAAGTCATTTTTGTAGCACTACAAAAGAAATGGCTTTTATTAAAGAGCTCAACAGCTGACAAAAAGTTGTAAGGCAAACTTAGGTCAATGAGGGGAAAGTACAAACAAATAAAAATATATCCATGAAGAAACCTGAAAAGAGAAGTTAAATGATTCTTGCTGCTGGGAATTCAGCTGCCAAATTTTAGCCATGAGCAAGTTTGGCATGTGGAATTAGTTGGTTTTCTAGACTACTTCTCTAGCAACTGGAAAAAGACCAGCACTTCTGGTAAATATTTAAAAAAAAAAAAACTTGACAAAAAGCATTTTGGGAAATATTAGTAATGTTGAGTAAATATATAAAATTACTTGTCTCCACTGCTGTGAAAAACTGTAAAAACACTGTAAAAAGTGTTTTTATAAATGCATCAACAACAAAAGGAGAGCCAAGGAAAATCTTAATTACTTCATTGGGTGCAACATTGTCACTAAGGATGTGGAAAAGGCTGGAGTATTTAATGCCTTCTTTGCCTCAGTCTTTGACAGTAAGACTGGTTATCCTCATGGCAGCTGGCCCCCTGGGCTGGTAGTCAGGGACAGGGAGCAGAACAGACTCCCTGCAATCCAGGAGGAAGCAGTCAGTGACCTGCTGTGACAACTAGATGCTCAGAAGTCTATGGAACTGGATGGGATTTGTCCAAGGTCACTGAGGGAGCTGGCACAAGAGCTCGCCAAGATGATCTCTTTCATTTATCATCTGTCCTGGTTAACCAAGGACATCTCAGATGACTGGAGCTTGCCCAATGTGACACCCATCCACAAAAAGGCCTGGAAGGAACTACAAGCATGTTCGTCTTAATTTTTGGAATCATAGAACAGTGCAGGTTAAGAATGACCTTGAAAAATTGTCTTTTCCAACCTTTTGTTGGAAAGGAAGCCTAGATCACAGAACCATGCAATATTCTGTTGGAAGGAATCCACTTTTAGGACCTTGTCAAGTTGCATCTGGAAAACCTCTGGTGATGAACACTCTACCATGTACCTGTTGACGAACATTCTCATTGTAAAAAGTTTCTTTCTTCTTGTTATGGTCCAGTTATTAAAATTATTGAGGAATTCTTCAGCCCAAATTAAGGTGCAAATGAGACAAATGAGACCATATGCCAGTGACAATAGTATGGATTTTATAGTAACTATGAGGGAAAGAAAAGGGGAGAGGAAGAAATAGGGAAAGAGTAGCCTGGGGGATGTGAGGATGGAGAGAGTGAGGTGGAGGTGGAGACAGACTAGGTAGAAAGTATCACCACTCCATAGATCCTGATGTCATCCTCTTGATCCTCATCTTCTGGTCTTCTTGATGGTGAAGGTCCCCCAAAAAGCATGAAATCTGATGGGTTAATATATGCTCAGGCCAGGTGGCAATGTCCAGGTGCGTCTCCCCTGGGCGGGAGGGGGAGACTCTCTGTCTCTTGCAACAGACTCTGTTACATCACGTGTGGTCCTGTGATGCAAGGCCTCTGGAGAGCACTTTGGGACATCTTTGATGGATTATGACATCCCCTCAGCTGCTTCTCACATGAATGTCCTGTGGATGTGGCCTGTGGGTTTGGGGGTTCCACAGCTGGGACAGTTTGTGAAAGGGAGGATGGGTGTTCAGTGCCCCTGACCAGAGGTCACACTTGAAACCTCCTCTCCCTCGCCCTCGTTTCACGGGACAGGTCTGTGTAAACCTGGCTTCTGTGGGCTGTGCTCTTTGCCACCCCAAACCCAGCCAGAGATGACTCTTAGCATGGATCCTGGGTTTGGTTCTCTTCTGGATGCATTTCCCTCAGCCTTGTTTATTTTTTTCCTAGGTTTTAGGATTGAAGAATGGTTTTCCATTTATCTAATCAGTAGTCTGATTTTCAGTCCAAAGTTCTAGTCAGTCATCCTTTAGAGAGGGATGGTCTTTATACAGTTTATAACTTTATATCAATGCTTGAGGCACAAGCTATTTCAGTCTCTGACACGTTTATGAAGTTGAAACCCTTCACAGTGCAACTGGCACCCATTGGCCCTCAGCTTCTCAATGTGGCTCCTTGAGAAGTGAGAGGACAACCTTTGTCCTCTTCAAGCACTGGAATACTTAATAAATGGAAAAATTAATAAATACTTAATAAAATGAGGTTATTCCTGAGCTTTCTCTTCTCTAGGGAGAAGAGCCCTAAATTTTTCAGTCTTTCCTCAAAGGGCAGGCTGGAATATGTGTATCTTATTAATTTTAAACTTTATAGAAGAGTCATCAAAATTCTCTTGAGAATAAAAAAAAGAGGCAATGACTGAAATTTGAAATTTATTTTCCTCAGCTTTGTTTCAATGACTGGAACATTTATATCATATTGTCAAATGTGCAAACTTCAGTTACCAGCTTCTGTGAGTTGAAAACATCTTTTTACTTGTAAAAAAAAAAAAGGCAATTTTTACACAGAAGTTCTCTTTGTTTACTGCTCAAGAAACAGCATGAAATATTATTTGTTAGATTTCATTAAGATTGCCCAAATATAATGGAAGAATAAAGTTGGCCTAGAAGAAGGCTGGAGAGGGACTTTTTACAAGGGCTTGTAGTGATAGGTAAAGAGGGAATGGCCTTAAGCTAAAGAAGTGTAGGTTTAGATCATCTATTAGGAAGAAGTTCTTTACTGCGAGGGTGGAAAGGCACTGGAAAAGGTTGCCTAGGGAAGCTGTGGATTCCCCATCCCTGGAAGTATTCAAGGCCAGGTTGGATGGGGCCCTGAGCAAATAGGTTTACTAGAAAGTGTCCCTGCCTACAGCAGGGGGGTTGTAACTAAAGTATCTTTAAAGCCCCTTCCAAGTCAAGTCATTCTATGAATGTCTTGCAGATGTGAACATGTTCATTCCTGTGTCAGTGACTAGAATAAACCATCACTATGCATCAATCCACCATCTCCTGCTGTAAATATATCTCAGGCTACCCAGAGATATCCCAGTCTTGCAATAACTAAAAAAAAATAAGTGATTATAGTATTTTACATCATGTACAACAAGCAATAATTAGTCCTAATTAATTGATTGATATAGTCATCTCTATTCATATATTTCACATATTGGGGAAGGAGAGGCTGCATTACGATGCAAAAATTGTCATAATGTACACACACCATGCATTTTTCTAACTTGCAGGGCAATTGACTCACAGTAAGATGGCAGTCTTTGGTTTGGTATAACTTTTTCCTGAGCAAAAGGTTCACAGCTCCAAATAATACCCATTAAATTCATGAAACCCTGCTGATAAGCTATATATATATATATAATATTTTTAAATAAGTAAAGGCAAAATTGTGTTTTCATCAGCAATTTTAATTACCAACTGAGCTTTGTATGTTATGAGCAGTATTTAGCAATAGTAACAGCTTAACCGAATGATATACAGTGAGAAATGTTTGTATTGGCTCTTACCAAAAATGTAGGAGCAAGATAGTCCTGGTAAATTCATTGAATGCCTTTCACTAAGATTTGCATGGTTCTTTTACTTTCCCTTGAACTCTGCAAAATAAGAAAAGTCTGAATAATCATCACACATTCTTAATCAAATTATGATTCAATAGTATTTAATAGTTTTTAAGACTAGGTTTAAGTTAGTATCTCGGGGATAGGTAGCCATAATAACCTTTCTCGAATTTAGTATTTTCTGTAGCATTGATAACATATTGCTGCAGTAAATTGTTAGTCTTGATTTTAAGGCTACAGACTTCAAAAGGCCGGATTGCCTGAGGACTAAGAAAAAATCTCTTTGATTTGAAAATGAATGTTCATATCTCGAAAAGACTCAAATGCATTTATCCAGGTAATTAAAGAGGGAATTCAGACTGGATTTAAGACTGCTGACTTAGAGTTAATAATACAGATTTGTGTTCCAAAAGACTTTAAATGCAAATATCAGCCCTTTGATGGGATATTGCTATTGTTAATTTTTGTCCTGCATGATGTCATTTACTCAGTAACCTGATTCAAAAAGTGTGTAGTAAGGTCAATTGGTCTGACTAAAAAAATTTAAAAGACACCAATAAAGATTACATTCTAAACCAAAGTAAAAAGAAAGAGGAAGAAGAAAATGACCGTCAACATTTTGCTAGTGAAACTGCCTGTCTGATAACCATGCAATTAAAAATATAAACATGAAGTCACCCTTCTCTTAGTACACTAATAATAAACTGCTTGCTTCATGTCTTTTCTTCTATGGATTTATGTTGGCATAATACTCTAAATCATGAAGATATATTCATAAAGCAGTACAGTTTTGCATGGCACTTCAGTGCATAAAACTAAAAAGCACTTTGCTGCATTCTCAAATTTTTTCTCAAACACAGACTAGAAAGTAAAACATATCACTTAATCACTTTGCCTCTGAAGGCGATTAGTACTCTGAAATCTTTCTCTTTGTTTCGCATTATAAAAATAAACATTACTTAGTGTGATAACATTAAAGGAAATATTGGTGAATACGAAGTCGAGAGTTGATACAGCAGATAGTGTAAGTTGTATTACACCAATGTCGCTCTATTCTGAAAATGTACTACTCAATACTTCTGATAATAATTGAATGCTATTATGATGAATCCCATACCTTATATGTTATCATATTTGTTATCATTTTATCATATATGTTATCATATTAAAGTATTAACATCTGAAGTTCACATTTTGAAAACTTTTTTTCTGAAAGCTAAATTCACAAATCTTTTTCTGTCCACAAGACAACAATACCACTTTTTGGCTTTTACTTTACCTTCTCAAAAAACTGACATTTTGTGAGTCAGCATGAACATTTTAGGTCAATGCTGCTAGAGTTGCTGCCTTGAAAATGTTATATTGTTATTGCTTTTTTAAAAAACATTTTTTTTTCAATAGAAGTAGAAAGATTCTACTAAAATAAGATACATTTCCAGCCTTTTACCATTTTGGTCAGACACCAGGATGGTTGGAACTCATTAGGGAAAAAAATATGAAATGCTGCTGGTATTGATATCTACAGACTACAGATCTACAGAAAGTGGACATATATCTAGGAATATTTTCTTTTTTAATCTTCAGTATTTGTTAGGGAAGTAATGTTCCCGCTGAAAAAAAAAGAAAGCAAACAAGATGAACTTAATAAACTTATTGGAGCAATATTGCAAGTAAACAGCAGGAATAATGAGCAAAAAGAGAAGCAAAAAGTGTCCCAAGGGACTAAATTAGAGCCAAAAAAGGTGTAATCTCATTTTCAGTTATTTGCAGGTCTCATTTTAATGAGTTGCCAAGAGTGATGGTATGTTATGAGTATGAAGTCTTCAGACATAACTATATCCATAAACAGAGTGAAGAGATGGCTCAGAATGCCCATGTTTTTAAAGAATCTCTATATTTGGAGCTTTGCTGATCCCTGATATTCTACAGTTAGCCAGCTCTCGAGCAGTCTGAGAGCAAGCCCTGAGTCACAGGATGGTGATGAGAAATTAACTCTTTTTGGTTGCAACCGACCTGCAATGGACATCTTTCAGCAGATCTCTTTGTGATTGTCCTTAGGATTTCATCACATGTCCTTCTTGATTCTGTTTGCTGAATCCTTCATAGTTTTTAACACAACAGGAGAGGTGTGTCTCACACCTCTCTTGTTGTGTTAAAAACTCTGGGAGAATAATGGAGGGATTTATCTTGCAGAAGGTCTTCAGGAGAGCACTCTCCTTTGTAGAGTTAATAATAATTTGTGTAGAAAAAGAAAGGGGGAAAAAAGATAACGTTCTTGTAACAATAGTCATGTGAAAATAGCTACAGAGAGCCCAGAGGGATCAGCATTAAGCTCCCCAAAGGATCAGGAACTATTAAGTCATTGCCATGACTTATCTAAGTAATATAGGTGTAAGATTAGAACAATAGACCTTTTATTTCCTTTTCAGCACAGGAAATAGCATTTTGGAGAAAATAATGTAGGTCAGTATGTCAACAAAACATCACACTCCATAAAATAGGTTTGTCATCTACGCAATTGGTCACTATATTTCAAGGTTCTGTTCACATGATGTTATTCATCATTAGGTAAACCAGCCTCCTTTACTTATGAATTCTGATACTTTAAGGTGTTGGTATTTCCTTTAGATTTAATATATCACATTAGTGTGCTGTAATTATATATTGACCAATTAATTATTGTAATTAATTATTGACCAATAAATGTACTTCTGTATAGATTTTTCACTTTTAAACAGGCAAAATTTATTTCTACAAGCTTATTTTACCTCAACAACAATGAATAGGGGTAATTTGTCTCACAAATCTTTGAACAATAGAAGTTAGAATAGAAATGTTTTCTTTTTATTCAGTCCTTTACAATTCAAAGGAGAAAATATCTGAAACTATTCATCTGAATCATGGAATAAATTAATTATAGAATTAATTTTTTCAGGCTCAGATATAGAGTGTGATTTCTGATGAAACTTAAATATAATTATTACATTCTGCCATTTTTTTCACTTCCTTTAGTGTTGGGATATTTCTTCTAAACAAATGGCAATTGAAGAGGAAGACCCGTTTTTTTAAGACATAACTTCTAAATCAGGAAATATTAGAAGATTATTGTTCTGAATGCCAAGAAATTTAAGAGTCAAAATATTTTTACATCACTAGCTTTGCTCAATGTGGACCACATGCAACAGTGATTAACCTCAGTTTTTGCAAAACTGGTCAGTACTTCTGCAGATTCTGGCAAACACAAAGTTGAGACTTGAACTAAAATAGAACACCAGAAAGAAATAAATTTCAGCAGCCTTACTGAGTGCAAGTGAAATGCTAAAAATATTTGCAAATGCACATGCAGTGTTCAGCAAGATGATGTTATCACTCTGAGCCTTTTAATTTCTTTACTGATATTGTTTAAAAGGAGGAATGTGTAGAGTCATCCCATTGGATTCAAGGGTAGTAAATCACATTTTTACAAATTTTACATACAATGTGCTGACTTGAATACCCAGAATGAGTTGTTGGACATCTGTGGTGTATTCCAAAGATTAATTTCACTATCTGCTCTGATAAGTGAAGTCATTCTATAAAGTTGCCACTACCAGCACCATCAAGTCTGTTAAGTTTTTAATTAGTTTTGAATTATTTGGCTCCTGCTTTAAACCAAAACTTTTAAGACATTTTCACATGGGCATGTTTGTATTTCATTGTGAGATTTCATTCTTATAAGGATTATTTTCCTATTTAATCTCTCAGCATCACATGCAATATATTAGGAGTTGTGATTCATTGTCTATGAGCTTCCAAGATTACACTATATGAGGTCATTCTGAAAAGGTGCTGGAAACTGACTTTGTTTTTTTCCCCCTTGTTCTGTCAGCATTTATGTCGTTTTTAGAAATTGGCCTTGCAAAAAAGTCCCATCATTTTTTGTGCAAAAAGTATGATATCCTTTGCCACATACACACAATAATCCATGGTAATTACAGAGTATTTACTCTAGACGTTAGAATAACCAAAGTGTGCTGGCACTTCCGTTACAATAGAAAGCAAATGATATTTCAAGTTTATAAAGACAAAATCTCTTAAAAGTATTAGTTTTAATTTTTAAGGGTTTTATTCTAAAGGGTCTTTTTCTAAAGACTTCTGACTACTTTTTGGAGAAGATTTACTCATGTGGGATTTTTTATCACTTCATTTCAAGAAAAGCCACCATCTGTATTCCTTTAAAAGCAGCAACCTAAGATGTACTGGTGGAGCTGAGCTGTTCTAAGTCAAGAGAGGCTGTTTAAAGTATTCAGACATGCTGAATACTTTAAAAACTTGCTGCTTCAGAGTTATGCCTTACAATAGACACAGATATTAGACAAGACATTAAAGAAAATCAATCAATTTTCAACTGTAAATCTAGAGCACCATCCTATATGTACTTGTTATTTATTTATTTATTTTGCAGTAAGGTGCATTGTAATGAAATGTGAAATTGATTGCTAGACACTTTTCTTTTTTTCTGCAGATTCTGAAATGCAATTGCCAAAAGTTATTGCCGACTAGTCCCAGCACCTTCCTATCCTGTGTTTACAAAGGGTTACGGGTTTGGGGGAGCCTATTAATCATACAGCGTTGGCCTGTGCCATCTATGAGCCCCCATAATTGACTTGATCAAGAAATCAGATGCTGTACAAATAGCAACAGGGATGCAATAACATAGCTGAGGCAAGGGGAAGGGGCTGTGAATAAGTACATCTCCTAATCCAGTGGGCTGGGACTCCACAAGAATTCTTATAGCTCTTTGCCACAACCTTGCTAAATTTCACAATAGTCTGGTCCAAGGTTACACTGCTATCCCATTCCACTAATGATCTTGGCAGTTAAATCCCACGGTGAGGGAAGAGATTGCCCACACTGAGGCCCTTCACAAAATATTTCTCAGTATCCTAAAACTTCAATCTTCAGTCATCCTGTTCCATTTATTATAAAACTATTTTTATGTGTTTCTTTTATGTAATGTTTATATCATATTTTGTTTATATACTGTATTCAATATTAATATTTTCCAGCAATTTTCTTCTTAATTCAATGCTTTGCATTTTTTTGGGAAACAGACTGAACTTGAATTTTTCTTGCTTAAACGTCTCTGAGGATTAACAATCAGGAGTAAAGGCACTTAATGTAAGTCCCTTGAGTTAAATCCTTGTCATCAGTCATGGAAAGGTAGTACTTTTTTTATACCAGCTATTATTGCTGAGAATAAAACAAAATGTCAGAATCATGAGATCTGCTTTAGAGCTGAAATAGAAATTTGTATGAAGCCCTGCATTGTGACTAAATAAGATTAAAGAAATCTTTTTTGTTGAAGATCTATTGCCAGCAACTGTTGCTCTCCAGTTCTGTTAAAATATAGAAGAATAATACTGATAACCAAATCCAAGGCTCAAATACTGCATGAATGTTCCAGGAGAAACATAGGGTCTACATGCTATTTTATAACTTCACTGAAACAGATTGAAAATCTTCAGTATGTTACACCTAGACCAGACAGTGATAGTGTGACAATCAAAACCTGTCCTCAGACAGGGAAGTGTAGATGGTTGCCACCTGATAAATAAATGTGTTACTTCCAATTCTATTGCAGTGAAAATGTGTCACGTTAACTTAACATTGATTCATTGAATGCCTAAGAGGAAGACTGGCAGATTGCTTTAATTAACAGATGTACGAAAAACATGCTGATGTTTTTCAAAGTGAAATTTCCTTGACTCTTGCTGCAACCTATAAGGCTGTCATTCTCAGGTGACAGAATGACAAGATATCAGACCAACTGCTATAAAAGCTTTTCATTTTCAGTACTGTGTCTAAATATCTGTGTTAACAATATGTTCTTCTTCACAACCATATTTCAGTCTTTAGTCTGAAAGAAAAGAAAGGCCGCAACTTCCCGTCAAAAAAAGTCAATAGTTGGATCTCTTGACTTTTCACACAAGATGAAGGAGACGGAGTATAATATTCTTTTGCCCAAACATTTATTTCATTTAAACAACAAACTGCTTACATGTATGCATTACATGTATGCTGGCCTGTTTCCTGATTTCCACTCACCTGACCTTGTAAAAAACAAAAGGCATGCATGATATCATCCAATGTAACATAAGACATTCACCTTAAACTCAAATTGTAGCAAGAGTTCCTTTAACACTGTATCTTTATATGTAATTCAAGTATTCACAAAAAAATCTAGTTCACTGAAGTGCTTACATTAGGCAGTGCTTACATTAGAAATACTTCTGCAGGACTTATAAAGTCGCCTTGGTACAAATGCTGAAACGCCCAATCCTTCAGTAGCTCATCTCTGTTCTGAAATTTGAGAGGCTGGACTTAAATTTTAGGTTCAGTTCCAATTCTGTTCAGAAGCATGAATTAACAAATCCTGATGGTTTGTATATCTGTGTGTGCGTGTATATGTATCTGGGACAAAGGAAGCTCTGTCTCCTCAGCTTATAAACCGTTTCAAAGGATGAGGTAGTAATATCTCCTTCAGGCCAGCTGTCATGAGATCATTGTCATTTTGAGGAAAAAACAGAAGAGAGAATTACAAGTTCTGTTGCATGTGACATACTCATTGTTGAGGTTTGAAGAGTTGGCCTCAGATATGTGTAGACAGAGTACTGTTCATGCAGAACTGTGTCCCAGACCATGTCATGCATGAGAAGAATGCCTTGGAGCAGATTGAGCAAAACTTTAAACAAACATCCTATTTCATTCTGCATGTTAGAACTGTTTACAAGCCCAAAGTCTTGAAAAAGATCATTTCAGACCTTCATGTTCCCCTCTCTCTCTCCCCATCTATTTATCTAGCAAAGACTTGAAGTCTGCAAACAAATATGATTGCTGGTGAGGGCACAGCTTACAGGAGCAGTATTTTGAGCAATCAATGAAGAAGAGGGAAATTTAGTCCATTAGTCAAAATAATTTGGATATTGGTCACTAAGTACTTGCCTTACCAAATATTAAATTTGAGAGGTAATATATATGGCCATAGATATATTCAATTTAATTTCTCTTTGTGGTGTTGATGAAAAGCCATGGCTGAAAATAATTTGTTACTGGGGAAATTCTCTGTATAAAAAATGAAATGTTCTGTTTTGGTAAACAGCCAAGAATACTAACGAAATTGTTTGTATTGTCCCATAGGCTTTGAGCCATTCCAGTTACACCAC
This sequence comes from Vidua chalybeata, assembly GCF_026979565.1. Taxonomy (NCBI): domain Eukaryota; kingdom Metazoa; phylum Chordata; class Aves; order Passeriformes; family Viduidae; genus Vidua; species Vidua chalybeata. Next base: position 56,602,684 of record NC_071534.1, on the reverse strand, counting down.
ACAGGAAGGTGACCATGAAACTTAGAGGTAATTCTTGGCAGTTTTCCTGAACTCCATTAACTTTCATAAGGAAAATGACTGCAGCAAAAGAACAGGTATAGAAACGTGTCTGAATGGAAACCAGGTGTTAAAGAATTCAATGTTACACCAATAAACACAGATGCTGGAAGGTATGTATTTGATTTGTATTGTTATAACCTCTCCAATGACTGATGTATCATTGAATAACATAGAAATATGTATTCAATGGAAAAAATGCATAATAGCAACATAAAATGGATTGGCTTTCTTTCTAGCTAATGAAAGACTTGTCATAATTAGTGTTTAAAAAAAATTCAAAGAAAAGTTGTGGAAGCAACAGTAATTTCCAGGAAAATTAAAGTTGTATGCACATAAACATAAGTAATTCCTGAGAAAGCCAGACTCTTACATAACAGAAATAGTTTTGTCAATAAGATAATGGATCTGAAGACCATCTACCTGCTTTATTGACCAATGATGAAGTATAGATGAGAAATTAAAACAATAATAAATTGAATGATTTTTAGCTGAGTACCATCACATAAGATATTCACCAGATTGAATTTTCTGAAGGTGGCATGCTTTAAGTAATTTTTCCCATTACATTAAAATTAACACATTTTATGATACTCTGAAAAAGGACAGCCAAGAAGTATTTTAAAAGACAGAAAACTGAGGGTTTTTTTTTTTTTTTTTTACCTTGAATATTTTCACAGGTAAATATCAAGGAATTCTTATGATCAAATTTTTTTTTTATATTTTCTTTTCAAATCTTTTTTATCTTCAGATTATGAAAATCAATATTTTAGGCTAACAATATGTTAATCTGTTTCAACATATTTGGTGTGATAGAAAAAGACCTAGTTTGGGTAAGCTGTCATTCAACTTAAAATGAGGTGAAAAGCAAGACGTTTGGGTGCAATTTTTTTTTGTTAATGATAACATTTAAAGACAGAATTTTTATTTTCAGAAAGAATTCCAGAAAGAAACAGATAAGGAAAAGAAGGAAAAGAGGAAGAAGGAGAAAGTTGGAGGAAAGATAATAAAAGAACTAGAGACTTAACTCTTCACTCCAAGACTGCAGTGTGGATAACATTTCTCTCCACTTAGGATCCTAGAGGGTCTGTGATTTGCGTCAGGAACCTAAAATCAAAGTCAAGTGATATGTCTGGATTCCGGTTTGTCCTCAGTATTACACAGAGTTAAATATACCTTGACCTATTTCTTGGCCTCATTTATTTGAATAATTAATAAGCTAACCAAAAAAAGGAAAAATATTTCTGTAGTTTAATTTTATTAATTACTCCACAATGCAAGATAAAAAAATTATCTAGTTGACAGTCAAAATAAAGAAAAAATATATTGGGTTTCTATTTATGAGTTAATCTTATCTTGCACTTGATCACAATGTTCGACTACTTCATTAAGTCCAACCAGAGACAACACCAAAGTGCCTCACAGAGTAAAACAGATCAATGATTCAAGGTGCCATACTGGGAGAGACCTGACCCCAAACACTTTCATTTGGTATCCTGCTGAAATCTTTACGATTTTTCTTTGCCTTTTCTTTTCTGTTCACTTAATTACTGGCTTGTTTCTGCATTATTTATTCTTCTAGCTTAAGGGAGCATGTGAAATGGGGCATGTCTCATTGCAGCATTAAAAAAGAATGTTTTCTTAGAAAGCACTTAATAAAGTCAGAAGTGCTATATTACATATTCTTGTTAGTAAAAGACAAAATTTCTTTATGTTCTTTCACTAATAACTGGTTTGTATCTCATAGGTATTGAGTTTGGATTCATATAACTTGCTTTGCTGGATGAAATCATGATTTATTTTAATGAGTAATCATCCTTGTAGGTCTCATCTACTCATATTTACATACATTACATCATGCCCTAATTTAAACAATTTCACCTACTCCCCTTATTTGTACAGGAAATAGAAGCCTTCCAGCTTGATTTTAAGGACTTTCTATAATTGTATTCCTACCTAATTTTGGAACCTTGTTTTCTATTTTCTTATTCACTTGCAGTTATCTGGTCACAGACTTTCCCCTAAAGTCATAGTGTACTTATTATGCATGAAATTCTTGGGAGGCAATTGTGTCTTAACACTGTCACCTTGTAGATTTAAAAAAATTATCTCTGAATCCTTAAAAGAGTTAGGGATTTGCACCTTTTCCTTCAAGATCTGTTCAAATATCTTCAAAGAATACTTCCATTAATGCTGCTCAATAATGAGTAAACTATAACTGATGTGGGATCTCATTCCCAGATATTCTCCAGTTGAACAATGCCATCATCACAGACCAGTCAACACACACTTTTATCTGATTTTAAAGACTTTTTTGAAAAACATGGATAGTGTAATTTTGTCTTTCTAGTGAGAACACTGCAGGAGGGCATTGGGAAATTTCAGTAACTGTTCTGTCAGCACAGCTACACTGTGGTGAGGCACAGGAGTTAAGTATAAAATAGCTGTAAACTATTTTAGATATAGAAGGAAATAAGCCTTATTAATAAACCATCCTATGATTAAAGGGATATAAGCATTGCTTGTGTACAGTGTTAGTTCCTCATGTTCCCAGATACAGATCAGAAAATCTTTGAGGATATATGATAAAATTTCGGTTCATTACTACTTCTATTGTATTCAGTTCATCAAATTATTGCTTTAATATGTAGCAACTGAATGTCTTAAGAACAGAAAGTGGAAAACAAAATATAAATCTAAAAGAGTGTATTATTCTTCCAAAGGAAAGGTGGAAAGAACTCTCCAAGTTTCTTAAAGACACATAGAAAATTTCATTTTGCTGAAATCAGCAACTGTTGTCATAATGTATGTAAATGACATACACATTCTAGCTGGCCATTGCAATATATGAACACCTGTCAGAGACTGAAATGGTTAATGGCTTAAACATTTTAAGATCACCAAAAGACTTCTGTCTACTGTAGCAAACTGCAAAGAAACAGCAGCTCATCTATTGAAGCCCACCCTCCCTGTGTATGCCTATTGATTTGGACCTCAAAAGGACCCTGAGATAAGATAAGGCGGTTCTATTGTTCAGCTATCCCAGATTAAAGAGAAGAAAGCATCCACAAGTCTAAGAGATTGAACTGCTAACCTTGACCACTGCAGTAAACCCCAGGTGCTTTAGGAGACTGGTGCTAATGGTTCAAGCAATTGGTTGGGTGCTTTACTAGTGATGCACACAGTGGCCTCCCAGGTGCAGAAGGCTGTGCGTACCTGAAGAGACAAACTGGTATTCCAGATAAGGGAAAAGGCTGATAAAAGGCAGGATAAGACATCATCCCGTGGTACTGTGGCCATTTCCACCTAGACTCTGTACAACAGAAACCCAATGAAAGAGGAGTTTTGTGGACTCTTCTCCCAGTCCCATCCTACCCCACTTCACGGATAGCCTGCAGCCACTGACAATACCAGAAGAAGAAGCTCATTGGGATGTCATCAGAATCTATGGACTGGTGAAATCTTTTTTCTACTTAATCTGTTTCTCTTTCACTCTCTTTCTTTCCTCTCCCCCTACTCCAGCCCCTTTCCCCATCTCTCTCTCTCTCCTCCTCATTTACTGTTAAATAAAATCTGTGCTATTGACTTCAGCATATGGTCTCATTCGCACCTTAAATCAGGCACAGAAATCTCTGTAATAATTTTATAATCAGATCTTAACAACACCATCCTTATTTCAGATCTCTTTCCCTCTGCTGACAAAGATAGTCTTAGGAAGGTTCTTTGTGCTATTTTGCAATAGAGCATGGGTGCACAGAATTTACTTCACTTTTTAAAATACATGCAAAAGAGTAATGAAAGCATCTAAAATAATTGAGAATAACCAAAGTATCAGGTCATATGATTAGTAAAAAAAAAGTTTTTAAAAAAGGATAAAGCTGTAAAGTTCTGTATTTGGGGATGTTCACTGAGTCTCTAAAATATTGACTATTCCCATATAAATTGATCATGTCTTTACCTCTTCCCCTATTTTTCCTTTTCCCTCACTCATGCTATTCAATACACAGAAGAAACAATGAAAGTTAATATTTTTTCATCCAAAAATATCAACTCTTCTCTGAAGAGATGAAAACAACCCTAGCATCTCATAAGAGTGTTTTGTTTACTTGTACTCTTATTTTTAATCACTAATAGCTTTAAATTACATGGAGATATCCAATTATGAATAGCAATAGACATAATGACATCCCCCGGCCTTTACAGAAAGTCTCCGAAGTTGTCCTTTTGTAAACAACAAAAAAAAGAAAACAATTAGAGGAAATGATCCATTATTCCATAAAGTTCACAGGGGCAAAAATTTCAGCCCTTTCTGCATCCCTAAAATAAACAAATAAAAGTGAATTGAACACAGGGGAGGAACTTCATTACATTTCCTAATAACAGCATATTTGAGAGTCCATTAAGAGCAATACCCAAATAGTCTCCCCTGTCAAGATGTCATTTCAGAGAAAAGACAGAGGAATGAAAAAAGGATAAAGCTTTTGGAAAGATGGCATTTTCCTTTTTTATTGTTATGACTCCTTTTTATTAACATGTGTTAATGCTGTCCAAGAGGACATTACCCATCAGTTCTTTTACTTAAAGGACGATGACCACTCCTAAATACATTTACACGGCCGTAATATAATGGGCTTTGATTCTACATGTACATACACCAGTACTTATTTTTCAATAAATATAAAAATTTCTGTTTTCAAAACATAGGGGCAGACATGGATTCTGCTTAGAAATCTAGGTTTAGATGTACAGAGGGCATGAAGCAGGATACAAGCTGAGGCAGGCATCTCTGTACAGCCTCTTTCTTAACTGCTGCTAACTCTGTAGGAGCCTTTGGGTGTTTTATTGTTATCATACTCAACAGTTCTGTGATTACCTCATATGTAAGTCTCAACTAAATGCAGAAATTGTGATTCTGTCACATATCTTTCACAAGAGATAGTGACAAAGATCTTGTCAGTGATCAGATGCTGCAGAAAAAATCAGTGTTATATTTTCTTTCAGAGCGTGGCAACAGCAAAAGGAGAAATTATTTCTTGGATTGGAGAGTTTCCAATCAACTCTCCTTCCTGTATCTCAGTAGTTCAGTATTTTGGTACTCTAATACAGATCTTGTGCCTACTCATTTGGGCACTGTGAGCATTAGATTGGTCTGGTAGTTTTAAAGTTCTATCAGTGCATCTAAGTATTTATTGGGTATGAGCAAGCCTCTCTATCCTGCAGGTTGGGACACTAATTTGGAATGAGACACACTGGTGTTCTAGTTTGTGGGGATGGTTTATACATTAAACTGCCTTCCCCTGTCACTCTCACAGCCATCAGTTTTTCTGTCTATTTCCTCTACCATGCTGCATTACGTTTATGAATGGTACAAATTTTGACAAATGCATTTGTGTACCACATATATTTTAAAATATCAAGAATTGCTTGTAAAACTTCTTAATGCTGCAATGTTGATGTTGACCAGATGTTTCTAAAAGTCACTGCATTGGAAGGTACTCCAAGAATAAAATATTTTCATTATTGTTGGGATTGTTGTGTTCTGCATTTCAGGGAAGATAAGTTGTATTCAACCTTGACTTGTCCTTATAATTTATTTTTATCTTATTTATTCTAAAAACTGACTGCATTTTATAGTATTTTCAAATTAACACTAAGTTTAAGAAAACCACATTTAAATTACCAACACAGTTGTTTTCATATAATGAAAGAAAGCCTAATACAATTCCTCTGGGTAATATAATTGATAAGGTCTTGAGGATACATTTGGTAACAGTCTATGGGGACAAATTGCTATGTAGATTTATAGAACTTTAATCATAGACAGAAATTCAAATATTACTCCCAGGAGTCATAACTTATTTCATTCAAGACTATGAGAAGGTGACAGAGTTGGGTCAAACTTACTGCAGATTTGCTCAGAATTCTCACGGGAAACTAAAGAAATAATGGTTTCTATAGCAACTAAATGCATTAACATTATGTTTATTAATTACACATACCAACAGCAGAAACTGCAGGGAAAAAGCCCATGATGAGTCAGGACCTCACACTAGGACCAAGAAGCTATTACTATAGCGAGAATTGTGAGTTGCTTTATTCTGTCTTAGTCAGTATGAAACAACAGCAGTTAAGCAGAAGTGTCTAATCAGATACCTGCTGTCTGCATGTGTGACTTTATGTCACAGCTGGAGGATTAGATAAAGTTACTGTAACATATGAATGCTGTCCTCTGGGTTGTTTGATTTGGTTTGTTTTCTCCTCTGCCCCCCCTTAATTATCTTCCTGTTAGGTAGATTTCATCATAATATTTGGGACCATGGATGTGCCTTCGCTGTCCATAGGGCATGATTTGGTACTACAGGACTCAGCCATTATCTCAGGTATTTTGCTAATTTTTAATGGGAACTATTGACCATGAAACCCCTGCCATATTAGCACTATACAATGAATAGTAATTTCCAGTACCTGGCCTTGTAGGTCTATTCATACTCTTGTATTTGCCAATGATATTAAATGCTTTCTGCAGTATATCATATTTAGTATTTACTATTTTCTCTAACCTATTACTTTTATAATTTTGTCTCTATTACAGAACAAGCAATCAATTTTTCTGGTAACATCAAATCTTTGTATACCTGATCTACTTTCTACTTGTATAATCATTATGTTCTCTTACAAGCCTTTTCCCATCCAACCTTTCTCTATAATTTTTTTTTTAAATACTGTCTCTTAAATTACAAGAAAAAAACTCCCAGGAAATGCTAGAGATGGAGCTATTATGAAAGAGCAATAACATTTTTTATTTTCTTTGCTGCTTTTTAATTTTTTTAGGAAATTGGGATAAAGAAAATGCTTGGTACTTTAAAGATCTTAATGATAGATTTCAGCACAACCAAACAGCATGGCTAGAATTAAATGACAGCTGACACTAGAGATAATAATTGCAGTAAAGAAAGCCAAACTGCAGCATGCCTATGAACAGAATGACCTGTTGCTGCTAGTAGTGGTTTTCCGAATGAAGAAAGATGAGGTACAGCAGGGTGAATTCTAATAGGAGTAGGAGCTCTGCCAAAGTGATTTCTGTGTTAAGCTTCTCCTCTGCCCTCCTGATTTGGAGCTGTTCTGTTTGACAGACTGCATGCAGATGCACTTGATACAATTTTTCACCGCTGGGGTTGTGGCAGGCTGGTCCTTTACCCTTTACCTGTTCCATCCTTGGTAACTGCCTTCACCAGGATCCTTACCAGCAAGGCTGTCTGCAACCATTTGCAGGAGAAATTCAGGGCTGGCTGGGGAGCATTTACAGCTCATTTGAAGACAGATGTAAGCTCATGCTGACCATAAATCAAGCTCACCTTCCAAACCAGGGCAAATCTGTAGCCACAGCTAGCATTGTGCCAAAGCCAAGGTAATATGTCCTGCTTGCTGTGCTTTATATTGTGCCAGCCTGCTGATCTGGGGGATGGAGCACAAGCATAACCAGTACAAGACTGCTTAGAGGCACATAGTTGAGTCCAGGTACTACTTTAAAACAATCTAAAACAGTAAAGGGACCAGAACGGAGGTGAAAATTTTTCTTGGTACACATCCAAGTTTTGAACTGTTGCTGTTGCTAACTAAACTGTCATGCAACTAGAGCCCATCACATTTGCTACAGCTGTGTGGGCGTTAAGAGTCAAAGAAAAAGCTCTGACAGAGCCTCATGATATAATTGCCAGCTTTTGAGGAAAGCTAATAAAAACAACAGCTGGGGCTGGCAAACAAAGAAAATCTAAAATCTAGTATGGAATAACATTGGAAAAAAGAAAAAAGTTTTGGTTTGTTTATTTTTCCAATTTATATTTTTTTTTCGAAGACTCATTGCAGCCTGCTTCTGGTAGAGAAAATCCTCAGCATTGCAGCATTTAGAGTGGCAGCCATGGGTAGATGATAGGTTCCACTATGTACCAGTTAGTTCTTTACCAGTTACTGTCAATGAACTTCAAACAGCCTTCAGCTTTGCCAAGCACACCATATTTTACCTTGAATAATGATGCACTAGAAATGCATAGAAATAAATTGTAAGATTACATATCCTTGTTGAAAACTCATACACTTGGCTACCTCATCAGCTCATATTTTTTATGTAAGAAACTTATCTGTACAAGAACCCTATGGAAACAAGATGAAAAAAAACCCTCTCATTGTGCTCACAGCCTGACTCTTCAGACAAGCATGGATTGCTTGCCTCAGAAAAAATGTGCATCAGTTCGCAGAGAATGTCTTTTAAAAACTACACAGAAGAGCAGAGAATAAATAATAAATGATAATAGCATATAACTCAAAGATCTTTAGATCTCAAAATGCTTTATGTAGCTATCTTCATGACAAAGAGACATTGGGACAAAGAGAGGAGGAGAAATTTACTCTGTATCACACAGCAGATCATTAGCAAGACCAGGAACAGTAGCATGTATCCTGAGACCAAATCCATTGCCCTATCATCAGGACCCATTGTGCCTTCCATTGTTGGCAGATAATGAATGTGAGGAAGATAAAGCACTGGCAGTCCTAAGCTACGGTTAGTTAAATATAGCCCAGTTGTTTTGCATCTGAGGTCTAGAGAAAAGCATGCTTAATAAATTCCAAGATTTTCTAATTGATCCTTCATTTGTTTAGTAAAACCAAACCAAACCAACAAAAATAAATCTGGTATTCAGAGCTTGGTTGTTAAGCTTTCAAATTTCTTTCAAAAAGCATAGTCTCTTTGAACAAATCAAACCAATTGGAGAAAATTGTGCCAATAAATATGTGTAAACAAATATGACTTAGTGACAAATATGACTTCATGTAATCAGGATCTAGCAGGCCGGCATTATTGAATTTAAGAGCCGTTGCTTTTCCCATAAGTCCGGGAGTTTTTTTAGTATTTTAGAAGACATCTATTTTTTTAAAAATACATTTTTCTCAAGGAGGCTACATTACAGAGGACAGCTAAATTTGTTTTTCATGGCAGAAGTAACCCAGTGGCTCCAAAGAATATTATACTGGTAGATGTTGCATAAATGAATCAAAAAATACACAGGACAGTGGAAAAATTCTGGAGATTTTCATCACTGTTCACATAAGAATTATGTAGAGGTGCTAATATAACCATTGTCCCCACAGAATCTTATTAAAACCACCCTAGAGACATAAAGAAGCAGACTGTGACCATGAGTAGATAACTAGCTCTAATAGTAATGGGAAATGTCACTAAATGTCATTAGAGCCTGCCATAACCTAAATGATGGCAGTATGTTTAGTATAATGGAAGGATATAATGAGGATATGGCATTTCCTTTAAGGACAGTAGCAGATTCAGACCAGTAAATTAATTCAGTAGTAAGGGCCAGCTGAGTAGCAAAGCAACTGGTTGTGCTGCCAAAACCCCTTTAGATTCATAGCAAACCTACAAACACAAAACCTTTAAAGGAAAAAATAAGCAATCACTTCTATGAAGTGCAACAAGAGGTTGAAGCACAGATGGTGAGAAAAGCATTCTAATAAAGCCTGTTTCTTGCACAGTTTCCCAACAGGTACATAACTAAAGTTCCTAGCAAATAGAGTGAATTTTAATTACTTCAGAAGAGCTGAAAACCCCCCAGTAATTATATAAATCCTATGGAATCCATGTTATTCCAGAAATTCATTTATCCTGCTGAGTTCACTGTCTGCATAGGGAAATCAAGATAACCAAGTGGGGTCTAAAGACTAGCTGTAGCCCACTTATGTTTAAGTGATAGAAGTGAAAGATGCCCTTGCCATTAGGAAATTTACAGTTTGCTGTGAATTTATTTTTTGCTTGAGTGGTTGGTTTGTTTTGTACCTTTAAAAGCTGTGATAAAGGCGAGAGTGTTTCTGAATAAAGAGAAGTGACAAAAATAATTACAGTAAAAAATAAACAGAATGAAAATGTAAAGAATAATTTAGCAGTGGGGAAGTTTTTAATAATTATTCTGTTTTCTCCCAATCATCAAATTATGAATAAATGGATTTGCAAATCTCCTTAGAATTGCTTAGTATTTATGGGGGATAACAACCAAAAGAAATCACTAGTATTCACAGTTCCTTATCTTAAATTTACTTTTCAATAGTCGTGCTGATATTAGAAACAATAGAAACCGTTTTACCAAACTGCAGTTATGAGATGGTGGGTCAAATGTGTTCTTAGAGCAACTCTATTGAAATCACTGACTCAACACTAGGAATGACTTCAGCTTTTATGCTCAGCCTTTGAAAGGACAGACAAAGATCTCTGTGGGCAAATGCACCATAGACCAGGACTAAAACCATTTAATCTATGCTTTTAGGGAGACAGCAATTGAAAATTGTGGGGAAATTGGAAATATGTCAGGTTTTTGTTAGATTTTAGTGTTGAAAATCTTGATCTCCATGTTAAAAAGCTGAAGTCAGACAACAAAATTAAAAAAATAAAAATTAGTTTTTCAAATTCCTCATCTATTTGCATATTCTAGGCTGTACGGCTACTGGGCAGAATACAGTGCAGCATATTCCTGCCCTGCACGCAGGTCTGTAAAACTTCCAGTGATTTTCATAAGAGTGGGAGCAAGCACTAGGTCAGCAGCTAAGACCATTTCTAAGAGAAAATCTATTATTTCCCTTCATCCTTGAAAAGTATTTGGCAACTGAGATTGTGAAGCTTTTGTGGTACTTTTGTACACAGAAAGTTACTTTATCTCCTCACTCTGTAAAAAAAATTATAACTTATTCCATTAAAATGTATATAGAAAAGGAAGGAAAACCTATTGCCTTTTGGTATTTGTTCTCCCAACTTAGAATAAACCCCAGCTTCTTTTAAGTTGCTAAGAAAGGATGTTGGGGATAGATGATTGATGTTCTGGAAAAGACAGAGTTCTGCTGTAATGCTTTTCAGGGGATGATGAGATGGCAAGCAACAAACAAAATTCATAACAGTAGATACTTAGCAGTAAATGTGTGGCTTTGGAGATTCAGGGATCATTATTTTTTCCTAGGCAGGAAACACTGGAAAATTATCTCACTTTCAAAACATACATTTATCCAAGTCTGAATAAAAACAGAAGACAGTGCCTGAACTGGATGACCTTGAACTTATGGTAACCAGAATATGGACATGAAAACTGCAACATCTTTTGTTTGCCATGATTTTGTCATGTGCCTAGATTGCTACACATACAGACAAGTTTTATCCTTGGTCAGTCCCCACTTTGAGAGTCTGTAATTGCAATGATACCAGAGAAAAACAGCAGATTTAATCCAACAGTTCTTCTTCATGTTTTCTGCAGTCTTTGCTGAAGGTGTTGTGGTAAATATATCTTTTTAGGGGTGGGATTAAAAAAGAATGACTTCACTGAACGAAAGAAAAGAAAGCAAGAATTCAGCAACTTTGCTGTAGCACACAAGGGAATCTCATTCAATGAGACTTTCTCTGGAGGTCATAGTATATAATTGTTGTTTGTACATTCCTTGGTATCACAGCTTTGGAAGTAACCTCCTAAAATCCAGTAATTCAGAGCCCTCTCCATCTACTGGACACAACAGTTATTGTCATCCTGAGATAAAGGATAAAAGAGACCTAGATTTGTTATAATCAATTTAGGTGCCTTAGTATATGAAATATTAAAATTAAGCATTTGGTTTTGGGTGGGATATCTAAAAATCTGGCAGAAGAAAAAGTGATCTTTAAGCAGAATGCCTCAATTCTCTCAGCTGCAGGGATGGTATGGTGTCGGTTTATAAATGTAGTTACCCAAAGGCATCAAAACTTTCTGATACTGAAGATGAGCATTGTCAGCTCAGGTGCATCTCTTTGGATATTGACAGTTACCCAGGCTAAAGGCTGAAGCTCCACATAAGAAGTGGGCTATTACCATCACAGATTAGGGTCTCTCTGGGTATAGTAAAGCAAATTAAATTAGGTATCACAAGAAGCTTTTGAACATATGAGATGATATCTAGTACTTTTAGATACCTGCAGCATTAGATGGTGTAAGCAATCCAATTCTGGTCTAGAGTCAAGCAGAGTTTAAGGTGATAGAGTCCCAGTGTAGGTAGGGTTAGTCAGAGTAATCTGTGTAAAAACAACTTTCAGCATTATGAGTATCATCAAGCTGGGTTATAAATCATGATAAAGATTGCAAATGCCAACTTTCTACAGAACAAACTATTTTCAGGAGCTCTAAAATAGATTTCTAGAACATAATATAGTAATGTAGACTGAAAGACAAAGACAAAAAAAGAACATAATTTGTCACCCAGGACGTATCTACTTTTATTTAAAAAATTAATCCTTGTTATTGCTTTTAGTGTTTTTTTTTTTTCTCTTAAACTGAGACAGCTAGGTCTGATTATTCATCTGCTTTTAAAAATATTTAAGACTAAAATATTTAAGACTTAATATTTAAGACCCAAAATATTTAAGGTTTCAGACTAGTTTTATATAACTAATAACTAGTTTTAATAACTAATATGTTAAGTGTTAAAGAAAAAGAGATTTATAAATGATTGTCACTTTCCTGTTGTTGTGTCACTGACCCACGTCTGATTACAAAGCGCATTTGTTACAGTGGTTTGAAAGGTCAAGAAAAATTTTTTGCTTTACAAAAACAAGTCACTAGGCAAGACTAAATTTAGATACACAGAAAATAAAACCAGCTGCTAACATTTCCTTCCAACAAAGGGAAGTCTTTTCATCATTACGTCTACTCTCATGTTTTCCTTAGGTATACTGGTTGACTAAAAAAGGTCAAGACTTATCCAGTCTTGCTACAGATTGATATTAGAAATGACAGCACTTTCCTGTATTTAGCAAAAGAAATATCCAGGCATAAGTAAAGATGCCATTAATTTACAAAAATGTTGAAATTTTTAACAGAGACCATTACATAGACTTACAAGAATGCATATACCTTTACATATTAAGATTCATTTCATAACACAGTACTTGCCCAGCTTAATTTGCTCTTCATCTATGAGTTTACCTATTTGCATGTTCCTCCTATCATTATACTACAAATAAAAGCATTGTGGTCTAGAGAAGGTTTCCTTAGAAATTCCCCATTTAATATTATTGGTGTTTTTTCCCCAAATTGTGATTATTTACTTTTACATGAATCACTGCTATGTCTATCTTTTCTGCTTGCATTTTTGTTATAGCCATTTACAAATTACACTATATTTAGAAATGGTTATTTGATATGCAATAAGTCTTTGTATTTTATCTTTCATAACAGAAATCTCTGAGCAGAAAATTGTTTCCTTTCCATTTGATGGAATTGAAGACCAATGGCAAAAAGTTTCCTCCTGTAGAACTTTGAGAGGAGGCAGTATGTTAACTGATGTTTGCAAACACGACTGTAAGAAATCCCCATATATTGCTATCAGTTTTTAAACCAGCAGATTACTCACATATTTAATGTGTGAGTAGTCACAGACAATTCCATAAAAATTCCCACCTGCCTAGAAACAACTGTGTACTTAAGAGCTATACTGATGGTAATGAGGAATCAAGTTGCATTACATCATCTCCCATCCATCTTAAGAGAAGAAATGTAGATATCTCTTGCCTGTACCATTACATTTTCCTTTTTTTTTTTTAACAGTTCACCCAGGGATCTCATTATTCAGAAAAATCTCCACTCTTTCCTATTTCAGAATTTTTTGAAATGTGATTATTTTAATCCTGTATTTTTCAGTAGCACTGGGAGAAAAGAAAATCTCAGAAGGGACTAAGTATTTTTCTGTACTTTATTTTTTGCACACACTGTTTTATGGCATTCTTAGCCACAAACCCTATCAAAGAACAATAAGTCACAGAAATGTAGCATAGTGAGTGAAATTTTATGAGAATTTTCAACATTTTGAGTGACAGGAGCCACGATCTTGAAGTTTTGTTTCCTTAGTGTTTGGGCCATTTTTTTGTGCAGGGAATAATAAATGGACTGAATGGACCATTCATGGCATGAATGGACTTCAGTGCTGTTTCAAGTCATACACATGCTGAAGTGCTACACTGAATTGGCAATGACTTAATTTTGGGTTATTTTAAAATATTTGTAGGTTAAAAACAAAGAAAGAAGCCTGGATCTTTGTAGGTGCAGTACCAAAGTTCAGTAGTGTAATTTACACTCCAGAGGGGTAGATGTTTCTGAGATTACCTGCAATCATTTTGTCTCTTCTCTTTTGTAAAACTTGTTGCTTCTCTCTAGTTCTTTCTTCTCTAGTATCGTTTGCAGGCTAGTTTGAGATCTTGATATCAGTAGGGTCAGCTTCACTTTACAATAACATCTATAAGATCAAGATAAAACCCAACACAGACTTCTCTACTTCCCCCACAAGAATTAATCACAACAACTGTGATATGAAAAATGTTGTACTGTTTTTTGCTTTTTCTCCTCTACAGCTGCATATAGTTACAACAACTTGTTAGTGGACCTTAGGGATCTGAATACTGCATACCAGAGCTGGCTTATGCCAATTATTGTGTTGAGTGATGAAACTGCCTTGTATCATTTCATTTGTGGATATGAACAGCAGGTGAATGTTATAGTTTCTGCTTTCCAATTATAAATCACACAGACTGAAATCTCAGTTCTCTGAGTAAGGGCTGTAAAGGCAGTGGAGTGTAAGGAGACTACTGTTTCTTTTGAAAAGGAGTCTGAAATTAGAGTTTATTGATGTGGTTTTTCTCCCCACCTCCCTGTCACAGTTAGCTTTTAAAACCAAAATTGAAAGATTATTTGATAAAGGAATGGAAAGCAAATAAAACATCTAACTACAAAGACTTTATTTAGGACTGTAAACCATAAATAGGTCCAGCACTGATACATTCAAGTGATTGAGTAATATTAGCTTCACTTTGGGTTTTCTATAGGTGGGCTTTCAAGAAAAATGTGAAAGGATATGGTAATGGTAACAGAACTCCCTTTCCAATCCAATATCTGGCATAGACTAAGTCTGTCTTTAAATATTTATAATTTTGACATATAATTTCCTCCTTGAAGTGTATCTGCGAAGACTTGTGTGACACTTGAGTCTTCAGTCTAGACGTATGTGGATGGACAAAGGCTAAGATTCTTTCCAGACTAAATAGAAAGTGTTTGGTGGTAATAGGATGTAACTAACAGCATCAAAAGGACTGGATTCAGTTACTGAAGAAAAATCTTCAGAATCAGAATATTTTTTTTCTGAAATAGGTATTCTGCTAGCCGTATTTGTAGTCTGGTCTTGGGCTCCCCAATGCAAGACAGAGTGTACTTACTGAAGTGAACTCCTCACATACCACAAGGGAATTGGGGGATGGAACACACAGTGCAGAAGCTAAAGCCCACTTATTTAGGTAAACCTGAACAATAAAAGAATGAAGGTGGACATAGTGCTCTCTACAGTCACTTAAAGGAAAGCTGTAGAGGAGATGAGGAGTCTTGCATATGCACAGAGTAAGGACAAAAAAAGCTAAGTTCACCAGTTGCAAAAAAAGAGAAATTCTGTAAATATTAAAAAAAAAAAAGATCATCATCAAGGGCCAAACATAGTTACACAGATATTCTGCATTCTTATACACACTCAAATGACTGGGCAAAGTCTGGCTATGTAATCTAAGTTGCCCTTTGAGTTTGGGAGCAGAGGGGAGGAAAGGCTGGATTTGAGACCTCCAGAAATGTCTTCTGACCTAAATCACTCTGTTAGTCTCTAATTCTCACTCTGTTAGTCTATTCTTCAAGTTAATGGTTTGTGTTTCTCCCATTTTTGAAATTTGGGGGAGGGACTGGGAAGGGGTAACTTATTCTAGTCATGAGCGCATATGGTAATTTCTCCTAATGATATAGTAACTTATTCTTCTTGTCCATGCAGTTTTGTCTAGAAAGGGTTATGAAAATTGTCACTGAGTGGGTGTAAGTCACATCATATTAGTTACCTTATGTGTACACGTCTCATAGGAAACTATTTTTAGAAGTTTTTTTTAATCCTATTGACAAGGACCAATTTGAATTTATCTCTGTTCCCACCAACAAGTATGAGAAAAGAAAGAAGAATATTCAGCTCATACCTAGTTTTTCAGAGTTATAACAATATGAGGTGTACATTCACTGACTGCATAAGTCACATACTAATGAAGTCCCAAGATAGATATACCAGCTAAGGCATACAGTAGCAGAATATTGTGCTTCATTATGTCTCATAGTTATCTGTAGTGCATTATGCAGGTCCAAAAAGAGATGTGCAGATTTTTGAAGCAAGTAGCATAAGACTGTTTGTCTTCCACTTTGCCTAGCCTTTTGTTTACACAATAATAAATGTGCAGAACAGTTCAAAGGTCAAAATTGACTGGGAAAAAATCTCTGTAGAAGATTTGATGCCATTAAAAAAACAAACAAACATAGGAAGCATTTAATAGAATTCTGAAATTTTAAAGTCTTATCAGCTCACAGAATTTTTAACCAATTTGCTTAAAGCAGTGAATTTACACATCACAAAATGTGGGACTTTTTTACAAGAGGGAATTAGTAATACATTGTAAAGGTTCTATCAAAGTTTTGTAACTATGTAATTGATACCATCTGGTGTTTCAGAAAAGACTGATCTGATTTGGGATGAACTATGAAAATCACGGGTCAGTATCAAGAAAACATATTTCTAGGTTACCAAAACCACAAATATAAGATACTGAACTTTTCAGCTCACTACGTGAAGTCTTGTGCATGTAATTATGTATTTGCTTGATTTAAAAGTTCTTTGTACATTGGAATATCAGAAAATTACACTTCTATTTTTTTTTTAATGTACAGTCACACTCCTTTATCAATCCTTTTTCTTTTATATTCATCTATTTTGGCTCAGGAAATATTTTTGGTCCATCTGGTTTCCCTCTGTATAAGTCTGGAAATTTAAATCGTTATGCAGCATGAAGCTCTATTTTTTTTTTTTTTTTTAAGGAGGTAAAATGTTTACAGTGATTCCACTGGCTGGACTCTGCATTGCTTGTGCAAAGGCTATCTGGTTTCTCTGCAACTATGATTCAACGATTCTAGTTCCAGATGTAATAACTTTTGCTGCTCCATTTTTAAATTCATAATTAGATTTCAATACTTATGCAAGTTATTACCAAAAAGCTGTGAATAACTACCCTGATGAAATGGCAGGAAGGAATCTCAAGTGAATTAGGAAATGGTCCTTCGTCATGTTCTGGTAAGCCATTGCCAACAACCAGTTCTACCCTTAATCTCTGCTGCAGTTAGTGACTTTTGGTTCATCAACACCTGAATGAGAGCAAGATGAACAAAGTTACATGCAACATGGGGAAAAATCTGGGCCTTTTAGTAGTGTTACCACTTAAGTACACTGTATCACTGTAGTCAGAGCTTGGGAAACTGAGGAAGAAGTGAAGTTTTGGGTTCACTTCCAACACTGCATGTATCATGTCTCTGGAGTTTGGAAAAACTATCAGAAAGATCGTATTTTGGAATCTCTTTGTATGGATCTGAATGACTATACACAGCAAAAAAGAAGCCCTCAGGATCACAGTAACTTTTAGAGAAGCCCCAAGTGCCTTGTAGTTTAATGCTGTCCCATTCTAACTAGATGAGCTTACCCATCACTAGACAGACATAAGAGTCATCTGCTTTTGATAATGTCAGTTGGGATTTTCCAGTCACGCATCTCATTAGAAATGTGGGTTGCTCAGCTCACAAAGTGTGAGGAGAACGGATCCTTTTCAGAGAAACCTACAAGGCCCAGGGGATGAGACTAGTGTGGTAGCGGCTTGATTCAGACAAATCTGACAAGTCTAATTCCCTAGACACGTAAAAGAGCTGGAAAGCAGACAGCAGTGAACAGATCCAGGATTGTAACTGGGAACAGCAAAAGGCAAGCACCAGGTGTTTTCTAGACATTGTGCTTGCTTTTACCGTTCTTGTCATCAAATTTATGTCTGCTAGCTTTTGAAGAAAATACTGAGTGCTCTTATGGCACTAAAGATATTAAAAAGGTGGGAGGGAAATGTGTTGCCAAAATAAGGATGTAAAATGCGGGCAAAAAATGTAAAATTTTCCATTGAAAACATAATAGTGCAAATCAGGGGAACTGCTTTCTAGTCACCCTGGTACAAAAATAAGTAACGTTTGATGCAACACTCGTTGATGTTATTTTATAAAAGCCACTGGAAAGTGAGAATCAAATAGGGTATAAACAGTCCTTTTATGACAGCAAAGGAATTGTGAGTAACAAAGAAAAATGAAAAGGACAGTGGTTCTTGTTTTACCTACATTTGCTGTTAACTTTTCTTTTTTATTTCATTTTGGTTTTGTGCTTTATTTTTAACTTATCATATTTATTTATTTATTTCTAATTGTTTTCAAATATATTAATATATATTAAAGCCTAACATTAGCATAAAGCTAATTTTTGATTTTGTATCTAGTCTTTTTTTTAGGGGGAGAGGGTGAAATGGTAGAAAGATTTAATTAAATGTATGTTGTCAGGATTCAAATGAGTGTAATTAATTTCTGATCAAGAAAATTTTATATTCTCTGTAATATCTATTGGAAAAATTATTACTGTATTTGCTGACACATTTGTAACATGTTTGAGGGAAAAAAATCTCACATTTCAGCTGAAGAGCCTAATCCTTGATACACAAAAATACCTATGCTTCAGTGACCTAGCTAATGGTGAATAGAAGGGAAAATTCTCAATGTCCCCAAACATAACTGCTAAACAAATATGTATCTACAAGCTGTTTATCACACCTCCCTTGAAAATGGAACAAATAGTTCTGTAGCTCAATAAAGCTGCTTCACTGCTCCACTGCTCTTATTCAAGATATAGCTTCTATTCTTGAGTAGACACCAAAAATCTTTAAACATTTGCATGGACAAAAGAACATTTTCAATGGGTGAACTTCTTTATGTTTTGTTGCACTTTTTTCCTGTGGATATTATGAAATATGTTGCAATATATAAAGATAACAAGTACCACATCTTGACTATGGACAACTACAAGAATTGTCAACATTCGGGCTGTTTTATTGTCAATGACAAATATTATTTTAACAGTAAGTTCCTTTGCAAGTCTGGGATGTCTGACTAACATTTGAGTAGCTTCTTCCATTGAATTGCACTACCATTAATAATTTCCACTAATTCAATAAAAACAATGTCAAACACTTTTTCTATTGAATTAATGAGGGTGGTTGGTTACTAATAGGCTATGACTGCATTAGGGAAATGTTTAAAGTAACATGATAGATTTACAAGGAAATATTTAATAAAGATTTCATGTAATTTTTAATTCATTCCAAACCCTATGAGGAGGAAAGGAAATTCCTATTATGAAGATAGCCCCTGCATAAACATGCTGAATATCATCACCTTACTATTTCCCTTGACAGTGTGTAAACTAAGACATATGACTGGCCCTTTCTTGATTTTCTGTTTTCTTGTGTATAAAATGTGAGACTTGCACACACCCTTTGTTCAGTGCTACAAGATTTCCCAATAGAAATACTGAACATGAGCCATAGATTATTCATCTATATAGAGGTTTTATCTTTCTGTGAGAAAAAATGCTCTAAACCCACCTGAAATAATGATTGTTTCTGTAGCCTTAGGCAACTCACTTATGGCCTTTCAGAAGTTGCTTAAATTTAAATTTTCCATTGGTTTTGGTTAATGGAAAATCTGAGTAGCAGTATCTCTGCAATTCAGGTTGTTCACCTTAAGCTGAGCCTTAAGCTCAGTTTCTTCAGCTGTAAAAGTAGCTGCAGCAATACTTGTCTCTGTCCACAGTGACTTCAGAATTAGTGACCTCATGGCCAGAAATGAATTTGACTATGAGAATGAGTTAAAAATAATACGCTCATTTATTTATTGGGAGGCAAAATGGTAACTTCCTGAGGGTGTTTGGACTGCAAAGTAGCATAGCTACTGTAAGATGAGAGCAGAGTAATATAGTTAATTGTCTGAAGAAGAGCTTTACCTTTCCTTTTGTGCATACATATGTCTAGTGTATCAGTCAAGTCAATGAGGAGGTGCTGAAGGGACTAGAACACTGAATGCATTTAACATTGGACATGGACTAATACCAGCCATGATGGGGTAAATAAGATCTCTCTGGCATTACATCTTGAGAAAAACCCTCATCCATGCAAACGGTTCTCTTTACCTGAGTTTGATTTCAGTTTTGCTGTATGTGATAAATGTAATAATGTGATAAATCCTGATTTAATGCAGTATGAAGTTCATAGTGCTGCTAAATAGAGTTACCTTCTTATTGGAGAGAAATTAAAACATGTATAATTTTGCAATGTGTGACTCAAATTTTCTATCCATCTCTGGCTTCAACCTGCCTATGGCACGCAAAGCACACCATGTTGTGATGACATACCATGTACCTATGAAAACATAGATATACGGAACAGGCAATTTTCTTCAAATTAATACATCATAGTATGTTTTACACATAAATACTACAAAAAATTAATAAAGTACTGTACAGTTTTTCATTTATGGTCCTCCCTAAAAGTGTGGAAATAGTGAAATAAACATATCCCAACTTTGTATTTTTTTCAGGATTTTGGGGTGGCAAGGGTTTTTTTGACTACTTTTGTTTAAACAGAAAACCAAAGGAAAGTTATTAAGTTTTTACAAAATCTCAGTCTAGTATTTGAGATTGATTTCCTTTATGATTTTGAACCCTGATAAACCTCATAAAGCAATGTTACTATAAGAAGCACCAAAACTGAAGAGTGTTTTAGCCTAATAAGAGATAGGATGTTAAAGAAGGAAAGAGCACTGATTATAATGACATGTAATAGAATGTTACTCTTATACAGAAGACAATTCTACTGTTTTGGAAGCTTAGCATAATTCAAAATGTAAAAGATGCAAAGCAATTAAGAAAGTGCTATTGAATTGTATTGCTTCTCTCATAGTAATTTCCAGTAAAATATTAATTGTTCTGATGATTTATAATTGTTTTAGAAGACTGACTTTCTGGTCTCACAAACACTGTGACTTTTGATGGAAAATTATATCCAAGGTCTTCTTCTGCTGAATAAATATAAAGAGATGAGCAGACAGGGCATTAAAGAGTGTAAAATTGTCATATAATGTGAAGCAGGGACTTCATATAAAATTGGGAAAGCTGGACAGGACAAACGCAGATCCAAACCAATGTGGTGAAACATACGTTCTCCCTTTATTGTTTATAAGATGGCAGTTTATATACACTTCAATATAGTTTTCAATTGTGAGCACACTCTCATTGGCAAGCAAACATTGTTTGTCTTAAGGTGGTTAAAGTTTCACACTGCAGACCTATACTAATTCACACCCAGAAAGCTCAATTACACTGTGGTTACACCTTAACACAATTTCTAACTGCGCCACAGTCTAATTCTAACTGCGTCATAGGCTTCAAGGCCTCACTGAGGCCCGTGTCTGAGGCCTAGGCTGGGGTAGCTCAACCTTCACTCTAAACATACAAATCGTGTCCTCTCTCTCTCAGAAATTCTGCTACAATAATGCCTTTGTAGTAATCTGAATTCTATTTTAAAATCAATGTTTTGATATGTCCAAGCACTGTTTTATAAGATACATGTTCATAAAAGTCCTAATACTAAAAACTTCTAAAAATAATCAGAAAAGAATTATAATATTTCTCAACAATTGAATCCATCTTTGTTTTGTTTTTTGTTTTGTTTTGTTTCATTTTTTTTCTTAGCATATAGGCATATATTAAAAAAATTTTAACATTCTTAAGCATTTTCAAGCCCCTCATAGGCCATATGAAGTGCACAAATTTTCCCAGGCTTTATTCCCATTAGTAATATCACAATAGAAAAATACCCCTTTAAAAGTAGTGTTAAATATTTGTTTTGTTATACTCACAATGATTTATGTTTTTATTAAACAAATCACAAGTGATGAGCAATATCAAGGGTATACATTTATCCATAACTATTAATCTTCCATGAAAATAATCATGCTAAAGAATCGATGTGTGTGCATTACTATCAAGCAATATTCATTCCACATGCTTTGCAAAAGATTCATTGGAGTCTTAGCAAAATACTTCCTTTTACAGCATATATGAAGATCTACAAGCTTTTTAAGAATTCCTAACAATCCGCTGCTTTCAACATTTATCAAGGCTTCAGCAACTACTACTTCTATTTTGGTGCTTTTTGACCACTCTACTACTTTTATCTTAGTAGTGTATGCCAATTAAAGATGAACAGCTGTAAATGGTGCTCCAAAAAGGAATACCTTCTTTCTAAAATTTAAATAACCTGGAGACCTCAGTTAGAAAAAGAGATCAGTACTTAAACATGTAAGTTCCTTTCTTTAGTGCCACTTTGAGAGCTTTAAAAAGTCTTGATAACACTTAAAGGCAGAATGATCTTGAATGTTTTACAACACAACTGATATTTAATTAGCCTCAAATCTGTGCTAGAAAGACATGTTTGTATACCCAGAGCACTACTCTATCCAAGAGTGAGCATATTAGGGTTTATATTGCCATTTCATTTCTCAGTGGTACATCTTATGGAATGCTGTGTTTGGGGCAGGGGGAAAGCAATCAACTGGAAAGTACTCTGGTGAAAGCACAGTACCAAAATGTAATTCAAGGACAGCAACTAAAAATGTTAAGATGACACTTTGCCACTGCTGCTCTTTGAAACCTTATTGTTGAGATTTTAACATTCATATTTGTACACACATGTCAACATCTGTTTCTAGATATTTTCAAACTGTTGATGACTTCTGTAGATGTCTACTTGCATGAGATGCAAGTACCAGACAAGTGGGAATATGTATTACCTTCCTGCCCTAAAATTTCACACAATAATATATGGATAGGTACAAAATTGTAATAGATAAAACTTTCTCTTCCAAAATACAAAGGGCTTTTAGTATTTAAAAATACCCCAAAAACAGAGACAGTGGAATACCCTCTCTGCACTCCAGTTTTTCAGCTTAAAAATCAGGAATGTGAGCTATCTTAGTTGTTTGATATGTACTGGGAGAAAAATCTAGTGAGTAAAAGTCAGGGGACTTTTACCACCAAAACCATAACTTAAAGCAGTTATATTGTTCTCAGAAGGAGCTGGGTGTTCCCTCATGCCTTAGGATAGATTCCACTCATGTTATCTCTGTGAAAAAAACTGGCTTGTACTGTGTGAATCTGATTCAGTAAATTGCGGTTTAATCCTACTAGGATGGCTTATTTTCTGTGGCTCTTAAGGTCATCATATGTGCTAGCAATATGTAAGAAAGGATCCAGGAAGAAGAAAGAGGAAATATTTGAGATGTGGAATTTCATCTATAGTGGCATTAATGTAATTAAAATAATAAACACTTCATTTCTATAAAGATGTGTAAAGTGGCTGTAGGTAATAATGGAATGTGACTCCAAAATTGAAACATGTCTGGATTATCCTCATGAATATTTCTTTCCTCCAACAAACTGAATTGGACATTTCTGCATCACTCACTTTGTCAGCTGTTGTCAACTCTCTGAGTGTGTGGCAAGGCAGGACATCAGAAAAAAAAAAAAGACAGCTTTTTTTCACCTGACAAAATTAACTTTTCTTTATATTCTAGAAGCTGCTAGACTTCTGGAAAGATATTGCAAAATGACAAAAAATAATATTAATTTGGATCAAAATAATAGATAGGAGTCCTCATCCTCTGTTCCTCCAACCCAAAATGCTAAACTAAGATTTTTTTTCCTCAAAGAATCGCAGAATCAATTAGTTTAAGACCTCTGAGATCATTGAGTCCAACCTGTGACCTAACACCACCTTGTCAACTAGACCATGGCACTGAGTGCCATGTGCAGTCTTTTCTTAAATTCTTCCAGGGACAAAAACTCTACTGTCTCCTGGGGCAGTACATTCCAATGTTTAATTACCCTTCCTGTGAAAAAATTCTTCCTGATGTCCAACCTAAATCTCCCCTGGCACAGCTTTCAGACTGTGTCCTCTTGTCCTGTAATTTGTTGCCTGGGGGAAGAGTCTGACCCCCACCTGGCTACATCCTCCTTCCAGGCAGTTGTAGTGAGTGATAAGGTCTCCCCTGAGCCTCCTTTTCTCCAGACTAAAGATTTCTCCTTTAAACCTTAGATTTTATTGCATGGAGCTTGTCATATACAAAATTATTCCTCCAGAATATGCTCTTATTTCAGCTGAGTAACATGCCTTTTTTTCCCTGTTAAATTACCTAGGAATATTTATTATCTCCAGCAAGGACTTAATATATGATCTTAATTATAAAATACTCTTAGATAAAACCTGTCAAGCTCTCAATAAATCGATGCAACTCCCAGTGTCTCTGATTAGCAAAGTAAATATAATTAAAATTACTATAGTCCCTAAATTTAATTATCTATTCATGAACATTCCTTTATTTCTTTCAGCATAATTTTAAAAATACCCCACAACTTTAATACATCTTTTAAAGATTCCTCTGACTATATAAAATACAAGATTAGGTATAAAAGCATCAACTTTACCTCTTAAAAGTAAACTACTTTAATCAGACTTTTGCTGAATTCCAGGTTCAATAAATATATATATATAGACAGAATTCATCAAAACTCTACTTAGAGCTGGAGCTAGGGAGACAGTGAAGACTAATTTAAAGTACTACTGGAGAAGTTATTCACCCATTTCATTTATCCTTGAAGTTTCCTAATAGATTTTTGGCCTTGGCTGATTAACAGGACTGGAGAACAAACAAAAGAACCTTGTGCAATTACTGTGACTGCAAGAGGAAGATCTAAATGTAACCTAATGCAGCAAGATTAAGTAGGTAGGGTTTGGGGCACTTTGTAAGAGAATGTAAATGTCTGTTTCTTTGCAAATAGCTGATAAAAGAATCACCGTGATGTTTCACAAATGGCCTTTCTAGAAGAAAAATCCCATTCAGCACTTTCCATTGACTATGGACTATTGAATGTGTCTTGGGGTCAGAATCTGGCTTTCACTTCCCATCTTCCTGTGAGTGAATTTCTCAGAACTCTTCATTTGGCAAAACTATTTGCCTAGTCTCAGCTAATGTTCCTGGTCCCCCTCGCCACACAATGCTTCCTTTTTGGGGCGCATCTAAGCAGTTGTACACACTGAACTTTAGACACATACATTAAAGAACTTACATGCTATAAAAATTGCAAAATATAGACATTTTTAAATTTCTGATGATATGCAAGTGTCAAATAATGTTCACCATATTTTTAGATGGACAGAATAGAAGTAAAATGTCTTTTTTTGCATCATGAA
Organism: Vidua chalybeata; assembly: GCF_026979565.1. NCBI lineage: Eukaryota > Metazoa > Chordata > Aves > Passeriformes > Viduidae > Vidua > Vidua chalybeata. The sequence goes on along the minus strand of NC_071534.1, from coordinate 56,577,327 downwards.
TTAAAAGGACACAAACTATAAGTACTGGGCTATCTCTTACAGCTCTTTCTGTTTGCTTTGTGTGTAAGTCTGCCTGTCTTATCACCTTACCTGCTCCCTGAACAGGAAGATAAAAATATCATTAATATCATCCAAGGAGGCATATGCTTTCTGAGATGAAAAGTTCCTGCCATACTTGACTTCTCTTCTGAGTTTAACCTTGTAGGTGGGACCCACTTAAGGCTTTTTGAGGGCAGTCTACAAGATGTTTATGCTGTTCTGTTTTTCAGACTTCTTTGTGATAGTTCCCTGAATAATCCTCTTTGCACCATACCTTACAGCAACACACAGAACTCTCCATCTGTAAGCCTGTCACTCTGACTATACAGATATCTGATTTTTTCATAATCCTTCAGTGAAACTACATTTCAGGTGGCAGCAGGCATTTTGTCATGGTAAAGCTATTCAGCATGTAAACATTGTTAGGATGTCTGATCTAGCAGCGTGAAGTCATTTCCTTCAGATCTGAGAGACCCTGGTTTAAATCTTTTCTTTGCAATATGCATAGCAGATAGTCCTTGATCTAAGCTTGACCTAAGCTTGATAGGGCTCAGATGAGAATTGCCATGTTCAGCACTAAAAGTCAATTCAGTTATCACCAAATGAATAAAATTGTCTCAGTGCCTGGTGACATTTCCCAGACTATGCCTGTGATTATCTATATTTGGAGATGTTGAACACCTATGACCCTTAAACCCTGGTGGGACTGTAACATAGGTATTTCTCTGTATCTTCCAAGCAAGAGATAAACTAGTACTCATCCCTAAGGTGCTTCTAATTGAGTTGACACCACAAACTGTAACAGGTCAGTACCCACATTTTATACAGAGCTTCAGTGCTTGGGTGCACATCCAAGATACCAGAGCTCTGTGACAAATCTCTCTCTCTGATGCAACTCTTAAGATGGTATGGATTTCAGTAGCTTCCAGTATGTAAGAGACATGTGTGCTGTGAACAGTGAATACCACCACTCATAAATCCTTTAATGGGACACCAGTCCACAGTGCCTCACTGTGCTCTAGTTTCCCAACAGCAAAATGGTGAAGCAGGATTTTGTTAATTTATGTGTGGTGAGGATGCATCACATAAACCTTTGCAGTGTGGAGGTATTTAGGCAATGCTAATGAAATCCCTCTGGAAAACCTAAGTTATTTGCTTGAATATTTTTGTCACTGATGGTTGAGTCTGAAATACCTTTGTTTTCAGATACATTTTCCCATCCAGAAGACAAGCTACTGACATAGGGGTAGGTTATTGTCATTCTCAGTATTATGTCCGTGAATTTTGAGGCACTTGGGAAAAAAGTGTCTCTTTCTCTCTCTGTAAATGTTATTTACAATTTCTTGGTTTTGTCTCATCCCATAGAGTGTTTCTATGTAAAAAAGGCACTTCCAGGAATTTCATTAAGATATTGGGAAGTCCAGTGTACTGATGCTGAACTCTATTCCCAGAACTATCAGCAATCTGTCAGTGGCAAGGTTTCCTGGAATAACATCAGAACCCTTGCCTGTTATAGCCAAAGGAATGGTGTTAGTCTTTCTCTAGCAAATTGTATTTAAGTGTAGTTTGGTCTGAAAGAGACAATTGTTTAGAACCCCCAGAGGCATAAGCACATTACTAAATCTTCCATAGCGAGACTGATCCTGAAGTTGACATTGCTGAATAACAAGACTTTCTGGTACATCTGCAATTTTACACAGTGGTGGAATTTGAGTACAGGGAAGGGTGAAATGAAAATAAAGGGAGAGCTACATCTCTTCCAGCTAACAGATGATAAAAAAATTGAAATTTGTATTTTTCCAGATATTTTTCTACGCATGAATTGATGATAAATAAAGCAAGTAAAAAAACCTCAGGGTTTTGTATCTTTTCTTTTATTGTAAATTAGAATGAGTAGCTCAAACTGGAGTCTTTTGTGGAATGAAATTTGCAATAAAAAGGATCTGTGAAGAAAAAAAAATTAATTTCTGAAGAATTTAAAGACATGTTCATGAATGTGAAATATCGCGGCCTGAAGTCCCGGGCGTCTGTCTGGCTCCCCGGGCAGCAGCGGCCGTAGGTGTCCCGCATAGCACTGTGCTGATGAGGTGCAGCTGGGCTGGGCCCCCCGGCTAGCTCCGAGCTGCTGGCTACTTTAGCGAGCACTTGTGGAGTGATTTCAGCTCTGTGCTTGCAAAGTGCCTCAGCAGACGCAGGGATGGAGAGAGGTGAACTCTGTGTGGAGTTCTGTGGAGATGTCTTTATTGGCAGCTTCTGCAAAGTGTTCCAGTGACAGCTCTTCACTGAACTGGGCAGAAGTGAGGCTTTAAGTAGGGTACTAGGAGATTGGAAATTGTCCAATGGCTGGGGTTGAGGAGAATACGACCTATAGCCTTACAGAGAGATAACAGGGGTCTGATGTGCAGAAGAGGGGTAGCTCTGGTCCATTCATCATGACTCTGCATTTCTTATCTTAGGCTAGTGACCGCCATGGAGGCCTTGCAGGGCCTCTGACTGCTACAATGAAATAATAAATGTGAAACAAAATAATTTGACATTAGTGAAGTTAAATATTTTAACACCAATGATATGAATGTGAAAGTCGCAAGAACTTCTCTTTGACACTAATTTTGTCACCAATATGATACCTTTCTGCAAAATTATTTGATTACAAAAAAGCAGCATTTTCTGCAGGATTTTTTTTCTTCTGCCATGTATGGGTCAATATAAAAAAGTCTGAAAATAATCCTAAAACCTACTGTCTTTGCCTTATTAATTCCTGGAAAAAGCATTGCTCATGTATGTTAAGTCCTAAACTGTTTCAACCTTGAGAACACTAGGGAAGCTTCTTCAGAAGAGCAAAAATCAAGAATAACTGAGGGGATGACAGTAGAAGAAAAAAAAGGTGGATCCATGCTTCAGTAGCTTGAGGGGCTCATTTCTCAATCTTATTCTCAGCCTTTTCATATATTTGCTCTCTTTGGCAATAAGCTCAAAGAAGGGATTTTCTTCTAAGTAATAGTCTTGACTGTTACCAATTGATCCAAATTTATACATTGAAGAACTGAGTGTCTTTTCACACTCTCTACTCAGAATGGTTTTTAATTAGCACTTAGTGGGCATCAAAGGAGAACAAAGGCTAAAATAAAAGTAATAATTTTCATTTTTCTCTTTTATGTTATAGCAAATGAACATTGCTTGAGAGATCTTTGTCTCTAAACATTAAAAAGTACACTGTGATTTATGCCAAGTAGAACCCAGTCTGAAGGATAAGAGATCTGTTACCTCTGTCATTGCCTTTGTTTTGCATAATGCAATTAAATAGATGCATGCCAAAATACAGATGATGTGCAATGAGAACATTAATTGTACTGGTTGCATTTATTTTCATTCTTTTGCAGTAAAAATTAATTTCTGAATGTAGATTCCTTACCCCTTTAACTGTGGTGATGACTCTCACATGGCAGAGTATAATCATGCAGAATAAACACAGTCTGTGCACTAGTTGTCTTCACTTTTTTTCCCCTTACAACATCTAAAAGAAGTGACATTTTGACTGTTTAAGTATATCCTCATATTCCCAGTTTTTTATTACTAGTGACAGTCTGTAGGAGTGAAGCATTACCCACTTCAGAAGAAGATCAAGTTAAGAATCACTTAAGCAAGATGAATGTACACTAGTGCATGTGACCAGATAAGGTGAATCCAAGGCTGCTGAAGAGATAGCTTGATACCATTGTGAGCCTAACTTTTTATCATTTTCAAGAGTTTAAGATGATTGGAAAGGTTCCTGATGGACAGAAAGAGGCTGACATCAAGCTTACTCTAAAGATAATAAAATAGATATCTGATATCAGGCAGCCTATCTTCAGTCTCTAGGAATGATAACCAAGTCTTCCCAGAAGCTGTGGCCAAACTACTGACAGACCATAAAAATGGGAACAGCCAGCATGACAAAGGGCAAATACCTGCCCTACCTGATTGCCTTCTTACAGGAGGTGACCAGCTGTACAGATAAGGAGCAGCACTGGATGAGATTTACCATGAATTTAGCAAGACTTTTGGCCCAGTCTCCCACAGTATCGGTGCAGTTAAATTGAAGTGACAAAGCTCTGGGATTACTTATGTCTTGCTGTATTGTCTATCTTTCCAGCAGAAAGAAAGGAAACTACTCTTTCAGCTGGAGTAATTGAAGTCATCTATGAGGACCAGGGCAGAGAACACGAGGGTACTCTTATTTGTAGTGGGCCTTGTCCACTTCTTCCTGGTCACCTAGCCTGATGCCCACTCCAGTGTCACTCTCTTTAACTGGTATCCATAAACTCTCAGTTGGCTCATCATTCTTCTGCAGGCAGGAGAATGAATCCTATGAGTCTACATTTCTATATATGATAGTACACAATCTGCTCCTTCTCAACTTTAGGTTGTGCAACTCTTCTTCTCACACTGATATGTGATGAGGAGTTAATGTCCATTCTCTTTCTTCTCTATATTTCAAAGCTTTCTTTGTTAATTCTGTTTCTAAATCTCTCTTACTGAAAGGGTTAATTTTTGTCATCTGGCTTTATCACAGAACTTGCTACAAACCTTCCTTGACAATGATATAACCTACTAGTCAATGGAAGACAGAACTGCTGCAGGCCCTCAGGAGACCTGTGTATGTGTGTGTGTTTGACCACCCCAAGCAGCTCACTAGGGTCTTCTACCACTTAGTTACCATGTGTGCCTTGGAATCCTTATGTCCACCCAGAGTGCAGGTGTTTCAGGTAAAAATATCTGTAAAATAAAGAGAAGCTTCTGCAGTTCTGAGTCTCCTTTGAAGTGTCACAGAGCAAGAATCTCAAGCCCAGCTAGCTATAGTTAATTTTTAGAACTGCCTGACTGATTACTTAAAATAAATGTATATTTGTTCATTCCAGTTTAATCCATTGTTGTTAGATATTTGTTGGGAGATTATAATTATTTAAATGTTCTCATGTCTGGATTGCTGAAGTAGAAAAAACTAATGCTCCAAGAAGTGAACATATCTGGTACCTTGGTAACAATATAATTTAATTCCATGGTAATTTTAAATTATAGCTCCAATCAGAACATCTTTGTGTTTCTGTATAGAGGGGATCCACTTTATACAGAAGTATTCAACTACAGAACATGTGCATAATTTTTCAGGTTGCTAACACTTAAATTACAATTGTGCTGAAAATAGTAGTCCAGTTGGTTTCCATGACAAACAATCTCATAACATGGTAGAATGAATCATGCCTGTGAATCTGTTTGCTTAAGTGTCTATCTACCTACCTATCTATATATATATATAGATATATATGTATATATATAAAATCCCAAGCCAGAACTCAACAGTGTCAGAGAGAGAAAGTAGAAGAATAAAAATGGGGAAAGTGTAAAATCATTATTAGAAATATAAAAAATAAGTAATGAAATTAGAAGCAGTTTAAGTTCCTTCACTCTGAAAGCTGAAGTCATGTTGCTGCTGTGCTGATGTTCCTATGCCACATTGGTAAGTTCATGCAATATTCAGCAATCATTTACTGCTCACCCTCTTGTATATGCCACTAGTTGCCCAACTTGGATCTTCCTTACACACTGAATTAGTTTTGTTTTCAAAGAAAACCAGGATTGATGTAGAACGTGTAATATCATATTATTTTTCTCCATGAGCCAATGTTCTCAAAAATGTCCCGGCGATGTGTTCATGCAGGTCAGACAGCCAATCATATGCAGGGCTGCACAAAATGAAAAGTGACAAGAAGGTCAAAAGAGCTGATTCTCCCTCCCTGTTCTGCCCTTGTGAGACTCCACCTGGAGTATTGCATCCCGGTCCGGGCTCCCAGCCTAAGAAAAATGACCTCTTGGAGCCAGTCCAGAGCAGGGCCACAAAGATGATATGAAGCACCTCTCCCATGAAGACAAGCTGAGAGAGTTCAAGTTGTTCAGCCTGGAGAAGAGAAGGTTCTGGTGATGCCTTTTTCTCTGGTCCAAGAATTATGAACCAGACACAGTTAAGGGGGTTTTACCTTGCTTAATAAGGGTCCTTAGGTGCACAACCTGTCAAGGTGGAAAACACTGGATAATGCACGCAGTGCGTGACATGTATACAATATTTATAGACTTTGCAAATTAGTGTATCTGACAAAGATTCTCCAATAAAAAGCGTAATAGAAAAAGTAATGTCCCTCTATTCTGGCAACTTCTAGAGTCTGCTCCTCTCAGATGAGGCTTGTATCCTGTTTAAAAAAATATGTCCTAGAGAGCTGGTTTCAACCTTGGTTTCTTGGGGGAGACAAGATAGCATAGGGTTTCAGGCTTTCAACTGGGAGAATTGTAGACTCTCTTGTCCTTCTGCCTAGGGAAATACCAGAACTAAGTTACAGTATCAGGCTACAAATATGTAAACTAAGAATACAAGGAATATATATAAGGCATATAAAAGAAAAAGCAAAAAAAAATCACTATGGCATCACTAGAGGGATTGTAGAGCAGCCTTCCAGTAGCTGAAGGGTGCCTACAAGAGAGCTGGAGATGGGCTTTTGAAAGGGCATGTAATGATAGGACAAGGGGGAATGGCTTTAAACTGAAGGAGTGTAAGCTTAGATTCGATATTGGGAAAACCTTCTTCACTGTGCAGCTGATGAGACAACGCTGGAACAGGTTGCCCAGAGTAGCTGTGGATTCCCCATCCCTGGAAGTGCGCAAGGCCAGGTTGGGTGGGGGCCTGAATGAACTGGTCTAGTGAAAGTTCCCGGCCCATGGCAGCAATGTTTGAACTAGACGATCTTTGAGGTCCCTTCCAACCCAACCCAAACCACTCCATGATTCTATGCTCTCTTGTGAGCAGTGCTATGTGCTTGAGCACTTGGCTTTAACAAGTGTAATAAGCTGCAAGGGGACAATATGGCAGGAACTCATTGATATCCCTGAGCCTGCAAATGATATTCTAGTTCTAATAAAATCCAATTATATGCATCACTCTTGGTTTGTATTTTTTCTGAAGTGATTTATATTTTTAAAAGAATACCTTTAGGTTTAAAAATACTCTGAGAATAACAGTTTTCATGCAGCATATTTACCTGACTGCTGAATACGAATAGAAAGGCTAAGGTGAGATGTTTGATACAGAACTTTCATGAAGAAGCTGAGGGTGGTAACAAGATTGACACTCAACAGGGAGTGAACCTTGACTGACAGAACCAAATAAGGAGAAAACAGGGAGAGGTGAGGAGATTGACAGGTAACTGTGGATCTGGGTGGCAGGAACTTTTGGGTAAACAACATGGAGCAAACCACTGTGAGGGGAAAAATAGGGGAGTACAAGGAACAAACATAACTAATATTAGTGAAACCCCTGACTAAATCAACCCAAACTACAACAATTTAAGCATGTATTTGAGAACTATGTTGAAGCAAAGTATATTTTTTAATTTAATCTCATTAAAGTTTTAGTACTGTAAAAGAAGAATGAAGCAGCAACAAATTAGGTTTAAATGACAAAAACATGTCTCTGCCATATGAAAGGATAAAATATGTGGGGGTTTTATGATATTGGGAATATGATTTTAATATGATTACAACTAATTTAGTGCTTTCCAAATTGTGCAATAATAGAAGATTATCAGACAAATTAATCTGAAATATTCCAGTTTCTTTGGATTTTGTAATAATTGAGATAATTTAAATGCTTAATTGAACATGTAAGAAATTTATTTTATTTGACCTTCATTAGATTTGACAAAGGTGTATCAGTCACGGGGTACAACAACCATGATGTATTCAAGGTGTCATCATAACTTTACTGACCTTCTAAAAGTTTTAAAAAATATCAAAAAAACATTGGCTAAGTATTCTGGTAACATAGCTCTTGACAAATTCTAGTCTGCTGTTCTACCTGTTTCTTACCTAAAATACATGAGATAGTGGTGGATATTAAAGAATCTAACCATAAAGGCTTAAAAAAAGCCCTGTACCTGGATTCTATGATATGAAATCTTGAGGTAATAGAGGACTATACTAGAGATTATAGGCTTTGCATAGTTTATTGACTGGTTTGATGGAAGGCAATTTGTATTATTGCTACTTGTACTGCTGGTTTAATAAATAAATTAATAACAGTGTTAATGTCTTAATGTTAGCATATTTTAAACAAATAGTTTAATTTTATTACTTTAGTAATTATAGCTTCTGTTATTATTGCATTTTCATAATATAGCAAGTCATGGTTTCAATGGTTTAAGTCATCTGCTTCTTGAAGCTGTTATTTTCAAGCTCTATTAGTTTTTTTCTGTTTACCATTTCTATTATAAAGCATTCCTGATGAGAAACTCATATTCATTCATGTAGTTCTTTCGCATAACTGTTAGCAGTTATCATATACCTCTGATGTGATAATGCTTTAAATATGTGAGGTTTTTTTGAAGTTAGAAGCTAGCACAGATCATTATAGTCAGCTTTAACTCGCGTATGGTCTGAAGGTCATAAAATCAAGAAAGAGATACAAAAAGGGGAGATGATAGGAAATGCCTAAATTGCTTTAGTAAGTTTCTTTTTATTTTAATGTTAAAATATGCTGTAATATCCATCATCCTTTTTATATTCATAGATAACATCCAAAGGAGGAAAATCTTGCTACACTTATCCATAGCCCTTTCCTCTTTAGCTAATCAAAAGATGTATTTTTTAAAGTAAGTAAAATAGATGAAAAGCAGTTTTCAAAATCAAATTTGAATCAAGGAACCATTATGGGAAGGTTTGACATCTGGGTAGATTTTGCAAAATTGGAGAAAAAGAACAAACAAAATTTTTCAGATCTTACAGAAAAGTACTTTCTATTTCTTCAGTGAGTTGCAGTATTGAAATGGATGATTTCACTAACTTTTCTTGAGCCTTATGAAATAAAAGAACATTCAGTTGTGAGGCGCTGAGAAGATACCAAAACTGGAATCAGAGGGGAAAAAAAAAAAGTAAAAAAGGTGATGTAAAGACAGAAAGAGGAGATGCTAAAAAACTTTTTGCCTTGAAGAAGATAAAATGGAAGGGTACAATGAACCTGATGTGCTGAGATCAAGGGCTGGGACAGTACCTGGAGTACTGAGCAACTCCTTTTTATTTGAGCTGCTAAGTACTGGGAACAAAGTGGAGGATATTTTACTAAGTAAGAGAAGATGAATGAAACTTCATTTTCAAATCAAAGAGAAGAATGTTGGTCTTAAAACTATTGTGAAATGGAAAGCAAAAGGTTTAGATAGTCACAATCTATGACACAGTCTATGCTTAATATGTTAGTGACTCTTTGTCATAACAAAGACTGAAGGCATCTATAACAGAAACATGTATCTGAATGGACCAACCTAGTTAATATAGTCAATGGAGTCTGGGATGATACATCTCTTAATGAAGCTGACATTTATATATATTTGATGAATCATAAGCCACACAAAATAAATATTTTCTTCACGAACTACAGAGACCAAAGAATAGCCATTTGGAATGACTAAGGGATTAGTGGATTCAGAGTAGCTTTTGAAATTAATCATGCATCTCAATAAAATGCTGAAATGAATCTAAATATGGGATACTGACTTTAAAACCGCATTTATTTATAGTGCATTTAATCAATGAGAAAACTAAAATAATTCAGTTACCAAGCATATATTTGGTAATATATACCAAAATCCCTTTGGTATTTTTTTGGTAAAAAAATAGCTGAAAAGATTTAAATCCATATAAAGAAAGGAAGAGTAAAGAATTTAGAAGTTCCTAAAATTATAAATACCTAAATTAAAAAAAAAAAACAAAAAACTATAAATTTTATGATACCCTAATTCTTCTTCCCATAAATGTATTGCTTTTCATTATTTCTATATGTTTTAATAGCATAGCATGGCACTAAGAAAACAGCTTACCATTTAATACGCTTAACATTCGAAGCTCTGGTTACATGGTACTTGTCGCTACCTTTTTTAATTTAGCCTAGATATCAAATGGAAAGAACATAACAGAAGAACATTTTTGACAGCAGATTTTGAATAACACATTATTTTGCAATGCTGACATATAACTGAATAGCCCTCTGCTTAGCTGTGATCATGCCACAGTTCCCAGAAAAAGAAGCATAACATTATAAAAGCATAATATTTCAGTGAACATTTGAAAAGAATGATATATGAAATATATTTGCATCATCTAGAGAATAAATACCCTAAAATGGAAGAAGAAGTTAAAGATTTAACTAAACACCTAGTCTAAGGTTATCAATCTTCTCTCCACTGACTCTGCTATCATCTACCTGGCTTGATACTGGTGAATAGATTGATAGATATCATGAGTGGGTGAGTAGTAAGTAGAAAAAATAGGCAAGATGAATCTGTCTTGAAATGTCAGAGCTAAGTGGCTAGGATTATTAATGAAATAAATAATCCCAAATGAAGTAACTATCATTAGATATCAGTTTCTGATTTTTGCTTCCATATAATTTAGAAAATGTATCTGTAATTCTAAATTATCTTGTTCATGTGCTTTCTCAAACTGGTCAGAAATAGAAATGCAAGATACCCAAAATTTTAGCAATTGCAAGTGTATTTTGTCCAGATGACTGTTTTTAGGAAGACACAGAGAAAGTGTTAAAGTCATGGGTTTTTTGTACCCTGTGGAATACTTGTTTAAGAATTGTTACCAGTAAGAGAATTTGACTGAAATGTTCTGTAAATTAAGAATTTATATTTCGTTTTTCAAATGCAGATAACAACTTCATACCTATTTGCTGAACAGAATAAAAAATAAACCAAGGGAATGATCATGTTCACTCGCTAACACCTCTCTGTGAAAACTGAGAGGATATTTTTTGGTTGAAATGCACTTGAATGACTAATAAGAACTCATATCTTGTGCTATATCCCTTATAGTCTAAGAACGTCATTTACTGAGTTAGTGAAATCTGACTGCCTGGATCAAGGTGACTCATTTTGTGACACTCACTGGCTGAACAGAAAGGGGAAGTAACCTGAGCTGTTCTTAAAAAAAGATCTATTCATGAGAACATTTATTTCTTCCATTCCACAAAAGGTCTCATTGCAGTGTTCAACAAGCTGTATTATCCAAATGTTATCATACTCATAGGAGTGAGGCTGTCTTAAGTGTAAAAGATGAGAGACACAGAAGAAACTTCATCAAAACATCAAACGCGTGTTCATGACATTATTGAGGCCCATGACTGGATTCTATCTTGCAGCACTTCTCTCTTTTGAAAACCATATTGCAAGAATTTTCTCTACATCTCAAATCTTCAACAAATGTCTGTCTTCTAAAGCTTAGAGATGCATAGCAAAAAATTCACAGAAAATATATTGTATGGCAACTCATGGTTATCTGTAAAATATGTCTGCATTCTCTGCCCTATAGAATTACTGAATATCAGTCCTTTATTCCAGTGCCAGCACTGCAAACAAGGAACTGACCTAATAAAGTCAATAGAGTCTAACATGGTAAGAGATGATGTGACAGGAGAATCATATCCTTGATCATTGTCTGCCTCCTTCACAAAAGAAAGACCATTTTAAGTTTTAATTTAAATTCATTAATGTCCCTGGATTTTGGATGCTGTACACAGAGTCAGCTGAAGTATATTAATAATTAGTGATCTTCCAGTGGGGCACACCTCTTGTATTGTATCCATGAAAAAAATGCTGCTGAGAGCACTGATTATGTTTCATTTCCCTCCTATCAACATAATGTTATTTATTGGCATCAATTGTAATGGTACTATTGTTCTCAAAATATCATGTCCTTTTCCATCCAATGTGTCTTATTTTCTTACTTATGGAGATGTTCCTTTCTAGCAAATCTTTCCTATTATATTGTTTAGAGTTCTGTACAGGCCCATTTCTGTCCCTGCTGTTGAGCACTTTCACTAGTAGCTGAGATTAACAAGAGCACTCAACATCTTCAGCAAAAACTCTTTGCCTTGCAGGATTGATCCTTTTGTTGTTTCCTTGTGGGAGTGATCCTTTTGTTTCCTTTCTTCTTCATCCTGTCATTTCTGTACTTCTACAGAACAGAGAAGGGTCAACTCCTCCTCCATCTCCTTTTCACTACTCTTTCATTTGCAGAGGAAAGAAAGTTTTGCAAAAGATAGAAAAATATCTGTGTAATGCAGGAGCAATCCTTCCTATTGCACATGACACAGGTTCCCTGCCCCCCAGGTTCCATGGCATTTTGAAATTTTCAACTACCATTTTGAAAAGTCCTGGAGATCAATGCAGACCAGTTACAAGTGTTGAGCAGAAAATGTGCTAGTCTGAGTTGGGAAGGGACTGTATATTTTTGACAGACAGTATACCAAAACTTTGCTTTTGGCCTTCTGTGATCACAGGAATGTTCTTACATACCTACTCACTTCTGAGAGATGGATCAAAGAGCCTTCTGATTTCTTTCACTTATGAAATTTTTGAAAATTCACATTTCAGAAAAAAAAATTTGATTAGAAATAAAGATTTGATGTTATTTATTGGCAAAGTAAATAGGCTTATACAATAGGATTTTGAGGGGGAAAAGATCCCCCCACCCACAAAAAACCCAAAAGATTCAGAAATGTGATCAGGGATTAATAAGTTGTGACATTATGTGTAAAATGGGATTTCATGTCTTTCATGTTCTGTATTCAACATATCTCATATTTTTTTTAGAAAATCTTGATGAAGCATGAGGTTTTCTTCATTTCTTTCCAGGCAAATTTATCTTTGGATTGTAAAGAAAGCGTGCTCCATAAAGGCAATAAAAAATTGAATTATTTTGTTGTGTACTCAAACAAGTGAATATATTATGCTTTCACTGAATCTCCAAAATGTTCTCAGCAGTTTTATCATCCATATAAAATGCCTGGTGCTACACATTGTATGGAAAATTTCCATATGGAGGAGTACTAAGTGAAAGATTATGAGTGTTTTAGTAATCCTGGTTCTGGAAGGCAGATTTGAAGAAGTGTGGTTTTGCATTACAGGAAACAGGTACAACATTCTGAAACTGAATCAGCTGCATACTAATCAGGACTCGTTCAAATAAATCATAGCAGGCTTATGTCATATATCCACATACTTCACCGTATCATTGTATGCATTGTGCTGTTAAACTACTGGATCAATTTTTAGAGTAGAAGGGTGTCAGGCCAATGTCTTGGTACATATTTTAATTGCTTACTAATTTTTTACAAAGGTAAAAAAGAACCCAAGGTTATATGGTACTTCTACAGTCTCTTTACTAGATATTCAGATGCTTGTGTTTACTTTTATTGGAGAAGTACTTCTTTATGTATAGTAGCTCAAGTTAAATGAGTGGATTGTCAGTGTCAACTGTTTTTCTTTGCTGTTTTAAATACTTGCATGTAGCTAAGCATCTGAGTGACACAGAAAATTTATTTTAAAATCTACAGTGACTGCTCAGTTAGATATTTACACAATGTTCTACTGCTCTGCATATTTATCTTTGACCTTCTGCAGTTACCAAATATATAATTCTCCATCTCACTTAAAATGAAACAGCCAGATGGAAAGATGGTAAGTCTAAGTCACATGCATGACCTAGCTATGGACCCTGAGAGGGACAGAATGGCCTTTCTTTGTGGAAGCATTCTCATTTCTGATTTGAAGTTAGTATTTATCTGAAAAATCATAAAAGTGAAGCCTTGCTGCTTATAGTCAAAGTATAGCACAGGGCCATAGATATATTAGAGGACCAAATATTTTTATATCCCCCTTAGCTTTTGAAGATATTCTTTCAAAGAATAAGCATATTCATATTTATTTTTAAATTTCTCTAGGAGCGGTCAAGTGCAAAATGATAATTGTACTTCTGTTAAATATACACAGCAGTGAAGGAACTCACTTATTGAAGTAAAGCTCATCATTTGCCTTCTCTGGTCCCTGCCTCACACACAGCAAAACATTTGGCAGTGTATGTTTAAGAGTCTTAAGATGGGAATGTTCTCAGAGCAGAGGAAATTGAGCATTATTCCTTTTATTTCTTCATCATAAAAGGGTGTGACGATTTCTCATGGGTGGCCAGGCCTCAGCTTTTTATCATCACCTTGAAAATCAACTGGCAATTAATGCGGATCGTAAATCACAGGTATACTATAATGAAAAAATGCTGGTCCCCCAAATCCAAACCCACATCAGTATCATACAATTATGTAATAAGGAGAAGCTTTTCCATTTTAGCAAGTAGATGGACATTTGGAAATTTGAAAGCATGTTTGCTGTTTTTTCAACAAATATATTTCAATAGATACAGCATAAATTAAGATCTCTGTGCTAACTGTTAAGAGGAAAATGTCTTACTCCTTTCTAAAGCCATCAAAGAGTCACAGAATGGCTGAGGCTGGGACCTCTGAAGATCATTTGGTCCAACCAGGGCCACCTAAAGTGCTTTCTCGAGACCCATAGTCAGATGGCATTTTAATATCTCTAAGGATGGAGACCCTGCAAAATCTCTCAGCAGCCTGTGCCAGTGCTCAGTCACCCTCTCAGTGAGAAGTTGTTTCCTGGTGCTCAGAGGAAACTTCTGTGTTTCAGTTTGTGCCCATTGCCTCTGGTCCTGTCCTCACCACTGAGGAGAGCCTGGCTCTGTCCTCTCTACACCCTCTCATCAGGTTTTTAAATACCTTGACGTGATTACCCTGAGCCTTGCTCTTTACCAGGCTGAACAGTCCCTCCTCTCTCAGCTTTTTCTCACAGGGATGTCCCTTCAACGTCTTTGTGGCCCTTCACTGGACCGTCTCCAGTACATCCATGTCCAGAACTGGACACACCACTCCTGGTGTGGCCTCACCAGTGCTGAGGTGAAGGGAAAGATCACACCCCTCAGCCAGACAACAATACTTTGCCAAATGCAGTCCAGAATACCATTTACCTTCTTTGCAGCAAGAGCACATTGCTGGCTAATGTTCAACCAGGTGTCCATCAAGACCTGCAGGTTTTTTTTTGCCAAGCTGCTTTCCAGCTCGGTGTTGTGCTCTTGTTTCTCCCCCAATCCCATCATACAACAAGAATGTGTTTTGATACTCACAATAAAATTTATCACATATTTACATTAAAGTACAATAGTTACAGAAGGTATTTCTCATAAGCTTTTACAAGTTGTAAGTTCCTGAACCTAAATACAAAAATCCCTTTAAAACACATCTAATGGATGGAAAAAAGCTTAGCAGTTGAATTTTACTCCAAAATTGTACAAGATTATCCAAAACTTACTTGTATTTGTCCACAAGTTCTACCCAGAAATGGTAATAATATTTGTTATACCATTAGGTAAATTTTCCTTTCAGGAAGTTCAAGGATGCATAAAAAATAATAATTTTACATTGAAAAGGTAGTTGAAACTTCTCTTAGATTTTGATGGATGTTTTAGTGAAAGAAAGATTTTGTTTTATCTATACCCATATGAACATCCTTTATACTTATCATGGGATTTCCATCCTGAATCTCACTGTGAAATGCTGAATATCACCCATTTTGCATGCTAAACATGATACAAAAGATTTGACTTCTCCACTTTGTAAAAATGTGCTGGTGTTCCCAAACTGATAATTTTTAATGCTTTCCTAAGCTATTTTGAACCAGCCCTCTAAGCTGAAGGAAGGTGGGGATACCAGAGTGGACCTTATACTAAAATTTTGTAATGAAGAAAGTAGTGGTTTCTTACTACATCTGTCCAACTGTATCAAATGTCTGGTTACTGGTTTAGAGTGTAAACATTTGTGGACATTAACATATTCACATATATATTAGGTCTGAAATGGGACTTTGGAGAACTACAATAATAATAGTAATGATAGAACTGATAATTCTCATGTCTATTAAATTAAACGGTAACTGTGATGATAAAGAGGATTAAATTTCCCAGTAAAATTATGCAATTATACTGAAGAGAGACAAGAGGATTTCTGTAGTCTGACTACAATGAATAAAACTTCAAAATATGAAAGAATTGTGATTGGAGGTCAGCAAAAGCCTTTGACAACATTCTAGGGAATTAAGTGCTTTCCATTTTTTAAGAACAGATTGTGGTATGGTAATTTTTGTAGATATAAAAAATTAAATTTATCAGAACTCTTTTTTCCAGTTTGTAGCCCAACAAACACATTACTTTTAATGTTCTATTGGTTGAGATAATGTGCAGTAAGTTAAATTGACTGTATAAAATGTGATGTTTAGATCTTATGAAAGAGAAGTGGGAAACATCTAAAATTATTTCAGTTTTTTTGCCACAAGAGGATTTTTAAAACATGGAAAATGTGTGAAAGAATGAAAGAGTAAGTACAATGTAGTAAATGTTATATTCCTTATGTGTTATTTTAAAAAGTATCAGAAAAATATTAGTATACTGGTGCAATGCATCATTTAGTGTTTGGATGTTTAAAATAGATTTGAATAGTCTTTTTACAGGATCCTGTGAATGTTGATAAAAATGGAATAGATATTAAGTTGTTTAACCAAAGGAAATCTTAAAATGATGTTAGAATTTATTTATCTTTGTTATTACTATTACTGTCTAATTGTGCTGTGTCAAATCACCAGAAGAATATTTAATGAACAGGACTTAGTTTGCTGGATGCTATATAGACACTGAGAAACTTGGCATTTTCCATACTCTAGTTGGAAGGCAAAGAAACGGATATGTAGGTCAGTGATCTTTGCTGGGGAAGTGGGAGAATTCTGAACTTCTGAAACATAAAGCACAAAATTCCTGTGAGTCGCAAACAATCCATTCAGTCAAAGACAGGCTGCAATTAAAGAAAAATGAGTTGACATGAAGCTCATTCATATCATAAAGATAAGAAATTATTTCCATTCCTTTAAGGGAGAGGTAAGCAGAATAGGACTGAGCAGGCTATGAGGACAATTGCTGTAGTCCTGGCTGTAGTCCAGGCATCAGTTAAAGCATAAGAACTATTTTATGGTGTGTTCTGAGGAGAAATTGTAGGGTAAACATTCTGTGTCTAAATACAAAAAAGGACTGGAGCATCAACCCAAGGCCCCACTGCTCATCAGCTAGTCCAGGCTGAGGTTTCCGAGCTAATATGCATTCTCACACACACCCCACCGCCCACCTGGTCTGGCAAAAATACAGGCACTCATTTGCCCCAGCAGCTGGCACCTAGAAGACAGACTGTATCCTCAGGTCTTGTTTCAGCCATTGGCACTAATCCCCTCATCTGCTCACACTTGCCCCCCAGTAGCTGGTTTTGGGACCTGCATTGTTCTCCACCCACAGGTGGAGGTTAAAGAACCCACTCGTTCCAGTCATTGACACTGAGACCCCATTTGCTCCCACAGGGACACCCCCATCCTGGTCTGGCTCCAGGATCTGGCAGCAATTTTTACTTGCACACTTACAGGTCCCACTGGTAGCTGGCTCCAAGTCTTTGCAACATGCAGACACAGAGGATAGAGTGGGATTATGCTGACAGATATTACAGAAAAAGATTTAAAAGGAAGATAGGACAGAGGGCAGTGATCAGCTGCAGGAGTCAGTCAGACAAGCACACTGACTGGCTCTGTTTTACACAGAACTGTACCTTTTGTACCTTTATGTCTACCCTCCTTTTTGTTCTTCCTGGCTTCTTCTTCTCCCTGTGCATTCCTTATAGATTTGTACACCTCTATATAGATTCCCACACTCCTCCTAGTCTGGGATCCTCCTGGTTTACAGTTTTACCAGTTACAAAGTTCAGGCTGAGTTCCTGAAAATTGCACCCTTAATTTCTTGAAAACCCATCAGAGCTGTGGTTATCTATGTCCTCTTTGTTTATGGCTTTCTATTTTACTTCTCTCTTGCTGCATTGGAAAATGGCCTTGATTCAAGTCAGTACTTTAAAAGAGCAGACTCTTTCCTTCCACATACCCTTACTGAAAAGTTCTATGAAAGGAGCTATTTGGCTGCTGGGTCCCACTGGGACTCAGGATTGAGATTCAGCAAAAGAACTTGTACCTCTCTTGGCCAAAATCAAGATTTCCCAAAACACTTCCATGTCCCTTGAGGGTCTGAAACTTCATAGGTAGTCGATAAACATCTATGTTTGCATGCACCTCTGTGCACCATTTTCCAAAATTTGAGGTATTTTAAAAATCTGGTTAAAAACTTGGAACAAAACAATATCCCAATACAGTAATAGCCAGATGATATAAAAAGACATTAAAGTGAGCTAGAAGTTATAGTAACAGTGTATACGACAAATTGAAGATATCATATACAAACATACAAATTCCAGCTGACCCTTTCTCAGTAGATTCAAGGAATCTTGCTGCCTTTTCTCTAGGGCCCACATTCAGATGTCTATCCTATCTTTGCAATGAAGGTACTGCAGATTGAAACAAGGAGGAAGATGATTGCCTCTAGCACAAAGGTATCCTAAACCATACATCAATATTACCACAAGCGCAAATTAACACAGATTTCAGTACTGCTTTGCATATATTGACAGAATCAATATTGCCATCCATTTGCTTCTTCAGTTTGGTGCTTTATATTTTTTTGACAGGCAGGAGGGAAAAACAGAGAAAGTTGGAATAAAAATTAGATGATAATTTACATTTTCCTAAACATTTTCCTGTTGAAGCACAGTATTAAAACTGCCACAATGTGGTACTACTGTTCAAGGTACTGTTGATGGCATTGTTAATCATTTTGGTTTAAAGTAGGTTCTGCAAGAGGTAGTAAGTATCATGTGAAACTTGCCACTGCCTCATGTCAAAAAAATAATATTATTTTTGCTAAGAAATATTAATATGTATGAACTGCCTTGTGGTAATGCATTTCTTACTGTGAAGAGCTGTTATGTTATCACTACTGAATTCTCTTCCAGATGTAGGTAAATTTAAAACCATGGAAGTAATTGTTATCATCTTCTAATCTTCACTCAACTCACCATAATTACATGGCCTGCTGCCTGAGATGAGCCAAAAATGTCAGGTTTTAGTTTCAAGCTTATTTTCACAAATCTGCAATTTTTGAATAAAATATTTGTGACTCAAATATTGAAATTGTATAGCTCCTTCACTCTGAAATGCATAAGTCCTTCACTCTAAAGTGCAAAACAGGTAACAGGCCAGTCTCCCATTGCTTTATTAAAAGTATAAATTATGGGTGTTGCCCCTCTTCAGCACCCATTTTATACCATCACATTTCTATTTGATCAAATTGAAGGATTTTAAATAAGAGAGTTTTATGGCTCAGTTTGCTGTCTTTCTGTTCACAAAAGAAAGGGACTGGGTCATAGTAACATGGGAGTTTCCAATGTGTCAGAGCTTGTCTTAGATAACAGCTGATGCTGGAGGGTTCAACAGACCCTTTCTTCTTCCTTTTCACACTAAGTATAAAGCTATAGTTTCTCATGCAGGCTTGTACTTAATTAGCAAACATTCAGCTCAGATTCAGAGGGCTAAAATATTTAGAGCTGATTCTCATGGAAGGATCTTATTTAGTCAGAATTAGAAGTGTGTACTATGGCTTCCAAAGGTGGAAACTGCAAGGGAACATATAGGATGAAATGAATCTAATAAAAATAAACACACTTCCTACAGAGATATTGACTTGTAACAGCATAAGGCGACATGAATATTTGTAAGGGTTTGAGAGAGAATGGGAAAATACGCCAGATCTAATTTGGTATGTTTATAATTTGCAGAACCAGAAGAAGAACCAGTTTCCATTTAAAATAAATAATTAAGTGTTAAATTGTCAGGAATTACATTTGCAGCCAGACACATTGCCTAACTTGGGGGCTTTAGCATCGGCTGAGCATTTTCCATACATTTGGTCATCAGAAGGGCATGATTTGTAGACTGTGTTCGACTATTAAATGTGTATCCTCCCCCCAAAAAGGCTGCAAGAAGAAAACCTTGAAACATATACTAGATGCTGTAACTGCAGCATATACAATCCTACTTCCAGGTTTTTATTGCATGCAACACGATCTTTTATGTAACAAAATGAACAAATCCAGTCCATGATATGTGCATTATGTAATACATTAAAAACTTCAGTATGACAGCTGGTATTGCTAAGATAAAATAAGTTTTATACAAAAGACAGATAGGGATTTTAAAAATTAATGCAGCTAAAAATGAGGAATGTTATTCCTCATAATTGCTCAAAAATGCAAAAATTATGTCTACCAAGAACTGGTAAAAAATCTTTCTTGAATATAAGAAGTATCCTAATATTCTAGGCTCTCTCACATATAATCACTGTACTACATCAGTTGTATTTGGCACAGGTCAAATATTTTGCATGGATGTACTCCTTCAGCTTTTGTTAGTGGCCCATTACACTTCTGCTCTCACAAGTAAAGAATAGTGCCCATTCTTCAGTTAGTACCTCTTTGTCTCAAGTCACATTTAATTCTCTGATAACAGGGTTCCCTTGCTTTACATTTGCATATACACAATATCATAGAAAGACCAACTCTTATCAGCCCTGGAGAGCTATTGAGCAGTGCTTCTCACCGTCAGGCACCACATCCCATCATGTGACTTCCTAGCTGTTCATGCATTTTCTTGCAGAACACCATCAGGAGCCACAGAGCACAGTACCCAGTCATGTTGGGAATAAGAATAAATTCTCTTTTGAGAATAAGAATAAATAAAACTCTAGAGACATAGTGAAGACCTAAACTTATGAAAAGACTGATTCCATAGTCTGGGTGATTCTGGTCTGTTTTCTCCATCTGGACCTTTCTCTTCTGTTTTACAAGTGCATTAATTGCTTCTGCAAAAGACGGCTGAGCACTCATCCTAAAATCAGTTCCATGAGGAGGCTGCTGCTACCTTCAGACCTGTCAGACATGGTGGGTATTGTTATGACACTTCATTTAGGTACTGCAGGTTTGTATTGCAGTTGTTTGCCAAGAGACAGGATAACTAGTACAAAATGAAGGATCTCTCCTGGGAATCTGAGACATCTGAGATGTGTAAGAGAAGAATTTACTTACAGGTGAAATCTGGGTTACAATTTGCCATATTCCATGGTGCTTGAGAGTGTGGCTAAGTGCTTTTGTGTTTCTGGGCACACAAAATATTACTTGGTGCATTTTGCACAGTCCTCCTAACTGTGCATTCAAAAATGACTGTGTCAAATTCTTTTGTGGGGGCTGTTTTGGGGATAATTTTAAGAGGAAGAGAAGTACATAGGATTTGTAGTCACAAAGTGAAATAAAGGGCAGATACACAGCTACTTTATTATTAATTAGGCCAGCTCTCTCTTGTGGCTCTGCTGCTTGCCTTAGGAATCACACTAAGAGATGTCAGTGCAGCAGCACACCACAGTAGTGTCACTTGTGCCCAAGAAGCAATCCTGTAAGGTACTAAGTGCCTGCCATTTTAAAAGAAATGGCAATTGGAAATGAAAATAAAATGTATACCATAAAGATCAAGTTGAAGAACATTTAAAGAGCTGTTTTATACAGAAGAAACCATAGAGAAAGCCACAGGTCAAAATCAATCAGTTTTAAAAAGATTGCTACTGGCATATTTGAGGGATTACATAACCACAAGTCATTAAATTCAGAAAATTATTATGATGTATTTTTGGTGGCTACATGCCACAAATTCTCAACCATTTCAAAGCTGAAATACAGGGGAAACATCATGTTTTATTACTTCCAGTGATCCACACCTTTAAACCATAAATTTGATCATTACAGAGGCTACTGAGAATTGGTTCCAGAAGACAAATATAGGTCACTGCTATGCAGGCAAATGCCAGGATGTATTTCTGCTCTTATTGTGCTGCTTGAGAAAGTCATACCTCTGATGTAAGGCAAAAATTGCTAGTCCTGCAGAATTTGCAGAAGTGCCTTTTTAGCTTAAACTGATAGTTCAGCTGGTCCAGTTTGCATTTCTGAAAAATAAGTAACATCCAATGCTTTGGAGAAAGGTCAAGAAAATTCTGTAATGCACAACTGACCAGAAGGAAAATATATTCCTGACCTTGGGCAGCCTAGTGTTTGACTTAGGCCCTAAAGCATAAATATCTGCATGCTCTGTATTTTTTACTTTTGTTGTTTTTTTTTTTTTTTTTTTTGTAGCAGTGGGCAGTTTTTGCACATTTATACTTTTCAAATGCATTTTTGAATAAAGAAATTTTTACATCCTAATTTTTTTTTCCTGGACACTGGTTGATATTTCATTCAGGACAAGTCCCTTTTTTCATTCTAGATTCTATTTGAAGAGAAGAGAAGAGAAGAGAAGAGAAGAGAACCTTAAAATCTTGAGCATAACAAAAATATATGTATCTTCATGTATATGTATATGTATCTCAGTTTCCCATGTAGGCTGGAATATGAGGATGTGCAACATCCTTTTTTAATACTAACTTCTTCTGTGATACTAATTTAAGTTTCTGTTTCAGATTTCATAGTGTGATCTGGCAGACAGATTGGAGCAGGCAATATCCAGATCATAGAGCTGCCAAAACGCTCTTCAGTTGTGTGAAAGAAGCCACTTTTCAGGCAAAGTCAGCCCATCACAGGAAACACATTGAGCAGGATAGTGCAAGTTCCAGCTTGAACAAAATTATATTTCTTTTTTATTTTGGAGACAATATTTTGTCTTAATTTAGGTGTTTGCTTATTATTTAATTTACCAAAAAGTGGCATAGTTTAAACTTCTCATTCTCTAAAGCAGTTATAGTGCCTATCTAAAGACCATAGAAAAAAGTACCCTACGGCTACCAGATTAAGGACAAGATGAACCTTTGTAATGCTGCACAGAAGCAGGGAGAAGAACACAGGGAACACAAAGAGGCTTTTCATCCAGTCATCCTCACATTGCACTCAAGGGAAATCCCAGACTCTACAGAGGCTTTATATCCTGTAGAAAAAGGCAGATCCAGACTACATATAAAAAGGGAGGCAGAGATTTTGTCCATATTCATCCCAGGCAGGGCTCCAGAATAAGAGAAGATTCTTGAAGAGGCAGTGTCCTTCCCCTGTCCCTCTCCCATTGCTCCTCAGCTGCTAAATGGCACATGGAAAAGCTATGTGAAGTGGAAAGAGTTTAATTCTGCAATAGTTTAGGGAAACTATTAGGGAAACAGGAAATATGTTTTGCTGGATTTTCAAGTATTATTTTCACAGACACATTTGTGTAACATATGGCTTTGTGGAAGAAAACCAATTTCCCAAATCAGAGAAACAGAAAGATTTTAGTATGTATCTGTGTTTATCTGTTCAGAAAAATGTGCCTCAAGAGAGCTGACATAGAAGATTAAAGACAGACACAAATTACAAATAGTAATTTTTTAACATGTTGTGGTGGTTTGGGCTGGTGTAGAGTTAATTTTCTCTACAGGAGCTAGTATGGGGGTATGTTTTGGATTTGTGCTGGAAATTGTGTTGATAATACAGGGATGTTTCAGCTAATTCTGAGAAGTGCCTACAGAGAATCAAGGCCTTTTATGCTGCTTGCCCTGACCCACCAGCATGGAGGCTGGGGATGCACAAGGATTTGGGAGGGGAAAGAGCCAGGACACCTGACCGAGACGATATTCCAGACCATGTGTTGTCATGCTCAGAACTAGGGGAAGGAGAGGGAAGTGGAGGATGTTCCTAAGCAGCCATCATGCATGATGGAGCCCTGCTTTCCTGGGGATGGCTGAACACCTGCCTGCCCATTGGAAGGGGTGAACGAATTCCCACTTTTGCTTTGGTTGCATGCACAGCTTTGCTTTGCCTATTAAACTGTCTTTATTTCAACCCACAAATTTTCTCACTACTTTACCCTTCTAATTGCCTCCCCCATTACACTGTGGGGAAGAAAGTGAGTGGCTGTGTGAGGCTTCATTTCTGACAGGGGTTATGAGGGTCATAAATTTGGCAGTAAGATAATGAGAATACTGAGGAAAGCTTTAAACTTGTGACTTAAAATCTCCTTGAAGAAACTTGAAGGAACCTTTTGCAAATTGTGTGTAAATTTAGTAACCATCCATGTCTGTAAGCCAGAGAGCTCACTGGAGAAGTGAATGGAAATATTTCAAAAATAGCGATGTATTAAAACTAATAGTGATGTATATGAAACTAATAGCATTATTTTTTTTCTACTAAACTGATATATAGCTTGTCTGATATTGTACATGTGTATATGTGAACAATTTGCACTAGGAGTTATTTGATTGAGCTACATTCCCAGTGGCTTACTTAAAATAAGAAAGAGCAAACTTTTTCCTTAATTATTTTGTCCCTAAATTCTGTGAAATGGTTATGATATAAAAACAAAGATGATTGTCTGCCCAAAACCAAAATCAAACAAACAAACAAGCCCATCTCATTCCCCAAAAAATCATCAGATTTTTCCTTAATATATGTTGATGGACAAAGTTACTCAAAAAAATACACAGTCTGAAATGAAGAGAATTTTAGTTTGAAGACTCAGAGTATTTCAAATTCTTTTGATCAAAGGGAAAAAAGGTCATTTATGATTCTAAAGAACTGGTGATAGCAATTACAGGAAACATAATATATGCTTCTTCTTCTCCTCAGCAAATTATAGCTTCTTTCAAAAGCATTAGAGTAAAATAGAAAACAGTAAGGTAATTCTGTACACAGTGTTCCCACAAAATTATATATTATATAGGAGCAACTGAGATGAACTCCTGGAAAAATTCAAGTAGATGGAGAGATGTTTTAGCCACTGATTGGATGACCTTTATTGAACTTCGTTCAATAAATCCTTCTAAGGGGTCTTTTCTTTTTCTCTGCAATAACACAAAAAATATGAACCCACTTAAATAAAACCTACCACTTAAAGAAGCTGGATGTCTTTTGTAAAACAGTGTTGGAAACACATCCATTTTATATTTGACACTTCGTTTCACATGTACATAAATGTGGTAATAGCTCACCTACATGAACATCCTACCCATAGGAAGACCTTTGCTTTTGAATTCCATGCATATTTTATATATATATATATATATATATACATGTATGTATGTATATTTATACAAAATACTAATTGTAAGCAATTTTTTTTTTGGGTTCGGTGGGGAGGGAAGTGGTGGTGAAATAAATTTGCCCTATGTACAGATTTAGGTAATTTCAGGAAATAGTTTGTCAGTTTACAGCTAATTAACAAAAGAAACAGAGGCTGTATGATTCCAAGACAGAGCAATGACATTAAAATCCTCATTCTGTATTATCTTCATAGAACAGCTGCATTGTCACAAAACAGCATCTTAAATCAATCATTTATCTAGGCCATCTGATGAAAACCAGGGTGTAAAGTCAAAATGGTGAATGAAAGTATCACGGTAAGATACGCAGTTCTTACAGTACAAGCTTCTGTAACAGAGGAAGCCATTTCAGACCCCCTTATACCAGTCAAAACATGATCAAAGTAGTTATTGAGACCAAGACATGGCTTATATCAACTCTTTCTTGTCTTTCTATCAAATTAACAATTTATAGATTCCTACCCTGGCAGATAGGCTTATATTATTGTAAAATCAACAATGATGCAACCCCTCGAAACCAATCCAAACCAAACCAAGTAAAAAAAAAAAAAAAAACACACAAAGAAATTTACTAGATATAGTTATACTACATGATTTACAAATCTGTAAATTTTCACTTCTAGTTTGTGGAAGGAACATGTTTTGAAAGTTCAGCTTCCCTGAGTTATTTTAAGACCTTATGTCCTAGTTGCATTTCTTCTAATATGGTGTAAAATTTGCACGATATCACAAGGAGTCAAAAAAAGGAAGGGCATACAGCTGTTATTATGTGCAATAATTATTACCATTCCTGCACTTTCTCAATCAGGCAAGGAATATTAGGATTAACTTTACAGGTTGTTGCCATTCAATTAGAGAAAGTACAGTTCTAGATTTGAATTAGGCAGTATGTGTTTTATATTTCTTCACTATGTAAAATTTATTGGCTTATAAAAATTAATTTTAGTTTAATAATTAGCTGCCACATATTTTCAAAGCTAAATAAGTTCTTATCTTAATGTGGAATATTGCAAAAAAATAATGTACAATGCAGAAACAGGATATATAAATACATATATATTTTTATTGTATTCTAGGTTAATATATATATCATCTTAACATGTCTCTTGAACAAATACAAATCAAAGTCTACAACCTTTATGATTTTTTTTCATGGTTAGCCAAATGAATTTTCACATAGAATATGCAGATTTTTCTTGTAGACCTGCACATAAATTAGTTCAATTTCTATTGAAGTATTGCTTCATCAATCAGTAACACCCCAGGGGCCAGTTATTACTGTTACAGAAATTCATCTTTAAAGCAGAGTAATGTTTCATCATTATATTTCTGTCATGATTACTCTGACAGGTTAATTTCAAAGATAAGTTATTGAGCATTCACAAGTATTTGTCAAACAGACAAATGAAAACATTGTGTATATTCATTTTCTGAAACAAGAAGGCAGAACTATTGAAGAGTTGACAAGGACTGAAATTGAAAACATTTGCTACATTCTGTGTCAGGAATATCTTAACACTCAACAATGGAAAGAAATAAAAAGCAAAAGGGAGTCTTCCAAAATTCTGTGGGATTCTCATGGCCCAGATAATACTTGTGCTGTTCTGGCTCCCTGAGTTACAGAAGTATTGCCAAAACCAGAATATAGCTACTTTTTGCTTTTGAAGCATTCAGAAATATATTTTCTTTCACACTTGTCACATAAGTAGAAAGGTCTTTAAACCCTTTATCTAGAGGATTTCTACATAAAATCTTATGAATATAACATCCAACATGCCATTGTACTGTACTGTCAGCAAGCTCAGTTAAATACAGTGATTCTGTGAGGTAGACATCAGGATAGGAGGAAATAAATACCCAGGGACATTGCTGAGTCAGCCCTAGAGGTATTTAGAAGACATGTAGATGTGGCCCTTGGGTACATGATTTAGTGGTGGACTTGGCAATGCTGGGTTAACATCATGGACTCAATCATCTTAAAGGTCTTTTCTAGCCTATATGATTCCATGGTTCTATTCTATGATTATTCAGTTTCCAAGAATTCTGAATTTGTCAGCTCAAAACTATTTATAAGAGCAAATTTTCTATTAAGTGCCAAAAAGTTATAACATAAAAATCAGATCTTGTCCCAGACATGTCATAATGGAAGCATCTAAACTCTTGAACCAGATTTGAAAAAATCTGATCAGTATGTATAACTGCTTATGGGTATGAATGATTGCATAGGAAAAAGAATGACAATTACTGGAAATAAGTAACTCCTCCCCATAAATTTATGAGGGTACATATTTATGTCTTTAACACTACTATCTAGTTTGTAATTCATCAGACTTGGGATTTCATATGATTTAGCACTGAATTAATTTTTCAGTTATGGAGTATAACACCTGTTTAACTTCCATTTAAGCTAGTTACCCACTACAAATGAAAGACAAAAAAAGGCCCCAAGAAGGATATTATTAGGAACTGTTCTTAGCATAGTGTTGCAAGTTTTCTTGTAATTGAACAGCTTTCAAAATGAATAGGTCTGTAAATCTTAAGGAACATGTTTGTGATCACTAGGTACTGTAAGTACCTAAAACAGAACTTCTATATGCATTCCCAAATAAAGCATTACATCTTTCAAACCAACTTGCTTGCCTTTGTGGTTTAGAATATATGTCTTGATATCTTAATTAAAAGGAGTCTGTCTAGAAGCTTGAGGTTGCACATGACAATAAAGGTGACAGAAAAAAAGTTGTGTATAGAAAATAAAAATAGACGATTAAATGCAGGCTACATCTACCTCCCAGCAGTTACAGCTTTAGCTTTTATTCTGTCATCCTAAAATCCTGATTCCACTGACTGTAGTGAAGCCTATTTCTCCCAGCTGGTGTCTCTGAAGCAGTTACTGACTTAAAATACACAAACACACATTCACTAAACACACCTGGAAACTTTTTTTTTTCCCTAAGACTGTGTCAATAAACATCTCTTTTGACAGGATTTTGGAAAGTGTTTGTGCATGATTGCATGCTTCAAATTCAGGATTGTTTCTTGGTTGGATAGTCAGGGCAATTTTGTGAAAGAAAACAGAGGAAGGCTTAGCAGAGCTGGATAAGCTCCAGAAAATACATTTAATGTGTAGGACTTTTTTTCTTTATTATTTTCAAAGATTTTAGCTTCTGTTAAACTTTATATTACTGCATTTTCAACTGCTCTTCCCACAGACAGTATGAAATATAAGGATTCTGACATTTTGATCTGATGTTTGATCCATGCTACTTGTTTTAGACTAGATCAAGCAGGACAGGTACCAGGACAGCAAGATCTGTTGGTTTCTACACCTACACAGGTTGTCCTTTCAGTCATCCATGACTCATGCAAAGGGAGGAGTAGAGGCTTTTGCTGTGAACTACAAATTAATTTGCAAAAATTCATTTTTTTTACCAAGAATTTTGACATGTGATAAAATGATCATATGCCCTTTAAAATGTCCTTCTTCAAATTAATCAAGCATGATATAACACTGTCTTGTATTCTGTTCCACCAATGCTGTGATGAGGACAGGAAAACATTTATCAGTGTCATATCTTTCTTCACAAAAAAGGACATAAGAAAAAAAAATGCTCCACTTGTGAAACAAGGCCTTAAGCAGGACAGTATATCGATACAGGAGGTATTTTATGCTCTGTGACCACCACTTACTTTCTCCATGTGCTGTAATCAGCAAAAGGTGTAACAAAACATTTTGATCCTGCTTGGAAGAGCATAAAAGTGGTCTACATGGCACATTACTGCAACATGCCCTGAACAGTCTTACATGAGGTAGCAGTTACTTTTATTGTGAAAATGTTGAGTCCGTTTCTTTATTCTTTATTATTACTTGTGTCCATAACAGGAGACCTAATAAGGAACTGGGTCCTCTTATCCCTCGCATTATACTTATAATGAGAAAATAGTCCTACCCTGTAACAGAAAGGTCAGGATTTAACAATATAGCTGTTGCAATAATTTTGCCCTAATTTTGCCCTAACAAGATAGTCAACTGCTTTTTGTGTTTGCTGCACCATCACAGAAAGCAAGATGATTGACTTTAGCAGAGAATAATTGGAAGATGAGTGCTTCTTTTTTCATGTAATGTGGTACAGTCCTTTCTTATTTGGATCAACATTCAATTTAAAATAGATTTTTCTGTAGCATTTGCAGGTCAGTGAGCAAAAGCTTTTCTCCTTGAAATAGAGGAGCAACTTCTCAATTTCCTATGATGTATATAGATCTACGTGGCAAAACAACTACTTTGGCAGCACAGAAAAATTGTACTTGAGGCAATTTTTGGCAAGAGCAAGAAAGGAAAAGTGAAGTGGTTTAAATTCAGGAAAACTGATGGAAAAGTTTGGAAAAATACAAATGTGAGTTGGAGTTGTATGGTGATTGTCTGAATATAATATTACTATATAAAATTGTTTAAATATTATAAAGGCTTTTGATCTGTATAGGGAAATGTTTAATGATATTTTGCACAGAATTAATTAAATGAAAGTCTGCACACATGCAGGAGGG
This sequence comes from Vidua chalybeata, assembly GCF_026979565.1. Classification (NCBI taxonomy): domain Eukaryota; kingdom Metazoa; phylum Chordata; class Aves; order Passeriformes; family Viduidae; genus Vidua; species Vidua chalybeata. The sequence continues at coordinate 56,547,750 of NC_071534.1, read as the reverse complement.
CAAGTAGACAGTAGACTACATAGCAACCTCTTTGCAAGCAGAACCACTCTCTTTAATGCCATGGGTTCTCCCAAGTTATTTGTAAAGGTCTAATCAGGCTTATAAAGACATGAGGCTTTAGGTCAACAACAGAATATTCTCTGAGAGAGGAGAATAAAGGTGATGTCATTTGTCAGGCATTGGGGGAACTGCATAAAATCAGACACACTTTTGTTAGCTCATGAATACTATAAATACTAAAAAGGATCAAATCTGAGCTGCTGCACATAAGAAGCAAAAAAAAAAAAAAAAAAAGGGAGACTACTGGGTAAGACATAGCAGGAAGTAGGATTTCTTTACTCTTTCTCTGTGTGCCTCCAAACACATATATTTAAATAAAAAACAAAACAAAACAGGCTTTTATACTAAGTCTTACCTGCATCCTCCATATGGTATTGGCTCAGGATCTGACAGCACACTCCATCCACAAACACAGAGGATAACCTGTACCAAGATGTGTTTCTTTGCCAACATTTCTTCCACTTGTCTCATACACTTACTCCTTCAGCAATATAGCAGTGCTCTGATTATGCTAAAGACTTCCTGCCAATCTGCATCTTTTTGTTCTTTTCATAGTGGAACAAGGAAGCTCTCATTCAATTTTGCAGCAGACAAAAAAATACACTCAGCCAGTATCTGGTTCACAAATAGCCTCTCTGTTTCCTCTTGTTCACCACATTGAGTGTCATCTTAAAAGTCCAACATGACCCAGCGAGGTGTGCTCACAGCCCAGAAAGCCAGCTGTACCCTCTGTGCATCAAAAGAAATGTGACAGGAAAGTAAAAAGAGCTGATTCTCCCCCTCTGCTCGTCTCTCATCAGACCCCACCTGGAGTACCATGTCCAGTTCTGGTGGCCCCAACAAGAGAAATACTTGGATCTGCTGAAGTCCAGAGAAGGAACATGATCAGAGGGCTGGAGCACCTCTCCTATAAAGACAGGCTGGGAGAGCCAGTGCTGTTCAGCCTGGAGAAGGCTCTGGGCAGATTTTACAGCACCTTCCTGTACCTGAAGTGGCCGTACAGGAAAGCCAGAGAGGGACTGGCTCAGTACAAGGACTTGTAGTGATAGGACAAGAGGAAATGGCTTCAATCTGAAAGTGATTATTATCTTTAGATGAGATATAAGGAAGAAATCTTTTACTGTGAGGGCAATGCAACACTGGAACAGGTTACCCAGAGAAGAAGTGTGCAAGGCCAGGCTGGACAGGCTTTGAACAAACTGTGGAAGGTGTCACTAACAGTGGTGCCTTGAAACCAGATCTTTAAAGTCCCTTTCAACTCAAACTTTACAATTTTTTTACATTTTCTTTTAAGAATGCGTTTAAAGGACTATTGTATTCATACGGTCATCAAATGGTTACCGTTACATAGTTGAATTTGTCCCACCCACTGAGGAAAAAGCATTTATACTGCCTTCTGACTGAGAATGGAAAATTCACAGGAAAATTCTAGGAAAGATTAAAGTTTATCAAACTTGCATATTTATTTATAGGAGTAAGGAGAAGGCAGATTCACTAAAATAGAGAAGGAAAGCCTCAGAGGAACAATGGCCTTATGCCAATGTCATTTTCAGAGTATTCAATGTTTTGATTCAAAAAATAATTTTAATTTCTATGTAATTAAGACATCTTATTCATCATTTTTTTTTCCAAATGTTTGTTAGCTCACTTTTTATGCAATATAATGCTTAATATTAATCTTAATTTATTATGTGTAAAGTAGTCAATAATGCATATCATATAAATGTCTTCTCTGTGCTTCATTTAAGGAACTGCAGTGTGTGGAATAGATCATTACTTGAGGTAAACAGCAAGTCACCTTGATTTACACTAGCTGAAAATGTGGCTTGGTAACTGTAAAGCAGAGACATATAATTAGATCAAATAAAATTAGAGGTGGATTTAGGGTACTTAAAAAACTTTCTATCTTAAATTTCAGCCAAACAGAAGCTCCAGTATTTCAGTTACTGTGAAACTAAACACAGGGAAAGATGCAGGATGATTATTAATCAGTAACGACATTTTCTCTTGGAAACTAGTGATTTACAGAAGGATTTAGGGGTCATTGAAGCTAATCAGCATGAGCTTTTAGCACAATACTGCAGTGAAAGGGCCTAAGGAAATCTTTGTATAGACATATATATAGTGGATAATACAAAGAAAATAGAAGCAATTTACATTCCACAGACAAAATTACTACTGGAATACTGTCTCCCATTTCAGTATCCTCACAGCAAGCAAGATAGGCAAGATATGGCAAGATTGAACCCAGTTTAAACAAGAGGTGCATGGAGATCAAGCACTGGACATAAACCCTATGGTGTAAAATTGAGGTTACTGATATCCAAGAAGTCCCATCATTACTCCATGTGTACTGCTGGGTGCTACCGTTCAAGGAAGAAGGCGTTGGGGTATGACAGAGTGGCAGTCCTGGCAGTAGTGACCACAATACACTGGAAATCAAGACCTTGAGGGATGGAAGAAAGAGAGCAGTAGAGCACAAATTCTGGACTTTAAAAAAATTATGGCTGTGCAAGGACCTCAAACACAGGAGAAAGTTACAATGACCCAATGAGCATGATTTGTTTTCAAACATGAGATGAGCTATCTAGCCACACAGTGGAACTAAATGCTTTAACATATAATGATACGAGTTCAGGTGCATCCCAGAAAAAAAAAAAAAAAACAACAGAATGCAAAACTACTTTTTCTTATGCAACTTGTTCCCTGATTTTGAAATCTAGAGCGCCTGAAGATAGTCTGTTCATTATGTCTCTAATTGCACAGTTATATCAAGCTTTAAAAAAAAAAAACACAAAAAAAGAAGAAAAAAAAGTGAAATAAAATACCCCTTCCTACAAAATAATGTCAAGCTTAAGGTGAAACTAATGTTTTCATAATCTACCAAAACAGTCAGGAAGCATTTAAAAATAAAATATATATATTAACAAAGAATTTTTTAATATTTTCAAGGCATTGAAATTTTTAATATTTTCAAGGCATATAAAATTATTATTATATACATTTATGAAGGAAATTATGTAATATTTTAACAGTGTCTATTTCTTGAATGATTAAAAACTTTTTATTTTAAGAGTGAAGGCACTAAGTCCTTGGCACAACTGGAAACATTCCTTCTTCCAATCTTGATATGAAGTTTTTAAAATCATGTACACTTTAAAAATTTTAATTTCTTCCTATGTTAAGTTTCTAGGTTTCTCAGTTGTGTATTAAAACAATTCCAACAGAATGGATGACACTTTCTTCTTTCTAGCCATGGAGGTTTCATCAGTTTTTGAAAATATATTACAGAGGCAATTAGATTGCAATGATTGAAGGAAACAAGTACACAACTTTCATATTCAGAGCAGCAATGCTGAAAAACAACACCAGCAAAGAAAAAAAATAGTAATATACCACACAGTATTTGTGGAAAAATTTCCACATAGTATTTGTGGAAAAAATCAGTAACAATTTAAATATTTTCCCAATATATAAACATCTAATCACAAAGAGGCTTTCAAATATTTTCTCCAAGTTACTTGGGCTTGTTTCAGAACAGAGAGAGTTCATGATCATCCCTCACTCAGGGAATTATGATACTGTTCTCTTAGTGTTATCATTCAGATACATTACCAAAGACAAAAACCTGTCTGGGCAGCTGGAATGTCAGTGAATGGACCATGCTCAGTCAGAATGAATGCAGTCTTTGATCTAGAGGAAGGTGCCCCTGCCCGTGGCAGGGGGATTGGAACTAGATGATCTTTAAGGCCTCTTCCAATCCAAATTATTCTATGATTCTATGATCTTGGACTTCAGTGCCAACAGTTGTGAACTTGTAAAATATATGAGGAATTGCTTGTTCTTTAATAATTTATTCTTTTGATGACAAGCTATTACTGTGGAACATTCAAAGTGAGTTTTAACTGACAGGAGCAAAACTTAAAATGAATTCATCTTTCTGTTTGACCTCAACATAATGCTTAAACAATGAGAGATGACAGAGTGTGAGTAATGAAGCTATAATTCACACCTTGTGCATGAGTAGGTACAACAGTGGAGTCTGAGTGTTGTTAAATTCACAAAGTGTAAAATATTATGCCATAACTCAACAACAAGTCAACTCTTAATTTAAACAAATAAATAGAATTGGAACAAGGTAAAAAAACCACCAAGCTGCAAAACTGATAATACAGCTTGGTAATTATGTGTAATATTACATCAAAAAAGAAGCATTTTCTTTATGCATACTCTTTATGAGTATTCTTTACTCATATGGAAAAGATAAACAACATTTTCCTGTAGGTTTTCAGAAGATTCAGAAGTGCTTATCTACAAGCTGCCAGACCAGGTGAGCTCTGAGTGACATGTGCTGTGCTTGTGCTCAGCTGCTTGTCAGCTGCTGTGAGGTGCATGGATAAGCATTCCAGCAGCAGCTGGCGCAGAGGTACCCCAGCCAGGAGAGTTAAAACATTTGTGCAGAGATAGGAAAACAACAAGGGGGAGATTTTAAAATTCTTGGTTCTGAAAATATAAGTGATATGTGATGTAGGTAATACAGGGGTGTACCTTACAATGACCTTCAGTTTTTATATATAGCATCCAAGTTACTGATTGCTGCTTGAAACTCAGTAGTCGGTGTCCATGGATCTTTTCAAAAGATAATTTAACTATTTGTGAATTTGGCCTTCAGTACAAAGGGAGGATAAAAAGCTGTAGGAATTCCATGTTTGTCTGGGGTTTTTAACATATCTTCACAGTTTGTTAAACTACTGCTTTTTCTTGAATCCAGTTCAGAATAATATTTTCACTGAAAGTTTGTGTAAGAATAATTGTTTTCTGATAATGTTTATTTATTATTTCAATAAGCTTTTAACTCACTTTTCTTTCAAAAATTAGACATTCAAGATTTATGAAACTTATTTTACTTTTTCATCCTTGTAATAATGAAGAAACAACAAAGGAAGTCAGATCTGGATTCAGAATAATAAATAAAGGCTCTCAAACACAGGCAAATTCAGTCAATCAATTATCCAGTCAGGACATTATTTTCTCCAATTGGAATGAAAGCAGCTAGGAGTAACTAGTCTGGACCTGGCACAGATTCTGTCATTGTCTTTTTCAGTCTCTATGAAGTTCATAATTAGGGAGTTTTGATTTAGCATTTAATAAAAGTTTCTGTGAGGAATTAAAATATTTAGTTTGTATTTAGATGCTGAAGTTATTATCTCTTATTTCCTTCCCAGGGTACCCCAACTAAATCTAGTGTCAGTTGCATCAAAGATGTTTTTCATGGTCACCTTAGAAAAATCATAAATTCTGAGGTAATAATTTAATTTTTTTTTCTATCTTCATTGCATGTGTGTTTGACTTTTCACAAGAAACAGACTTTTCAACTACCCCAAAGTATTAATAAAATAGTTCTGAGCAGTGAAAGAACTAAATGGAAAAGTTTTGATGGAAAGGGGTGATGGGTGGAGAATGCTTCTGTTTTTCATAGAAAGCAAATTCAGAAAAAATGTATTTCTAAAAGAAAAATAATGGAATATCATTATGCATGCAGAAGAATTATGGTCTGTGCTCCTTCTTCAACTTAAATAATCAAATTGTTATATATAAATAATAATAAACCACTAACAAATACTGAATATGTTATTTAGCATTCAACTAAGCTGTTAAAAAGGTGGAAAGGATATTTTAATACAGTTTTTATACCCACAATATAAAATAGTTAACACACTCAACAGTTCAAAGTAAACACAAATTGCAGGTTTCATCATAATCTGTGGGTAGTTGGTTTGGCAAAAATGGCCTAGAGATAATTATCTAACCTCCTTCCTCTTTTCTAAACTATTTTTAGAAACAAATACCTCAACTTAAAAAGGCAACCAGTGGTTCTAACACTTTAGACTGCTAAAACAATTTTATGCAATATTATCAGTTAAAATCTGCATAATTGAACACTTAGTGTTACAAGTGTTACAAGACAAGAGCTGGAAACTTCACTCATTTCTTCAGAAGAACATGACAAATGAATAGTCATGGAAATTAAGTACTTCCTATTGCACCAAGAACACAATATAGTGGAAGACAAATCAGGCAAGAAGCAAAATGCTTAGTCTTCAATCTAACAGTAAGTAACTCAGCCTCTGATCTAAAATAAGAGCTCGAATAAGAAAACTTGAAAAAAAAAAAGGAGCAAGTGTGCTCTATTCTTAAACAGCAGTATAACACTTGGAATAAACTCTTTAGATTGTCACAATTGCCTTAGTGTTGTCATTTACATTAAGAAGAACTACTGGATCTTTGGGTACCAAGAAGAGAATGCAACATTGAAAAGTACATGACACATCAATGACTTTATTTTTTAATATTTAATATAAATTTTAGAACCATAGAATCATTTAAGTTGGAAAAGACTGTTGAGTTCAACCATTAACCCAGAACTGTCTAGTCCAGCACTAAACCATGTCCAGTGCCACATCTACGTATCTTTTAAATATCTCCATGGATGGTGAATCAATCACTTATTTGGGCAGCCTGTTTCAGCATTTGACAACCCTTAAAATGAAGAAATTTCCTAATATCCAATTTAAATCTCTCTTGATTCAACTTAAGGCCATCTCCTCTTGTCCTGTCACTTCTTACTTGGGAGAACTAACCAACCCCCACCTCACAATAACCTTTCAAGCAGTTGTAGAGAACAATAAGGTCACCCTTGGGCCTCCTTTTCTCCAGGTTAAACAGCCCCAGCTCCCTCAGCTGCTCCTCATAAATCTTGTTCTCCAGATCCTTCACCAGCTTTTTTGCCCTTCTCTGGCTGTACTTGCCCTTCTTTAGACATTACATTTGGATTTTAAACCTAAATATCTAAATAATGTATTTCCTTTCTCTTTAATTTTGTTTCCTCTCAGTCTCTATTTCTAGTCTTTTCAAGCAAATTTCCTAAATTCCATGTTTTGTCTTTCAGAAAACATCAGCATAGGGATAGTAAATATAATTTTCCTGATTTATTAGAGATGCTCAAAAGTTATGAAATGTATGCATTAGTGCATCCCTTTTAATTTACAGAATTATGGACAAATTCAATGGTTATCAAAAGTGTCTATTTTATATTATATTCTCACACATACAAAAGACCCCCAGAGAAACATTAATAGGGGCTGGTTTGTAGTGTAATACATGAACATGTAGAATCCGCCTATTAGTAATTAGCAATTTCCAGTATATTATGACCTTCCATCATCTCACATGAACAAAAGAGCAGCTTTCCAGGAAGGAAAACAGGATTGGTATCTGAAAATAACACAGAAGAGTGCACAGACTCACAGACGTTGCTGTGGGAGTTAGCGGACTTTCCCTAGACAACAGGAACCATTTTTAGTTGATGATAATTCTAGAGAAAAGGTGACAAGTCCATAAATACAACAGATTAGATAAATAATTGGCAATTATTAGAATATCACCATGGTAACAAATTTTAGAAAATATTAATTTAGCAGGATTTAAAGATGAAGATTAGATTATCTGTAGATACTTACTGTCTTTTTCTTCTTGAAGTATTATTGGTTTTGCATGTATTGGGTTTTACAAAAAGATGCTGTGTTCTGAATTTTTTTTTTTTCAATTTAATTAAAACTTTTGTTATTTGATATTTATAAATGGCTCCATGAAATGGATATGCCTTAATGATCTTGAAGAAATTACTCTGTTTAATAGTCTTAACATAGATCTTTAATAGCTAGTTAGAAGTGTTAGATGCATTCATTGCTTGTAACTAACATTGTCAATTGTTTTCACTCCAATCAGTGATTTCTGATGGTTTCTTTGCCACAAGGGTGCACTGCTGGCTTGTGGCCATCTCGTTATCCACCAGGACTCCTAGGCTCTCTCCACCAAGCTGCTTTCCAGCCTCTGGAAATCCAAATGTGAATTGGTGCATGGGGTTATTCCTACCAAGTACAGGAGAGCCATGCATCTTGTCCACATAAGAAAGAAACATACTTCCACAGCTTTTTAATGTATGACCTATAGGCTGTTCATTCAAGAACATTTTTGAGATTTAAGAAAAGCAATTTAATTTCTACAGAGAGAAAAGGAAGCTATCTTTAAGAACTCAAAATTCCACTTTTATTGAGCTTTATGAGGTTTCTGTTTTTCCATTTCTCCAACCTGTTGAGGTTCCTCTGGATGGCACATCTATCTAGTCTATCTGCCCCTCCTTCCAGTTTTGTTTGCAAAGCCCCTGAGTGTAAATTGTCCCTTTATCCTGATCATTGATGAAGACATTAAACAGTACTTGCCCCTAGGGTACACCAATGGTGACTGCTTTCCAGATGAAGTTCATGCTTCTAACTACAACCCTTTAAGCCCAGCAGTGCAGCCAGTTTTCAATTTGCTTCACTGTCTACTTGTTTAGCTTATATTTTGTCAGTCTGTTAGTGGGGATATTAGAGTAGACAGTGATGAAAGCCTTGCTAAATTCAAGATAAATACCTCCTTATCCACCAAGTCAGTAATTTCATTATAAAAGGCTATCTGCTTGGTAAGGCAGTATTTTTGCTGTTGCTCAGCTTCCAGTCACTTTCTTGTCCTTCTCAAACCTGAGCTTTGTCAGGACATCATTGTTCATCTGCAGGCTTCCTGTCTGCTTGGCTTTATTTTCTGCTCATAGGGATGGGCCATTCTTGAGCTTGAATAATGTGATATTGTAAAGGATGAGGTGATCCCTCCTGTCTCCAGGATGATCTCCCATGGATTCCTGCTTGAAGAACCTTGACCAGGTCACAGTCTGCTGCCCTGTGGTTCAGAATTGTGATTCTACCATTTGCCTTGTTCCTTTCTCTCAGGATCCTGGATTCCACCATCTCACGACCACAGCAGCCAAAGCTGCCTTCAAACCTTTACATTCCTCAAAAGATCATTTTTGTATGTAAATATCATATCCAACAGAGCACCTACCCTATATCCATACCCAAATCCATATCTAAATCCAGCCTATAACCCTTCACTGCAGTACTCCAGGTGTGTGACCTATCCCAACACATCTCTGTCATCCTAACTATATATCCTGAACCTTTATGTGGACCTCTAGTTCCTCCCTGTGTATCCCATTCTCTGTGTATCAGTGTACAGGCACATCAGAGAAGCACTGAGTGATGCTGACTTTTCATGAAAATACTAAGAGCTTCCCCTTTGCTATTCTCTTAGCACCTCTTCATTTGTGTGCATAGGCTTGGAGTGGGACTCCTTTCCTGCTTTCTTGTCTATAAGGCATTTCATGCCTGCATCACCTTTCTTCCCTTGCTGGAAAATCTGGTTCTCTATTTTTTCACTTGTTTGTGAGTTGTCAGCTCCCTCACCCCATCATCCTCGTGTTAAAGGTTTCCTAACCAGATTGGCCAGTCTCTTGGCATTGCTTTTCTTAAACTCATGGTATGTGCAAAATTAATAATAGTGGCCATAAATGACATAATTATTATATCCTAGAGAACATTCAATTTATTCCTGATCTTTTCCTAATCCTTCCCAAGATCTCAGCCTTATCTGAGTAGCAGATAAATAGTAAATATCAGATGAGGATACAAAACAAACAAAACTAAATATCTCTGTTGACCAAAACTGAGTCAGGTATTAGCAATTTTTAGTTTTTCCAGTAGAATATGGAATAATGACAGATGTAGGAGAAGATCCTGAGGTTACATTACAGTCATATATAGAGAGTTCTTTATTTTTTTTTTTTGTCTTGGAATATTACTAGTTTCTCTCCTCTTCAAAATGATGGCAAATATTAGCCAGTCCAGTTTCAAGTATTATTGCTAAATATGTCTAAATGTTGTTATTTTTTTCCTCCTGGCCTGGCAGTGCACTTAAAACAAATATAGTTTAAACTTCCCCATATGAAAACATTATAACAAAAAACTCCCCATATTTAAATCAAGACAAATTTTACCTTCCTTTAAATTAGGGAAGGCTGCATACTTCATATCTTTTGCCATTCAGAGAAAAATACAAGTTGCAATGCAGGTCTCTAGTCCAACCTCCAGTCCAATGCAAGGTTAGATATAGTTTTTCGGATTTGTATCCAGTCAAATCTTGACAACCTTCAAGGATAGAAATTGCAGAGTCTTCTTCCTCCAATGATTTGCTGTCCTCATGATGAAAAGGTTTCTCCTGTACCTGTGTGGGTGCCCTTGTTTCAGCCTATATAATTTTCTCTTCTCACCACTGTGAAGGGCTTGGCTCCATCTGCTTTATAATCTCTTCAGACTTACCAGGGCTGCTGTTAACATCTGCCCAAAAGTGGTTTCTCTCCCCACTGATGAAGACTGGCTCTCCTGTACTCTCTGTCCAGGGGAAGTACTCCAGGCCCTGACCATTGTGGTTGCTTTGTGCTGAATGAACTCAACTTTATTAATAGTGTTCTTCTACTGGGGGCCAAAACTGGGAACTGTATCATTCCAATAATGTATTTCATCTAAATAATAGATATTCCATTAAAGTAGACCGGCCACAGTGCTTTCAATTACCAGTATTTTCAACTAAAATTTTTCTTCATCTATTTCAAAGATAAAGCATCTTAAGCTGCTGGAACTGAAAGAAGAATGCCTCCTAAGAAACAAGGGTACCATGTAATGAAAAAACCAACATCAGTGGAAAAATGAAATAATGAAACACTTCCTGTGTAAAACAGTAGAAAAAGTACAAGATAAAAACACAAGAAAATAAAATACACCAAAATGATATTCAAAGAATTTAAAACCTCTATTTTAAGAAATCCTTAAGGAAAATATTTGTGAAGGTAATAAGGAAATGGCAGTGCCTGGTGCTTTAACTGTTCCGTATTCTTCCCACTGCAGCAGTTTTAAATTACGATAGAAAATTTAGCCTGACTTGATGTTGGTTTGTCCTTCTGAATTGAAAGGGAAAGCCCAGTATTGTAGCTGTTCTGAAAGCCAGTGCCTTCTTTTTCAAGACAAGCGCTTATCTGTAGCCAAGGGTGAAGGTATCTAACACAACATGTAGTGACAGGACAAGAGGGAATGGCCTCAAATGGAAAGAGGGCAGCTTTAGATTAGATATTAGAAAAAAATATTTACTGGGAGGGTGGTGTGACATTGGAACAGGTTGCCTGTCCCAGTGTTGCCTGGAGAAGCCCTATTCTTTGCAGTGTTCAAGGCCAATTTGGATGGAACCCTGAACAACCTGGTCTAGTGAGAAAAGTTCCTGTCCATGGCAGAGGGTTCGAAACTAGATGACATTTAAGGTCCTTTCCAAACCAAATCATTCTGTGAATCTATGAAGTCTTCTCTTGTTTTAAATGAGGGGTCTGGAAGAAGTCAGATCACTACAAGGTTGTGAAAAAAGAGTGATTTACTGTGCTGGTTGCTAATTAAAAATGTATTATCAGTGCCAAATTGCTATTGCATGCATGAAAATGTGTGATATTAAAAACTACTTTAAAAATGCTTTCCTTCGTCATGTGCCCTGTTTGTTCCTTAGGTGGCCTTTAAGGACTGTTGACAAATTTGAGAACTGTAGGTAGCATCCAAAAAAGGGGTCACCTCAATAATAACTACTTGAGAGAATACAGATTTCTACATCAGATGTCTAATTTTGTTATATACCTAGAATCTTACTCAAATGATACCATAAGCAATAGCATATGCTAGATTTTGTAGTCTGTTAAATAATGCACTGATTTTAGCAATAATTGTATATTTTTTCAAGTCATGATAATTAGTGTTTGGAAGACTGTAAAATATTGAAGTTTGTTTAATTAGCAAACAAACAAAAACATCTGAAATACCAAGGATAACTCATTAAAACATAAGTGGTTTTTTATTTTGACAATTAGATTTCTACTATTTTTTATAATTCATAACATGAAACAGACTGTAATCCTTTTTTTATTCAAATGATTGTTTAATAATTTGAGCTCTTACTAAAAGATTGTCATATTTAAACTTTGTTGAGACATGCAAGTAATTGCTAAATTTTAGTGTGTATTACAGAATATGTAGATTACTGGAATGAGAAAGGTTATGCTGTATTTCAAAGAATCATTTTGCCAGTATTTATTTAGGAATTGATTTCTGATAATCCTGTCATTTACATTAGAAAGGGAAGACTGAGCTGGGTTCTTTCTTTTTCCCCCCCGTAATTTGTCCTTAGGAGTCACTTACTTGATCAGAGTAGAGTATACTGATGAAAAAGTCTCCTGGACAGAGATGTTTTATCTGTGGATAAGAATTATCCCATCATTAAACTCTACAGCTGCTTTTTCCTCCTGTTTCTTCTCAAGAAGAAAGTACAGACATAGGTGTGGGAAACTCAGGGCACTAGAGAGAGGTTAAAGAGAAGGACTCAGTTTTCCTTTTGAAAAATTAAGATTTCTTCTGGCTGTGAGCACTGCAACTGTAATCTCCATGCTTTTGTAATCTCAGAGATTGTTACAGTGTACATGGGCTATACTTGCAGCCTGTTTGGAAACCAGACATGGGCCAAAATGTAGGCACTCACTCACTACAGGAGAGATTCAAAGATCAACTGGTGACAATGTGACTGGAGATAGTCAGGTCCTCAGACAAAAAGGAAGCTGTAGCAAATAAAAGGAGAAATAGTCAATACAGAGAAAATAACAGACTGTTTATAAAAAACTAAATCAGAAATTCCTTTAACTATTTTATTATAAAATTATATGCCTTATATATATATATATATCTGATATATATAACATATATCAGGGAATAAATGTACCGTCAGCTGAACTGGGAAAATATACTACTATGATCAGGCTGGTTTTAATCACTTCTTGTGCCTGAATCTTTACCATCTACTACTAGTCATTGGATCAGTGGCAGGAGAGTGAGCTGACAAGATAATTGCTCTTGTCTATGATAGTTGAACAATGACCTTCTAGACCTGACACTGGTGAGAAGTTAAATACATGCCTCCAGGCCTGCTTGTTTTGTTTTGCTCTAAAGCTTTACTTCAGTGCTCTAAAATTAAATGAGAAGAGTTAGATTTATCTTTAAGCCATAATTTTGTGGTTTTTTTCAGACTATTCAGTAACTTTACTCAATTCCAGGATACATGCTTGTCCTCTGGAGCTGTGTCTGTCTCTGTAAGAGTGAAAAACTTAAAAGAAATTGAGTTCTTGAAGGCATGTGCTATAGGATACAAAAAAGTCTCTCTTTAAGGTTAATTATTCCTACTTATTTCCCACATAGAAGTAAATCACAAATCTGTTCTACGTTGGTCTATGAAAGGTACAGCAGTATGAAATTTAGATGAAAGTTTTAAGCTGAATGAAATTCTTTTAAACTTTTTGAGATGTGCATGTATAAAAAACAGAGAAATCAAATGAACACAATTATTTAGAGTATTGTTGCTGAGTGCCTTTGCAATGCTGTTTATTTTTTGTAAGTATATGTATTACTTTCTGTCAGCTAATACTTTAAGAAGGAAGGACTTTTTACCACTAAAAGAGCCTGAATTACACTTGACAAATTGTCTCCAGTCAAATATTCTTTATAGGAGATAATTGGAAGAAGTCATTTTAAGTCCCAGTAGCTCTATCAAACTGAGGGCTACTTACAAAAATATCCTTACCCTGTAGCTGAAGCAATGAACAGTAGTATATACTTGACAGTTGAAGCTAAGATGAAGTGTGCTTCTACTTCAACTATAACACAAGTGAGAATAGTAGGCACAAGCTCTGTACTATATGCCAAAAGTAAAGTAACTTGAAGAGCTATGCTAAATACTGATAAAACATATTCTCAGTATAAAAATAAGATGCAAAGCAAGCAGGAGGAGGCTTGCTACGGCAAAAATTATAGTAGAAAGAAGAAAATGTGTTCTTCTTTTTCTCATCTAATGATTTCAGTTTATAGTAAAAAGGTTAATTGAACACAACCTATTGATGTTCAGATTTTAAACATTAGGAGCTTTAACTTAGGCATGTAACTTATGGATAAATTTTAGGATATAATTGAAAAGATCATCTTTAATTCCCCAAATAACCGGAAGAGATGCCTTAGAAGACCTTTACTGAGACAGTCTTTCTGCCTAAGTGTTCAACCATACAAGTACAAACTTTTTGCTATAAATTTTCAAAGGCATCTTCTTCTCTCCAGTGACTATTGACATTTTATTAGAGTGCATTGCTTTTCTCCACTATCATCTACATTTCAGGCATAAGAGCATTGACAGAGCCATGCAGGTTAGTCAAGAAACTCACCATGCATTGTTAGTGGAACTAGAGCAAATACATTGGTGCAGAGGCATACAATTTGTGCCTATCCCAGGAATTAACAGAATTATATGCTTATTAATTATATGATATTATTAGTTTCAAAAGCTTTGGACCTAAATATGTCAGACTCAACTGAAACATGAAAATAAACTTGTTCAGTGCTCTTTTGTGATGCTCCAAATACATAAATGGCTATTGTTATTATATTCCTAGGTACTAGCCAGAGAGATAATAATTTTTCTCTCATGGCTTAAGAGCTACAAGGAAAGACATTACAAAAGGACTAATCAAATTAATTTATTCTCTAGAACAGCACAAGAAGAAGGCATTATTGCATACAAAAGTACAAGACTCAGGGTTGCAGACATTTTCTCAGTTAGTATATTGGACTCGTCCCCTTGGATTGAATGTGCAAATAAGACTTTTCTAATAATGTTTTTGGTTTATTTGAAACACATAACATATGACAAAGATTAGGTTTTACTCTTCTCAGGAAAAGATACAGAAGTAGAATCACACTGGCCTAAAGGCATCCCTAACTGGCATATTTTCTTATGTACCTATCATATGAGATAGAATGCCTTCTCACTTAAAGATGTTTTAGGGAGACAGAAGTTTTTGAACAGAAATTAGAAGTGAGAGAACATTAATTATTTTCAGAACAGAAATTAATAAGGAGAATAATGAGCTATACAGGCTGAAGTGAATTTTTGGGCATGGGTACAGTCTTCTCTGTGAATAAATGCTGGGCTTAGCCTCCAGTTGCATCAGATCAATACAACTTATAAACACTACATTTATTACTAAAATTTCATGTAGTTGTGCAGCCTAAGGAAAAAATACACAGGAGAAAAATTTTTCATAGAATTACATGGCTTATGTAGATTTTCTACCCTGTGAAATAATGTTTCAGGAGGGTTAATTCGTCAACTTTAGCTTTTGCTTGAAACATTTTCTGGAGTTTTGTCTACATGGTATTTAACACAACTTTTAAGCAAGCACCTAGTTGGCAATTATTTCTTCATTCCAAAACAGTTGCTTAAAACAGTTTAAAGATATTTAAACTGTTAATTACTAGGATCACTTTTGTTACACCTTCCATGTTAATGGCAAAATAGATAGTATAAATATTTTAGAAATGGACTCTATAATAAATCAAAGGTAGCTATTACGGAACAGTTGTTTAATTCCATGAAGATGCTTTATCCAGCTGTGCCATCTCTTTCAAAGTTTGGAGAGGAATTCTGTGTTTGGAAAATTAACGTGGTGAGTTCCATGGGTAGAACGAGATCTGTCTGGCTTAGATGCCTGTCACCAAATTTCAAATGCTTAGGACTTGGTTAACAACCTAGGCTGTTAGGTTGTTAACCTAACAACAGGTTAAGTATTTCTCAAGGCACAAATTCCAATGCTTATGAGTACAGGGAACAAGGGGAAATATGAATGTCTCCAGTCCCTTGGAGTTCAGTCTGCCTAGACTTCGAGGAACACTCTTATGAAGGGAAATCCTGCTGTTTCAGGGATGTTGCCTGCTTTCTGGTCTCTAGGTACACAGTGGAATCATCCAAGGGTACTGTAGCCAGAAGGTCATGAGACATCTTCACTGAAAGCCACTTTGTAGCCCAAAATGAAAGAACCATATTGACAGTGGAGACATCAGTGGTGAGGACACGTAACTGGATATACCTCAGTTTTTTTCTGGAACAGATATGCATTTCCTATCAGAACAGTAATAATAAAAAATAAAATCTTTTAAGCATACAGAGTACAAATGAACACCTTCCCAAGCTTTCCCCTTCCTTATCTGCTGACTGCCTTCAACATTTTAGAAACTAGGATTTCTTTCTGGGATGTAAGACTATGTTCTATAGGTCAGACATTCCTCTGTTGGACAGAGGAGATTGAAACTGCATTCACAAAACAATTTATTTGCCTGAATGTCTACCCTTCCTAGTCCCTTTTTGCTGTGGGTATGTAGTATGACTGAATCTTACACTAAGAAAAAAAAATTCAAAAAAATCCCCAGGACATCAAACCCCCAAGCCAAAACAACAATTAAAAACCCAAACCAGATCACCACCACAACAACCAGATCACCACCACAAAACCATGTGTACCTCTTTTAATATGTAGATTACTGTGGCATCCCATGAACCCTCCTGCCTCGGTCAATTCCCAAGTCCTTGGCCCTGGCTACGGCAGTAACTACTCACCACAGAGTCAATCCTCCTGGGGGGAAAAGCAGTCTCCCATGTGGACTTCTGTGCCACAACTTCCCCTGTGTAACTTACTTTGGTTTCTCCTTTCCCTGTCCTCTCACTGGATTGGTATCCCTGGTGGCCACCCCCCTTTCCCTGGAGACCAAACCCCTCTGTGCACAGCCCTTAGCGCCGCTCCCCACCCCTTCCCCTTCTTAAGCTCTCCTCCAGGTGGTTGTGCTCTTTTCCCTCTCTGGGTCCATACTTTGCTGAAATAAAACCCTATAAAAAGAGCCTTTCTTGCCTCTATCGCTGAGCTAGCTGCGGTGAGTGAGGGTCTGACTGTGTTGCCTGAAGGTTAACTCAACTTGCTTTTCTATAGGAGAGGCTTGATGGGAACAGATTATAGACAGCAGCACCCGCTACTACAACACCCACAGTTTTAGATTACATCTCAAAAAGCATGGTATTTGTGCTTAATGTATTTCTTTTTTTCAGTACTGTTATGTCTTGAGATAATACTACTAGCATATTGACAAGTGGACTTAGTGGGGGTCTATTGCAAGAAGTTGAGTATTCTACTCCAAAACCTTCAGATTTGGTTTCAATTGTAGGAAATCCTTATGGTAACCTACCAGGAAACTTCCAAGAGCACTTAAGAATGTTCTAGTTCTCATGGAGTTGAAAAGTAAACTTTTCACTACTCCTAATGAAAGCACAGATGAGCCAACACAGACTCTGCAAATTCCCAGCCTGATTTAATAGCACAGGCTTCTTTTGAGACAATCAGAAAGAAAAAGTACATTCACTGTGAAGAACCAGAAGTGGAGAATATATTTTTCTTACCTTATTTTCCTTTTGTGAAGTCAGTGATTTTCTTCTGCTACTTGCCAACCTCACAAGCTTAACTTCTTTCTCACTTTACCACCCTCAACTCTCTTATAATTTTCACCAAGTGTATGTAGACTTGACAATTTTCTCTCCATCTGAGATGTCTGACAAGGTAACATTTTATGTGTTATAAAAGTGGGGGTGCAGTTTATCACACATCTATCTGAAGGCTAAACATAAATAGAGGAGGAAATAATTTGATAAAGGTCTATTCACTATCAGCTCTAAGTACTGTGAATTTGTTTTTTATTCCCTCATAGAATCCAGAAGATTAGTTTGGTCCTCTATGGATTGACGTAACTGCCTAACAAAATGCATATGCTAACTGCATTTAAAAATATATAACTATATATATAAAAATATATATAATATATAACTATATAAAAATATGTGCTAACTGCTTGCTTTCTAAACAATACCAACTGAGTGAAACACCTTTTAAAAACTCTTGGCTATGTTGACACACAAGCCCTTTCTGCTGCAGTTTTGTAACTTTGGACAGTCTTTGTGTCCCAGTGTTTATCCATTCCATATGCTGGACTAACTATTTTTCTTTTTCTCACCTCAGTTTTGATTCCTGTGAAAGGATTTGCACACTAGACAGAGGTAGCCATTTTGTGGTCAATTGTAACTGATTTACGTAAGAAATTAATGAAATACTCAGGTAATACTTTATGCAAAAAATATATATGTTACATAATGACAAAATTTAAAATCTATTTGTTTCTTTGTTTGTGGGCTGTATTATAACTCTGAAAAGCAAGATTATTATTCACTCTGATTTGCTCACCATTATTTTGCTTACCTGAAAGTTTTAAGTTCTAGTACACAGCCCTGTTTGCTGTTCATATTGTACATATGTGCCAGTTCTGACACCTATGACGTAGATAGCTGACAGCAAATCTTGAAACAGAGGTGTCAGTTTTAACTTGTGGGGGAAAGGAAAGGAGAAAAAAGAAATTTTAGTATGACAACTATGACTCCTCTTACTCTATTCACTAATATCATCTCTACCATACAAAATTATTAAGGGTATTATGCAGAATAATATAATCTGCAAAGAATAGTCTTGTGGCAGTATTGGCTGGTATTGAACAGATAAATAACTGCCCAACCCCTGGAAAAAAAAAGGCACTTCAATCTTTTATTTACCTAAGTAAATCAGTTTTAACAGATGTCTAGATTTGCTGTAGAAAGGCAAATGAAGATGATGAATTTGTAGAAGAGAATGTGAGAAGCAGCCAGCACAGAAATGCCTTCTCCTGAACATTTTGTTGTAAGACACTACTATAGTCATATGGTTTCAGAGGGAATAGCTTCCTTTCACATGATATGTTTAGGCATCACAAAAAAAGCAGGCCCTTAATTTTTTGTAAAACCTATCCCTGACCTCTTGAAGTTTTACTGGGCTTGTTGGAATGCAATCAAGAGAAGGAAAAATTAATGTGTTCCCATGCCAGTTGCATTGTGCAAGAAATGTTGTTTATCACAGGCTTCCTGTGATAAAAACATAGATCAAGAATATGTACCAGTGGAATGCAAGCTATCCCTTGCTACTGTATATTTTTTGTCAAGCCTCAGCAGATTGATAGCTGAACCTATTTCCAGTTAATTGAAACCAGAATTCTACGCTTGAGAAATACCTTCAATGGTAACTCTGCATGAGCACATCAAAAGAGAGGTGCTGGCAAAGTTGCCCTGGCATAGCTTTTACCCATCAAAGTTTAAATGCTCCTTTGCCTGCAGTCAGGCACTGCACTGACTTCTCTGACTGCTGCTTGTCTCCA
Source organism: Vidua chalybeata (assembly GCF_026979565.1). Classification (NCBI taxonomy): domain Eukaryota; kingdom Metazoa; phylum Chordata; class Aves; order Passeriformes; family Viduidae; genus Vidua; species Vidua chalybeata. Next base: position 56,528,575 of record NC_071534.1, on the reverse strand, counting down.
GCGTAGCCATGATGCTAGACAAACTAGTAAACAAACAACACAGTTTTCTGCAAGGTCCTTAGTCACTAGTTGGGATTAAACTGTGGCATCCTGTCTATAGAATATTGCTGCCTTATGGTTTTAAATACAATTTGCTTATCTTGTAGTTATAAATACATTCAGTTACATGACCTTTTACTTTTTTTTTCTGAAGTTCTTTATTTAAAGAATCTAATTATGAGACTCTGAAAGGAGTTCTTTAGCTGAAGAGTCTATCAATATGATACACCATAATTTGCCAGAATCACTTGAATTTGACTTTTCAACCTTTCAAATACCAGTCTCATAATATCATAATGGGTTTCTACAATATTATTCTTAAATATTACATCACAAATACTCTGGATTTAATATGTTTAAAGTCATAACATTTTGCAACATTTCTAATTTTCTACCAGTAAAATGTCTATAATCTATTAAAACTCAAGTCAGTGTGTCATATCTGCTAAGTATTATTTCTTTGCTTACAATTCCATAGTTCAAATTTATGTTTTCTATTACCTGAATTTAGAAATAATAAGATTAAAACTGCAGTATGTACTTTCTTCCCTGAAAGTTATATTTCATAAAAATATTTCATACCGATTATTGCATATAGGCCTACAATTCCTGCATGCATTGTTCCAAAATCATTTGCTAGGGAAGTTCTTCATTTCAACAGGTTTCATTCTTTTCCTCCCTCTTCTATATTCAGTCGGGGAAAAGAGGCTGCAGTACTGGCTTACCTTTTTTTGGTTTAGTCCTAATATTTGTCACACACAAATGGCTTTTTTCCATTGTAATACATTAGAGAAAGATAGCATGTGCAATGTGAAGTTCATGTAATTTTGAAGACTAAATCTGTGATGTGCAAACTAACAAAGGCCCTTGTTGCTTTTGCAAATATTTCTTACGCTTTCTATATTAACAGACACTTCTGTCAGGGACTGAAGACTTTTGAATCATTTTTGTAAGCCTAGAACTGGATTTCAGTACTTTTACCTCATGGCATGAAGACTCCAAGCAGGTTATCTGCTACCACACGGATTTTTCAGAATTATATTCAAGTTTTTAAATCATATATTAGAGCATGCTCCTCAGTCTCTCAGCTAACTTCTTTTCTATCATTGTCACTTTCACCTGAGGGTATCCTTTTATGGTGATCCCTGACAATATTGGTTACATATATAGAAACAAAGCATTTGGCAAGTATGCATTAGAGTTTGAGACAATTTCATCATTGTGAATACTGATAGTAAGTTTTGGTTAAGATTTAGAGAGAGAGAGTGTATAGTAGACGTCCCCAGTAATTACAGAGTGACCTCAAGAACTTGTTTACATAAGCATCAGTTAAAAACATCCTTTATCTGATGCCTGAAATGTGGATGTCAGTCTTTATCTGAGAGATTTATAGATATGCTATTTCTTATCTTGTACTAGACTATATCCTCAGGTGGAAGATAATGAGAAATGTGAGACAGGGTTTACAATTAAATTTACTGAACCCTCATAACTGAGTTCTTAAAATAACAAAAAATAAAGTAACAAATACTAGCAGCCAGAAAGAAAACAAAATCTGAGTCTATGAGGGAAGTTATGAACACTCTTTGTATTCACCATCACTTCTATATTTGGAGGAGTGATCTTTAGAAATTTCTATTGCTCCATGTATGGATTTAATTTTCATGTAAACCAGAACACTCATGGGAAAATGTAATTTGAGTGTTAGCCATGGTATGCAGGCAGAAATGGGAGATTGAAAGTGCTCCCTGATATCCTAGCATAAATTCCCATTTTTTCAGGTGAGACTTAATGTTTATTTCAGAATGCTAATAACAACTCATGCAAATAAGCAATTCTGAAGTAAAACTAAAATGTTCCAGAATGCATAGCACTTCCATGTGACCATCTAAAATATCCAGTTACCTAAGTTAGTCAGATGATGCAAGGTCTTCTAAAACATATTGAACTCCACACTCATACTAGATCATATTCATACTGAGACAGGCCTGCAGAAGGCTAAGTGTTAGCATCAGTTTTACTTACAGATTTAACACTGTGGCATAATCACATGAATATGAAACATCAAATTACACATGCATTTTTGACAGGGACCTTAAACATCTGTGAGATCTAGTAATATCTATCTCTGTCTATCTATCTATCTATCTATCTATCTATCTATCTATCTATCTATCTTTTTTTTTTTTTTTTTTGCCTTTTGCAAAATTGCCTTTTTAAGCAATTGGAAAATGCTCAAAGGAAATGGGTAGTGATTCCAAATCACAGACATTTTCAATGGCTTAACATTTACTTTCTTATCCTTTATTTACACTAAGAAAATATAAGTCAAAATCAGCAAATTGAACTGCTTCATTAGAAGTGGCTGATAATCCAGTCCTACAATTCAAGACCAAACAACTTAAAGAAATGGACTGGTAGGAAAATCATGGAGTTCAACAAGAGGAATTAGGAAGTCCTGCATCTCAAGAGTAATGATCCCACTAACAGTTGCAGGCTGAGGAAGCCTGGCTGGGAAGTTGCTCTGCAGGAAAGGACCAGGGATTTGGGTGGAAAACAAGTTGACCACAAGTCACCAATATGCTCCTGTGGCAAAGATCAGCTGCTGCCTGTTAGACTACAATAGGTTGCCAGCAGGTTGAGGGAGATGATCCTTCCCCTCAGTCCTGGTGAGAAAAATCTAAAATAGTACATCCAGTTTGGGCTCTGAGTACAAGAAATACATGGATGCATTGAAGTGAGTCCAGTGAAAGGCCATGAAGATCTCTGCATGGAACACCTGTCACACCTGTCATATAGGGAGTAGCTGAGAGAGCTGAAGGAGATAAGGCTCTGGGGCAATTTTATCCATGTATATAAAAACTTGATGGGAGGCTAAAAATTAAAGAGCCAGAGTCCTCTCAGTAGTGTTCAGTGAAAGAACAACAGCTATTAGACACAAAATGAAATACAAAATAAATCCACTTTTTAAGTGTGTGTGATCAAACCCTGGAATAATTTGCCCAAGGAAGTGGTGGAGTCTTTATTTTTGGAAATATTCAAGACCAGATCAACATAATACTGAACAAGCTGCTCTAGCTAACCCTGTTTTACGGAAGGATATTGGAATACATGATCTCCAGAGGTCCTTCCCACCCTCAACTACCCTGTGATTCTTTGATTTTAAGGCTCTCAAGTCTGTTATTTCACTGAAGTTTTACTGAAGTTTTAATGCATTATTCACTCTTCCTATAATTATTTCTCTGATAGTTTCTGTTCTGTGAATGGTTCATTTAATGAGTTTACTCTGCTCTCAGAACAGATGAATGTAAGTCTTAAAATGGGATCTGCAGGAGAAGTCAGTGAGTTGTAGTTATTGATGATGAGCTATTAATCTGCTTTTTAAATTTCTTCATTCACTTCTTAAAAACACTCCTATGACAGCAATATATTGTTAATAACAGAGGAAGTGAACACCACTGACACTAGTTTCCCAAAATAAATGAATATTCATACTCTTTTATAAAATTCTCCAAATTCTAGTCATGCCCAAATTTTGTATTATTTTCCTAAATGGAAGGTCTTTGTTTTGTATGAAATCTTTCTCCACCAATGGAGGAATTAATAAGTCACTTAATTCTTTAGTACTTCATCATGTTATGGCATGTAGAAAGGAGTCTTAATGAAAAATAAGGTACATATCTGTAAGTGTACATTCAAACCAATAAAAGGAAAAAAACAACAAAATAGACAATTCACCTTAATATCTTGTGTGTCTTTCAAGAGACACTGTGAAGAATATTTTTAAGGTGTACTGCCCCTTGTAAGGAAACATTAATGTTTCCAGGGAAGGTATGGACTCTCCATGAAGGAAATTAGAAATTATTAGAATTTGTTTTCCTCTATTTTTTTTAAGTCCCTTCACAGGAACAGAGTTAAGATAAATGTTATTTTGAATCCACTGAAGAGACTTCACAGCATTTCCTCTTTTAACCTTCCTGATCTCCTTTACTATGATCTGTGGTGAAGCTGATGAAAGGAACATTTCTTAAATTTGCTTTAATAACCACTATTTAAAGTGAGCTTCTCACAAATATTTTACAACTACAGATCTGTCATATTCAAATTTAAAGGTAAAAGGTTATTGCATTAATCCAGTCTAAGACTTTGTAGAAAAAGAAATCCAGTGAACTCATTCAAAATGCTACGCTGCATAATATCTGCATTAAATGCAAGAATTAAATATGTGACACCAATGGCATTATAAGATTAAGATGAATATGTAAGCAGAAGCAGCCATGGTTGTTTAAAGTTTTACACAGTCTAAATTGCAAGGTCATTTCCATAGTGATGAAATCAAAATGAAAAAAAAAAAAATTAACACTTTTTTTTTCAGTTTGTGTCTATATTTTATTAATATGCACTCAGATTTTTTTTATCTTTCCCTTGATAATATAAACTCTCTGTATTTCTTTTTACAAAATGGAAGAGGATATGATACTTATCTAAAATGTCAAAGTGATTTATATAGTAAGTTGTGAGTTACACAACAAGTTTTGAAAGTTACAAGTGCCATTCCTAAACATGCAGGTATAATATAATATACTTAATATATTATATAATATATAATATAATTATATTATATAATATCATATAATGTTTGTATTTCCTGAAAGAAAAGTGAATTCCTTCAGAGAAATTATTTGCATATTTGAAGAAAAATTTGATTATACAGTATCTGAAAAGCACAATATCTTTTTTAATATATTGGTAATCTTGAATCAAAGAGATTAAGCTTAGTTTATAGTGTTAAATCTCCATATGATTACCTAGAATTAATTTATGCCTATGATTGAGAAAGTTTGAGTTCTATTTTCAAGGCAGACAGAGGGAAGCAATCCTTTCCCATTACTCATCTAAAACTGTACAGGCATTCTGTATATATATATTAAGACTTAGACTAGCTAAACTGGAAACCACAGTTATACATATTTAACAGATGTCAAAATGGAGAAGTGACTTACAGAAACTGAACAATAAGACTGTGCTAAACCAGGATATTGGCCTCCAGGATGAATTCAAAGTCCCATTTCAAACATATCTCAGAAGCAGTTTACAAATCTGACCTCTTTTATGCCCAATTGTCTCACATGTATTCTTATTTAAAGCTATCTGAAATTTCTTACATTCACTATATGAAAGGATTAGGTAGTGAGATCACTGTTTGGTTTACTTTCCCTCTAAACGAAAAAAAAAATACAAATTCAGTTCAAAATTCTCCATAAAACTGTATGAAGGATCATAACTCAAGCATTTTGCTCTCTACATACATAGAAACATCTGCCTTTGTTAAATTAAAGAAAATTGCAGCAGTACACATATATTCAAGGGTATGATCTTCAACTCATTTAATAAATTCTATTCTATTTCTTGTTAACTATAAATATTGGCTTGTAGAAAAATAGACTCCAATGGATGAAGATTTACTTTTGTAATTTTAAAATTTTAACATGATTAAAGAAGAAATGAATAGAAATAACACTGGTACCTGGGTTGTACATAAAGAAAAATGAGTCTGTTGATTATATATGTTAGAACAGAATAATATTTTCCTACTCATAAGACAGTACATTATTTAAATTAGCATTACTTTATTATAATATTTGCCACTTCTTGATGCATGTTTAAAAAAAATTTCGGTTTTAATATTACAGAATGTTTCCTAGGTAGCTCTACCTAGGAAATAGTATCTCTGAAATGCCCCTTCTCACCTTGTTCCACTTTTACCTTATCTACAGGGTCTACAGCCCAGCAGATTTTTTTTCCTGGGACCCAGCTGATCTCCACGCATCTTCTCGGGGTCCAAATTTACCATGTTATACTGCAGGTTTTAGAATTATTTCCTCTGGACTACTTTTTAAAATAAATTGAATTTATGTGTATTAGTCTTCAGTTAAGACAATTTGGGAAGAGTGTATTCTCCCATGTCTAAAATATAATTAAACATATATCTCCATAACTTGTTATTTGTTTTTATCAGCTAATTTTTTTGAACTACCACCTAGAACTCGATCGTATGATTGGACCTGATCTAGTGGAAGGGCAGTTGAAACAAAATGATCTTTATGGTCCCCTCCAACTCAAACCCTTCTGTGATTCTATGATTTTCTTGCTTAATTCAAATTTTTTACATTTCTTTCTTCAGGTGAACTCCTTTACAAATTCTTCATATGGAATCTGAAGAAGAATTTTTGAAGGAAGAAATAACTGAAACAACCCTGCTTGCCTAACTTTAGCAGCTGTCTTGAGAGAGTTACCTCTACTCCCTCTCACCCATTTCAATTAGTTTGCTTTTTTCTTGAGCTCTACTGACCTAGAAATCTGGGGCATTAGCAGAAGAACATAGTGAGTAAAATAATCGTTTAATCTGTGCAGACAAGCATAAGTGTTGTGCACAGGCTCCAGAAGCTGAGTCAAATCAGAGTTCAAGTTTGAATAGAGAGAATATTCCAGTGTGAAAAACCTGAGTTATAAAGGTAAATTTCATTTCCCCCAGACATGTCATTCTTTATCAAAGCTTACAAGTTAGAGTGTCCCTTGATACAAAGAGACATTCGGAGAAGTTCTTAATGTGAAACAGCTGCTTTTGAATCTTTTACACATTCTTCTTAGTGAAAGTAGTATTTTGAATACCTAGCTACTAAATGTCAAGTCTTTCTGAGAAAATGGAAAGATCATCATTCTTCCCAAAAGTCATTTCAGTTCTCCCTATGGATAGAAGAGTATGAAAAGTTGCTCCTGGAAACTAGATTATCTAATTTGTCTGGAAACAGGTAAAAATGGCAAAAGAAGTATCACCCAATTTGATAAGAAAAACCTTATTAAAAGGTTAAAAAGAAATGTATTTCTCTTACAAATTCCAAGCTACAAAAACAACCTATGGACACAGGAAAGAAACAAGGTTTTAAAGCGTCTTTATCTATGAATCACAGGACATTGCGGAATACAAACTCTTCCATTGAGAGCGAGGTAAGTTTCTTATCCATGTATTTTATCCTAATTTCTAGAACTAATTCAGAACTAATTCAGATATATCCTCTGAAGTCTTCTCAGTGAAGGGCAAATAGGTAGCTCTCTCTCTATCAGTATGTGAAAATTGTTCCTCTAAACAAGTGGCATCATCTTCTGCTAATTTTTAATCCAGTGTGCTTGCCTTGTTTTAATGAGCAATTCCATCCTGAAAAAAAAAAAAAAAAACAACCTCCTAGTGTTTTAAGGTTCAGAGTATTTTAACATATTTGGTCAAAAGTTAGAATTTTAATGTTGCTTTAGAAGGAATGTTAAATGAGACTCAGATTGACTCTGCTCTTTGGTATCTCTGGCATCACGAATTTATGGAGCTGGGAGAGGCCAAAAATATCCAGTTAGTTCTAAATGGGTGAGTAGGTCTAAGGTAACAGATCCACAAAGTTTGTGCAGGAGCTATTGCTAGATGGAGCAGAAATGCACTCAAAATGCATGAGTTGATCATTCAAAGAGAAGGTCAGAGGTGACTGGCATATGTCTTATCTATTTAAATGTATAGCTCTCTTCCATTTTTGCTGCTCTGGGTATAAATTATGTTCCTGTATTGAAAGGAAGCATGCAAAGGAGTAGCAATTATATTTCCCTTCTATAAATAAAATAAAATAAAATCGTAATAAAACTGAACACTCATAAAATTCTGGTTCAGGTAACCTGCATAATTGGTATAACCTAATTCTTATGAGTTGTACTTAGAAAGCAGGTAGGTGGTTGCAGTGTTAGCTATTCACACTAAGTGTTTTTTAGTGATCAAATTTTAATAATTATTACTAATTTTAATAAATCTAATCATGGGATTAGAACTCTCAGATCTCATATTCCGTAAAGTTCTTCAATGTATGAAAAGCAAGGGAATGGTTGAACTCAAATTTCTCCAGGAGTGATTGACTTTTCCAGAATTGTACTAGACATAAAAGTAAGAACATTTTGCTTTTAAATAGTATCATGTATATAATGTTCATTAAGACACTTTTCTCCCAATGAACTTGCAATTACTTCTAAATAATACATGAGAAATAAACAGAAGTGGAGTTTTCCAAAGGAATTTTGAAACAGCTGTGACTATTGAATTAAATATAGGAAAGAATTAGTTAAAAGAGGGGAGGTTCAGATTAGATGTTAGGAAGAAATTTTTTATTGTGAGAGTTGTGAGGCACTGGAACAGGTTGCCCAGAGTAGTTAGGGATACCCAATCCCTGGAAGTGTTCAAGGACAAGTTGGATGGGGCTCTGGTCTAGGGGGGAGTGTCACTGCCCATGGCAAAGGGTTGGAACTAGATAGCCTTTAATGTCCTTTCCAATCCAAACCATTGTATGATTCTGTGATGTTCACTAGTATTTGATTTACTTTCTGAATGTACCCACTAGGATACTAATTGCCATCTTTAAAAATATGCATCATAACTTAGTTCAAGATTTTAAAAGCTTCTTGGTTTTCAGTTATCCACTTTTTCCATGATACAGCAAGCATCTTCTACTAGAAACCAGGTAATTTTTCAGCATCATGAAAAAGATGTATTTATTTTCATAATACTTTTGAAATCTCTCAGACATGTCATCTCTAGTACCATTATGACTTCAGTTAATTCAAAATTTGTATATTTTGCTCCTGAAAAGTGTTAGGACAGTGAGCAGAGAGGAAGAAATCACATTGGTCTCTATTTTACTGTGAAGCATGGGAGCAGTCCTCCAAAAACAGGTCAAAAGCCTGTATTATCCTAACCTAGATAAGTACCATAGCTCCTATAAATACCTATGGATTCAGGCAATCCACATGCCTTCATTCTTCCACATAAGAAACAAACATACTTCCACAACTTTTTCATGTATAAGCTATTGACTGTTTATTCAAACACATTTTTGGTAATTAAGAAATGTAGATTTAATTCCTACAGAGAGATGAGGAAGCATCTTTAAGAATAGAGCACATAATTCTTTATGACTTTTGCCTGTAGCTCCTTTCACCTCAATTTTACCTCCTTCAAACGTTGTGAGAATGATTACAATAAATATAATATGTTACTCAGGTGCTGTCATGAACATGCCTTATATACAGCATACTAAAATGGATAGGTTAAGATTAAAGATTCCACTACTTCCTAATGACAGAATTAGAAAGTTTTAAAATTTAAATAAACCACAACTCAGTGCCTATCTCTGGCTTTGTGTGTGACCTAAAAGATGCTTACCTGTGGAGATCATTAAGAGCCCATCGAATAAAATGCAAATAATAAGAAACCAATCAGTGTTGTAAATATGAATGTATATTCCTCTGCCATTCTTCATGTGAAGAATTTCATGTTTCTCCTCTAGCAGCCAGAAACTATTGTCCCTGTTATGCTGATAGCTTCTAAATCCTCAGCAAGTGAAATCATCTGTTCTCTCAATCCATATGATAATACACTGTGATAATTATGGCCTACAAGTAACTGTGCTTTCACTGTGGCAGCAGAGACTGGGGTAGATCCAGGCAATTTAATATTATGTATTAAAAAAATATATATATTTATTTATTTTGAAACCCTCAGAATATCAATAGCTGTGCTTTTGTTACCTATAAGGCTGAAAAAAAAATTACGTCAGAAGAAGTTCCATTGCCTGAGCTTTCAATAATGCTGTTTTGAAATCAAAGACAACCCCTGCAAATGTAGCGCATCTCACTCCCTTATTCTTGCTGAGCTGTAATATAACACTGCATAAAATCTTTTATGTCACAGTGGATCATACAGAACTATGATTTCCAGCTTTCAAGCCTTTTCTTTCTTGTGAGATAGCTGTAAAACACATTTGTTCTGAAAAAGAAGGTGGCTAGGTGGCTGCGGGAAGGACATCTTTTCTATAATTGAGCAAAAATGCAGGGAGCAAAATCTACTGGCAGACTATGTGTATCATACTGGGGATTTCCAAGTTCAAAGTTAGTGCCTCATTAGTGGCCTGATTTTGTAGCTATTTTGGGAGTATCTGGTTGTAGTGAGTTTTCTTGGGTTGGTGCAATTTTCTTCATAGCAACTCATATGATTATGTGATTTGTATTTGTAACTGAAGCAGTGTGGATAACATACAAATGCTTTTACTGAACAGTGCACAGCATCAAGGCTTTCTCTGTTTCATACTCTACACATTCCACCCTCTCTCCCTGTGAGTGGTCTTGGGTGGGCAAAAGCTTGGAGGGGGCACAGAATTATACATATTTTTAATATAGAATAGTTAGACACAACAGCATTCTGGATCCTTGCCAACAAATTCATTTTTATGTGGGCTAAAGGGGAGAAATCCAGACCAGGAATGAATGTCACACATACAGAATGAAAACTGCATCATATGTACCAGAGTCCAGAGAGGATTTAGCAGGAAAAGAGATGAGAACAGACTAATGATGCACAATGATTTTGCAAAAAGGTCTAGTCACATTCACAGAGGGATAAATGAGGGAAGTAAGGTGACGCTTGGATTTAGCACGTGTGACACTACTGTTGGAATTATGTATACAGCTGTGCAGTTCCCATTGTTAAAAAGAAATGGAAAATGTCATTATTAAAAAAGAATTTTATTACTGCAAGAGAATATCTTGCAATACAATGACAAAATCCGGTAACTCAGTTAGCTGCATAAGCATTTCACAAGAAAGAGTAGCCATCTACTACAAGAGATTTTTATCTAGCCAAGATACATAGACAAGAATATAACATTAACTAGGAAAAAAAAAGTCAAATAAATCAAGGAACACTCAGAACAGTTACTTGTTGGAACACATCACAGAGGAACAAGCCTAATTTTCATATCTTGGTGTCTTCAGGTCAAAACTGGATTTCTCTCCGGAAGATGTAGTTCAATCAAACATGTATTACTTGTTTAAGACAGGGGTAAGTGAAATTTTATATCCTGTGACCTAGTTGCATTTCCCATTGCAAAATAAAATAAGCACCAAAATTGTCCTGCTCGATATACACTAAGAGAAGACTGTCATATCAGTTCTGAATAACAAAACTATTTTTGCTTTTTTGTATTGCAAAGCTACTCGTCAGCCTTCCCAAGATTAGTTTCAGTGTCATCTCTGAAACTTGCAATAGAGTCTATTTGAGATAGTATCACAATTTTTTCTTTTATATTTGTATGCACTGAAAATATTTTTTTTAAAGAAACTGCTCCATCCATGTTGGCTTTTATTGACCTGTGTAGTACATTTAGAATTCTTTCTTTGAGCGGTTTGACCATAAGTACATATGCAGGATGAACTGATCTTAGCTTTCAGATTTAGTCAAATGTCACCATTTTTTCTACTATAATGATTCTGGCGCTGGTAAGACTCAGGAGCCATAAAGATGAAATCTTATTAAATTCCTTGCTTTTGTCTCTTGTCCTAATATATGTGTATCTTCTAAATGATATGATAATTCACTGTAGCTGCAATTCATTAGTCTGAGTTTTTTAAGTTCTTTCATGGTGAAGTGAGAAAGTCTGTTTGAAAATTGCCTGCTAGGGATTAGTGCATTCCTAATACTTAAGCAAAAACTTTCCCTTAATGACAAAATCTTCTACGTTAGTTGTTTCAGTGTCACAACAATCACAGGTGGAATTCAAATTTGGATAAACATAGATTTCCATTGGTACAGCACCATGTACCTGGATTATCTATTGCTACAAAGGCCATGCATCTTTGGTTAAGTCTACCAGTCATGACACTAAATGCATACGGTTATGTACCTGAATCATTCATTGTGCTTTCATTCATAATTTCATTTAATATATACCGGCTCAGCCTGGCTTGGTGTTGTATTTTAGATTTTTGACCAAGACACACCAGTTGGTAGCACACCAGTGTTTTAATTATTGCTGAGTAAAGGGTCTATAAGTTTTTCACTCGGCCACCAGTAGTCTGGAGATAGGCAAGAGGCTGGGAGGGAACACAGCTGGGACAGCTGGTCCAAGCTGTCCAAAGGGATAATCCATACTGTATGACACAATGTGTAAAAAAACTGGGGTGCAATGTGGGGTTTGTAAGGGGTAATTTTTTCAAAGTAGCTATTACTCAGAGACTGGCTGGGAATTGGTCTGGTGGTAGGCGATGATCTTTTACATAATTTGGGTTTTATTCCTCCTTTATTTATTAAGCTGTCTTTACCTTGCCCTATGAATTTTTCTCATATTTGCTTTCCCCCTGCTACAGGGGCAAATGAGCAAGGAAGTGAGGGTGTGTAGGTGGCAGCAAAGGTAATACACCACATAAGGTCATGCAGAAAAACTGCTAAATGACATTGAAGAGTCTGGCAGTTTGAGCCCTCTTGAGAAAAGGAGTACTCTCAGTGCCTTAGTAATTGCATCTCCAAAAGGTGAGAGTTCCTGGAGTTGGGGTGATCCTGCTAAGGGAAGGGGAATTAGCCAGGTCTTAACCCACTGTATTGCCCTAACATTTAAGTGTTAGGGGTTTACCTGTACTCTGGGTTAAACACACAAGAGAAATACTTACCAGGTATTCTCAAGAGGTCTAAACTACTTCACTGGCAAAATAATCAAGCAACTACGGTAAAAGGTTTAGTATAACATCAAGTCAACATAAAACACTTATCACAGCATTACTTTGGCCCATTCAACTTACCAAACTTTAAACTTGTTCAATATTCATTTAGAAAATTTTAAACACACTTGACGTGCTGCTACCCAAAATGCTCCAAGAAAAGGGAATTAGAAGAAAGAAAAAATATAGAAAACCACACATATAGATAGCTACTACCTCTTTGGTTCCAGCAGTGTCCGAAAAGAAAGTCCAAGCAGAGGGTTGAGCAAGACACGTGCTCACCTGTTACTCAGCCTTAAAACCCCCTGGGCCTCCATGGGCCCTCCCCCCAGGTGGGACTTCTGATTATTTGGCCACTCAGGAGCTGGGTTAGGTGGAAATGGGACAGTGCCTATGGTGTGCCAATCCTGGTGATTGGCAGTTCTACCAGGCTGAGGTGCAGACTTACAGGTTGGGGGGTGGGATGGGTGCCAGAGCAAGGGCTAACCTGCTCCCTTCCACACACACATGCATCCCAAAATGTCTTGAGACATCAGTTTTTCCAATCTCTGACACCGAGTTACCTCCATGATAGGAAAAAGGCAACTACAGCACCACATATTGTTACCTAGAAGCAGCCAAAAAGCCAGATAAAGAAATTACTGGGGAACAACAGTTATCACTTTTATGTCACTGTGAAAAACTCAATAGAAACATAAATGTGATTCTGAATTGGCAATAATCTGTCAAACAGGGGTGTTGGAACAATATAATTTTAGGTAAAATACTAGTATTTTGCACCAATGTTAAAAAAAGTGCTCTTTGTGGAGGTTTATCTAAAGTTTGTCATTAACTCCATTGACTTTCAACTAGAATAAACCTGACTGTAATGGAAACCCGAGGACCTAATTCATATAAAGACATCAAAATTACAAACACCTAAAGCTTGATAAATAAATCTCATGCATAATCTAAGATTATCTGTCTTCATTACCTCACACAAAATTAGCAGAACCTGTGGGACTCTTGGGTGCCCAAAATCAAGTGAGATAAATCTCACCATTTCTAAAGAAAGAGCACAGAAATATTCTTTCATATCACAGTTATATGGTACAAACCCCAAAATGTTTCTGACTATCAATATAAAATGGTGAAAAAATATACAGTTTGCATGGTATATATACTACATATAGACATACACACTGCCTGGTACAGAGAAAGGTCAAAGAACACCAGCCCAGCAAGACTTTTTGACATTTTGAGCTGAGTGTCAAAATATTCCTGTCAATCTCTTTAATCATCTTTGGGTTTTGCCTGGAGGGTCTCTCTATTACCTATAGATGAAAACTGAACATATACTAAATTGATGAATGCAGAAATGCAATGCCTTAGCAATTCTGATTTTATGCTGTGTCTCGTTGAAATTCACAGTTCAACACTATACTTAATTATAAAGGAAGAAAAAAGAGAATGTATGCCAAAAATCAGTTTGATATTAGCAAAATATCCAGTAGATCCTAATATGACTTCATTGACTTTCTTAAAACTCAAATCACAGGAGGCTGAGATCAGTCATAAAAGCCAAACAAGGAAAGCAGTCTGGGTTGGTCTAATTTGAATTTACTCTCTGATGCAAAGGATATCTTAAAAAAAAACTTATAACGTCTGCTACTTTTAAAGTTTTGCTTTAAAATTAAAATAATCCTTGAACATTGCATTATCAGGTATTTTAAGAAACTGCTCATTATTACAAAGGTTTTAATGCATAAACTTTAAAGATCTAATCCTGACAATAGCCATATTCCCTTAAATCATTCTGTTAATGACATTCCCATTTGAACTAACAGCAATTTATGAGAAACCACCACTAGGCATGGCTATATCTGAATTACCTAATGAAAAATACAACTTAACGATACAAATTTGTATAATTGCATGCATCAGTAAAATGGGAATAAAGGTAGCAAATTTTACTTTTCACAAAAAAAGTTGGTAAATACTTCAGTGTAATATGAAAGTATTCTTTACACAGACACTTTAGTTGTCACTGTCCTTAAACAGAGTGGTATGTCAAATGCTCAGCCATCCCGCAGATATGAATGACCCCAAACTCCTACCCTTCTGTGGGTCTTATAACATACTCATATAGGTGTACTTACAACAGTTATAATGACAGTTATTAACCATCATTTGATATCTTTATAGGTGTGTGGATTAGTGTTGCCTTCAAATGTCAGTGAACAATTCACATTTTTTCTATGAATACCACCCTGTAAACACCTTATACCCCACCTCCCATGTGTCCAATCCCACCTGTTTATGGCCCAGGGGTCCAAGCTTTGGCATGGCCCAACTCAGTATCCTCAGTGTGTACCTCTGAAGAAATTGTTAAGTTGTGAAAAAAACTAATAAGGAAGTTTATACAGTGGCATCACACAAGGGAAGAAAGGTAAAGATAGAAAGAGAGCGTGGGAGTAGAGATCATTAGCTTTTCAAGGACTAAAGAAAAAAAACACCACCATGGAAGGGTACAAAATTATAAAGGAAAAGAAACCTAGAGAACTGAATAACAAACTGCAACTCAGGAACTGGAGTATCTGCAATGGAGGATGACAGTTTTAATTCCTGACTCAAGCTTACTTAACTAGCAAAGACATTTAAGGTAGTTTTTTTGGGACAAAGAGCATGATACTGCTTATACTAGCCACTCCTTCCTTCCTGGCTATCTTTTGTGTGAACTAGCTACTAGAGATGCTTTGCGTTTTCAAAACGCACGTGTTCTTCCTGCAGAGTATCCTTACACATGGGTAAAAAAAGCACCTGAAGAAAATGATCTTGATAATAAGGGCTAACAAAGTACTTTTTTTAGGGTATTTAATGATAAAAAGTTATGTGAGTCCTTTAATCAAACTTTAGACATCCGTAATATAGACATCTTCACTAGACAAACCTAAGATAATTGTTTCCTTTTTAATCAAGGAAGAAAAATAAGCAATTTCTGGGTACAATTCAACTGACCTATTTTAAACATCAATCTTAGGTGAAATCAATACTGCCTTAGAAGTACCTCCTTTTCTCACTATTGACAAAAATGGGGGGCCTAGAAAGTAGATGTACCCTTTGAAGACATGTTTTGGGTTAGATGGCCTCCACTCAGTATATGTGTACCTGTATGGTTTGTTCAAATCAGCACATGATTAGTTCAGCTCTCTGTAAGGACTAGAGAGAGATTCAGTGTGAAGCTCAGACAGATAATCTTCATTTTAATAGATGTTTCCTTATCTTAAAGCTTCCTTAAACAACTGAGTTTAGTAATAGGCTCAGTAGTTGGAGAAACACATCTTTTTACCTATTAGTACCTCAGGAAATTGTGTTTTTCAGTCAATCCATACCAAGAAGGCGTGCTGTATTTTTTAGTTCCAGTGCTCTCCTTCATTTTATCTTATCACCCTTCCATTTGATGACAGCACCTAATTTTTCAGGCTTTGCTTCCTCACTTACCATCCCTTTACTGTTACTGGAGTACTGAACACCATGATCTCAACATTAACCAGATAAGGGGATGAATCGTATAGCAGGTTTTCTGATCAAGTAGCTATTCACTGAAGGCAATCATAATCTGGCTAAATATGTAATGTATCACAGAGACCTTGCATAAATATGCACTGCAGCACTATAAATCTTACCCACATGTTTAGATATACTCAAGAGTTTCCTTGATCACTTAACTCTGACTCTGGTAAACAACATATGGTAACTGTGATAGAGTATATTTTCTATAATTGAATCCTTTAATGTTATTTCCTATGGGATCAGACACTTCAGGTCAAGTTTGGAGGTCACACACACACACAATGCTATAAATTACACCCTCAGATCAGTGTAAAGAAAAGGTCTAAGAAGTAAAAGACCTCAGAATTTGGCCCCATGGTTATTGTCCTCTGATTATTTTAAGCATGTGTTGTAAAATGTTACTGTACCATGTAGGATGTGTGCTGCTTTGATGTCATTACCCTGGGAAACTTCTGCAGAAGAGGTTTTTGCAGTGCAGCTATTGTTTCTAGCTGATGACCTTTCTTGATGGCACAATGGACAGGCTAGAGGGAAAAGAACGGGGTTACACTGACCATGCATGGTTTTCCTCTGTGTCTGCCTTTTCTTCTGCTGCACAGTGAGAAAGGCTTAGTGTTTCAGATCTTAACTTTGCAGACTTAAATACTTTATTTGCCAAAGCATTTTATGAAAATTGAGTCTGATTTTTTTTTTTTTTTTGAGTGTGCTCAGACTATTTAGGCTGAAGGCAGTATAACTTGGCCCTGGCCTCATCCTGAATAATAGCCTCTGTGGTGTTATGTGAGAAGCCTCTTGTCATAAAAAAATAATACAGCAAGTTATAGACTACACCATAAAGCCTGGTTGGGTTTCACAGGTGATAAAGGTGGAGTTATATAGGAGACCTTGGAACTGCAAACTGGACAGATACCTGGAGGAGGGCATCAGGGGCTTTTTGTGCAGTACAGTCTGGCAAGGTCAACAGCAGCTAGGTAACCATGTGACTGATAAGGTAACTACTTGACCAAGACTTTCTGTGGGACCCTTTGAGGCAGCCTAGTAAGGACAAGTAACTGAAATCTGTCATTAACATGCACGTAAAGCCTTCCAACATTTTCTCTGGAAAAAGAGGTTGCTTTCACAACAATAAAACACTCAAATGAACAGATCAGGCATCCTGTGAATACATTATTCAGTGGAATCACTGTGCCATGTCCATTCCAGGCCCAAAGGCATCCTCATCTACTCATCACTTTCTGACACAGAGTTCTTGAAATGACAGCTAATGACAGTGCTTTGTAAACACTAGTCTTAATACTAGCACCTTACTTCTCTACTGTAGTGTATGCCATTTTCCTGCCTAACAACTCTGTGACCCTGTTTTTTTGCTGTCCCACAATCACAGAATCACTGAGGTTGTCAGGAATCTCAGGAGATCATCTAGGCAAACCACCCTGGTCAGAGCAGGGTCACCTAGAGCCAGCTCTTCAGGGCCTCACTGTTCTCCCTTCCACTCATTATCTCCTTATTTTTTTAGTGAGGATGCTATGGAAGATCATTTGAAAAACCTTGCTAAGGTCAAAACAATCTGCATAGACTGCTCTTCCCTTGTCCACCAAGCCACTCCGTCATAAAAGGCTATCAGGTTTGTCAGGCAGGATTTCCTGTTCAGAAATCCATGCTGACAACTTCCAATCACTTCCAGTCCTGTAAGTGGTTTGCAGGGTTATATGCTCCTTCACTTTCTTAGTGATCAAAGTCAAATGGCTTGTAGTTCATCTATTCCTCCTTATTGCTTTCTTCCAGTCTTGGGGAGCTTCCTCAGTCTTCCCAAGATACGAGAGTGGCTTTGCAATATTGATCATCTCCCTTTGCACTTATGGATGAATTCCTTCAGATCCCATGGACTTCCATCATAAAAATTTGTTTAAATGTTTCCTTTCTTGATTATTCTCTGTTGAAAGTAGTGCTTCATTTCTCCCATTTCTCCAAAAAGTGTATTCTTTTTACTTTTTTTCTTCATGTACTCTGTAAAAAGATTCTTTTACAACAAAATTGATACTGTTAGTAAAAGCAAGGATGGACCGTCCTCATTTCTTTACTGGAATTTATTGTTTGTCCTCAGAAACAATAAATTTCACCTGCAATCAGCCATCAGAAAATCCTAGACAGAAATGGAAGAGAGTACTGAACTGACATGAAAGAACAACATGATTACAAAGCTTCACTCCTCTTTCATCTCTTTTGCAGCTTTTGGCTTTGTGTTTTATGCTTCTGTTGACTTAAATGTTTTTAAATAATTGCTTGATAATTTGGTCAAGGCCCACAGCCTTTGATGTAGCTCTTTTCTTGAAATTTCAGTTTAGGGTACTGGCACTCAGAAAAGATGCATTTTTTTCAGTCCTCAATATATGTATATGTACACATATATATATATAAGCATTTAACAGCATAGGCAATATTCATTTGCTGAATAGGTGTATATTTTTTGTTGTTTTGTTTGTGGGGTTTTCTGTCAGTAAAATAGCTAAGCTACAAACACTAAAATTTAGATTGAAAGAGAAATCATCAGTGCTTTGTCTCCTTGAGCTTAGGTCATTCTGATCTTCTTGAATTCATTTGGCTAAATGATCTAACTCATTTTATAAGAATGTCCTACAGATGCTGCAATATAGTTTACTGCTTCACAATAAAATGAAATAAAAAATTAATGCTTTTTGATTCATTATCTCTTGAGAACACTTTTCATGAGGCTAAGATGAAAATTCTTCCTTTTCTGTTCTGTCTGAAGAAAATTTGGAGCTGGAACAGATAAAAGCTTTTGTTCTTTATTTATTTGAGTGCTTTGGAATGTTTTCTTTCAGAAAAATATGTTCAGAGCCCAAAGTTCTTTTAAACACCTTGAAATATTATGAACTGTTTCAAGATACAAAATAACAGTGACAATAGTACTAAAATTTAACATAACACATTGCATAAGATAGTAAGTTTTCCTTTGAAGCAAAATTTATCACCAATTCTGGAATAACTACATTGAGAGATATGAAGTGGGAAAGTATAAAGGAAGAAAACAGCTAGATCAGCTAAAGTGTTTCACTTTATTGATGTTTTAAAATTTTAGTAGCTCTTCCAACAAATCAAAACTTACTGTTAAACATCTGCATTATATTTTGATATCCTAACGTGATTTAATTACAAAAGAGGTATAAACTCCTGCAGGAGTGCTGCTTGTAACTGCTAATGAGCAAGAGGCAATAAACTATCCTTTATAAATCAATATGTGAGAAATTAAATATGAGTGCTTGGACTTGGTTGGCCCCATATCTAATGGAACTATGAAAGACATGATTAATTAGAAAGGTGTTTTAGAAAGGTTAATTAGTTTACTTTTTAAATTATCTGCTGAGATAATGTGTTGGCTAAGAAAAAAATTCCTGCATCACAAATTAGCCAATGATTTTTCTGAAGATTCAGAATAAACATATTTTGGGCAGCAGGTAAATCTGTTTATTATCTGGCAATGTTTTTCATTGGTGACATTTATTACATCTCTTGTCTTTAGTTATCATTGTAAGGTTAATCTAAAAAATAAGAATTTCAGGTTTGCATTATCATTTTTAATCCTCTAAGAAGTCATTTAACTTAGTTTTTTTGTTTTGGTGTTTTTTGTTTGTTTGTTTGTTTGTTTTGTTTTGGGTTTTTTTTGTTTCTTTTTTTTTTAATATTGTTTTTCATGGAAATCATATACCTTGACTAATATCTCAGTTGGGTGACAACAATTTAACCAGTAAGGGATATTCAAATGAATATGTAATATCAGTATAAAAGTAGAGGAAACAAATGAAAAAAAGATGTAAAGAATTAAAAGACTATAAAAATATTGATTAGCTTTAGAGGGAGTTTTCTTCGCTCAAATTAAGATAATTTTCAAGAATTTTTAAAAAAAGTACTAAGGTTGATGTGAGGAGCAATGTACACTAAACATAAGGAGAAGTGTGGGAGAAAGAAAATGAGTGTGTATGTATGAAGGAGATGTCATCACTGTCAAAGTCTGAGAATACTAAAGATGAAATTATATTTCATTATACACTAGCCCTACTTGCAAGGGCTAGTGAAAACCCTTGGAAACAAAGATAAACAGTTCCTGTTTAAGAAAAAAATCTAGGAAGTTTATGTAAGGAGAGGGGTCTCCTGGACAAAGGAAATTAACGACCAGTGTCCTCAGTAGAAACAGACAAATTTACAACTGTGGAAGTCAAGGAAAGCCTATATAGTAGATGATTTGCAATGCTGGTAAGAATCTAATCTGCAACCACTTGGACAGAAGGATAGAAACAATGATTTATTCAAACTTTGAGTGAACAATTCTATTAAGTACTCATAGTCAAAGCTAATATTTCTGTTATAAATTTAAGCAATAGTAAGTTAGTGCTGTTGTCTGCAGAAGAAAAGTAATTAACAAAATGATCCAAGGAATGAGAAATACTCAGATGCCATATGTCAATTACTGAATGAGGGTTTATGAACATTCACAAGATTTTTTAGAGTACTAAAAAGTGATCTGTAAATATGCATATAAATATGTGGATACAAATCTCATTTTAATTGAACAATGGCATAAATCTTGCATTTGATTCATTGCAACTCACTAAAGGAATAAGCAAAAATTAGCTACAGACACATATATAAAACAATGCACCTTATTTATTATTTATAGCTTCTGAGAAATGTATTGATCACTAGCTAAATAGATAAGAAACAAATAAATCTGCAGAGCAAAATGACAGAAGTAGAGGGTCATCATAAAATGAACTGTGCAGCAGTTTCCTATTTTTTAGAGCTGATTCAAATATTCAAGAGATTTAATTTAGACATAAAATTGTAAGTGCATTGTATCATTGTAAACTAGGCTGTTCCTAGCAAGGTCTTACCACACAAAGATTCTCTTTCTTACACTGAAATAAGATCTTAACCCAATTTTTCTATATCTTCTTTATAACACTTGTTGAAAACATGGATTTATTTTTTTTTGTTTCTCTTGTATTTACCATCAACACAATTTTACAATGCCATTTCCTTAATCTGAGGCTACTTTTAAAAATTTTATATTTTCAGTTATCACTTTGATTTCTCACTATCTTTCAGTTTCCAGTATTCACTTCAGAGTATGTTATATCCATTCACCACTGTCTCTACATTTTAAATTTTCCTCTCATCTTCTTGCAGTCTAGGACCAAAGCTCTCAAATTCAATCTCCATAGCAGTACATGCTGTTTAAATTGCATTCCACCATTTACTAATACTCACAAAAGACTGGTATGGGGTTTTTCTTTTTATTTTTTTTTTCAATGTAGAGCCTAGAGCCTAAAATTACCAGATAAATCCAGTGTGAGGATCATCTTTCAGTGAGGGGATACTAAAGAAATGCATTTCTCTCAGTGGAAAGTTAGAAATCAAGATTCAAAGTTATCTAAAAATTAAGATTTAGGTTTTGGAGCATATTTGTCATGCTTGTCTCTTTTGTCATGACATTAATTAAAAAGTGGAAAAATTATAAAATAGATGTAAGCCGAAGCATCAGCAGTTCAAGCAATATTTTAGATGTTGATTTTATAAATATTACTGGAATCTGTTTTTTTTGATTATGTAAATAATTCTACACAAGTGTTGTGGTTTAACCCTATCCAGCCACTAGTGCCGACACAGTTGCTTGCTCACTACCCACCAGCAGGATCAGGGAGACAATCTGAAGCATAAAGTGAGTTTAGATAAAGACATTCTAATAGAGAAAGCAAAAGCCATGCAAAGAAAACAAGGAATTAATCTGCCTCCCGTGGGCATGCAGATGTTCAGCTGTCCCCAGGAGAGCAGGGCCCCATCACAAGTAGCAGTGACTTGGGAAGACAAACACCATATCTCCAAATGTCCCCCTCTTCCTCCTTCTTTCCATTTTAAATGCTGAGCATGATGTCACATGGTCTGGAATATCCCTCTGGTTACTTTGGGTCACCTGTCCTGGCTGTGTTTCCTCTTAACCTGCCATGTACCCCCAACTCCCTTGCCAGTGTGGCTGTACAAAAATCAGGAAAGGCCTGTGTAAGCCCTGCTCAGCAATAACAAAAACATCTCTGTCATCAATCCTATGTTCACCACAAATCCAAAACACTGTGTCATACCAGCCACTGTGAAGGAAACTGACTACTGCAGCCAAAACCAGCACAAGGCAAATGTCTACCTGTTTATGAAAAACATGGCTGTGAGAAGAGAGCTGACAAAGGAGTTGGAAGCCCAAAACCATCCACCCCACCATGTGGGGTGTTGATACCAAAGAATGGAAAAGATCAGAGAGGTGAGATTTAATAGCAAAAAAAAATATATGTACGAAAAGCAAGCTGAAACCTGCCAATTGACTTTTCAGTGAAGGTAGTGTTCACACAGGTTTGTCTGCATGAAATTGGGTAATAAAATATGTCTAAAAAATGAGGGATAGTCAAGAGGACTGAGGGGACTATTAGAGTTCACAATTTCCTAAAACCTTGCTGCTGAGTGATTCTACATCATAGTCATTCTTTAAATTCAAACTGCAATACAATATGGTTGCCTGAACTGAACGTTTTGTCTCTCATGATCTAGGACTCTGTGAGTCTTGTTTTGTAGTGGTTTTCTGCAATCCAGAGCATTTGAAAATGTTGAATTTAAAGAGAAAGGAACTTTGTAAATAAAAAAGAGAAGTATAAATTTCCATCTCTATTATTTACATTTTCCCCTAATGTAAATTATTGGGAAAAATCCATATGAGAGAACAAATTGTTTTAAGGCCATTAGATTTTTTTTTTTACTTTTTTTTGTTTATGATTTTACCAAAAATGTTCTCAAAATCATTCCCTTAGGATATCTTCCTTAGTTCTTTGCTGAGAAAGAACTTTGCTGACAAAGTATATATTGTAAACAACAGGACAGCTTTTTTATTTAAGCATGTAATTTATATCCATCAGACTTTCTTTATTGCTAGATTGTGTGTTTGAGGGTTTTATTTGTTTGTTTTGAGATGATTTGCCTTTTAACT